>NC_137934.1:26957589-27557589 GCF_963969265.1 Rhamphochromis sp. 'chilingali'
ATATCTAATCATGTCAAGAACAGGCTGGGAGGCAGGTGCTCATTGTCAAGGTCTACAATCAAAATAAACCTTCATGGATGTAAATACAGAATTTTTTTTAATTCTATTTAACAACAGGAAAGCCTGATTAGACTAAAGCACAAAAATATTTAAAATTCTTTGGATGGATAAAACCAAGATTTACTTGTACCAGAATGGGAGGAGAGTGTGGAGCAGTAGTTCTGAAGCATCATCTAGCCAAAAACATTCAGTCAGTGTTATCGGGCATGTATGGCTCCAAGTGGAACTGGGCCACGTGTGATTACTGATAATGTGACTGCTGGTAGAAGAAGCAGAATGAAGTTGGAAGTGTACAAGACTATACAAATATACTATACACAGTGCAAATGAATAATGACCCAAAGCAAGCTGCAAAAGCAACCCAAGAGTCTCAAGGCAAAGAAATGGGATATTCTTCAGTGGTTAAATCAATCAGTGAGCTCACTCCAGCAGAGCATGCTTTTCAGACCCTAAGTGCCACAAAAGACCACAAATAAACAGCAACTGGGCTGTAATGCCCCTAACAAAGCATCTAAACATAAGAAGCACAGCATTTGGTGGTCGCTTCAGGCTGTCACTCATTGCAAAGCATTTTCATCCATGTATTACAAACAATTCTCATATTTAAAATTATGTATTTACCCAGTTGTATAAGAATACATACATGTGAAGGAAAATAATATTTTAGGAGAAATAATGACATCTGCTGTGTCCCTGCTTCACTATAACAATGTATAATGATTAAAATGCTTTATGTTTTTTTCACACGCTGGTCAGTCTGAATGAAACTTCACACACATCATCACAGAAATATTAACATCTGCATGTCATCTATCTGTTAAAGAAAAGATTTCCCAAGTGATTTTCATGTTTATCATCACCCTGCAAATGTGATGTTATGTTCTCTGTTTGCATTTCTTTCATGTGTCATGCTCAACGTACGTCCATATTTAACTTGACAGTCACCAAAATTTGTATCAGTGACAGAATTTAGTTTGAATCTCCACAAAATGCAGAATGAAGAATTTTAAAAAGTGCCACAGACTTGTATATGTAATGCTTGATAAACACAGCTAATTGAAGCTGTACTGGTGTTGTATGTTGGCACAAACCAGTTCCTAGAGACAATGTTCCATTTTTTTTTATCACCAATGCGTAAGACTTTGTCTGAGACAAAGAAAATTAGAGATATTTTTTTAGCATTCCACTGACAATATAAAAGTCGTTACACTTAATCCCTCTAAGGCACCACAAGCACATAAAGCCATATGGTCAAGTACACATGTGTGGCTCTATATGTGTGCCATGAGATCCATCAGATTATCGTCACCTGTGGTTCTGCTGCCTTAAAGCGCTGTCTGCCACCAATTACAACTCCCTGGTTACCCATAAACCTCCCAGCATAAAAGGACAAGTAGAGATTGTTTCTTTATAGGGAGCCAATGAGAGAAATGAATCTTTCTCATTCTCTCCCACTTTTATCCATCCCAGGCCTTATAATATCAGGCAGGTTTCACAGATTTCATTTGACCTTCAAGTGATATAAATGGTAAATGGCCTGCATTTGTATAGCAGGCCATTTGTATAGCAGGCCATTTGTATAGCGCTTTTCTAGTCCATAGGACCCCAAAGCACTTTACACTACATTCAGTCATTCACCCATCCACACACACATTCACACACTGGCGATGGCAAGCTACATTGTAGCCACAGCTGCCCTGGGGCGCACTGACAGAGGCGAGGCTGCCGGACACAGGCGCCACCGGGCCCTCTGACCACCACCAGTAGGCAAACATGGGGTTAGTATCTTGCCCAAGGATATTTGGCATGCAGCCAGGAGGCAGCCTGGGATCGAACCACCGACCTTCTGATTAGTGGCTGACCTGCTCTGCCACCTGAGCTACAGCCACCCCAAGGGGTTTGATAGAGCGTCATATTGGGACTCTGTAACTTTTGGTGTGGTTGAACAAGTGGCGCACCGCAGGCTAGGATGGTGCCTTACAACAGATTAGGTGTTAAAGTTTCTTACCATAACTACTACCATCGCCTACTCTGTAAACCACATGAACCACAGCAGGCTAGGTGCTCGAGGCTAAAAAAGCAACCTCCAAAAAATGTCCTGTGTGGAATACTAAGAAACAAACAACAGAAAAAATGGAGAAAAAAACCTCAAGGTTGTGTTAATACATGTTTTTGAAAGTAAGTGTGGATGTTGTGGAAATTGTATAAATCAATGAATTCCATGAGACCACCATTAAAACAGCACCTACTAACAAATACCTAGAGTATTTGTTACTGCTGTTCTGTAGTTCCCAGTCTGACTGTGATGCTGAGATTAGGACTGTGGGCTCCAGATCATGTGGTGCGTGAACTCCTTGCTCACGCTGTTGTTTTAGGCTTGTATAATTTCATCTATATGATTCGATCTCTGGCTGCTCCAGTATGCATGCCAAATGTTCTTGGGCAACATACTAACTCCAAGTTGCTCTCAGAGTGTGACTGAAGCATAGAAAGGACAAAGGACTTAGGCTGCATTTACATAGATGACAAAGGTCTTCAAGACAGAGTGAGTATAGTGCTACTGGTGATGATGATTTCTTTGCTGAAATCCTGTTAAAGACATAAGAATAAATACAGTACAATCAATATACTGCACATAGTTTCTCATAGTTGTCTCTTATGTATTGGGTTACTTAAGGGAAAGTGAGATTATTATCAGAATATTGAAATATGGATTTTTTAGCAGAGGCCCCAGTCCGCGAGATCTTCAACGCACACCTCCGGCAGAGCTTCAACAGCATTCCGAGGGAGACTGGGGACATTGAGTCCGAATGGACCATGTTCAGCGTCTCCATTGCCGAAGCTGCTGCATTGAGCTGCGGCCGCAAGGTGGTGGGTGCCTGCCGTGGTGGTAATCCCCGAACCAAATGGTGGACACCAGAGGTGAAGGGAGCCACCAGGCTGAAGAAGGAGTCCTATCGGGCTTGGTTAGCCTGTGGGACTCCGGAGGCAGCCGACAGGTATCGACAGGCCAAGCGGAATGCGGCTCGGGCAGTGGCTGAAGCAAAAACTCAGGTGTGGGAGGAGTTCGGAGAGGCCATGGAAAAAGACTTTCAGACTGCCTCGAAGAGATTCTGGCAAACCGTCAGACGTCTCAGGAGGGGAAAGCGGTGCTCTACCTGCACTGTGTATAGTGCTGGCGGAGCGCTGCTGACGTCGACTGAGAAAATTGTCAGGCGGTGGAAGGAATACTTCGAGGACCTCCTTAATCCCACTGACACGTCTTCCGAGGAGGAAGCAGAGTCTGGGGATGAGGGGAATGACCCGCCAATTTCCGGGGGCGAGGTCACTGAGGCAGTTAAACAACTCCTTGGTGGCAGAGCCCCTGGTGTTGACGAGGTCCGCCCTGAGTTCCTGAAGGCTCTGGACGTTGTAGGGCTGTCCTGGTTGACACGCCTCTGCAATGTTGCGTGGAGATCAGGGGCAGTACCTGTGGACTGGCAGACCGGGGTGGTGGTCCCCATCTTTAAGAAAGGGGACCGGAGGGTGTGTTCCAACTACAGGTGGATCACACTCCTCAGCCTCCCTGGGAAAGTCTATGCCAGGGTGCTGGAAAGGAGAGTTCGTCCGTTAGTCGAACCTCGGATACAGGAGGAACAATGCGGTTTTCGTCCTGGTCGCGGAACACTGGACCAGCTCTTTATCCTCTCCAGGATACTTGAGGGTGCATGGGAGTTTGCCCAACCAGTCTACATGTGTTTTGTGGACTTGGAGAAGGCATTCGACCGTGTCCCTCGGGGTGTCCTGTGGGAGGTGTTGCGGGAATATGGGGTGTCTGGCCCATTGCTACGGGCCATTCGATCCCTATACAACCGTTGCAAGAGCTTGGTTCGCATTGCCGGCAATAAGTCGGACTCGTTCCCGGTGGGTGATGGGCTTCGCCAGGGCTGCCCTTTGTCTCCGGTTCTGTTCATAATTTTTATGGACAGGATTTCTAGGCACAGCCAAGTGGCGGAGGGCTTTCGCTTTGGTGGCCTCAGAATCTCATCTCTGATTTTTGCAGATGATGTGGTTCTGTTGGCTTCATCGGGTGAAGGCCTCCAGCTCGCACTGGAACGGTTCGCAGCCGAGTGTGAAGCAGCGGGAATGAGGATCAGCACCTCCAAATCTGAGGCCATGGTTCTCAGCCGGAAAAGGGTGGAGTGCCCACTCCGGGTCGGGGATGAGTTCCTGCCCCAAGTGGAGGAGTTCAAGTATCTCGGGGTCTTGTTCGCGAGTGATGGGAGAAGGGAGCCGGAGATCGACAGACGGATTGGGGCTGCAGCTGCAGTAATGCGGACGCTGCACCGGTCCGTCGTGGTGAAGAGGGAGCTGAGTGTAAAAGCGAAGCTCTCAATTTACTGGTCGATCTACGTCCCTACCCTCACCTATGGCCACGAGCTGTGGGTAGTGACCGAAAGAACGAGATCGCGGATACAAGCGGCAGAAATGAGCTTCCTCCGAAGGGTGGCTGGCCTCTCCCTTAGAGATAGGGTGAGAAGTTCGGCCATCCGGGAGGGGCTCAGAGTAGAGCAGCTGCTGCTCCACATCGAAAGGAGCCAGCTGAGGTGGTTCGGGCATCTGACAAGGATGCCCCCTGGGCGCCTCCTGGGTGAGGTGTTCCAGGCATGTCCCACCGGGAGGAGGCCCCGGGGCAGACCCAGGACACGCTGGAGAGATTATATCTCTCGGCTGGCCTGGGAACGCCTTGGTATTCCCCCGGACAAGCCGGAGGAGGTGGCTGGGGAGAGGGAGGTCTGGGCCTCTTTGCTTAGGCTGCTGCCCCCGCGTGACCCGGCCCCGGACAAAGCGGATGAAGATGGATGGATGGATTTTTTTTTATTGTATCCAGTATTTGGGAATTATAGACTTACTTTTAGAAAAAAATGTGTTATTCAGCAACCTGGGTCTGTAAAACAATACCATCCATCCATTCATTCTCTTCAGCATATCCTTGTCAGGGTCGCGGGCGGTGGGGGTAGCTATCCCTGCTACCATAGGGCGAGACGCAGGGTACACCCTGCGCAGGTCTACCAACAATACCATTTGATTTAAAACAAACAACAAATAAAGAAACATGAAGAATGTATACAGGCAACTAGACTCTCAAGAATAAAATCTGTTGTCAAGCTGGACATGTAGAAAGCAAGTATACTACGCTACCTCTGAAGAAAACATTAGCCAAACTTAGCTAACACTAAAATTAAATATGCAGTATTGAAACAATGGCCTTAGCTAATGAGTTAGCTGAAACAAATAGTTAATTAAGCATACAACCTACCTCTATAGCTCCATATTTATGGTTTTTTGGCCAAACTTATAACTGCTGGTGGCTGTGACATTTTAAAATTAAGAGGACTCGAGTGGTTATGTGAAAATATTCATATAAGATATCTAGTGGATTTATCAGTGTGGGAAAACTATAGAGTATTTGTTGGACAATTACAAGTCTGAATGCACTTTCTTCTGTTTCTTCTATCCAAGTCTTATTTTTCCTTAATAGTATTTAAAAGAAAGGACAATAAAAACAACCTTGACCTTATTTGTACCCTCTGCAAATCTGAAGCTGAACGATCTTCCCAAAAACATAATTTGGCAAAACATTTTAGTATGACCATCAGAAGTAAAGTCATGTGAGTTTCATGTTCCTTCTTTTCTTATGTTTAAATAAAATCATTTGACTGCTGATGGGTGTACTCTACCTTTAGTTTTTTCATTAGAGGTGGAAGCGTGTTGTTACCAGATGAGCAGCTTTAATGTCTGGCATGCCTGGATTTTTAGCCACCAATGTATGGCACTGTTAGCGCCCCCCCCCCCCCCCCCCCCCACTCCACCCCTACAGAACTGTTAAAATGTTTAGACATTCAGCTGCTATTTTGCAGAAGGTATTTTTCCAGCTTAATTTGACACAGAGTGATCCATCAGTGCTTGAATCGTATTTTAGAGAAGTGATAACACTGTTGGTCAATCTGCCTCTGGCTCCTTCAGGTGATGTCAGCGAGAAAGAACAGAAGGGGAACAAAGAGAGCTCGAAAGACAGTGTGGTAGTACAGGTGGTGGCAGACAGAGACATAGATGAGAAGAAGCACATTGGTATTCACGGCTGGCTTCAGCTCACCCATCCATCCCCGTCTCATATTCTTTACACCACATTTGCCCTTCAGCGCAGCAAATATGTCACACACAGCTGGTAGAAACTACATGCGTGCTTGAAGGGTAGCTGGCACAGTCCATCACATGCACATGTCTCTGAGTGAGTGCAATCACATGCCGTCTCCCCCAGCTGAGATAAAAACAAGCCTTTTTTAATTGCTACATGGGAGAATCAGATGTTTTATTTTTATTTTACCATGTAGTTATGTGCATCATTAGAACTTTAGGTCAGAAGTCCAATGCATTATTGATGGATTACGAGAAGAATAAAATAATTTGACCATAAACTGTGTCATACAATTACTGCTAATTCTTGAACATTTTTAGGGGTCTTCCATATTACTCTTTAATTCTCTACTGCAAGGGTGGGCAACTCCAGGCCTCGAGGGCCGGTGTCCCTGCAGGTTTTAGATGTGTCCTTGAACCAACACAGCTGATTTAAATGGCTAAATTAGCTCCTCAGCATGTCCTGAAGTTCTCCAGAGGCTGGTAACGAACTAATCATGTGATTCAGGTGTGTTGACCCAATGTGAGATCTAAAACCTGCAGGACACCGGCCCTCGAGGCCTGGAATTGCCCACCCCTGCTCTACTGGGTAGAGTACCTTGATGTCGGAGTTCTTTTAACCAAACAATAAGATACATTGAAAAGTATCTTTAAAAATCGAAGCATTTACCCAAATAACAGAAGAACTTACATGCGAATCAGCATACAGTAACTGTACAACTAACTGTATAAATACAACATCCAGTTTCATTAGTAGTTATGATGTAATTAGTAAAGTTAGGAAACCATTAAATTAGACATTGCATTAGTAATATGTATGTTTAACTGTACTGTATAAAACTGTTTCTCACTAAACCGTCAAATATTTGTTAATGAAGAAAGGATTGTAGTGTATGTAACCTAGCACTTAATGCAAATAAAACCCTAAAGATATCTCGTGGCAAGATAATGAGGATACTTTCTAACACTTTGTCACATTAACAGTAAATAAAAATTAAGTTAAATGTTTAGTCTTAAATCTTCATTTAATAAATCAGTGGATCCAGTAAATTAAAAAAAACATCACAAAAGACCATTATTTCTGATGTGTAACAAAACATCATTGATTAATTTTTTCAGTTTTATTTGCATTTAACATGGAAACACAAATTTACACAATGAAAAAAAAATGAGTGTGATATCATATTACAAGATGTTACAAGTATCTCATTAGTATTACCAAGTTATCTTTTTGAGAAAGAAAAGTTAACACTAGGGAAGAACCACTATGAGCTATGAGCCAACATGTTTATGTTTACGAGTGCAAAACACTGTAAAAGACGAGTGGTTACAAAACTGTGCAAAGTCACCTGTTTTTTTTTTTCTTTTCAAGACCAGGAATGAAACATACTATTACAAGACAATGGAAAAAGAGAGAAGAAAGTGAACAGAGTAAGTGAAGTGTGGTACATGACAGGAACTGTAGTTTCCATGATCTCATGATCCTTAAAATTACATATGAAGGGATAAACATGGTAGCCAGGGGCTATTTGATGTTAATTCAAGCTTTACATGAGCACAGATCATCTGCAGAGGAATGGTTTATTTGAAGAGTTTCAGTCAGGTTTCAGAGCTCATCACAGCACAGAAACAGCTTTAGTGAAGGTTACAAATGATCTTCTTATGGCCTCTGACAGTGGACTCATCTCTGTGCTTGTCCTGCTAGACCTTAGTGCAGCATTCGATACTGTTGACCATAATATCCTATTAGAGCGATTAGAACATGCTGTAGGTATTACAGGTACTGCACTGCAGTGGTTTGCATCATATCTATCTAATAGACTCCAATTTGTTCATGTAAATGGAGAGTCCTCTTCACACACTGAGGTTAATTATGGAGTTCCACAGGGTTCAGTGCTAGGACCAATTCTGTTTACATTATACATGCTTCCCTTAGGCAGCATCATTAGAAGACATAGCATACATTTTCACTGCTATGCAGATGACACCCAGCTCTATCTGTCCATGAAGCCAGATAACACACACCAATTAGTTAAACTGCAGGAATGTCTTAAAGACATAAAGACCTGGATGGCCGCTAACTTTTTGCTTCTTAATTCAGATAAAACTGAGGTTATTCTACTCAGCCCTGAAAAGCTTAGAAATATGGTATCTAACCAGATTCTTACTCTGGATGGCATTACCTTGGCCTCCAGTAACGCTGTGAGGAACCTTGGAGTCATTTTTGACCAGGATATGTCCTTCAACGCACATATTAAACAAATATGTAAGACTGCGTTCTTCCATTTGCGCAACATCTCTAAAATTAGAAATATCCTGTCTCAGAGTGACGCTGAAAAACTAGTTCATGCTTTTATTACTTCCAGGCTGGACTACTGTAATTCATTATTATCAGGATGTCCAAAAAACTCACTGAAAAGCCTTCAGCTAATCCAAAATGCTGCAGCAAGAGTACTGACAGGGACTAGAAAGAGAGAGCAGATTTCTCCTGTTTTGGCTTCCCTTTATTGGCTTCCTGTTAAATCCAGAATTGAATTCAAAATCCTGCTCCTCACATACAAGGTCTTAAATAATCAGGCCCCATCATATCTTAATGACCTTGTAGTACCATATCACCCTATTAGAGCACTTCGCTCTCGCTCTGCAGGCCTACTTGTTGTTCCTAGAGTATTTAAAAGTAGAATGGGAGGCAGAGCCTTCAGTTTTCAGGCCCCTCTTCTGTGGAACCAGCTTCCAGTTTGGATTCGGGAGACAGACACTATCTCCACTTTTAAGATTAGGCTTAAAACTTTCCTTTTTGCTAAAGCATATAGTTAGGGCTGGACCAGGTGACCCTGAATCCTCCCTTAGTTATGCTGCAATAGACATAGGCTGCCGGGGGATTCCCATGATGCACTGAGTTTTTCCTTTCCAGTCACCTTTCTCACTCACTATGTATTAATAGACCTCTCTGCATTGAATCATATCTGTTATTAACCTCTGTCTCTCTTCCACAGCATGTCTTTATCCTGTCTTCCTTCTCTCACCCCAACCGGTCGCAGCAGATGGCCCCGCCCCTCATGAGCCTGGTTCTGCCGGAGGTTTCTTCCTGTTAAAAGGGAGTTTTTCCTTCCCACTGTCGCCAAAGTGCTTGCTCATAGGGGGTCATATGATTGTTGGGTTTTTCTCTGTATCTATGAAGCGCCTTGAGGCGACTTTTGTTGTGATTTGGCGCTATATAAATAAAATTGAATTGAATTGAATTACAGCAAAATATGGACATTAACCATGGGTGAGCTTCCTTCCAGAATACATCATAAAACAACTCAACCAGGGAGCAGTGTGCTGGATGATGGGCATTATAAGATAATCTTCTAAAAGAGCCTAAGGATAAAACTGTACAGGGCTGAGGGAGAGTGCTGTGCTGTCGGGAAGAGGACATCCCTGAATATTAACTTTTAAATATAACTGACTATACTCTGAGGGAAGCCTGAATGAAATATTGGGGTCAAAGGTACATTTTTAATAACTCTGAAGACTGAAGAACAATTACAGAATGTTTGTTTAGAATCAGATTCGGCTTTATTGACCAAGTATGTGTACACATACAAGGACCTGGGCTCCAGCTATTGCTTTGCTCTCAGTGTACATAGCAGAGTAGACAACATAAAATACTGACAACATGACATCAACACACAGACAGCATGACACAGACAATAACATGTATACCATATTTATGGTGCAATGGTGAAGAAAGCAAACATGCTGAAATAAAACAATGCAATAAATACATATAATAAACACAGATTAGAGTAACATAATTTCTAACTACAGAGGTAAACTGTAAAAAAAGTCATCATTCATGTAATTAATAACACTGTGGCCCAATTAGCCAGGTGTATTAGCTAAATTTATACTAACCTTTCGGTGATAGAAGCTAACATACTGGTTAGCCTAGAATGTTAACTAGTGATCAACTATCACCTGCAAAGTGATGTACACACTGGACTTGCAGTCTATCACTGGACAAATGACCTACTAGAGTGGTAGCTGATTACACTGATCTCTGATAACAACGAGACGGCCTACCTGAAGGAGATTAGGAATCTGGAGAACTGGTGCCAGAGGAACAACCTCCTTCTAAACGTCAGTAAGACAAAGGAGCTGATAGTGGACTTCAGCACTAAGCAGGAGAGGAACTACCAGACCCCCGTCATCAACGAGTGCCCAGTGGAGAGAGTGGACAGCTTCAAATACCTCGGAGTTCACATCACGCAGGACCTGTCATGGTCCTGTCACATCAACACTGTGGTGAAAAAGGCCCGACAGCGTCTCTACCACCTCAGACGCTTGAGAGACTTCCAACTGCCCTCCAAGGTGCTCAGGAACTTTTACTCGTGCGCCATAGAGAGCATCCTGGCGGGAAACATCTTAACCTGGTTCGGGAACAGCACCATGCAGGACAGACGAGCTCTACAGAGGGTTGTGCGGTCAGCTGAGCGCACCATCCGCTCCGAGCTCCCTGACCTGCACTCAATCTACAGCAGGCGGTGCTGGACCAAGGCCAGGAAGATCGTGAAGGACCTCAGCCATCCCAACAACAGACTGTTCTCTCTGCTGAGGTCAGGAAAGCGATTCCGCTCCCTGAAGACCAACACAGAGAGACTGAGGAGGAGCTTCTTCCCGCAGGCGATACGGTCTCTCAATCACACCACCACACAGTACTGACCCACACATACAGTTCTTACACACACACTGGACTTTCTGGACTTTGGTTTTGCACAACACTGGTCACTATATTCTTCATTTCCGGTTAATACTTGTACAGCTGCTGTTATTGTGTATATATTTATTTATATTTTGATTTCTTCATACATTCTTATATAGTTCTATATTGTGTATTTTGTTGTACAGTTATTTTATTTTCAACTTTAATTTATATATTTTATCTTATTCTTCCCAGTTAAATTTACCCTTCATTCTAATTTGTGTTGTACAGTTATTTCATTTTTAACCTTAATTTATATTTTATTCCTTCCTAGTTAAATTTACCCTTTTTAATTTTTCATATTTATTTCCTATCTTATTCATAGCCTTTTCCTTTTTTGTTTTCTTTAGGTCACGAGCAGTTGTCCAAGCATTTCACTACATATCGTACTGTGTATGACTGTGTACGTGACAAATAAAAATTTGAATTTGAATTTGAATTTGAATTTATTTATTTGTCACAAAGCAGTTAAAAAATAAGGCGTTATCAGCACAAATAGAAACATAATCTATGAGAAACACTAACAAGTCCTCAATGCATGCTTTAATAACTGACTGGGTTACAAAATTTTACAAATTGAGTCTCATCGTAACCTCATCATCCAAACTTCATTTTAAATAAACTTGTCATGACAGCAAAATGAAAAAAAAATAAAAATGGACGGACTGGATGGATGACTTTAACTGTGTGTGTGTGTGTGTGTGTGTGTGTGTGTGTGTGTGTGTATGTGTGTGTGTGTGTGTGTGTGTCATTAGTCGAGCCATGTAATCGTGTGCTACTGAGCTGGACACAGAACCACAAACAGAAACATGCAAAATACTAATAAATACAGCAGCTAAAAGTTGAGCATTCGTTTGACCTTAATCACATCATACAACCATGATGGCCTACAGAAATTCATCACACTAGCATGTGTTTGTATTTAGGTTTGTGTGTGTCTGTGTGCCCTGCAGCTGACCCTGTACATCAGGATTATGCTGTGTAAAAAAAAAAAAACTCACGGTTTTAGTAACGCAGTAATGCAGCGTTCCTACGGGAAAGTAACGGTAATGTAATTACCGTTTTTGCAATAGTAATCCCTTACTTTACTCGTTACTTGAAAAAAGTAATCGGATTACAGTAACGCTAATGTTGGCCCAGCTATGTTTGCATCTGAGACTAATATAACAGGCAACACTGAACCTATGCATCACATAACGTGCACCCAACTTAAGGTGGAAACATGATGGCCAAGACCCAACATCCAATAAACCAGAATTTTCCTTTAAATGGGACCAAAGGAAGCACCATGGTAACACTAGCTATCGCTGTGATAAACTCTCCAAAAAGTCAATTTCAAACCCAGATGGGATGCATAACCAGTCAAATAAATGACCACAGACAGCCCACACAGAGAACATGTGTGTGCATTTAAAGTGTGTTTTGTGTATATTACATTCTTGCCAAGTTATGGGCATGCCTGAGAAGCAAAATGTCTCATAACAAAAGCACAGAGAAAGGGCCAGAATGTGAATGGCTTTATATGGGTGTTTACAATTCTCCCTTTTTTCCCCCCTCACATTATTTAGCATGCTAACCGACACACGAGCTGGACGAGACTAAGGTTTCACATGCAACTGTAGGATAAACCCACATGTACAGATACCAGTCACACTGAGCAGAGATGGTGAGCCACAGTACTCAGGTAGCAGAGAAACAGTCATGAATTCAGTGAATTCAGACTTCATTTTAAAAAACAGACTTAGAGTGCAGCTCTGCTGAGACAGGTGCCCCACACACACACACACACACACACACACACACACACACACACACACACACACACACACACACACACACACACACACACAGCTACATAGAGGTCTTAACACACAGCCAACAGGCACAGTGCTAACCTTTGACCTCCACTGATGCTATTTGAAGGCTACTAGTGGAGGTAATGGGTGAGAAAAATGCTCACACATGAGTTTGAGCTCCCTGTTTCAGCCTACCTCTCTCTGTCTCTCTTTTTCTTTGTACACATCAAACAAAGAGATGCTCTGTCAGATATGATATCACCTTGCCCTGCCAATGAAAAAGCAAAACATGCACCTTAACTTCAAATGATTGAAGACCTCAAAGAAAGTGCAGAGGAACACTATCAACTGGCAAAACTGAATAATTGAATGGCAGACCCCAAAGCTAATGTTCTTTATCCTTGGGCCAACAATTCAAATGTTGACTGCAATATATAAATGGACTCCAAATGGAGTGCATCAATGTGACAGCAATGGGGCATTTTTATAGGTTAGAATTTGATTGTAGTAATTCCATCTAATATGTCACTATTGAGACATAATCTTTGACTGTGACTTTTTATGTAGCTGTACAGCTTTAATTTTCATCATAAAGATTTGTTGATTCAGGCCTGACATCAATCAGATTTGAGTGTGGCTAGTGAAATTCAACTCAGCTTTTAAAAAATGTGGTTAATCACAATTAATTCAAGATACTTTTTTCAAATATGGGCAGGTAAACTTTTTTCTCTTGGTAAATAACAAAAATAACAAAAAAGCCTTTTCCCTGAGCAGCAAAACTGCTGATAAGCTATTATTGCTCCTTTATAATTAAATTTATTTATAATTCAATTATACATGTGTCAGAACATTTTTAAATTATTAAATAAAATATTGAAAGAATGCATCAGTGCAGTGAATGTATTGTTCAGGCAAAAGAAAAAAAACAAACATATTTTGTGCATCTCCATAGTTATTTTCCTACCTGGTGCTGCTTGCATCTCCATTCGACCTGCAGTTGTGATGAGCGCCTCCAAAATCCTGATGTGATGCTCTGGATTTACATCTGCACTGTAAACAAAGCACCAAAGTGAAAACAAATTGTAGTAAGGGACACCATTGAACTAAGTTTTGCATAAAAAAGTAAATATAGTTCATGATGTACTTTCAGGTACAATTTCAATTGTGCTGTGTAGAAGTCAGGTTGATACACAGCTGACAGCCCTATTTGACAACTGTTAGAATTCATATTATGACAAGAACCAACCAGCTAAGTAAAGAGAAATGACAGTCTATCATTACTTTAAGAACTGAAGGTCAGTCAGTCTGGAAAATTGCTAAAACTTTGAATTTGTCCCCAAGTGCAGTCTCAAAAACCATCAAGTGCCACGACACACCTATACATCAACTGTTCAGAGGGGATTGTGCAAATCTGGCCTTTATGGTCAAATAACTGCTAAGAAACCACTACTAAGGAAAAGCAACAAACAGAAGAGATTTGTTTGGGCCAAGATTATTTGTATTAGCCAAGCTCAAATAAAAACGTGACAAGATTACCTTCATCCAACTAAAACAGCTGATACTTTTATATTTAAAAAATGCTCTTGCTAACAGAAAACCAAGTGTGATATTTGGCTCATCTTTAAAATCAACATCCTAGAGAGAGATCCAGGAGAATGGCATTTAACAAGGCTTCCGAAATTGTTTTGTTCATCTGTGACCTGCTTACGTTCATCTGTGACTGTTTTTCCAGAATTTACCAAGGAATTTCTTCTCCTGGCACTGTGTACTGTGGAGATGTGCTGGATTTGGGGAGGGCAGTCAGTGAGTCAGTGAGTCAGAAATGAGGGTTGTTTGTGTAGCATGGTCAGGCAAGTTTACCTTTGACGTGAACAACGGGTGGAAAAAGAGTGGGGTGGTATTTCGCATTGTGCCATGTTATTTGCACCAGATGCCATAATAGCTCATTTCATGTGTATGGAATCTCTGATTAATCCTAAATTGTTCTGCAGTCTGTAAGCATTTAAACAATTACACATCTTTTCTTGTCTGAGCCTTACCAAAAAGTGCTAGATACTAAAGAAAATATGAGGTAAGGCATCATTTAGTATTTTTCTTGACGTGAACAAGACCAAAATAAATAAATGTTTCTCATATTTTTGTCTGAGTCTCCAAAGCCTAATATACTATCTCTTTCCTCTGTGCCATTTCAATTACCTGTTCAATAAACAGCAAAAAAATTTCTTAATGGAGAATGAAAAGAAAATATTTCTACTTGTCTGTCTGCCTTTCTATCCGTTTACTACAGTGCTTTTTAGTTTTCTTCAAAAACATAGAGTTAAGGTACAGGTCATTATCAATGATGATATAGGGCAGAGACAACAGCATTGCTTTCCTGTCCTTCACGGGCTCTTATATTATAGTTAAGTTAACAGCCACAAACATAACTTGAAATCAACCAAAGGATATGTGGCTCAGTGCATCATAATCATCAAATAAATTCACAGCAGTAAAAAAAGAAAAGAAAATTCACATGAAATAAAGTGTTTCCTCCAAAAACTCTGCATGGATATTTCCAAGAGGAAAGTGTTGAAGGTCCTGATAGTTTTTATATCTGTACCTAAGAGAAAGGTGCTTGAAGATAATGTCAGTGAAGGCCTGTCCTAGCAGCCGGGGGGAGGCTTGACTCTGCTGGCTGATTCGATTCAGGTTTCCAGTGAGGTGGACCAGGAGCTGGTGGTTGACTTGAGGGATGCTGGGAGACTCAAGGATCCTTTTCAGCCTATCCCCACACTCCTCCACACTCTGACTCTCTGAAAGAAAAGACACAACACCTGAATTCTTTGGAGCATTAAACTAGGTATAAAAATGATTCATCAAATGTCCTTTTTCAGCCTATGTTGATTTTGGCAGTAGACAATACATAGTATTTACACTATATTTTAACTATAACAGATATACTGTAGCATCAGGTCTTACCTTTCTTGTAAATAGACTGCAGTGCATTCTTATTTTTATAGACCACAATGTTTCATATTACAATACATATTCACCAACTGTCAAAGAAACACTACAGGGCTGAAACACTCATGTAAAGAGCTTGGCTGGGGCAATTCTGGGCTTGCCCCAAACACTGCAACATGATGACTCGAGGAGTCACCAACCTTTTGATCAGTGGATAACGAGCTCTACCTTCTGAGCCTTATAATTACCAAGAATAGATACAAGCGACTGCTTCAGTTTTCCTGCTTTTATTTAGTTAATGACACTGAATGTTCATTGTCTGAATGGACTGTCCTGGTATTCCTAAATCTAGTGAGGGTGCGCTGGGAATGCCTGGCAGAGGCCTAGTCTGACAGATCTTCAACTCCCACCTCTGGCAGAGCTTTGACAGCATTCAACCATGCGCTTTGTCACTGATTCTGTTCATAACGTAACCAAATGGCAGAAGGCTTTGACTTGGGTGGTCTCAAAATCTTGTCTCTGCTTTTTGCTGATTATGTGGTTCAGTTGGCTTCATCAGGTGGTGGCCTCCAGCTTGCACTGGAGCTATTCACAGCTAAATGTAAAGCATTGCATGGGGTCACAATGACCCCATTCAATGATCATCATTCAAAAATTAATAGTTAACTTTTTTGTTTTGGCTTCCTATTTCTTGACTTTTCCTTATGTGATGGGGGCAACTAAGTAAGCATAACATTTTTATGATGAAATTTGGGATGTACACATTTTGCATACATCGACACTCCTCTGGGGTCAGTTTTACCCCGAGTTATTTTAGCTTTGTAAAGCATGTCTTTCTGTGTGTGACCTACTATCCTCACACCTGCTGAATTACAACTGATATTTCTTGTGTGGTGGTGGGTGGGAATCTCCTGCAAGGACATGACAGGACATGGAAAATAAGGGAGGAGCAAACATATAAAAGCTTTCATGACTGCCTTCTATCTAAATCATTGGTGCACTGTGTACTCTGCAATCTGTATGCTCTCTAAAAATGTCCTTTGGGAAAACATTACTGTCAATGAGTTTTTGGCACAAGTCTTTGACAGTGAAAGTGCGATGGAGGAGAATGTGTCAGAGACAGAGTATTGTGTTGAGGAGGACCTTGGTTTTGAGGAATTCTCATCTGATGAGACTGAGTGTTAACCCTCCTGCTGTCTCTCAACCACCAGCAGACAGAAACCCTTCCAAAAATGGAAAGATAACATGGTCCCTTTCCCAACTCCAACAACAGGGTAGACTTAGTACTGATAATATTATCAAAATGGTTCCAGGCCCCACCAGATACGCAGTCAGCCATGTTGAGGACATCGAGCCATCATTTGAGCTCTTCGTGACACCATCAATTGAAAATATTGTGCTTCAGATGACAAATTTAGAGGGGACAGCTGGAAAGACTTGGGTGTAACTGACTTGAAAGCTGACATTGGGCTGCTCATTTTGGCAAGAGTTTACAGGTCAAACGTTGAAGCAACAGCAAGCCTTTGGAATGCTGAGACTGAAAGGTGGGTACAGTGTTTACCCCTGCTGTACAATCCAGGTCCCCGTGTGACTGTTGACGAGTGCTTGGTTGCATTTTGTGGCTGCTGTCTATTTCAGCAATATATGACAAGCAAACCTGAATAATATGTTTGTGACGAACACACGGCAGACCTGTCCATATTTCAGTGCTTTTCAGCATACTTTACTCGGTTGCTGATCTCACACACAGCTGCAGCTTTTCAGCTTGCAGCTGAACACTTCCACAACCACAACACTACAGGACCTAGTTCAGCCTTAAAGCCAGCGAGGCATGATTGCGGATGCCACTCAGGTGCGTCTGCCTCCTCTGCAGCGGAACCACAGACCATGCCCCACCACAATGCCATCAAAATATGGGCAGCATGTGATGCACAGTCCAGCTTTGCCTGGAATATGCAAGTTTACACAGCCAAGTCCACTGGTGAAGCAAACTCAGGGCAAAAGAGTGGTGGCTGACATGGCCGAAGGACTGCATGGGCATAATATCACACGTGATATTTTTTTTTCATGTCTTATGCCTTGGGTGAGGAATTGCTCAATAGGGAGGTCAACATGTTGGAGACAGGGAGAAAGAACAAGCCTGAGCTTCCTTCTGAACTTCTTGCTGTCAAGAACATGAACGTACCATTTTCAGTTTTTGACTTTACTGAAAAAGCAACTCTGGTTTCCTATTGCTCCAAGAAAGGGAAAAATCTCCTGTTGCACAGCACAATACACAAAGATGCTGCTCTAAGCACCAGGAGAGATAAAAAAAAAACACAAATGGTCCTGGACTATGAGACAAAGGGAGGGGTGGACAGTGAGTGCGTACAATGCATTTGTTATATATGGTATGAAATTTAAAAAGGACTGGAACAGGAGAAAGCTGAGTTGAAGGAGGATTTTCCTGGAGCATTCCCACCATGAATAATTCAAAGGCTAGCATGACCTATGCACAATACAAGAAGTATGCACCAACTAGTGCAGGCGAAAACAATTTAACTGTGTTTCCCCACATACATGTTGTCTATTTAACATTCACACTCTGATGGATGAGTCAGAGAGCAACCTTGCCCAAGGATATATTTGCTATGTAGAATAGAGCAGCTAGGGATTGAACCACCAACCTTCTGATTAGTAACTGCTCTGCTCTACAAGCTTAGCTACACTCAGCCCTACTGATAAAATGTCACCTAGTCTGTATGGAAGTCATAATTGCAGACAAATTCAATTTGATTAATTGACCCTGTTCATGTCGTGTCTTTATTTGCAGGAAGGACTCTTGCAAATAAGACCACAACCCACTTCCAGTCTAATCTCCTTAAATAAAGGTTGGTAAAGGTCATATTAATTCAATCTATCAAAAGTTAAGAGACAATGTGCACCTGAGACAGGTCGCCAGTCACAGTCACATGACTGGAAGGTTCTCATACTGTGCTCATACTAAGCAGTGGTTCACCAGCCACTACTTTGGATGGTGAATCTGAGTTTGTAATACAGCCTTGCAAACTCATATTTGACCGTAGCTCAGGGGATTGGGAAGCTCATCTGTAACTGGAAGGTTGCCGGTTCAATCCCCCTGCTCTCTGTCCTGGTTGTTGTGTCCTTGGGCAAGACACTTTACCCTACTGGTGATGGCCAGAGGGGCCGATGGTGCGATATGGCAGCCTTGCGTCTGTCAGTCTGTCAGGGCAGCTGTGGCTACAACTGTAACTTGCCTCCAGTCTGTGAATGAATAGTGGAATTGTAAAGTGCTTTGGGTGCCTAGAAAAGCGCTATATAAATCCAATCCATTATTATTATGTTGACAGAAACATTTAGAGTCTTTTGGTCACTGGATCTGCTGCAGGGACATTTGTCCAAGTTTAAGGCTAAGTTAAGACATCTGACACTTTTCCTTGTTGTTTTAGACTCAGTGATGAGTAGGTGTGTCAACCACACATTTGATTTTCATTTAAAGATTACAGATAGAGGGCTGATCACCGGCCCTTTATCTAAGGTAAGTCTCATAGGCAAGTGGTTTCTTCCTGTTCCAGCATCACGTTACGTTTAAACTAAATGTTTTACAGAAGCACTTCAAACCTGCTGTTACTCAATGCCAGTGGTAATCAGACAAAGTATTGTGAAAATTTATGCATTTGAGCATTCTAGGATATGCTGTGCAGCTCAGCAGACACCCTGGATGGCACATGCACAAACATTTCTCACATAAGAAACATTCCAGCTTTCCTTTTAAACAGAAGTATAGATGTGCTGCCGGGTGAGAAACAGCACCATCAATATCAATTTAAGCACGTAGCTAACTGCTTGCTGACTTTGAGGAGATGTAAAGCCTTGGCAGGATATTGTTATTTGCATTGAGTCCTAGTCCAACAGCCAGTAACGTGTAAGCTAGCCTAATATATAGTAAGGAGAAAATCGCATGGCCTCTATAAATGGATGGTTATAAAAATGACACCATGGGAGGCTGTGCAGGGTATATACCAATTCCTTTCTTGTACTAGCCAGGGTTTAGACAATGGGCTGTGTTCAAGAAGGACCAGACATATTGACAAGCTCTCTCAGCACAGGCCCTTTATCATGGCTAAGAAGCTGCAAATAAAAAAAAACATCTGTGCCCGAGACTGCTGTGTGTTGACTGGAGGACACAGTGGGAGAGTGCTGATCTTCCATGGACAAACAGACTCCTAACTGCACTCCACACAACGTGTCTTTTTATCTATGGCTGAGTCTATTTGGCTGCTCATGGAGTTTAATTTTTCTGTTTAATTTTGTTTGTTTTTTACTGATTCAGTTTATTTGATTCCTTTTAATAATAAAGTCTCATTTTAAAATCACACCCAAGCTTGTAAAATTAACTGGAATATACTCTAAATTCATCCTAAAGTGTTATGTCTGCTTTTTTTTCTTCTCAACATCTCAGAATAGTGTGCCATTTTACACCTTTACACATATTTAGTAGGCCAGAAAGAGGCAGATAAAAATGTTGCAATGTGTGAAATACCTTTGTATAATTTCTAGTACATCCATGTATCATTTTCAGTGAATGTAACTATGTTGTTTTGACTCCAGTAAGGATTTTGTTACAATGAAACAATGTAAGCTACTGAGGAGAGGTTTTTATAGAATTTAATTAAATTTAAAGCCTGGTGCTGTAAAACTGAAGTTTAAAACTGAGACATTTGTATAAAATGTAAAAATACATTTAAAACATACAAACATTGAGTGTGTTTTCCTGCCCAGAGAGGTGGCTCATGGGGGTTCAGGGGACACTTGTGGTGTATATATGTGTGTTTGGTTTGTTTAAATGAAGGTCATGTTACCTAGGTCAGCCCTACCTCTGTGTGATCTCTACTGATCACAGACAACTGGCACATTCAGCCCCCCTCCCGTCTGTCGTTATTGATTATTGTTGACCCAACTAATCAATGGAGGTCAAGGCTGAAGCGAGAACTTGGGTTGCCTGTTTGACCCCCTGGGGCTCTGAGAGACTGGACAACTGGACATTAGACTCCTTGGTGTGCCAAAGAGTGTGTGTGAGACATGCTGACATTATGGTGGTTAGGACCAGACCAGCATAGTTGGAGATAAAAATGCCTCTTATCTCCTGGGTTTTCATGGAGATAAGATGCATTTTTATTTCAGTTGAAATTGCAGTTTTGACTGATTTAGTGTGTGTGTGTGTGTGTAGACAAAGGACTTGAAACGCTGTACGGGTAAATAGAGTTCAAAAAGAACATAAGGATCTGTAGAATCTCATTTAATTTTTTGAGTTCCTGGTTACGACATTGCTGCTGATTGCTTCCAGTATGGATGTAGCTTGAATCTATTTTACACCTTTAAGATGATCTGGAATGTAAATTGAGACCTATGCCTAATCAGCCAACATCAGTGGTGACCCTCATTGATGCTCTCATGTCTCAATGGGAACATAATGACGCCAGAAGGCTGGAGCCTGTTACAACAGCACATTAATGCCCTTGAATGCATCAACCCCTCCAACTGAAAAGCCGTTTCTTTTTTCCCCTCTCACACGTTTAGGTCCAGATGGACAGTGATCAGGCTGACTCAGGCAGCTGGCCTTTATCCTCATAGATAATAACCTCTGTGAGAGCATTAAGGTTAACTAATGCTGACAAAAGCAATGAATGAGTCTTGGAAGCATAAAAAATAACGCTGGGGGAAGGACTGGGAAAGGATAAGGAAGACACAAGCTGGAGGAAAACGAAGCCCTCTGATTAAAGAAGATAAGTGATTCACAGACCACATATTTAAGTAGAATGGGAAACTTCTGAAGTAAAAAAAATACAAATGTTCAGATACAAATCTAATGACTTTAGCTCTGCAGACATTGTTACTTTAAGGGACTAAGGAGCATTTGTACACATGAGAAAGCAACTTCTTAGATCTTTCTGTTGCTATGAAAGAAAAGTGGCTCAGGCATGATAACAAAAGGTCAACTGTGATCAGGATGTTGCAGGAACGAATGAGAGAAGGAATACAGGATTACCATCTTCTCATGACAGGTTATTTTTCAGTATTCAAAAAAGTTTTAAAATAGGAAAAATAGAAATATGACTGGACTAATATAAGGCTCAAATAAAGTTTGAGGTGATGTACAAAAGCATTATAGATTAAATTAAACAGTCATGTTACATCTTACACAGATCTTACTCAGGCAATGTCAGAGAAATTTTAATTTCTTTAATACATAGCTTTGGCAAAAAATAAAAAACACGTCCCACTGGTTGCTTCATATAGAGTACAGAAGGTTTCTGAAAAAAATCCCTTCAGTTTTCCAAACATTTTATCTTTGTTTCTAATAATGTAGGGGAATTTCCCATGATGTGCCACTGACTGGAAAAAAGGATTCAGATCAGATGAGAAAATGACTCCCGGAGAAAAGAACAGTCAGAGGAAAAGTATTTAACGAGAGGGGATTTTAAGTGTTACAACATCAACAAATTTCAAGCAACAGATGAAGACAGAACAATAAGGCTTTTTACTAATTCTATGTATGTGAGTATAAAAACCTGCAACATAAAATGCAGGGTGAATAGTTTACTGATTTACTGTTTTGTCATTATTAATTATAGATATTTTGAGGATGACATCTGTTAATGGAAAATAAGTAAATTTTAATGCGCTTTACGGAGTCCCTATGAACCCCAAAGCGCTTTACACTACATTCAGTCATCTACCCATTCACACACTGGTGATGGGTGGAGCTACATTGCAGCCACAGCTGCCCTGGGGCAGACAAACAGAGGCGAGGCTGCCAGACACTGTTAATGTGAGTCTGTCTCTGACAGGTCTTTTATTTCCACCATGCACAGTGCACACATTAAGCAAAAAAAAGGAGGATATCAAGGGAGGCTTGATGACAAATGGATTAGAGTTTCAAGAGTCCCTAAAAGCCAGGGAGAAGAGGACCTGCTGGGTGGAGTGGACAGCAGGTAAAAGGGGGGGGGGGGGGGGCAAGAAGGTCAGGTGTATGGAAAATGAAAAATGAAAGAAAGATAGAGGGACAGAGACAGAGACTGACACTAGACCATAATTCAGTACAGTTTATGTTGAAAGCTGACAGAGGATTATATTCTTCTTGTTTTTATCCATGGCAAAATTCTGGCGGATGTGACGATACAGCAAACATGCTCAAAACCTTGACATCTTGTCTCTGGTCAAAACAAGTACCTTGGTACAGTGGCAGAAACTGAATTATAGGCAGATGGATGTCAAAATTGTTTCCATGCAGAATAGAGGTTGCATCAGAATGTGTCTTAGAAACTGAAAGGCAAAGAATGAATTAAATCCGTTTGTCTTTGATTCTTTTAGCAATGACAATATGGTTAGCAGATGTTTATGAACAGGCATCCACAGAATGTCTTTCTAAACATACAAAGACTACTACCACTGGGGGCTTGAAAGGCACAAGCAATAAAATTGCTGTCCAATTTCATAAGGCCTTAGAAACACAGTCCATAGTGCCCAAAACAGTGTAAACCCAAAAGTATCTGCGTACCTCAGAGCACCTGTTGTTTGTACTGTGTAGCACACTGTACCTTGAGCAGTATAGACCAGCTCACTGTAGATGGTGGCAGGTATGATGGGGGCAGGCAGGTCCTGCAGGAAACCTTTTAGAGCATCAGTCAGAGCAACCACATCATATCGGTTCAAATTCACAGAGAGCAGATCTGGGAAGACAAGAAAAAACAGACATAGCCCAGAGAAGCAAGAAGCGCTACTGTGTTCATGACCTCAGATCCAACCATGGATGGAATAAAGAACAAGGTCACTGAGGGTGCAGGACCAGAGACCAGACCACCTTTGTGAACATGAGTGTTGTTAGCATTCGCTACTTGAGGAGAAAAAAGACACAGAAAAGTCACAAAAATGTGTGAGGGGGATCAGGGAAGGAAAACCCTCACGTTAATTGCTTGCTAAAAGACACTGGCTGGAATAAAAATCAAACTAGATGTGGGAAGTAACTCACAGATAAGGAATCATGCAAAAAAAATCCTCTTATTATTGGATTATCATAATGTCATTTCAAAATCTAAGCACCAAATTCCCCCTACATAATAAATGTCCATGGTTCACAATAGCTCACATTGTTACTCTTGTGGAATTTTAATAAAACACATGTCACGGTGATAGGTTTTGGACACTGATTTGTTCATTTTTTTATGCAAAAGTCATATTTATTTAGCAAATTTATCCAGGTCATCACCATCATAGTAGATCTATTAGCATTTGAAGTAGCAGGGGACCAAGAATAAGGCAAAGGCATAAAAAATGGTGTAGAAACCAATGAGTAGGATATTCAAACTCATGTGTAGTTCTGCATCCTCGTTCAGATGGATTAAATTGGAAAGTGAAACGTGGCAGAGTAATGGACTTTTAGTTCTGGTCAAAATGCCATATTAGCAAAGTGCGAGATTGGTGATCTGCTTGATCAGGGTTTATCAACTCTCATGGTCAGTTGCTTCTGGGAAAGCGAGAAAGGACTTTAGTTACCCATAGATAACAATAAAAAAACACAACTGCCCAGTCCACAAGAATTTACAAATCTATCTTCCTCTAGACAAAATAATAGATAACACCCCCGTTATGACCCTGCTTTGTGCTTACGTGAGTACTTCAGCAGATTAGCAAAGGACAAACCACATGGCGTCAGAGGACGTTTTTGCTGTCCTCCATCTTTCACCCCAACCTTCCTCCTCTTTTCTACCTCCATTCATCCTTCCCCATTTAACCCCCCTCCCCCCAGCTCCCTTTCGACTTCTTCCTTCTTGACCTTTCTTCTGTTTGTCTTTTTAAAAAATTCCTGTATCAGCCTCGTTTGCTTTTCTTTTAGCCTTTTTTCATTTCCTTTCCCTTCTTGTTTTTCTCATCCCAGTGTCACCCAAACCACCTTTTCCCCTGTATGCATCAGCCTCTCTAGGGTTAAAATGCTTGTTAAAAGCCATTGATTTCATTCCCTAAATAATGCCTGAATAAACTTAACCATTCACAGACCAGTAAACCAGCAGGCCATTAATATCTACGGATGACCTCTTCACATTGCTGTGCTGGGACTTGCGTTATTGTGCAGTGATTTGTCTAGGGAATTTGATCATCTCAGTGCCGAGACAGCTTAAATTTGGTGTCACCATGAAAGCCAAGCCCACAGGAAGATACTAACACAGTTTTTCTTGTGTGTGTGTGTGTGTGTGTGTGAGAGTGGGGGGGTGGGGGTGGCTTGTGAAAGCATAAAGTATTTTATTCTAAGAAGTATTTTATTCTTAAAGCATCTTAAGGCAACTGTTGTAATTTGGTGGTATATAAGTGAAACTGTTTTGAATTGAATTATATCAGGTAAAGTATTGTTGTGTGGTCTTTACTTGAAAGTGCTTAGAGTGGTCAAGTTAGACTAAAAAAGTACTTTATAAATGCAGGTTCATTACATTATAACTGTCCAATGCTAATCAAGCTTGCTAATAAGTATTAGCATTAGCGCTCCAGGTCTGAACTGATTTAGGTGAAGCATAATCAGTCTGTGTAAGAATGTTTTTTGTAATGAATTTGTGTCACAAACTCAAAATATGTAGGCAGATTTATATGAAACACCACAGAAGTATTAATTGATGAAATTCTAATTGAACAACTTCAAACCAGAATTTTAGTGATGCAGTTATCTGTCTGGTTGGTCACTGAAGAAATTAAATTGTTAAATCATTAAAAACGAATCAAATGTCAAGAACATTTTAGCTATTTCTGGATTTAAGCTGACACATACACACAAACACACACAAATTTCCTCTTTACACCTGATCACTCCATCAATTCATCAAGGTCTGACCCTCGCTATGGATCAGTCATCGGCTAGGCAAAGGAACAAAAGGACAGATAAATGGACAGATTAATTAATGAATGACTGAAATGAGGAGAGGGGGGTTAACAGTCAAGTGCAGTGTTTAGCTATTACTACATGTTATAGAGGATCTATTTGGTAGGGTTGGTTGACTGACTTGATTGGAGTAGGTGAAATGTAAGATGTTTATGAATAATACTATGTATACACACTATTTTTAGGTCAGGTGAACTGATTTTTATTAAAGCTACACAACGAGACCTGAAGTTACAACATATATTAAGGCAGAAGAAATTATATACATGCATTTACACAAAGAACAAAGCAACAGCAGATACAAACTAGAAAATGCATTTTCTGAAGAAACTGCAGTGTGGATGCTGATAGCTGAATGTTTTGAGCTGAAATGAAATAATTGCTGCATGTTAAGTTAAAAATGTTGAATGAGATGAAAAATACAGAAATTTTCATCTGAAAACAAAAGTTCAGAACTATTGAAAGCAGAGATTCAAACAGAAGAAGTTAAACAGTAAGCGAACATGTTTAACATGTTTGTAAATTAGAAAAAGCCGAGTAATGACAAAAGAAAACATCTGCATAAAAAAAAACTTGAAACCTCATATTATTTTAATCACTGAATGACTGAAATGTGAGAAAATCCACTACAGACAGCTGAATGCCGTAAGTTTTAATCATTCAGTTAGAAAAGATGACTCTAAAAGTCATCATCTGACTCCAAATGCCCAGATCTGAACCACCTGTGTGCGGAAGAAAAAGCCACCAATGAACAATAAGCTTGAATTTAACAGGCCAATCAGAATACCCTATTTAGTTGTCCTGCACTAACTACTGGCATACTGTTATTCTGTGGCAAAACCCTGTCAAATCTGCCTTGGTGCACCTGTTGAAAGACTGCATCTAAATCCTAGACCCTAACTTCCATCAAAACAGCTTTTGAACTGTGAGGATCCCAAGGAATTGTTCTACACAACAGTGTCTCTTTTATCCTCGTGGTGTCAAAAATGTGATGACAGAAGCAATTTAAAAAGTGGGGTCTTTCCTGCTGTTGAGACAAATTCCTGACTAAAAATACAATGTATTTCTATGGGTCAGTTAGAAGGTTATCCCCCTACTTAGAGCCACACAAATCAAAAAGTTTAAATCTCTGAGCTTTGAAAAACACAATGTTGGAAGAGAAGAACAATGACTACGTTTTGAGGGTAAAATGATGGCTGTAGAGCAAACATTGGGGACACAGCAACAGTTGAAAGAAGTTGAATCTTGGCAGAGTGACAGACAGAGCTCATTAAGCAGGCAGGTGTGAGCCTGGTTGCCCCCCCCATTGGACAAAAGTTATTGTGAAACAAATGCTTCCCAAGAAAAAACTACAAGTCGTATTGACAAAATTCTTTCACCGTGAGCGACAGCAATGTCTAGTCTACCGAGTTTTCATGCATGTGGAGTTTATTATATGGACATGATGACATTTATGAAAGAACCCCATAATATATACTACAATAATAATAACATTGGATCAAAGAGGACAGCGATGGCTACATTTTGAATGAGAATTTGAAGGGTCCCCCCCGTAAAATACATTATAATTTTTTGTTCAATAAAGTTGAATAATTAAAAAGATATAAAAGTTAAAAGTGAGAAAAGTAGAAGCAGTAATGTCCAAAAGAAGAGGAATTGAATGGTGGTTGAATGGTTTTTCTAAGCTGAATGGTGTTGAAGGAGATAGTCGGCGAAAAATGTACGGAATAGATAATAATAAAATAGAAGAAAGAATAGAAGAACAATACTTAATGCTTAATCAGCATCCACACTAATTAGTCTGATGATCCAGATCTGGGTTTGAATACGCAGAAATACCAGAAATAACCAGACTTTAGTTTAGTTTCATTTAATTTCCTGAGTGAGTGTTCCTGTTTCAGTTCAGTTTTTACTGTTTGAAAATCTTAAGGTTTAGTCCAGTTTTTATTAGTTTAAAGACATTCAAAGTCCCAGGAAACACACCAATTAAAACACAAAAACAAGGGATTTTTTAAAAGAAAATTTTACTTAAATATGTATTTATATTTTTTAGTTTAGTTTTATTTAACTATAAAACATTTCACCTTGAGAGGAGATGTGCTTGTTTGGTGGTACACAAATAAAGGTGAAGTGAACTTGCTGAGTACTGCAGAGTCCTTTACAGAAACCAAACAGGATAAACTTCAAGGCTTGTTTAAGTTTTCCAGATTATTCTTGAGGTCAGAACAGCAAGGTGTTTGAAAACAGAACACTTAGTGAATTTTGTGTAAGCTGGAATCAGTACGTATAGGTACAGAAGCTGTATATGTAGACATAAAAGAGGAACTTGATGTCCAAGGTCGTAACATTTAGAACTGACAGAGAACAAAGATACACTCTGAACTTGCAGCAGAGTCAAAGGAAATTTGAAGGCCAAAAACAATCTCAGACTCATGCAAGCTTACAGCAGTATAAGTTAATTAGGTAAAGCTTTGCTTTAATGTCATGGACAAGAAAAGTATTCATTTGGTGGCTGTAGCTCAGGAAGTACAGCAGGTCATCTACTAACTGGATACACTGATTGGAGTGTGAATGTGTCAGAATGAGAGATAGAAGGCACTGTGGTGTAAGAGCAGAGACTTAGAGACAAAGCAAGGTAGAATTAGCTGTCAAACAATTGAAGTGCAAAAAAGATTCTCATTTAAGTCGATGCCATTATGAAAGAGGGCTGCCACTCAAAACAGTACAGTTCTTGAGAAACTAGAAATGTGGCAAAGCATTCAAATATTTACAGATTACCATTGCAACAGTCAGCACTTCTTCTCACACCTAATATAACTGATACAGATTACACTATTTACATAAGTTAATGTATCAGTTTCAGAGATAATATGACAATATGTATCCCATTCCCTATAGTTACGAAGGTAAGCAGGTAAGGAGGCTACATGTGCCTCTGGGTATAGCTGAGAGCTCTTTTTTTTTAGCATTTTTATTTTAAATCTTATTTAATTGATTTTATTGATCAAAGAGAGCAAAATCATCTGTCATACGTTACTAGTGAACAATCCCCTTTCTTTTATTTTGAAGTTTTTGAAAGCTATGTAAGCCAGCTTTTGAAAAAGAAGCTAGCTTGCCCCATCCTGTTTGTATAAATTATTTGTTTTCTGGTTACTAACACTTATATGGTGGAAATATATATTGTGGTTTTCCTTACAATATTACTTATCACTACTCACTCATCACCCTTATATTATATTATTATATGTTATATTAAATTATATTGTCTATGTGGATGCAATAGCTATACATATTACACATTGTGTGTAATATATTTCTCTTTAATTTTTGTATCTGACATGAAGAAAATATGTTCTAGCTTTTATATCTGTTAAT
This sequence comes from Rhamphochromis sp. 'chilingali', assembly GCF_963969265.1. NCBI lineage: Eukaryota > Metazoa > Chordata > Actinopteri > Cichliformes > Cichlidae > Rhamphochromis > Rhamphochromis sp. 'chilingali'. Next base: position 26,986,616 of record NC_137934.1, read on the forward strand.
ATTTTCATCTTGTAGTTTTTTGTCCATTTGACTTATTGATTTGTTGGTTTATTTATGGCAGAAAGCACCTATGTAGCCAGTTTCATTGATTACAGAAGAGTCTTGGTTTTAGATCAGTTTTAAAGTGGAGCGAAGAATAACAAAGTGTTAGTTTGACGACCAATAGTTAGGTATTCTAGTAGACTAATAGACTGTTCTGCTCCACTAAATGCTTTGGTGCACAGTGAAAAAAGAGCTTTAACATATATAGTCAGCAAATAATACACAAACATACATCTGTAAGGCACTATGTTCAGTAACCAATTAATATACACTGTATGTATCCCTGAAAGCTTTTGGCAGCAGTATATCCAGTGCGTGGTAATGAGGCATAATTTCATCCAGTGCATGTGTGACAACTAACAACTGACCTCTATAGCATAAACATACCAGGCACAAACCATGCCTACAACCACTGACTGGTTTGTGGGAGCAGTTAACATTGTAGCTGGTTTGTGTCTTTTCAGTGGATTTGTTGGCTGTGGGGAAATATTAATGTTGCATTTTCTGTGACACAAAAAGTGAGAGCGATCTACACGGACCCAGATCTTATTTATGCCCCAGGATGTTCTGGAGGCCTAAACTGCCCTGATGCTTACAGTGTAACTTCCAGGAGTTAAAGAGCTATGGAATGAATTTCTTTTAGACATCAGGGCCAACAATGTTCCCAGCTTGCTGGTACTGTATGTATTACAGAAAGTAATATCTCTATAGTATGAGTTGTATTTGTTATAAAGTGTATTGCATTGTATGTTTTTACAAGTTTAATTTTCAGATGACAGATTTAATGCCACTAAATACATGAAAGTACTGCAAGATCACTGCGGAAAAACAGAATATTTAAAAAAGCCATTAAAGAGACTGTAACTGCTGCTGAAATATTCCTGCTTTAAACTTTATTGCTTATTTTAATGGACTTGCAGATCACTTGGGTTTATGTACATAAAAAGATCCATGACTTTTTATTTTTTAATGTATACTTGCCTTTACAGCCTATAAACTAAATTTTTCCTCCTCAAAGTAATTTGTATTCAAGTAAAAAGTGCTTTTTATTTAGAGTACAAGTTTACCATGTGCTTCCTACCTTCCGCACATGGTACATATGCTTATATATGTACACTACACACACACACACACACACACACACACACACACACACACACACACACACACACACACACACACACACATATATATATATATATATATATATATATATATATATATATATATATATATATATAGATATATATATAGATATATATATATATATAGATATATAGATATAGATATATATATATATATATAGATATATATAGATATATATATAGATATATATATATATATGCACTCATCTGGACCGAGATCTCCAAATGATGCTCCTGGGATCTGCTGGAGCCACTTGCCTAGTTTGTGAGTTACTGCACCTACTGCTCCGATTACCTGATTTATCAATTCCTTATATACTCCAGTTATAAATGTGGCATATACAAAATGAATATAAAATCAAAACTGATCATCAACATAAAAAAAGAATCGCACAGTATCACAGTCTTCCTCAACTCTATTAGAATCCCCAGTTACCCTAATACCCATATCACTGACCTATAAGTGTAAACCCTCCAGGTCAATGACATAGGTCTTATATCGTGTGTAGTCTGCATGTCGCAAACAATCTGTTTGGTTGTGGTCATTGACCACAATCAACTAGAAGGTTGGAACAAAGAACCTTGTTGCTTTGAAGCCACAGTATCCGCCACAACCAGATGCAGCTACAGATGTAAACATCTGCAGTCAAAAAGCTCTGCTGCTGTTGTGAAAAACAAGACCAAATGTGAGGAAATATGTCAAGATGTTCACACTCCAAGTCTGAAGCATTAAACTCAAATGTTGGTGGAACATCCTAAAGCAGACAACTTATGTCACTGTTATTCTTACTATTGTCTCGTATTCCTCCTATATTCAACTTTTTGGCCATCCATTTTAAACAAATACAGCCAGCCGTCTACAGTTTTATGGCGTGAAATAGTGTTGATATGACACAAAATAAACATTAGTTTATTTAATAGTATATATTGGGTTGTGTTGTTCTTAAATTTGTGAAAATATATATATTTTATTCTATATAAACAGAGAACTGAAAAAAAAATTCTCATTTTCTTCTGCTCATCCAATTTAGGATTGCAGTCTGGGTGGAACCCTTTCAGTATGTTACATGGTTGTGTGTTTGGTGCCTCGGGTGATAATGTTAGTCTAAACCATTTTAATTTGTGTTTTTGCTTATAATCATATAGTTCCCATGACTACCGCTAGGTCCCCAAGTCACCTCTGTGTCAACCCATGTGTCCTTGGAATTCTGCTCACACACACTCTGATATCACAACATGAGCTCAGATAGATGGAACAGGAGGACACAGAGAATAAAACACAGGGATGAGCGAGAAAGAGAGAAGTAGAAAAACTATCACACTGGCATACAGAACAGATGTGGTGGTTATTTTGATACCTGCCTGAACACGGCAAGAGCACTCTTGTGATCACAGAATTGTTCAGAATTGTTTAGAAAAAGATTGCAAAGAATTTAAGGTTTTAATTTGCCCCAAAACATCCGAGATCAGAAAACTGAAATCTGTATGTGTAAGTGTTTCCAACAGACGGTGGAGCCACAGGTATCTCTTTAGTCATTCATGTTACAGGGCAACATATGGTAGAGATAAGCATCTGAGAGAAGAAGTGAGCAGAAGCGAAGAGAAGAGAAGAGAAGAGAAGCATTACCCCATCATCATTTCAGCATACTGAGTTAAAAACATTTGTCTTTTTACAATGGAAATAATTATCACATCCAGATCAGTTTTCTGATTACCTTATATGATGTTAAATGATGTTATATATGGTTAATAGGGTATTCCACCATGGGATAACTGGGAAAGTACTTGAAATATTCAACGTTTCAGTAAATGCTTAAGCTTTTACCACAGTTACAATGATTTGGTTCTGGACTCTACTCATCTCACTTTCAGAATTTTTTCATTAACACAGTTTACTTTGCCTATTGCACATTTTCCTTTTCCTTTGTTTTCCAAATACTAACATTAATGTGATTGCCAGTGGCAGTCTGGGGAAAAAATACAATGAGCCCTTTGCATTGGAATCTCCAGTATGAGAAGAGCAAAAAAAAAAGTGGATCCAAGAACAAGCTCTCCCATAGGAGTACGCGATCAGAAAGCCACAGCTATGGTCAGTCTAATTTGTGCAAACTCTTTGTAGACTATTTGTTAAAATGATTTGACAGCTGCTTAACAGTCCATCGCTGAAACACAGATTGATCCAATTAACTTTTCAGAACTGTAAAAATCCCCTCATAACTGCTATGCAGCATTTTGGTTTAGGATTTATATTTGCTGAGAAGAACACATTTCAGTATGATTTTAGCTAACACTGACAAAAACATCAATCCCCTGTGAGTGTCAGCTCCCCAAAAGCCCCACTGGTTACACTGGAAAACATGAAAAGATTTCAGTACAGAGGACATGGATGCATTTTTTCGAAAATAGTAGATATTGATGCATGACACTAGTATATCAAGCAAAGCACAGTCTGCAGCACGTAGCAGAATAGCATAACAGCTGAGCAGACAGTGGAGCAGGGTCACTGTCTTTACAGTAAGTTGCTAAACAGTTTGCAAAACATATTCCTGAAATAAATATACATGTATAAAGAAAACTGGCTGCCATAGTAATATCAGAGTTTTTGGTATCAGTATCAGCCCTAAAAGTCAAAGTCTGTTCAGGTTGAATATAAACTATATCATATAACTATGAATAATATGAATTTTACCTGTCTCTGACTTTCTACCACTAAAGATTTATATTTAGAAACTAACTAATTTCTACAGTATTAATATATGGTGCCAATAAAGGTTAAAGTTTGGGAAATCATGCTGTCATGGCTTATATCAGGGGTATCCAGACTTTTTTTCAAGTGTGCCAGATTTATTAATGGAAAATCATTCAGGGGCCAATAATCATTCATTCCTTTTTCGAAACATAAAAACTGTGGGGGTTTGTTTTTTTTGTTTTTAAAAAAATTTTTTTTTTATATTTAATAATACAACCGTTTGTATTATTATGGTGATTAGGTGTGTTCAAGCCTGAACAAAATAAATGAACTTTTCATTCACATATTTCATAACACAGTCTTTGATAAACACTCTCTGTGAAAGGTTTTTCAGCATGGTTGCTCTCTGATAGGAAATGTGAATTAGCATGTTTTGTCTGATAGTGTCTCTTGACATTCAATTCCTTTTTTTCTTACTCTGCAAATTACGCAAACACAATTGTTTTGATTGTCTGTGAAAACGTACAGCATTGCAATTTCCATCTCTCCTGGAACACTCAAAAAGATGAAATTGGGTGGTCGTTATATTTTAGCCCCCCCTGCAACTCTGATAAAGATAAGAGGATGGATGGAGTGACAGCTACGTGAAAGTTGTTATAAAGCCATTCAAGTTTTATGTTAAACAGACTCTAGATTTTATTGGACACTCCAAAAATAACTCTTCAAATGAACTTAAAATAATAATGGGAAGGATTTTCAGATTAATCTATTACTTTCTATTAGCATTAAGTATTTTTGTTAGACTAACTTCATTTGCATGGGTTGGGTCAACTCAGCTAAATTAAGTTGGACTCAACTGGAGTAAATAAGTTGATTCATCATTATTTAATTACGTTGGTCCAACTCAAGTACATTAAATTTGAATAACAGAATTGCATAATGCTAAAATAAATTTAATTTAATCACATGAAAATCCTTTTCATTATTTTTTTATGTTCATTGAAATAGTTATTTTTTGAGTAAAGGTCTAGCCTTCAGTATCTCTTTTTCAGAGGTGTCATGGCATTAGCCACAGCTTGTTACAACCAATGAGTGTAAAAAACCTTTATACAGTCATTGGTTGGAACACAGAGATCAGCTCAGATGCTGCTGCCACCATAAGATGAAGTGACAAGAGAAATTACTCTATAAATTCTGTTTGTTTTGGTGGGCCAATCAATAATACCTTTTAAGATGGGAGTGAGGGGTGGTTAATGACAGAATGAAGGGTAATCAGATGTCTCTGACAGGTTCTTCTTTCCTATAAAAGCACACCACACCTCTAGGCTCTTACTTTATTTCTCAAGAACACAATATTTCTTACATTTCTTCCGCTGTAAAATAGTGTCAGTAATACACCTGCAAGAAAATATGAATGTATATTTCTACACTTTGTTTTCCCTCTTGGGTGAAAAATAATAAATATATAATGCAATTAGTGTTAGTGGAATAAAATGTTCCTCTAGCAAGTTCTTAAAAATACTTGCTGTATTTGGAGCCAAAGAACCATTTTCTCAATTTTTACCAAATGCTTTGCGACAAACTGACTGACTGTTTCCACCACACATCCACTGTGAACGAATGTCTGATCAGCTGTTTATGAGTATGTGCAGCTGCTGACTGTAAAATTACTGGATTCCAATAGGTTACTGACGGACCCCAGAGGAAGATGATGACATCACTTCCAACCAATAGCAGGACAGAGACTGGGAGACAACTGGTAGCAGAGACAGAAAGAATAGAAGGATGCAGATGGAAGAAAAAGATGGAGTAGAGGAGCGATTTTAATTTCTGTTTTGCTGAACTCAGCAGCCACTGTCACTGAAGCACAAGGGAGAAGAAAAGGAATGGCGATGAATGAGTGAATAAAAAAGGACATAAAAGTTCAAAAGGGAAGACAGAGAGAGACTGAAGAGCACTAAAAAAATGCAAAAAGAAATAATATTATTTAAGAGTTCCGGTGTTGTAGATTGCTTGTTGCTGTGAGAGGCAACCAAATAATTTCATGGGAAAATGTGAGCAAAGATAACAAAGTAGTATGTCCTCATCTATCTGCAGTGTCTCTCTATGCTTCCATGCACACTGTTTTATATTCTGTGTAGCAGAATATTCTGTAACAGTTTAAGTGAACATGAGTCATCATTTCCAAAACAGACACTGCCCACTCTGTGCCATTGCACAGTGTTTGTGTGTTTGCATATATCTGAGCACGTCCATGTAATCATCACAAGCAACTACTTCAAACTCAGTTAAAAGCATAAAACACACATACTCAGAGGCCTCACACCAGAGATACTAGTACACATACAAAATAAAGATGTTTCCCATTGTAATAAAATCAAAAAAACACTACTACTTTTATACTTTTCACAGAAAGAACATTCTTAAACTCTAAAGTACTTTTGCACAGCTTATAATAGCTTTTAGTGAAATCCTCAGTTGATCCACTATCTCAAACAAGATGTTTTAGCTGCAGGAGGAAATAAACTGCAGGGTACACCAACAACCAAGCATCACTCTTGGTGTGTACCATTTGCCAGGGTGGCAATGGCAGGTAGATGGATGGATAGATAGATGGATGGATGGATGGATGTTGTCACTCTTCAGGTGTGAAACACATGCTGGTACTCACAGATACAGAAGTTCCAGCACACACACAGTGTTACTGGGCCAACTCACTGAGCGCTGTGTGGGCACGGCAGAACCAGTCTGCTAAAAAAGGCTAGCTGTTACCATGGCAACTCTCAGGCCATGTACCAATCACATGTCAATTTGATGAGGTAATGTTCCTAAACCCTTTCAGAGTAACTCAGACACTTATACGCTCACTTTGACTCTTCTAAGAAAATACTGTACACGTGCAACATACCAAATAAAGCACACACAGCCAATCATGTCAGTTGGCAGGATCTGAGGCTGTGGAATAATGTGAGAATTTCTGTACAATATACAACTCCCTGTTACATAATATTATTCCATAACATGCAACACAAATGCAGAACAGAGAAGGCAGAGTACTTAAGCAGCTTGGATATACTTCCTGCAGACTGATGTTTCACTGCCTCTGCAACGTACTGATCAGAACACCGTTCCAACAAAGGTTTTATTTACTATTATCAGTTATTCAATTCAGTTTAGTTTTCAAAGTGCCACATCAGAACAAAAGTCTCCTAAAGCCACTTAATGTTCTAAATTAAAGACCCTAAAATAATTCAGAGAAGCCGCAACAAGAGGTAGACACACTCTGGAAGGGAGCCAGAGATTAATAATAACTCATAATTAAATTGAGTGTATAAACACATGGTCAGTGAAAAAGGAGTGAGAGAAGGAGAAACGCTCAGTACATCATGGCAATCTAAGTCTATTGCAGTATATAAATGTACTACCATACACAGTATACAAACATGGATAGAGGATTTGGATATGACCTTCAAGACTTGCATATTTCCTGGTTAACCTTTGACTTTGTAGCAATAGGCCCACCACTTGCAGGAGGCGCCAGGCCCCACAGGCAGTAGAGGTCGGGTGCAATGTGTGCCGGGCTGCGACCAGGAGCTGAGGCCCTGGCGGACCGACCGAGACTTCAACGCTCATTGGGCAACAACAATGAGACCTGGAGGGGCGTGATTGAGAGGAACGGGTTCAAGGATCTGACCCTGAGCGGGTTTTTATTCTTGGACTTCTGTGCAAACCACAGTTTGTCCGTAAGTCAAACCTCAGATACAGGAGGAAAAATGCAGTTTTCTTCCTGGCTGTGGAACACTGGATTGCCATGAGAGCAAACATGACTTTGTTGCCTATTCTTTGTCAATTTTTTTTTTTTTTTTAATAGGGCAGCAGGGTGTTGCAGTGGTTAGCATTGTTGCCTCATAGTAAAAAGGTCCTGGGTTTCAATCCACTATCTGGCCAAGGCCTTTCTGTATGTAGTTTGCATGCTCTCCCCATGTCTGGATGGGTTCGCTCTGATAGCTTTCTCCACAGTCCAAAGACATGCAGTTGGTGGGTTTAGGTTTATTGGTGGGGACCTGTCCAGGGTGCACCTTATATTTTGCCCTATACAGCTGGGCTGCTCTTGTTGACGATACAGCATTAAGGCTCAGGGGTAAAACGTATCTTTACAGCCTTTGTAGTACAAAATACAATTTGGGGCTCTATTAATAGTCACATCTTCATAACAAAGGCACTGTGGCTAATAATGAGATTTTTTCATAACTTAGCTCTTTGCTGAATGTTCAAAATGGTATTATAGTTTCTGCTTTTTGGACCCTGCTTCACAGAACTATGTAACAAATCTTTGTTGTACAGGCCATCCAAGAAGTTTGTTCTTTAGTTTTGTTTAGTGAAATTCTAGTACTTTATTATTCTTTTAGGTAATACCAATTAGTAGGCACGTATATCTGTGCCCCCTACAGTTTTTGTTGGTGCAGCTTGTGGAACAAACTTGCATTAGCTGATAAGTTAGTACTCCACTCCATCATCCAAATATTGTCAATATGGTCTGTGAAACGCTAACATGGTGGTGGCCAAAAGTTAAACATTAAGGCTTCAAAATGTGGATTCCACAAGCCAACAGGTGATATTACATCAGCCACAGTGATTGCAGTATAGACAGTCTATACTTAAAGAAAAACACTCATTCATTATATTTCTTTATCTTTGCCTTGTATTTCTTCTGAGTGTGTAATTCAAAACCATGATTGAAAGAGAAAAATATTCCTGTGTGTGATGCTGAGGCACGGAGGAAGACAGTGTTTCCTTTCTTGTTTCCCTCCCACTCTCTCTCCATTGTTTCTCACATATACCACCCCTACGTGCCCTTCAGTATTCCATCCAAACCCTTCCTTTATGACTATTCACATGACCTCATACTCAGACGTCAATACAACTCTCCCCACAAGTTACCTTTTGATATATTTATATTCCATATAAATGCGGGCGATCGTGGCTCAAGAGTTGGGAATTTGTCTTGTAATCGGAAGGTTGCCGGTTCGAGCCCCGGCTTGGACAGTCTCGGTCGTTGTGTCCTTGGGCAAGACACTTCACCTACTGGTGGTGGTCAGAGGGCCCGGTGGCGCCAGTGTCCAGCAGCCTCGCCTCTGGCAGTGCGCCCCAGGGTGGCTGTGGCTACAATGTAGCTGCCATCACCAGTGTGTGAATGTATGGGTGGATGACTGGATATGTAAAGCGCTTTGGGGTCCTTAGGGACTAGTAAAGCGCTATATAAATACAGGCCATTTATAAACTCTGTCCACCTCTATTAGATCACATATCATACAGAACACAGTTATAGAGTGCATGCAATTTCTGTCATTCAGCCCCTTTATGCTTTAACATATATCTGGGTGTGCATGTCAGGGCTTTGTTATATATTTCTCTGCCTATATGTCAGCTTCTTTAATTCAATAATATGTGCATATCTTGGCCCAATGGTAATGGTCTAAAAAGGGTCAGGTTTCAGGTGTGTGCGCATGTATCTATACACATGTATCTGGCAAGCTGTGTAAAGTGTTTTGAGTGTTGCTCGGATAAATAACAAAAGTACTATATAAGAATCAGTCCATTTACTATGTTGTGTGGCTCAGCATCCAATGTCTTCAGTCTTTTTAAAACCTTTTGAAAGTATGATGTATTACCTAAGCCTATGTTTATAGCTGTGTGTGTGTGTGTGTGTGTTTAGTATTTCTTTTAAGACTTAGAAAGACAATAACATATAACATAAATGATGAAAAATACATAATAGTGATGTAGCATCATTAGTGCTAACCTCTTAGGATTCCAGGTAGCATAACTACTGAAACACCGAAATTAGTTCTGCATCAGTCCATAAAATACATTTCTAAATAGTTTTAGAATTATCTTCATTCAAGATTTACTTTGTAAATTATATTACTAATATATAAAATTAGAGGGAGTGCACTCGATTAACCATTATCTTAATATTCTTCTTGCTATTACAATAAAAATAATATTTTAACAATAATAATTCCATGTAAATGTGCCAGAGAGTGGACATGTGTTAGGGCAAAGTTCAGTTTTATATAAGCTTTATATAACATCACACCATACTGGTAAGAACTAATGAAATATCTGTTTTTGACCCACTATCATAAGCATAAATAACAAAAACTAAGAATAAATGTCTCATATCCTCCTGGCCAGCTACCTGCTTACCATGCTCCAACTGAGAGTGGAGTCTAGAGTGTAATTTTGTGAGCTCCCCTCCCCTTTCTCCCAAAATTAAAGTACAGAGCCAGAGCACTCCCTGGTGGTGCCAAAACTGAACTTCAAATACTACAATTTGGCCAAGTTTTGTCTTTTTTCCTGACTATCTACTTTGCCTGGTTTTGGAGCTGTGTTTTCTGATGATCCACTTGTTGCTTGCAGATGATTACAAATTAACCAACACAGCAAAAGGAAGAGCCCATTTAATTTTAGCAAGAGTCACTTTGTTTGAAAAGATAAGAAACATAATTTCAGTTTCAATTGAGTGCACAAGCTAAAACAAATGTTTGATGTTGCTATTTTAGTACACAAGAAGGCTTCACTTGTAATCTTATTTGTCTGCTAACCGAATAGCTTTTAGACAGTTACATATACAGTACAGTGAAAAAGCATTTGTGGCATATTTTAGCACATTTTGCACACACTTGCATGACATCAAACACATTTTTATGTTAGATGAAGGTAGCCTCGATAAATAAAAAATATTTTTAAAATGATGATTTCATTTATCAAAAGAATAGGACTTTGCAAACCTCCATGGCCCCTGTGTAGTATGGGATGGTTTTTATTTTGTACTCTTCTACTCTACTTAAGCAGTCAAAGCACTTCATACAACATCCCTCATTCACACAAGCACTTTTTTCTATGCTTTTTCTATCTAACATTCACACTCTGATGAACAAATAGGGCAGCTACTTGGGGTTCAGCAAGGATATGTTGGCATACAGACTACAGCAGCCAGTGATCAAATCACCAACCTTCCAACTAGTAGATGATCTGCTCCACTGAGCTATAGTTAGCAGACAATTGCCCCTAAACCTAATAAAAGCCTTTATGTTCTTTTTTTGGTCGGCATAGGTTTTTGCCACAGAAGTCAAAGATGGATCACATTTTTGCTCAGTCTCTTCCTCTCTTTTTATCTCCCGGATTAGATGTGTTTCTACTCTGGAGAAATTTTGGTACTCCTGCCAATGCTTACCCATAATAAATTGCATTTTATATTTACTTAAGTTATATTTCTGTAACAATAACATTTGTTTGATGACCTGAAAGTGTGACAAATATGTAAAAACCAAAGAAATCTGGAAGGGGCAAAATGCTTTTTCATGTCATTGTACGTTTACCAGTTTGAATGCATTCAGGACAATTCTGAATAGAGCAACCATGTTTGTGCAGTTATTGCTACGAGGTGTGGAACAAGAAGAGAAAAGGGACCTGTGTGAAGTCAGTGTTAAGTGAAACAAAAGAGGTGCCTGTAAGTCAATAATTCAATAATTATCTGACCTGAAAGAACTGGTAATAGTGATAGAGTTTAAAAAACAGTTTTCGCCCATGCTGTTACAATATAGAGAAATCTAATCAATAAGAATAATTACTGGAACACCAGCTATTTATGTATACAGAATGGTAGATATACAATATATTATCAAGCAGTAAAAAGCACACTATTTTAACATTCTTTTATGCGATTCAAGCAAAGGTACCATCTGGAAGAAACCCATGCAAGGACATGTACTCCATTTAAAAAGGCCCCTGCTGTGATTGGAACCAGGAGCCTTCTTCCTGTGAGACAGGAGTGCTAACTACTGAACCACTGTGCCACAGTTTGTATATGCCCAGGATATTTTCTGGTTTGCACTTTGTTAGATCCCAGATACCCCTGGTCTGGACTGGCTCTCCATCCTTCGGGTCAGAGTCCCTTATTTAATTTGATTTAATTCTCCTGTTTGGCTGCCATGTTCCTGTGTGGACTTCGCATCTTCTCCTTGTATCTGCATGGATTTCCTCCCACGTTTAATAACTGCATGATAAATTAATTAATGACTTAATAATGTCAGAGTGTATCCAGGGTGTACCCTGTCTTCTTTCTATGACAGCTAGATTAGACTCCAGCCTAAGGACACAACATCAATACTTTAAAAGATACAACCCATGAGACAAGCTTTTGTACCCCTAAAGGCACAATAAAGTACTTAAAAGATAAAATAGGTATCTTTTTACCAACCATTGGGTCTGTGATAGAAGCGCTTGGAGGATCCCCAGTTATCGATAATTCAATTATTTCATTTCCCTCAGTTTAGTATTCCTACAACAGAATATTTAATGTGTGAACATCTTCCATGAAATTTTCCTTAAAATCAAAGATGTTGTTGTTGCTGTGAATCTAAATGCTAAATATCTACACTGTAAGTAGTTGGTGCAGATTAAAGCCATGTATTTACTGTTTACTCACACCACATGCGTGCAAGTGAGCTTTTCTGCATGACCAGAGCCTGTGAATATTACACTCACAGTGTTTGGATCACTGATCATGGACGTGTATTAGGCTACTCTGTGCTCATTGAACACAGGCAAGAAACGTCTGGTCATTTTTTTCTATTAGGAACTCTTAAGAAATACCCACAATCATCAGCAATGTTAAAATGGTACTAAATGCTATCAAGTGTAAAGGGCAGATTTTCCTTCTACAAAATAAATAAATGAATAGCTCCTTTGTGTTTGATGTTATAAAAGACAATACTCTAGAGCAGGTCATCAGCTAATTCGGTTGGTCAAGTATCCTTGAGCAAGATACTGAAACCCAAGTTGCTCTCTGATGTGTTCACCGATATGTGAATATAAGATAGAAACCACTGCAGTGTCGAAAAAGGTGCTAGTGTAAATGGCTGAATGAGGCACTTTTGACTTATTACAGTTTTGATTTATCAAAGATCCTGTTTGACTTTTGCTTAATTAAAAAAGAACACAAAGGTGAGATTTGTATGCTTGAACTTTTACGTTTATTAACTTTAAATTTTAAATTTCCTCAGGTTTACAGTGTGCTGATAAGTTTCCATGACAGACAGGGAGTACAGCAGTAGTTACCATGCCGACACCAAGAGTCAAAAAATAAGTCATAGGTAGTGTCAGGATTTTATAAATACAAATACTGGTATTTATATTCTTAGTGTTCCGAACTTGCATGTTCATGTGTTTTGTTTTGTGCAGGTGATGCATCTTTTTATGTTAATTCAGCTGTGCCAAGGCCCTGCTCCGATTGGGGCGTGGATACACCGCCCCGACGTGACTGGTTCCAGCTGGAGGACCCGCCCATTAAAAGGAGGCTGGAGTGTTATGGCGGGAGAGGTCCTCGTGTTTCTCCTCATGACCCAGCAGTGTAACTGTGGCAGCCACTGGCTGCAGTGTGGCTTGAAAGTTGTGGAAGTGGAGTGGGTAGGGGTGAGCAGCCGTTTCTTTTGATCACCCGTTTTCTCCTGTTTTGAATTAGTTAAGGAGGTCAGACTCTGTCTTTATTTTTGACTTTGTTTTGGTAAGGTCAGGGGTGCGGGATTTGTGTAGATTTGTTGTTATTTATTACTTTGGCCTTGGCTCACCCTGAAGTGTTGACACTCCCGTTTTTGTTGTTCCTCTTTTTCACTTTATAAATAAATGGCATTATAAAGAACGGATTTGTTTCCTGTGGCTGCTTGGGTCTTGGGGGGGGGGGAGCGAGTGCCTCACTCATGTTATTGCCTGGTCCTAGACGGGTCGTAACATTATTGATACTGATACTTAGTGATACTTTTATCAAGAGCACTGTCCCTTTTTAACATAATGGAAAATGTTTTAAGGGCTACCTTTGACACACTGGTTACAATAACATTTTTCATGTCAACCTCATACTAATCAGCTGTTTGGTGACATGTTTCTGGTTCCAGCTGGTGATCACCACACATCACATCACCAAATATGATCAGCAGTTGTCAACTTGACACTGACATACTGGTAGTCAAGCCCATTCCCAGAGACAATAGTTAATTTTGGCCAAAGATGGGAGTAAGTTAGAGGATGCAAAGAGGCAATATGAGAATCTTTGCAGGTTCTGAGTGTTAGGGGTTTTCAGTTTTACATCATTATTGAACTTTGATTTTGATATTATTTATCATTTCTAGTTTTTTGGTTTCTTAGAGTTCTCTGTCTTATAGTTTATGTCTCTGTGTTCCATAGTTGCTCTGTCTCCCCTGTCAGCTGTGTCCCCTTGTCAAGTCCACGTCTCTGTGTTATGTTTCCTGTTTTACTTTAAAGGTTCGTGTCTCATGTTAATGTGTTTGGTTTTGCTTCCCATGTCTTAGCCCTGATTTGTCCCAGCTGTGTTTCCCCCCCGTCTCCCATTCCCTGATTGCTCCCTCTGTGTATTTAAGCCCTGTGTTTTCTTTGATCTGTGTTGTGGTCTCCCTCATCCTATGCTGTCTGCCCTGCCTGCCTGCTCAAAGTGTCTGCACCTTGGGTCCACAGTTTCTGCCTGTACACAGCTCATGACACTGAGATGTAAAGAGAATGATCACTTTCATTGTGATATGATTTAAAATATTTCTATCATTTAGATATGAATGGTCAAGCAATATTTTCCTTAAATACTCAGACAAATCAGTCACATTCAGAGTCTGAGACTCAGCTCATTACCGCCTTATCTTGGACGTTTGATTGAACTGGCACCTCATAAAAAACCTTTCAGTAAATATTTACTGAATACATTATTATACATTATTTTTGCTCCAACATTTAACTTATTTTGAAGGGGTCCGTACCTGATTCTAGAGACTGGCGGAGCTCTACAGGTCCACTGGATGCTGGTGGGGCTTGGTACAGAGAATCATTAAGATCTGGACAGCACACACAAGCGGACGAAGAGGAACGAAGTCAGTCGAGAAATGACTGTGTCAGACAGAAAATATGATGTTCCTCTGGGCTAAGAAACAGTGATATACATTATATTATACAAATGATCAAGTCTGCTATTCAGGCTCCAGGCTAAATGTGGTGAATTGTGTTATATTTTTCATGCAGCCCTGTTGAATTATAAAATTCTTCACCTGCTGCCCTCAGAAGACAGAACCATACCACACATATTTATTATTTCTCATGTGGGAGAAGGTGGATTTATTTTTAAATAAGTGACGGAATGAAAAGATGGAGATTAATCTCACATCTCTAACCACAGAGCAGGAGTCAGGACATGGTTAGACTCATGAAAAGTAAAACCAGCCTGGCTCTCATTTGAAAATAAGGCTCGGAGCATATTTAAAGCTCACTAATCATCATGTTGGATTTGTAGCCCAGAAGCAGAAATGTACACATGCAGAAATGTACTCAGTGGTCACATGCTGAGTTATGAATTTGTGTAGCAGTGAGTCTTAGTTAGGTGTACATTTTGCAAAATGTGAACTCCTCTGTAAAAATTAGACTTATTAGACTTATTGTACTTTCTTCTTTATTTAATATATATAATTAAGAAAGAGCAATTACCATAATAATTATATATATATATATATATATATATATTAGGGGTGCAACGATATTCGTATCGATATTGAACCGTTCGATACAGTGCTTTCGGTTCGGTACGCATATGTATCGAACAATACAACATTTGTAATTTATTTTATCAACTTTCCTTCCGACGATGCTGTCTGTGTTGAGCGCTCAGTGAATCTGCGTTCGACTACTCCGCCTAGGCTGCACTGTCGAGCGCAGATCCACTGAGCGCTCAACACAGACAGCATAGTCAGGAGGAAGAGCGCAGGGCAAGCTAGCGAGACAGAAGTTAAGCTCTCCTTGCAAGATGGACCTCCCCCACCCTCATTCAGATCTGGCGTTTGGAATTATTTTGGTTTTCATGTGACGTATGACCCTGAAGGTAAGCGAGTCATGGACTAAAGTAAAACAGTATGTTGGATGTGCCATGCAATGCTCAATTACATGGGTGGGAACTAGTGTGTTAGCGCAGTTAGCTCGTTAACGTGTTGGCCGTCTAGCCCCACACACGGGGCGATCGGCGGTAGCTCGTTAACGGAGATTTGCCGTGTTGTGGCGTTAAGGTCATTTCAACGAGATTAACCTGAAAGCACTAGCGGGAACACAACGAATATGACTGCACATTTACGCCGACATCATCCTAGTGCAAAGACAAAAACAACAAGCATGCTACTAACTTTAGCCGAGTCATTTAGACAGCTGTTAGCACATGATTCTCCTTATGCTGCTGAGAATATAGCCCAGAAGAAGCGGATAGTATAGCTTTTATTTTGGAAAGAGACATTTCTCTGTAATAAACTCTCTTTTCCAAAGATGAGTGATTCCTCAATCAGATACAGGGCTTGCAATATCGCTAGCCCGACGTCCCGGAGCTAGCGATTTTTTTCAGTCGGGCTACCAAAATCTATCTCTGCCCTGCCCGTCGGGCTATTGTAGGAAGGAAAAATATATGTCAATGCTTTTGCATTCTTTCAGAAATGTAGCTGGGTAATTATGTCATTGGCATTGGTGAGCCACTGTCAATATGTGACATATTGAAATCGCGTTTGAATTTGCGCTTGTTTTTTTGCTTTCACTTTGCAATCGTGCGAACTGTGTATAGAGAGCGACAGCACTGATCTGTGAGTGATGATAATTTGTGCACCAATTCCTCTGACATCGTCTTATTAATCGTTAGCTTACTATGCAAACATGACAAGTGAAATCTCCCGCAGCAAGCTTAAACATGTGAGAGGTTGATTGCGCAGAGAATCGCTGAGCTTATGTGAGTGCGTGTGTAAAAGCAGCAGGATATATATTTTAGTTCTGCTGAGCCAAATAAGACAGGTCAGGGTGAAGAAGTGACAGCCAAAGAAAAGCTTACCACAAAACGGAAAAGTTATGACAAATCAGACTATAAGGCAAAAAGAAAGTGCAGCTTTATGGTTTCATGGACAAAATAATTTCTGTGGCTGCAATATGACGAGCTATATAACCAGGGCTGCACATAAGTGGTCCGCAGGTGCGCATTCGCTGTCAAAATAAAAAACACGCAACTCAAAACTGTACTTTTGAGTTAAAATATATATTTATAATTTTAATAAATGACAAATTAAAAAGGCATGAACATTTTTTTTGTATCGAAAAAATATCGAACCGTGACACCAAAGTATCGAACCGAACCGTGAATTTTGTGTATCGTTGCACCCCTAATATATATATATATATATATATATATATATATATATATATATATATATATATATATATATATATATATATATATATATATATATATAAAAATATCAAAATAATGATGGCATTGTGTGTAGTTACCTGGTAATAAATATACTTAGTACACAGTGATGTTGCTTTTTCTCTCACCATGTTTCTCGACGGTCTCGATGAGTCTCCAAACAATCACAGGTGCTGCTTCAGAGAGAAGTTCTGCCTCCACACCTGAGACAGAGAAATAAAAGCCTTTATCATTGTTCTTGCCTGGAAACAATCAGACATCAACATAAGGATAATTTTAGTTCTAATTTTTCATTTGCATAGTGATTATAATTTGGAAAATAATTTACTACTGCCAAAAAACTGAAAAAAGAGAAAAACATTGTTATAAGACTACAACCAACATTTCTGAAGACTTGCTGAGCCCGACAACAAGAGGCATGGTTTTTCTTTTCAATTTCTGCAATCCACCCATCTAGACTGATGGATCCAAGTGCGTATGTGTGCTTTCATGTGTGTGCCCTCCAGGGAATGTGTACACACACACATACACAGAGAAACAAACACAGACAGCAGCATAAAGGCCTTGTAAATGTCAGTGATGAGTTCATACTTGGGTCAAAACTTCACATGCCACCGTGTGACACATACACACACACAGAAAAATAGCTGCTTCTTAAGGCACATAAATACATACATGTTAAGTTGTAGTCTTTTAGTGCTAGCATACAAAACACTAAAGAAAACTAAACACGTACACGACACATGAACATATCAATGTGTAGCTACAGCATAAATAGCTACAGCAGAGCGTATGCATGCACTGTACAGACAACCTCTGAGCATTTTTAAAAGGTTGGTTTATCATGCTGCACATATGCATGAAAAAGATGACTAACATTACTGAAGAAAGAGCAAGAAAACATGGTATCGTCTATAAACAGGGCTTCTTACTGAGATCTTGGTGAAGTAGAATTAAAACACTGAAGACGTGTTGGTACTCTAAAGCAGAGTATGAACAAATTAGCTTTAAGGAGCTGCTCTTATACTATCCATTATTATGCAGCCAATAAATCTTTCAACTAACTGAACATTCTTTTAAAATTATTGGCAACGTTTGGGGCATCCAGGGATGTGCTGGTAGAGCAGTCCACCTACAAATCGGATGATTAATGCATCGATTCTTCTGTGCGTGTGTCAGAGTATTTTTGTGCAAGATACTGAACCTCAAGTGCATCCACTGTGAGTGTTGAAAACACCAGTCCATTTTTTTTTCAAACACTTATTCCCACAGAGATCACCTAACTTGAAAATAAAACTATAGTTAATAATAGCAGCTTGCACAAATTTTTTGGGGAGTATGCTGTAGTATACTGTACATGGGTACAATACATTTTAAAAAAATCTTAATGGCTCCAAGTTCCCTTTGTATTGTTTTTATTCACCAGTTTGGTGAGTTTTTATTGGTCATTCACCAGATCTTTGTTAATGACGTGGTTTCTACAAATATTTCACCTTTACCGCACAAGAAAGGAAGCTATGGTTTCCTCCATGCTGTGTATAGAAAAGATGGAGGGAGCTTCTGGGTGTGAAAAGTGCAGCCAATGTAGACTTTCCTTAAGCCTGCAGTCTTTCTAATGGCTAGTGGGGGGCTCCTCTAATGGTTTACAGAAGTCAACGTGCATGGCCAGAAGTCTATGAACAAACCTATTTCAGCTTCTTTGATCTCAGTAAACAGATCCCTGATGAGTTGTTGGTCTTAGTCACGAGTTTTGAGACTTCCTAAGTACAACATGATGTTAGTTTTTAGGAAGCCACCAACTAATGGGTTTGGAAAGAAACCTTTTATTTATTAAGGGTAATAAAAGTGGAATTAGAACTTATAGCATACAGATATAGTCTGTTATTTCACTACTTGAAATTTAAATATAGGTCACTGAAGCATTCCAAATGACAGGACCATGCGGATTTTATAAAATGATGGTAACTTTGTGTTTTATTTTATTTTCTCTATATCTAATATTTTAATGTGTAGCTAATGAAGTCAGGGTCATCCCATGGCTCGTCTCTACCACAACACTGCTAATATTCTGTTAATGTCTTTTCTCCTTTATTCCATCTTTACTTTGTTTTTTTTGTGTACCCTCTCACTTTCTTTTTCCCAAGCTGCTCCTCAACTTGTCCCTATCCCTCCCTCTATTTCATCCTCTTAATAAACTTTTCCTTCACCTAACAATTCATACCTAGTTGCTCTCTTCTGCCCACATACTCTTTCTCACCATATCGTTTTAGCTTAGCAGTTCCCACCCTCCTTTGTTGTGATGGTCACACTTGTGTCCTATCATAGCACACACACAGCCAAGTATTGGTCACGCTGAATTAAATTACACCTGTAAATGACACTTGTCTTTTAATGATGTCAAACACACTTGCACAAAAAAATCATATTTAAAAACTTAACACACACTTAGTCACCATGTTTACAGGTTTATAGACCTGCTATTTCCTGCACTGATTATGTTTATGTGAGCGGCCAGTTGAGTGTATTATTTCAGATGTGTATGCATGTGTGGCTGTCAGTGTGAGCAATGACAAAGAATGCTGAGGAATTTCCGGAGATATCGGTCGTTAAATGCACAGTGCTTTCATTAATGTCACTGTCGAAATGTATTACAAAGACAATAGCTCAGCCAGAGGACAGGAGAGGAGAGGAGAGGACAATAGAGGAGAGGAGAGAAAAGAAAAGTGATAACAGAGGTAAAAAAAAAAAAAGAGGAGATATGTAAAGAGCATGAGTAAAGAGAAAAATCAGAGCGAGATGGAAAAGAGGAGAAGAAGGGAGAAAGTAGAAGTAAGAAGAAGGTAAGAGGGGTCTCAATAGGAGGATGAGGGGAAAGTGAATAAGAAGAGAGCATTGGAAAAAACTGAATTCAACATGGATAAAAAGAGCAAAAAACAAAAGAGGGCAACCCCAAGAAGAGGAGAATCAGGGATTAAATAACAAACATAAGGACAAAAGCAAAGAGGACAAAAAGAGTGAATATATAATAAAGACAAGAGGACAGATCAGGGTGGATATTACACGGCGGGGATAGTGAGAGATGAGAGGAAAAATCAGAAGAGGACAAACAAGAAAGGAAAAAGTGAAGAACTGAAAAGTAAATGGACAAATGAAAACACAAAAGAGTAGAAAAAAGAAGAAAGGAAGAAGAACAGAAGAAAATGATAAAAGAAGAGGACAAAGAAGAAGAGACTGGTAGATGAAAATAAAGACAAAAGGAGAAGAGAGGAGAACAGTGAAGCTGACTCCATTCCTTCAGCTCTGCAGCAGATCACCCCACCCCCAGCCCCCATTAGACAGAGGGTAGGGTGCTACAAACAAAGACATACACAAACCTACAGACACACAGAGACACAGTTCAAAGTCAGATAAACAGATAGAGATGAACCCCAAGAGAAGATTAACGTGACTGTATGCACCAGTATAGTATGCACATCGTACAATGAGACAGAAAGACAGATGGAAGGGGAGACACACACACACACACACACACACACACACGGTCTGTCCACAAAGATGTTCTCTCATTAAAACATTTTCCACCGTACTATACTGTATAAATCTGATACTATGGTACACACATACAGATGTGGTCATACCCTCAGAGCTACCAACAGCTGTGGTCCCGATCAGCAGTATCTGAAAATGATTTATTGATCGGTGAAGCTGGCATTATGAAGTAGGACCAGAATCACTATTTCGCGTTTACATTCAAATTTAGTATGCCCCCTCCCACCACCACCACCACCACACACACACACACACACACACACACACACACACACACACACACACACACACACACACACACACACACACACACACGCGCACACACACACACACACACACACACACACGTACAGATAGAAAATCTGATCAAGATAAGAGAGTGGAGTTATAGAGCAAGATGCTTATATATCAGAGAAGCTGTTCTGTGCCTGTGGGAGCTTCTGATAACTCATATACCAGGATTGGCTCTCTTGATGTATAATAAATCATGTTTAGGTCAAACACTTGCACGATGAGTATGAAATTCACTCATATTTGATGTTCACATCCCAATATGTTTACGTTTTCATCCTAAGTCCCTGTGCAACATCTCAGATCTTTGTCCCTCTCAGATGGAGGTGCTGTGTTCAGTTCTGCAATAATATACAGTGACACCAGGGGGCAGCTGACTCCAGACCTGACTGGACAGTCCTGTTCCTTTAATCGGAGCTACAGCAGAGGGAAGCCACATTTGGTTTGGAAAGGCTGTTTTGTTTCATCTCAGGAAGACAAGTTTAATGTACAGGGTGGCTGTGGTTACAACGTAGCTTGCCATCACCAGTGTGTGAATGTGTGTGTGAATGGGTGGATGACTGGATATGTAAAGCGCTTTGGGGTCCTTAGGGACTAGTAAAGCGCTATATAAATACAGGCCATTTACCATTCAATGTAAGTCTTCAGGTAAAACTCACATGAGATGAGGCAAACTATAATGTGCAATATGTGATCTACACAGCATGTGTACAGAAATAATGACACAGCATGTGGAAAATCCAGCAGAATGCAGGAGACCATAAAAAAGGGAAACACGCTGTAAAGGATAACAGATAATGCAACAAAGAAATATTTATACACACACAGCAATCCGTTAAATGAACACAGCTGGGAAAATGAGGCACAGGTGAATGCAATCAGGGAAAATGACAAATAGAAAGCAAAACTAAAGACAAGATGCAAGAAAGAAGCACTTATAGAGTGACAAATACCACAGACACATAGCATCTTGACATTAAGGAGTAGTGGGGAAGGCTATGGAATGAATTCAAAATATGAAACTCACAAATTATGACAATAGCCGCTGATAATATTCAATGCATCTCCTCACATGTGCTGAATCTTAAATAGTACACAGGAAAGGGACTTGTCTTTAGCAATATTAACAGCTAAGCAAAGTGAAATATTCATCCTCTGTCTCCTCCTGACCAATCCACCATGGCAGCATGTTAGTCAGAGGAAACCTCCCCCCACCCCGGGGACTCAGCTAAACATGCTATGAGGTTAGCGTATGATGACTTATTATATGAGCATACTCAGAAAAACATTTATGCATATGCATACATTAGCATAAATGCATACAGACACCCTTATCGAGCAAACATAGCCATTGCATTTGCTTAAAAATGTAACTTTCAGAGTAAAGCTGTGTAGGGATAAACCAAACATTGATTTCAATTCATACATGCACAAACAGACACAAAGCTAAATGCTAAATGATGTCTCCCACGCAAACAAAGCTATTTGCAAGCCATTTGTCTTGCATTATGACCACATCCACAGGATGTTTAACATTGTAACATTTACATTAATATGTATCTTAAATGCACATTAAATCTGAATCTGTCTTCTGGTCTGCATATACAATTTTTGCCCGAGGACTTATTCATACTGTAATGTGCTGATGCTGTTTCAGTTTCCAGAACTTTGACTTACAAAATCTAATAAATGGAGGCTATAGATATCATTCTATGCTAAACGTCTGGGGAATCAGTGTCATAAATTCCAGAAAAATACTATAAAGCAGCACTTTAAGCACAAGCTTCTAGACTAGAAGAAGCCACATGGTAAAGAAATGCTAAAAGAATGCAGACAAGCCACTGTGTTTACCAGTTATTAAATCCTTCCTTCGTGATGTATCTACTTCCCCTCAAGGCAGCCGTAGTTTCAATTCATTTGAACAAAATGTATTTGTAGAAACTTAAATATCAAGTCTGTATTTTTTTTGTTGTTGTTGTCATCATTGCCCACATCGAAGTGTTTATAAAAACAAACACAGTTACATTCAGTATTTCCCTCCAGGCAACATTCCCAGTCCATTTTAGTCCTCCTAAGCATAACTTACATCCACATTTGGCTGGAGACATTATCTGTTGTCTGTAAACTATTAACATGAAAGTGTACTATAGTTTCAAATATTGAATTTAATTTCAATAAAAGACATGAAATCATGATGTGATGTTTTGGAAATGGTTGGATGATCGATAAAGACACATTAACAGCTGGCCTGGAATGAATTGGAAAACGCCAGTGAAAATGGTGACGAGCACTGTCGTACTTTATACATATTTTTTTCATCAAGTGCCGACCTTTTCCTACCTAATTTAAATTAAGTTTACTACTACCACAAGTCTTTGTGTCTTGTCTGCTTTTTCTCTTCACATAAAGTTGACATGTTCCAACCCAGTCTCATTTAAGGACATCAAATTTTGAAAATTAGTGGCGTCTCACTGACATCCACAAGGTGTGAGGCATAGTGACACACATTTTAAACTGAACTCATTTACACAGACATTTATAAAATGTGTTAAATATGTGTGTGTGAATGACCAGATGAGAGGAAGCTTCTCTTAAACTGCAAGACTGTAATTGTGCTGTATTTCCCCCGTGGATTTCCCAATCCAGCAGGCACTTGGATAAAATCATTTTAGAGTGCCATGAAAGGCAAGTTGGACATGCAGATAATTAATCAGACAAAACTGTTTTGTCACAATTAAAGCTTCTATGTAGGAAAAGATGGTCTAGGTGTCTGTGTTTAGCACATTGAAACAATATAAATGGACTGGTTCTTACAGTGGGGCAAAAAAGTATTTAGTCAGCCACCGATTGTGCAAGTTCCCCCACTTAAAATGATGACAGAGGTCAGTAATTTGCACCAGAGGTACACTTCAACTGTGAGAGACAGAATGTGAAAAAAAAATCCATGAATTCACATGGTAGGATTTGTAAAGAATTTATTCGTAAATCAGGGTGGAAAATAAGTATTTGGTCACCTCAAACAAGGAAAATCTCTGGCTCTCACAGACCTGTAACGTCTTCTGTAAGAAGCTTTTCTGTCCCCCACTCGTTACCTGTATGAATGGCACCTGTTTGAACTCATCATCTGTATAAAAGACACCTGTCCACAGCCTCAAACAGTCAGACTCCAAACTCCGCCATGGCCAAGACCAAAGAGCTTTCGAAGGACACCAGGAAAAGTATTGTAGACCTGCACCAGACTGGGAAGAGTGAATCTACAATAGGCAAGCAGCTTGGTGTGAAAAAATCAACTGTGGGAGCAATCATCAGAAAATGGAAGACATACAAGACCACTGATAATCTCCCTCGATCTGGGGCTCCACGCAAGATCTCATCCCGTGGGGTCAAAATGATCATGAGAACGGTGAGCAAAGATCCCAGAACCACACGGGGGGACCTGGTGAATGACCTGCAGAGAGCTGGGACCAAAGTAACAAAGGTCACCATCAGTAACACACTACAACGGCAGGGAATCAAATCCCGCAGTGCCAGACGTGTTCCGCTGCTGAAGCCAGTGCATGTCCAGGCCCGTCTGAAGTTTGCCAGAGAGCACATGGATGATACAGCAGAGGATTGGGAGAATGTCATGTGGTCAGATGGAACCAAAGTAGAACTTTTTGGTATAAACTCAACTCGTCGTGTTTGGAGGAAGAAGAATACTGAGTTGCATCCCAAGAACACCATACCTACTGTGAAGCATGGGGGTGGAAACATCATGCTATGGGGCTGTTTTTCTGCCAAGGGGACAGGACGACTGATCCGTGTTAAGGACAGAATGAATGGGGCCATGTATCGTGAGATTTTGAGCCAAAACCTCCTTCCATCAGTGAGAACTTTGAAGATGAAACGAGGCTGGGTCTTCCAACATGACAATGATCCAAAACACACCGCCCGGGCAACAAAGGAGTGGCTCCGTAAGAAGCATTTGAAAGTCCTGGAGTGGCCTAGCCAGTCTCCAGACCTCAACCCCATAGAAAATCTGTGGCGGGAGTTGAAAGTCCGTGTTGCTTGGCAACAGCCCCAAAACATCACTGCTCTCGAGAAGATCTGCATGGAGGAATGGGCCAAAATACCAGCTACTGTGTGTGCAAACCTGGTAAAGACCTATAGTAAACGTTTGACCTCTGTTATTGCCAACAAAGGTTATGTTACAAAGTATTGAGTTGTATTTTTGTTATTGACCAAATACTTATTTTCCACCCTGATTTACGAATAAATTCTTTACAAATCCTACCATGTGGATTCATGGATTTTTTTTTTCACATTCTGTCTCTCACAGTTGAAGTGTACCTCTGGTGCAAATTACTGACCTCTGTCATCATTTTAGGTGGGGGAACTTGCACAATCGGTGGCTGACTAAATACTTTTTTGCCCCACTGTATATAATGCTTTTCTATTCAGACCATTAAAAGTTTGCTTACATATGCAGCAAATGGTAAATAGCAGCATTGTTTATAAATCTTTTTCCTTGTAGACTTTAGATTTTTGCATAATGAAAGTTCAAAATTCTGAGTATCCTTGAGTTAGAGTTGTTTTGGTGTGCATAATGCTGAAAATATCACTAATTAAATCCCTCTGCTATTTAATCTGTTTTTCCATTAATATTTCTTCTGCACAATGCAAAACTATAGAATGCTAATATTCCACTGGTAATTGGTTTGATTAAAAGTGAGCTAAAGATGATATCTTACACTGAACAGAGGACCCACAGAGAATCCCCTTTAATCCATCCTCCTCAATCTTGTCTTTCTCCTTCCTCTCATTTATCATCTTTGAAAAATCCACCACCCCCTGTTTCTCATCATCAGGTTAGTAGCATGTTGCCACCATCACACTGTGCTTGACAGGATTTCAGAAAAAAACATCCATTTTTAATGATAATTGTGTGGACATGCCACAGGTTTGCAGAAATTATCAATAGTCTGTGTTCTGTTGGGATCTTTGAAGTTGCTAATAAGATTTAGTCACACATGTCTACTATGAGGTTTAAGAAAATTGTTTTTGAATCATGGTTTGGGAAAAATCGATACTTTTGCAACAGGAAGTTTTCACACTGAAAAATCTGTCTCTCACTAATGCCTTACCATGGAGCATCAAGCTCCATTACCAAAGGATATATTATAAATAAATGAGTTTTATTATTAGTGGCATTAACAAAACAGCATTCACTGATATCTTCTGAGTAAAAAAAAGGTTTTGATCTTCAAAAACACAAATTACAGTCACAGAACAGAAAATGGTTCAAGCGAACCAAATTCAACACTTGGAACCAAATCCAAACCTTTGCTTAGCTAACAAACACTCATGATACAACTGGCTAAAATCCTTATTGGTCACTCGTTTAGTTGTTTTAAATTCATGAAAATCGAGAGGCTAAGCAAAGATGGCTGAATGGATACTGCAATGCCTGTGAATGTGAATTTTATGTTATATTTTAACTGACCTTTAGTTCAGCTTGATGGTTTTGTTTCCAATCTATTGTGGTTGTACAAAATATTATCTTATTATTATTATTATTATTATTATTATTATTATTATTCAGTAATAAGAAGCACATTTAAAAAAGCAACAGTAAGAAGTTTAACAGATAAGTCCGAATAGTCACCATTACATTTTTATGCAAATCAGAGACAGTTGAATACATAAGACGGAACACTAGTGTGTTGTGAGAAATTATTTCATTTCACTTAACTGGTCTTGAAGAGTAACTTCAAATTGAACATCATGCTTTTAATGCAACGACCAGTAGAGTACTTTCTCTTATGTCAGTGGGTGGTAATGGTTTCCACAATATGACCTGGTTAAAACATTAGAATTAGTGATAAGCGTAACAGGTAGCAGTGACTGTGATGGTCCGAGCGAGTGTCTGGTGGTTTTCCATCTGGAAACTGTGTTGTCCTGTGTCCACCCTTGTGGGTTCCTCACCAATAATCCATAGGCGGCTAATCAACTTAGCCACTAAGACCAGTACAGACCTTCACTTTTCGCCAGTTAGTCAGCTACCTTCTGGTGGTAACTAGGCCTCCATGTTCCTTGTTCCTTGTGATTATTCCTCATGCTTAACCTTGTCTTCTTGTGCCTCTAATTCTTCGTCACTCTCCTAAATATAATAATAACCACTGCAGCCAAGAAGAGTGCCTGACGAGCCCAGTTGTAAGTAAGCTATTAAGACTCGACTGTACACCGTGTTCGTGTTTTCCTCTGAAAACAATAAGTTCCGTTGGAGCAGCCTTTCAACGCCTCTCTTTGTCTCTCGCAAGCAAAGTTGACCCACACAACAAAGTAAAGCTATTTTTCGGCTACGAGCCCGACACGGAACTCGCCGTATTAGTCAGAGGTCCCTTTACTACGGGTTCGGAGCCGCGGACCTTCAGTAACAGTAATAAATCACACAGCAATAGTACATTCACGTTGTTGTAAAAAGCATGATAATATATTAAGTAATCCAAAGTATTCAGAATACGTTACTGTCATTGAGTAACGTAACGGAATACGTTACAGAATACATTTTGGGGCATGTATTCTGTATTGTGTAATGGAATACATTTTAAAAGTAACCTTCCCAACACTGGCCACCATGCTGCCATCTTATGTTTTAGGTTCCTGAAAGTAGCCACCCTTTTTGCTTTTTTGACAGTGCTGCAAACCTTTTGTCTTCTCTCACCTAAAATGGTTTTCACTTCACAGGTGTGTCTTGTAAGGGTTCATTTGTGGAATTTCTTGCCTTCTTTTTTTGAATTCTAAGTAAAGAGAAACAGCAGTCCACCATCACTTTCAAATTGCTAAAACTTTGAATGTGTCGGTAGTGGTATATGAATGGAAGATGAATACCATCAGCTGCATCTGCAATATTTTTCCAGAGACAAAAGTCTTATACATTCACCTTAGTTCCTCTGAGTGATGGTCACTGTCTTCAGATCACTCCTAAATGGCTTTCTTGTTAAGCCAACATATTGCTCCCCTCCTAGGCAGGGCCATTTCAATTAGCTAATGAGACCTGGAGTGCCAGGAGGCACTCTCAGCATATTTCTGATCTTCAAGGTTAGTGGTGGATGGAGGGAGAGGGAGCATGTGCTCTAATCTACAATTAAGGGGTAATTACATTCAGTTGCAACTACAGTGGTAAAATTACCTGGTGAAGTGATCTGCTGGGAGAAGTGACAGCTGGGAAAGATGGAGACTGATGCCCTGTGAACAGCGTTGGGTGTAAAGAGTTACAGTGTAATGTATTATATGCTGTGTGCCAAGCATTTACCGTGTTGGGACTACTGCCCATGGAAAACTCACCCTTTAGGTCCACATACCAATGGTTTCTGTCCCTCATACTGTGGCACCTGAGGTGGAGAGCAGCTTACCCCGTCTTGACTCTGCTATGCTGAAAGGTCACTTAAAGAACTCAGTCACTTTGCAGGTTTTAGGTTTTGTTGGGACATCTGTCAGAATCAAAGTGAGCCCTTGTACCCTGTGGATGTGAGCAGTGTCATTCTGTCATCTAAAGTGGCTTGCAGGTATGCATTGTGGGTAGACTAAAGCAACTTAAATAATAATGCAGTGTTCAGTAAATTTTCCAATTAGGTGTAAAAGGGCACTAGTTGAGCCATCAGCATTTTGAAGCAAGTTTTGAAATGGTTACTTTTTTGTTAATGGTATCGTTCTTGATCATACTATATGCCTGCAAGCATTTATGAATATCTAATATAAGTGATAAATATAACACTGCTTATCTCAGTTCCTCATTTAGCCGTTTGCTGCTTCCCTACTGAGAGGACAATGACGCGTTTCCTTCGTCTACATGCTTTTCTTAATTTCATTTACTGGCCCATTGGCCAGCTAGAAGAAGCCTGAAAAAATAATCCACAGCTCAGCCTGGAGGAGTCCACAAGAACCCTGCTGAAACTCTTAACTGGTTGGAGTTGGAACTTAATGTAAGGTCTTCTTCCTTGGTGATTTGGCACTATATAAATTAAATTAAATTGAAAAATTGAATTGAAGGGAAGGTGTATATAAGGCAAGTCAGCGACAAACTGGTGAAGTTGTAATAGACTCCTGCTTCTCGGGGAAAGGAGCATTTCTTTTATAGAGAGTAGCAGTTTTCATGTATTTATTACATTTTTCACTGAACAATTTCAGTTTTACATATGTTGAATGGTACTTTAACAGAATTTCACAGATGTATAAATGATTTTGTATGTATGTATCTATGACAAACTGAATTTATCACTGAATTTCTTCCACTGACAACAGTATGACCTTTGAGCCAATCTCATGTTCTCACTATAGGAGACTGAGTGGAAATAGCATTTTCCTTCAGGGATCAATAGTCACATTATTACTCTGATATAACATGATGTTTATGTAATCCTCCTGCACTCATGCCATAAAATCTGAACGCAAGTTTTGAAAAGGTAAATCAATAAAGGTTTAACAGGTTACTGTTCTAAAGCACACCTGGGTGACATACTGTATGTGGTGTTTATTGTGTTTTTCATTTTATACACACACAGTCCCTGTGGAAGAATGAGCTAATTAGGTGTCAGATAGGTTTAGGTCTGTGCCGATGTATGTCTGTGGTCACCGTCAACCCCCTCCTACATTATGAGCAGCACAGCTGAGTCATCATATTTAGAATTCAAATACGGCTGAAAGACTTCTGTTATCACTTCTTTTTATTTTCATCTCCTATTTTCAACTCCTATTAACTATTGCGTTACTTTAAATAATGTTTAACCCTCTGGGGTCCAGGTTATAATTGGCCATTTTTAACTACTTTTGATTTTCCCTCCACATTTCACCTTTAAAAACTGTTTATTTGCCTTGTTTGGTATCATCCTTTTCAGCACAACCTCACGTGTCTGGATTTAAAGTTATGTTTTCATTTTGACATACTGTATTGACACAATTGATCTAAAATCAGACAAAAAAAATAAAATCTGAGTAAAAAAAGTTTTATTTTGTACTGTAACAACCACAAACATGTTTAATGAATCATATTTCATAACTTTAAATGCAAATATAAATTGTCAATTTTAAAATCATATGCACAAGTTTTGCAAACAACAAAGTTATTTGCAGCCATTTACCTTTTACCCCTTTTTTAAAATAACCATTGCAAACTATTTACAGAACAATCAGCTGTTCTGCATTCAATAAGATGCCACACAAATTATTCGTGCCACTCCAAATATTTCTGTCCACTATAAAGGAGAACATCACAGCCTGATCCCTGCAGGTCTGACAGCGGCAGGTGTATCACTCCTGTTTCTACCTGGAGACAGCAGTCACCTCATTGTTCTGACACACAACACTGTCCACAACACTACACACTAACTACACAAGACAACACATTAACTACACACTTCAAACATGCTAAACGTCACAAATCTCTCACATCTCAAAACTCGCTCTCTCTCTTTTTCTGCTGTCTTTCTCTCTCTCTCTCCTAAAACGTCCCTCTCTTCTTAAACAACCAAATGTCATGTCTCCATATCATTTTTGATTCCACCAACATAAAAGGGCATTTTTTTAAGCCCTATCAATCACTCTCATAAGCAGAGACTGCTAGGTAGCGCTGTCCTTAGACAGTAAATGTGACGTAAAATGACAAGATGACCATCACTAAAGAGCACAATCATGATGTCCATCGAAACACATGATTTTTGAGAGTATTTTAATCACAATATAAATTCTCGATATAAGCAGACAAAAAAAAAAAAGATATAAGTAGACAAACTGGAAATGTAGTCATGACATAAAGCTCTGTAGTTAATACTGTTTTGCTGAGTGTCTGAGCAATCAGAGATAAAAATGCTAACCACTCCATCAAAGACACTCAGCAGCAAGACGCAATGTAGTATAAGCCAAAGGCAGATGTAGACGCACATGTAGGCCGTTGATGCTGAAATGACTAATTGGCTCAGTGTGCTGATGCTGAGAGCATAATTACTGCCAGTGATTTTCAACAGACAACACAATGGAATTCAAGATTGAATGCAATTATTCCCTGGGTGCTGGAAGCTTCACACTAATTTGACTTTGTCATTTTGATTGTAGGTTTTTCAGTATGTCCAAGCGTAAATCATCCCCACCCTGGCTTGAAAATCAAACCTAGGACAAAGGAACACAAGAAAGAACTGTCGCTCTCGTTCATCTTTCTCGCTGCCTCTTTCTCAGTCTCTCTTCACACCTTTCAGCTGAGTGATTAATGATACATGTAACTCATTTATCATCACTAATGTCACATTCCCTAAGACCTGATTTTAATGCTGACATAATGCAAATGACATTTAAGTGAAAGAGAGGAAGAAAGACACGGAGAAACAGATTACAGCACACCATTGAAATGTCTCTGTCTTACGAGAATGGGTGTTTGAGTATCTGTGTCAATGGGGTGATGTCTGATAATTAAAACCATTAGCACCGATCTTTCTGTCAGACATCTGCTCAACTATGTAGCTTCTGATACACTTCAGAGGTCTTGTACTCAAGTTCTGCTTCAGTTTTGGGAGTGTTTTTTTGTTTTTATCAGTCTATAGTTCTGTATGAGTTTGTATCCATACAGTTTAGCAATGGTCAGTAACCAATGGGTGAGATCCAGGTGGCTTTGTCCCCCTAGTTATCTATCATTGGTTTTGATATTATATAATTTATCATATATTATTGCATATTCCCCATGGTATAAAAATGCAATATCCTGATAATAAATTCAAAAACAAAATATCTACTTAATGCACCAGTGGTCAAGTATTAGTCATCTGCAGTATCAGTCATTATTTAGTGTAAAAAAAATCCTGAACCTGCATCATGTTATGCACCAAAATCACGCTATTTACAAAACTTGCAGTAAATGTAGCATATAATGGAATAAATGCAATTCATTTGAGAATTTCATGTTCATAAGTAATTCAGCCAAGTTTCATTGCCTACCTATATTGACATATATGGTAATGGAGACAAAAAGAGTAACAACAATAGTGTTGCTACCACTGTCACTCACCACTCTCCCTTCCTTTTACTTGATTTCTCTCTCCCATCAGCAGCCACAGTGTCCCACTATCCTTCAGCCTACCCACTTACCTGCCTATGTATAACTGTGTGTTTGTGACTGTGATTCTATGGTTATTAACTTGCTGTCAGCAGGAAGCATGGAAGCATGGGGGTCCATCCATTAACCCTGAGCACCTCTGGGTTCCTGGAAAGCCTCTGTATACACAGGAAGACCACAATCACACCAGCACACAGAGGCACACAACATATGGCTTTCTTATGAACTGATGGAAGGCATCCTTTGCAATTCTGGGGTCAGTGTCCATCGAACACACACACCCCCAATGTTGTCCACCCAATAAACAACAGTAGAAGATGAACATTTCATAAATGAATAGACTTCAATGATGATCAGTGATGGACTTTAAGAGGTTAGTCCTCTCAGCTGTCACCTATGACAGATGTTTACCATTTTCCCTTTTCACTTATGTCATCACATTTTTAACATTATGTATTATTGGAGGGTCTTTACCTTACAAAATAGAGCACCTTGGGGTGACTACTGTTGTGATTAATGCTATACAAGTAAAACTGAATTGAACTGAAGTTCACATTGTTTATGTTATTATGTTGCTTTAATTTTTGGTCAGTGTTCATTATAAATTAAATTCAGTACTAGTTTAACAAAGTTTACCACATCAAGCGAATATTGACCTTAAACCTTTGACTCTAACACTAAGTAATCATAATATGTAATTCTGATGTTTATCTAACAGGCAACAAAGAATAAAATGTTGCCGTTCTTGAAAACAGAGTTAGGGTTGCCACCTATGATGATTTAGTCATCATACTATGAATGACAACAAGGTACTGCATCTGCAAGAGGCTAGAAATAGTTAAAAACATGTGCATGATATATAAAATGCCCCATCCCATGTTTCCTCCTCACCTCCCATGTCATTTCTACAAATATATCAACTAAGGGTCCAACAACTTCAAAAACATACTCTGATGACATGAATATACAGCCACATGAAAGGGAATATGTTCACATGAATCTATGCAATCCTGTAAAAAAATATGTGCATCGTTCCAGCTTCTATGGAAATTAAGAGAGAAAATAGCTGCTAATCAAGTGCACTTAATTAATCGATCATCAGCAAACCTATTAAAGCAGAGATTCTGGCAGTTTGCTGGTCTAGAGCATTTCCATGTATTAATGCATTTTAGTCTCTACAGGGTTCTGTTAACATATTGCTCTTCGTCACATCACAATTAGAAAATGACTGAAAAAAATATGGCTTGCTATCCTTTTCTTTATGAAAAAGTACACTGCAGCCTGACTTTAGTTACAAAGTAGAATCTTAACAAACTACAAGACTTCTGGTCCAATGGGCCACATTGACTAATGTTCTTAACCTGCTCAAAAACTGAGTTTTTGCACAGGATTCCCATTGGATTCATGAAATGTGTGTACGAGCCTAAGCCATAAGATCTACGTTCCACACCCCCATTATTTCTATAGGAAATGCATTTATCTCCAGCTAAAGTAGAGAAATTGGTGACAATACTGTAATAAAGAAACCTGCACTGCAAAGGCAAGCGAAAAGGAGAAAGTCTGAGTGTAGAAAAATAAATACAATTGTCTGAGGTCCAACAAGGAAGAGGTGCAGCATTCCAAAGTGTTTCTAGGAGTGAGAACTATTTAAAAATAGTGGTGGAAATAAGCTTTCTCCAAAGAGTGGCTGGCCTCTCCCTTAGAAATAGGGCAAAGAGTTTGAGAGTAACTCAGAGTAGAGCCGCTACTATTCCACATCAAAAGGAGCAAGTTGAGGTTTTGCTTCCTGGGTGAGGTGATCCTGGCATGTCTTACTGAGAGGAGGCTGCAGGGCAGACCCAGGACACGCTGGAGAGATTATATCTCTCAGCTGACCTTGGAATGCCTCGGTGTTCCCCTGGATAAGATGAGGAGGTAGCTGGAGAGAGGGAGGTCTGGACTTCTCAGATTATCAGGCTTCCCCCACAACCTGGCCTCAGATAAGGGGAGGATGGATAGCGGTTAAAACCTGCACCTTTCGATTTAGTACTTTTATTTCTTTAAATGCATTTTTAATAAATATTGATAAATAACAGATTTGTGCATGACGTGTTTGTACACATGAATTACACACAGATTAAGAAACACTTGAGGCCCAGTGTCCAGTGCGCGCAACCAAAGCATAGATGTCTGAGTACAGTGCAAATCACCATGTTAGTATTCTTCTAAAGTGAAACACTTACCATAGCTAATTTTAATGTTTATGTTAATTAAGTGAATTCTTCATCTCTTTGTCTGTCTCCAAACACCATAACAGTTTTTGTATTTGCATATAATTCTCACCAAAGCGCTGCTGTTTCAAATTATTTAGCTACAAGAGTTCATGACTCGGCAAGTTAAGACAAAGGAAGGTTCACAATATATTAGTTACAAGAAAATAGACCAGGAAGTGAATCATCTGTCAAGCTTTAAAAATTCACTAATGTATTGTTTTTCTATCTGAGTCAAAAGGTTACTTAAACAAGCCAAACACATGTTGAATTTACTTAGGCTTTAATTCATGTTAAAGAAAATCTATAACATGCTCTATATTCAACAATATGCTAACTCAGACCTTCCCAAAGTGTGGGGCCCACCCCCAGGGGGGGTGCGGTATGAAAAGGGGGGGAAGAAAAAACAAAACGCTTGGACACTGCTAGCACAGGGTGCCCATAGAAATGCAAAGCAGGAGATGAAGCATCGCTGAATATGTTTCCAAACCCACTTCATTCTAAGCCAAAGACTAGAAAATATGGTGAAGCATATCTTCCCTTTGGCTTCACCTGCACAAGTGTGAAAGTAGGTCTCCCCTGCAGAACTGGTTTTCCCTGTGTGGGGAGCAGCGCTGGGCTGTTCAAATCACGGGCAAACAGTATCCTACAGTTGTTTATGTTTTTAAACCCATTTTGCACAGAGAGACATTTTTTGAAAAATGCACTGATAGCAATGTTGAATATTATTACACATACAGTAAAATAATCACACCGTGACGCCTCTGCCTTTCTAAATGGAGGGACAGTAACTGCATGTCTATATGTAAGCGTGTAAAACCTGAAGACAGTAAGATTAACAGTATTTTGTCTCTATCTGCCATTCTGCAATTCATCTCATGTAAACAACAACGTGGCGCACAGCGTGACGTGAAAAAAGGAACATACCTTTAATGTTGCTTGACAAACTCTATTCCTCGTCCACACGTAAATGGAAAAAAAAGAGTTTTAAAAAATCTCCGTTTTTGGTGATTTGAAACGCCGTTTACGTGTGGACGAAACAGCTGCGTTTTCAAAAATACCCGTGTAGGTGCGGACATAACGTAATAGAGTTAGTAGTTTACTTTCTTACTACCTGTAATTTATTGCAGGTTACTTGTATTTGCTTAATTGTTTACTACATTTTTGAGGTGTGAAAGAAACCGCAATTGAGCAAAATATGGGTGGGTGTGGTTGGAGGATGTGGTTGTGCATCCGCGATACGGGGGGTGGGGGAACATTTTTCTTGTAAAACAAAAGTGGGGCCTAGCAAAAACAGTTTGGGAACCACTGTGCTAACTGATTATCTTCACTCCATTTTTCCTCTGATATATGTTCAACTTAAATCGAATCACTGTATGTTTGCCCAAGTCTGGTAATGTTTCTGGAAGCACAAGACCCCAGACATCTAATATTTATAATGGTTAGCCAATGTGTCGGGAAGCATGCATGCGACATAGGCAGGAAGCGAGCAACATGAAAAATGGATGAACTTCATCAGAAAGGAGCCCATCTTTTCCGAGACAGCAATAAGGAGGCCAGGAGTAGGTGATGGCAGGCACCTCTGACTAAGACGAGTTGCCTCTACCTTAGTGAGAACTGTTAGGGAGAGTTAGACTAAGAGTCAGAGCACAATGCTGCACAGTGAGATCAAAGTGTTGGTGGAGGGAGAGTTTCTGTATCTATGAGGGTCAGATACAGAAGCACAGAAACTATAAAACATATTTCCTCAACCAGGCTTTCTTAAAAAAAAACTTTAATGGGGATTTTTGTTCATATTCTAATATATGTAAAATATGTGTCTACTATCATTCTTGCACTAAAAACATTATTTACTACCTATCATACTTAAAATGTGTGACATTTGTGTAGGATGGCACAGTGGTGGCTAGAAAATGCAGCAGTAATATTGCTGGTTTACATATGGTCTTTTCCTGCAGAGTTGACCCATCTTTACCGAGTATTTAAGTCACACAGTAACTGCGTCACATCCACAAATGCACGTGCCCTTGTTTTTCTGCATTCCATCTAATGTTGGGTATTTATTCAAGTGAGTGTTATATACTGGAAGAATCAGAGACTGATGATATTTTTGAGATTCATTATTTGCATCATTTTGACAGACATTTCAAAGTTATATATTATGGATCTGAGACAAGCAGAAAATATTCGCTCACACAGACGCATATTAACTTGAGTGACATTTTATTATTAATCCATAGGGTTTAATATGATGTCAGCTCAACCTTTGCAGCTCTAAAAGCTTCAGCTCTTCTGGGACGGCTTTTCAAATGGTTCAGGATTGTGTTTATTGGAAATTTTGATCATTCTTGCAGAAGCACATTTGTGAGGTCAGACACTGATGTTGGACGAGATGGCTTGACTTGCACTCTAATTGGCAACCCACTCTAATTCATTCCAAAGGTACTCTGACCAGTTGAGGTCAAGACTCTATGCAGGTCAGTTAAGTTCACCAAACTTGCTCATCTATGCATTTATGGAGCTTCCTTTGTGCACTGGTAGGCAGTCGTGTTGGAACAGGGAAGGGGTATCCCCAAACTGTTCCCACAAAATTGGGATCATGAAATTGTCCAAAATGTCTTGTTAAGAAGTATTTAGAGCTTCTTTCAACTGGAACTGAAGAGGCGAGCCAAACTCCTTAAAATGTCCACACTTTTGCTTTTCTTTGTCTCATACTGCCTCCTAACACGTCTGCCCCCCATATGGAAAAGATATATATAAATCTTATAAAGTTTTTATCTGTCTTGTATGAAACTTGTATGAAAAGCATACAAGAGTGAAAACACATATAAGATCCCTTGAAAAATTATATAATGAAACTTGTATGTTTTGTATACTTACTAAAAAAATATATGAAAGTAATGAGAAAGTGGCCACTTTCATGAGTAAATCATATATGTTTTTACTATTTCTTTTCCATATGGGCTCTCCTCTTCCTTTCTCTTCAACCAGCACTAGCAATTTCCACCAGCACCCAAATGGCCAATAAAACTGGAGGAGGTCATTGCTATTCCGGGACCTGAAAATTTACTGTATTATGATGACACTTGCCTTGTGATCCCCTGTGGCTGGGTGGATTAAAATAAAACCAATAATCAACTCTGCCTTGCAGTGGGATTGCTAATACTAAAACCTTTTTTGGGAAGAATTTCAAGGTTCTCCTTAAACAAAGTTAGAGGGAAAATGTAATTAGCTCTTTAATATAATTGAAGATATGCAGAGTGTGTGATCTGAACTCGTTAAAAGTTAATGGACAGAGAAGCAACCATGTGAAACTCCCTGGTGAACAGCTGTGGGCTTAAAGCTCTTGGATAATAAGATGTTTCTTTTTGATATGTATATAGAAAACTGAGGAGTAATTTAAGAAACACAACATTGTTATGAAGATATTTCCAGATCCCAAGAATTCCAAGAAGTTTTTTCACCCATCCAGTTAATTAATTAATTTAATTAACACAAGCAAACAAATAAGCTCAGACAATATTTTGAATAAGTAAGGAAAAAACGTTTTTAATTGTTGTATTATATAGCTGTTACTCCCAGCTAGAGGTCTGCATTCCCGCGGCTGTCCCGCGGGAGCCGCGGGACCCGACCAGATTTCTTGCGGCGCGGGAATAAATTTCCAAATAAAATGCGGTAGCGGTCGGTAACTCTGGTGTAATTTGAACGGGAGCGGGCGGTCTGAAAATATAGCGTGCCCGACATTTTTTCGGAACAGCATATCTGTGATTTCCTCATTCTAATTGAGCACTGGTACAGCCAGTGCTCACGCCTGTTACACGCACTGAGCGCATGGATCAGTGCTTTTTGCACGTGCATTTTACTTGCACAGTCTGTGACTCTGTGCGCGCATCACCTGCATCAGAGCGCGCTTTACCAACATGGCAGAGCAAACTGAAGATGCAATTTCCTTGAAGGACGTTCAGCTGGGATTAGACAACGGTCAGTTTACTTTAAGGAAACCCACATCAGGCAAGTCTGATGTATGGGAGTCTTTTTCATGCGTCATAGACGCAAATGGAAAAAAATTACCCTTTGTACAATGCGATAAATGCCTCAAAGTTTTACCCTTTTGCAGTCACAAGACTGGAACCTCAGGTTTAAGGCGGCACTCATGTCCCATCACAAAGGGGCAAACAAAACTGGCATTTACTAAATCTTTGCTGGTGCCAGAGAAGTTTAAAAAAGAAACCAGAGACAAATGTGTTCAGTTTGTTTGCCAAGACATTCGACCGTATGATACCATCTCTGGAAAAGGCTTCACACAGCTGGCCCAACATTTGGTCGACACAGCAGCAAGAATAGGAAAATTCGATGTCTGTGAGATACTACCACACCCCACAACGGTGTCAAGAAATGTTGAAATGAGGGCTCAGAGTCTACGTAAACATGTTGTGGAGGAAATCACTGCAACAATATCGAAGTTTGGATGCGCTGTTACAGCAGACATATGGACAGAAACATATCGAAAAACGTCCTTTTTGTCTGCAACCATCCATTACGTTAATGAGCAATCTGAGCTACATTCAAGAGTGCTTTTTGCTGCCCCTTTTGACCCAAGCACCTCAAAGACAGGTGAAAACATTCGAAGGCACCTGCTGCAGAATCTCAGAGTGTTTGGCATTGATGCGACAGACATGGGCAAAAAGATTATTTTTGTCACAGATCGTGGAGCCAACATGATCAGTGCCTTACGAGAATACACGAGGCTAAACTGCACAGCGCACATACTAAACGTGACTCTCTCCAGTGCGTTTGGTACTGCCATAATCGAAAAGTCTCCAGAGATCGCTAGCCTTCTGACTGATGTTAAAAAGTTGGTTACATATTTCAAACACTCAGGACAGCAGGGCAAGCTTAAAAAGTCACTGAAACAATCCATAGAGACACGATGGAACTCTAACTTTGACATGTTAAATTCTGTCTTGGAACAGTACGAAGACATTGCATCTGTGCTGACTGAGAGCAATAATTATGACAAGATCGGACGCATTAGCATCAGTACTCTTAAGTTACTAGTATCATTCCTAAAACCCTTCAAAGAGGCAACTGACGACTTGGAAACTGATAACACAGCTCCCAGTGCCTCACTTGTTCTTCCGTGGTCTGTGCGATTAATTGAGCACTGTACATCAGCCACAAAAGACCCTCTGCTCTCTGAAATTGCAACCGTCTGTGTAACACGGCTGAAAGAATTACTGTCAGCAGACAGCACTTCATCCCATTCTGTTCACATGCTTTATAAAATAGCAACCTTTCTGACACCAAATCTGCGAGGTCTGAGAATGTTAGATGAAAGAGGGCGACAGAATGTGATACAGGGAGTCAAGGAGATGATCGAAGATTTAAAGTTTGATCATGCACATGATGAGGATGTTGAACCAACACCTGCCAAAAGGCCTACTGTTCTTCATAAATTTTCAGATTGGGAGGAAGAGGAAGAATCATGTGGATCAAAATCACTAGATGTTCAGATTCAGGAGTACAGGACCATGAAACTTGAATTATCAAGTCAACAAAACATTTTGCAGTGGTGGAATTCCAACAGTTCCCAGTTCCCTGCCCTGAGCAACCTTGCAAGATTTGTCCTCTGCATCCCGGCAACGAGTGCACCTTCCGAGAGAGCATTCAGCCTTTGTGGTCGGATTTTGGAGGAGAGACGTTCAGTACTGAAACCCTCATCAGTCAGTGACATTCTTTTCCTGCATGGAAATTTAAAATAATTTGGATTTTTTAAGTAAGTTTCGTTCATTTGATAAATAGTTTATAATTTTGAGATGTCGTTTATTGTTGTATTTATATATGCATATTTTCTTTTGTAGGAGAGACCTTGAATTCGACATTGGGACATTTTTTCGTTAAACTGATAGTTTAAACAACCATTTAATTTCCAGGGGCCAACTATTTTGTTCTTTTGTTTACAATTTTAAGTGACTTTTTTTTTTTTTCGCGACACTTTCCCTACTGTGTTGACAGAAAAATGTTACGTTTGTATTTTACATAAAAATAACAAGTAGGCCACAATGCTGTATTCGTTTTTATTTATTTTATTTTTGCA
This sequence comes from Rhamphochromis sp. 'chilingali', assembly GCF_963969265.1. Classification (NCBI taxonomy): domain Eukaryota; kingdom Metazoa; phylum Chordata; class Actinopteri; order Cichliformes; family Cichlidae; genus Rhamphochromis; species Rhamphochromis sp. 'chilingali'. Next base: position 27,027,049 of record NC_137934.1, read on the forward strand.
ACACGTTTTCCATGTTAAAAGATAAATGTTGCATGTTGACAGATAAATGCATCTTGTTTAAGAAAAATAAATACAATCATTGCACAACCTGCAGTTTTATCTGTTATCTCTATTTTTTGGTGGTACCCCATTTAAATGTGAGATTTTGGAAACCAGATCTAAATTTAGCGGGAACGGTCGGGTCGGGTAGAAAATTATTCTAAGCGGGCAGCGGGTGAACAAAGACTGAATATACAGCGGGAGCGGTCGGGTGCGGTACAAAACCTTGCGGGAGCGGGCGGGAGCGGGACTAAAAAAACATTCCCGCGCAGACCTCTACTCCCAGCTTCATATTTTCCTCCCATGCCAAACTCAATGGTGAAGGGTCAGAAGGAAGTGCACTCCTGATATTAGTCATAATTTCTGTTTAAACCTTATCAAAGCACTCGAGTTAGAGCTTTGTCTCTGTGTTGCCTCTTAAGTGGCAGCGGGGAAAAGATAAATGCGCACAGACCCACCAACTAGCCTCCCCACACATAATGTCTGCATAAATATACATGCAACTACTTATGACACTTACATGGATATTTGCATGATCAAAAATGCTCAGACAGCACTGTCTATGGAGACCTGCATGTTTGAGTTTCCAAATAGTGGCTTACTGTATATGTGATTCATACATACAGTAGAATCTCATACAGATCACATGCATGTGTACGAATATCAATAAATGTGATTTATAAAGTAGGTCTCTTTACACCTCACAGTATTATTTGGAAATGATGGAAACACGGGCTGATCCGTAAAACCTTTTGGTCCTAATCTGATAGGACACTGCTAAACAGCTAACTCTGGCCTTTTCCCCCCCGCTGTGTCTCCTGGCACACCGTCCACATTTCTATTACTGTGATTAGGGCTGCTCAATTAATCGAATTTTAATCTCGATTACGATCTGGGCTTTCAACGATCATTAAAAATGACTGAGCCGATTATTAGCCCCTCCCTCATGCTTTACTCTCGCGCACCTCTCTGCATTTCGAACATGTGTCACAACAATTAAGAGGACCCGAGGGAAGCTCGGAAAGCTAAGCAGAAGTTATTTGGAGAGGAGAGTGACTGCCGTTGGTTGAAAACAGAGGTAAAAAAAAAACTTCAGTGGTTTGGAAACATTATGGGTTCGCGGAGTCAGACGTGGATCAAGTAGACATAGTGTGTAAACTTTGCTACGGTGTCTTAGCTGCACCACAGAGCAACACTGCAAAGTTCACTAAACATAGATGTTTACATTTTTTATTTATTTTTTATATTGCAAGCATTTGCACTGTTATCAGTATTTGCACACTATTTTATATTATTTTTTGACAATCTTTAAAGTCATTATTCAATACATTGTTATTGTTAAATAAATATCGTCAAATAATCGAGATCTCAATTTCAGTGAAAATAATCGTGATTATCATTTTTGCCATAATCGAGCAGCCCTAACTGTGATCAATGTCACCATTCTTTACAAACTCCAATTCCATAGTCTTGGACTACAGTTTATAGCAATTTTTCTGATCTAGAGATGAGTAGAAAAATGAGCTAACCACATCCTGTGGCAAGTGGAGAAGTGGTTCGGTTCCATAACACTGAAGAGGCAGCTGATTATACTGATTAGTTATTTATTTTCACAAAGTATTAAAATAAGACAGTCTTACAAATTCCTTTATGTTTTAATCCTTTAGCAAAAGTAGGCCATCTGATGGGGCAGGTTTGAATACAGAGTGCAAGGGAGCTTTAATGTCTGCTGATATCCTTGTATTTACCATCTTACTGCGAAGACAGCCTCTGTTCAGACATGTTCCCCCTATCTTTCTATGTAATGTCCTGTACAAGGTAACAATAAAAAAGTATTTGTTTATTTTGTCATTGCTTTTGCTTTTTCTTTCTTAACAGTACAGCTGTTGAGAACTATATCTGTTGTAGGCCAATATCAGCCAAAAATATCAACTAAAAACAGCCATTGTCCGGTTTTGCAATAAAGCACAAGTCACGGTACACATAGGCATTAGTCAACCAGCTTGTTAACCCTCTCAAGGCAGGCGTTGCAGATTTGCAACAGTTAAAAGCTAACAACCTGATTACCCCACATACATATTTTATGAGTATTTTTTACTCAGAAGTACCACTGCAGGTATTCTTTTGTGCATTAGCAACAAAAACTCAATTTGAGCCTGAGAGGGTTAAATATTCCAGAGCAGTTCCTTTTGTTAAGACTGTGCTGCATAACTGATAACATTAATTGGACTTGGTGAACACAAACCTATTTGCTCTGTCCTCTATCTCTGTGTAGCGCGCAGACACACACACACACACACACACACACAAATCTTTTTCCGTGACGTCAAACCCACTGAGACATCGCATGCTAGCAGACATCTCTGCAATTAATGTGTGTGCCCACTGCAGATGCCATTCCTTATTTACATATAAATTAAATATATAGAAACACGCCCACATATTCATAAACATACATGTAATGTGGGGAACGTGAAGTGCTACCACAGGCATATAAATTCACAAAGTATTTTTCAGGAAACACTTAACAGTAATTTGATTTCCATGCTCTATCCTGCATATGTGTATGTGTGTGTGTGTATGTGTATGCGTGTGTCTCTCAGACAGGGTTACCTATGTGAGATAAACCAAAAGCTCAGACTGCATTGCTTATCTATTTGGAAATACTGTGAATTCCAATATATGAAAGCATGACACATGCTGACTGACTGATAAGATATCAAGAAACACTGCTGCCCTTTCAGAATAAAGAAAAAAACAACCAAACAACAAATCCTCCCACCTAAAGGAAAATCACATAAACACCATATGCCGTCACATGGTCAGTATAGGGAAGGTTATTTTTAAAATGTATTCCACTACAGATTACAGAATAAATGCCCTAAAATGTATTTTGTAACGTATTCCGTTAAGTTACTCAATGAGAGTAACGTATTCTGAATACTTTGGATTACTTAATATATTATCATGCTTTTGACAACTACATGAATTTACTATTGCTGTGATTTATTACTATTACTGAAGGTTACTCACCATACCAATAGCAACTAGATTTTTAAATCTTAATATAAAATGAGTAACAGTAGGGTGGACATTAGGTAAGGCTGCACTTTTTGCAGCGATCTCGTATAGAAAACTATTCCATGCATGTATAAAACAGGTCCGCGGCTCTGAACCGTAGTAAAGGGACCTCTGGCTAATAACTCGGGTTCCGTGTCGGGCTCCGTGTCGGGCTCGTAGCTGAAAACTAGCTTTACTTTGTTCTCTGGGTCAACTTTGCTAGCGAGAGACAGAAGAAAAGAAGCTCCAAAGAACTTATTGTTTCAGAGGAAAACACAAACACAATGTACAGTCGAGTCTTAATTAGAGATGGCACGATACCACTTTTTTATGTCCGATACCGATATCATAAATTTGGATATCTGCCGATACCGATATGAATCCGATATAGTGTTTTTTAATCAACAAAGCTGTTTTTTAAATATCTTGCTGCATTTTGTATAAGTTCATACTCAAGTTTAAAACAACAACTACACTAAAGCTATTCTGTTATACCTGTATGCAAAAAAAAATATTTCATAGTTCAGCAATACTGATCAATCTAATAAACTTAAACCTGCACCATCCTCCCTATTCTGGTATTTTAAAGAGTACTTAGCATAAATATTAAGCAACCTAACTAATAGGGTTCCAACTCCCAGCAACAACAAAAATAAATAAATAAAAAATAGGGAACCACCCCTCACGCTCCACCTCATGATGCTTAATCGACGTAATCAACCTTAATTTGATGCAGTGTGAAAAAAAATGCACAGAAATCAATTATTTTTCAAGAAATATTAAATAGATTCAACATCTTTCTTCAACAAAATTGCAGACTGCACAGATGGTACCTTCCCAAAGGAAAAAGTACTATAGCTTACTAGGGTATATACAGTATATATATATATTAGACTTAATAGTCACTATATACAGTAATGGACTTCTATTCATTTTGCATCAAATTAAAACTTTGGGTGTCAGATAATTATTTATTAAAAGCTAGACATTTTAAATGAGAATAAGAAAGAAAAGTATGTCTTTGTGCCCCCTTTTCCCTGTTAATGCCCTATCGGCCCCCCTGGCTAAACTTTGCTAGATCCGCCCCTGCACAGTTACCAGCGTCAGCTACGTAGAAAAAGATCCTGGAGTAGAAAGTAATATTAAATAAATTCTAACAACAGCTTATCAAGCTTAAACGTGCTGCTGTTGTTTATCCGCTGGTTTCCTCTTTCTGGTGCAAAGTGGGCCAAAAGCAAACTAGAGACACGGACTCGCGACAGAAAAGCCGATCAGCTGATCGTTAAGCAGTTTCATGATTGAAGTAGCAGCAAGAAGAGGCAGTCGCTTGTTACGCTTAATGCAGGAATGCTTTACAAACATTCAGAGATGGACTTACACACTTGCTTTACTTCTCTCGGGATAACTTTGTCGGAGATGAAATGCCGGGTTGCTAGCGAAGCTCCAAATGCTATCCAGACCACCGACCGGTCCTGCATGCCACAGCCGCTCTATCACGTGATGCATACTGCTCCGACGTGCTAACGTTCTGAGGTGAGTTACGGCGTGTCGCAAGTTTTGTGAGCTGCTTTCGTGATATTTAATGGATCGGATTACATTTTTTATTTTTCTCCGATATCCGATCCAGTAATTTAGGTCAGTATCGGACCGATACGTAATATCGGATCGGTCCATCTCTAGTCTTAATAGCTTACTTACAACTGGGCTCGTCAGGCACTGTTTTCGGCTGCAGTGGTTATTATTATATTTACATGCTTCCATCTCCCGTTTCTGCTTGATGACAAGTCGTACTTTTAGATTCTCCTTTTTCTCCTCCCCTCGCGCTCACAGACACATAACGTAGCAGTACGGACTGCACTGCCCATGAGGCTACATTATGCAGGGCTATACCTGTAACACTCTGCCTATTGCCTTCATATTAAATCATTTTTTGAATAATTAAAAAAAGATATTTCTTCACGTCATTGTGCCGCAAGTAGAGGTGACATGGGGTGCGAGATTGAGACACAGGCATTAGAGCCTCTTATTGCATGTTTTGTTTGGGTTTCCACCGGTGTGGAATTACCAAAAATAGGGCATAGCCTAACATATGAAACTGGAAATAACCGCCATGTAATCCATTTATTTCAACAAAGTAACTGTATTCTGAATACCACCTTTTTAAACGGTAACTGTAATGGAATACAGTTGCTCATACTTTGTATTTTAAATATGTAATGCTGGTACATGTATTCCGTTACTCCCCAACACTGCACATGGTATACCCTCATCACATCTTTTAAATGTCAGAAAATAACATCAAAGATGAAGAATCATTTAGGAGACATACTGATTCATTCCTGAATATTAATAAGAAAGACCTGGTTTAATAACAATAAGAGAGAGAGATGTGACAACAGCAGATTTTTGTTCAATACCTTGTAGGCAGTTAAAAAATGCAGTTAACTATATACAGCTTGAGATCATGACATCACCAGTGCCATGCATTATGAGAATGCTGTTCATGCAAGTAAGAGCTGATAATGTAGAGTAATATATGGAAAAATATGGTTTGGAAGTCAAACTGTGGACATTAAACTCATCATAATGGTGATGTGCTGTGTTGTAAAATTACACAACTCTACATATGGCTGTGATAGAAGCTTTACTCGATGAAGTAAATGGTAAATGGCCTGTATTTGTATAGCACTTTACTAATAATAATAATAATAATAAAAAACTTTATTTATAAAGCACATTAAAAAACTAAGGGTATACCAAGGTGCTGGACAAAAATAAAATAGAAAAAGGGAGAAGGGAGGGAAAAGAGAAAGTACCCGGCACGTATCAATTATAAAAACCTTGACAATCATAAGATATAAAAGTAGTTCACAAGCATAACGGATAAAAATGTACCAACGCACACCAAGTGTTAACTAGGTGGAAAGGCAAGATTATACAAATAAGTCTTCAGCCGTGATTTAAACAGTGGCATAGAGTCAGACGCCCGGATAGCAACAGGAAGGTTGTTCCATAAGACCGGGGCAGCTACAGCAAACGCGCGGTCACCGCGAGACTTCAGCCGAGAACGAGGCTGCTCCAGAAGAATTTGGGTAGCAGATCTAAGTGCTCTGACAGGAGTGTGTAACCTGAGAAGCTCATTGAGGTAGCTCGGTGCCAAATTATTAATGGTTTTGTAGGTGAAAAGTAATATTTTAAATTGAATACGGTATTTAATTGGAAGCCAGTGCAAGCCAGCAAGAACAGGAGTGATGGAAGAAAACTTCCACGCTACCTGTCAAAAGGTGTGCCGCCTCATTCTGGACAGTCTGCAATCTAACGAGAAGGGTGGAGGAAAGGCCAATGTAAAGAGAGTTGCAGTAGTCCAACCTGGAAGTCACGAATGCGTGAATTAGTTTTTCCAGGTCAATGTGCGGAATATAGCGCTTAGGCTTAGAAATGAGGCGCAGCTGATTAAAACTAGACCTCACAACAGCAGACACTTGCTTGTCAAATTTAAGCGAGCTATCCAGTAGTATGCCCAAATTACTGGCATAATCAGAAGGAGAGCTAGCAAAAGGCATCAGAGCAGTACACAGTTGGTCGCGGGGGATTTTACTATCAAACACCACGATCTCCGTTTTCTTTTCGTTCAGGACAAGAGAATTACTCTTGAACCAGCCTTTAACCTCACGCATGCATTCACGAAAATAGTGAAAAGACATAGCAAGATCGTCAGTAATCTCAAAATAAATCTGTATATCATCAGCATAGCAATGAAAGGCAATATTATACTTCTCAAAAATTGCTCCAAGAGGGAGCAGATATAGTGAAAAGAGAATAGGGCCTAATACAGATCCTTGAGGCACACCACAGCGTACAGGTACCGAGGAAGATGAGAAGTTACCCAAATTTACCGAAAAAGACCTGTCAGCAAGATAAGATTTAAACCAGTTGAGGGCAGTGCCTCTTATACCCACAGTATGCTCAAGTCTTAGTAGAAGAATGTTATGATCAACCATATCAAAAGCAGAGGAAAGGTCCAATAAAACCAGGACCACAGAGCGTCCAGAGTCAGTGCTTACAAATAGGTCATTGAGAACTCTAAGCAAGGCCGTTTCAGTGCTGTGCCGTGGCTTAAAGGCAGACTGAAATTTCTCTGCAATGTTGTTCGCGTCTAAATACGCCTGAAGCTGAGAGAGCTGAGAGAGAACTAGTCGCTACTAGTCCCTAAGGACCCCAAAGCACTTTACATATGCAGTCATCCACCCATTCACACACACATTCACACACTGGTGATGGCAAGCTACATTGTAGCCACAGCCACCCTGGGGCGCACTGACAGAGGCGAGGCTGCCAGACACTGGTGCCACCGGGCCCTCTGACCACCACCAGTAGGCAACGGGTGAAGATAAAAAAAGAAAGAAAAGAAAGCAACTGAGACTGTCCAAGCTGGGGCTTCTGATTACAAGGCGAACTCCAAACTCTTGAGCCACGAAAGTAAGATTGCGGTGCTTTCCAACTTGGAAGGAGCAACAACGAGCTGAAGTCACAAATCCATGAATGCAAAATGCATTCATGGATTCAAATTTCTCATGTGATGATGGAAATGATTAAGTGTCACTAAGGGACAATCTTGACTATATGTTTTAATAAACTGGTGTTCTCCACCTTTTGATTTTAGAACTGAAGAAGCCTCCTGGATGATACATGAAATATGTTTAAAAAACTTAAGGAAGTTCAGTTGTTTTCTATTCAAGCTCTTCTGGTAAGCAGCTAAGCTGCTCGGGTCTAGGCTCAGCAAGAAAGTCCTATTCCAGGAACCAGGAATTTTCATTGTCTAAGAATAAAAAGGGAGTGGAGGCTATCCCAACAGGTATAGGGGAATAGATGGGATATACCTTGTATAGCTCACAAGTCCACCACAGGGCTAACACAGAAAGATGGACAACCTATTACACTCCCACCTTTGGGCAATTTATGAGTTAATCTAAGCCCACTTACTGTCTCTTTGTACTGTGGGAGGAAGCCACAGTACCCACAGAGAAAATACAAACTCCACACAGAAAGGGCTGTGCCAGATGGTGGATTTGAATCAAGCACATTCTTGCTTTGAGACAACAGTGCTAACCACTGCCCCACCATGCCATCAAAAAATAAATTAATTTAAAAAAAGAAAAGAAAAATCACATTTTGTTAATGAAGTGTAACTATAGAACACATGGCAACATAAAAGCACATTATATTAGTTTCAGATTCCAGCAGGAGACAAAACTCTCTTTGGGGTTATATCAGGAAGGACATCTGGTGTAAAAATCAAAACATGCAGAGATATGTGTTGTGGCAAAGGACAGTCAAAAGTAGTTCTACTGCTGTTTTGAGATTATTGTGAAACCTTGGCAAATGATCAAAACTAATTAGCCAAATAACCCTATTAAGAAGCCATCACCAAGGAATGTGCAGTTATTGTAAGGTTGTTGCCATCAAAACTAATACTAATCAACTAGATCATCAGTTCCTTAGATGCCAGGAGTGTATGAAAACTGGTGTTTAAACTTCATGCCAAAAATACAGCATTTGTGTACTTCATTCAAGGCCAAGTCTTTTAGATTTGGCCTTTTAGACTTGGCCTTAAGGAAAGTAACTAAAAAGAGCAACAAGCTTCACAATGTGTATATTATGCAAATGTGTTCCACGCTGATGTAGATAACTCAGAATCAGGCCTGATTTTATCTACATCTGATCTACATCAACTGAAGGCAAATCACACAGTTTGATTCAGGCAGTGTGTATTGTCGAAGAGAATACCCACTAAACAATGGATGTCGGATAGACATGCAGATCATATCTATATTGGGTCAGGTGGTCCATGACCAATTCTGGACACCTACATGATGTCCAAACTTAGTCCACAATTTGGATGTCCAACCATGACACAACCTAGACTTCAATCCGATTCAGTAAAAAGGACTACATGTTATGGTCCCTGATAATGCATTGCTTTAGATGGAGAGACTCTTGAGGGATGGCTGTTATGAGGAAAGGCAGCCCAGAAATATTGCCAGCAGCACACAGCGTCGTGTGCCTCAACTTTCGGTCTTTTACCCAGGCTAATCTGCCATTTTCCTTCCTTGGTTAGGTTTAGGGATTAGAGATCTGATCTAGATTATCATTTTAAAATTTGGGACACATCGTCAGTAGTGGACCTTGGATTCATCGGGTGTTTCGGCCATTATCACTGTGTGTGTCACTGGTTTATGTTAAATTGTTATTTAACATAAACGTAGCGGGGCGACCATGGCTCAGGGGGTTGGGAAGCGGATCTGTAACCGGAAGGTCACCGGTTAGATCCCCGGGCTCTCTGTCCTGGTCGTTGTGTCCTTGGGCAAGACACTTTACCCTCCCGCCTACTGGTGTTGGCCAGAGGGGCCGATGGCGCGATATGGCAGCCTCGCTTCTGTCAGTCTGCCCCAGGGCAGCTGTGGCTACAACCGTAGCTTGCCTCCACCAGTGTGTGAATGAATAGTGGTATTGTACAGCACTTTGGGTGCCTTGAAAAGCGCTATATAAATCCAATCCATTATTATTATTTCTCTCATCATATTCTTCTCTTTGAATGCAATGTTCAACATTTGAAGTTTGGACTGGGTGCATTATTCTTTAACACATAACTATTTCTGTAAAGAAAACATGCGCCCTCCACCCTCTGAAGAAATGCGATTACAGAGCCTATAGATGTAAAACCATTATAAAGACGACATCTAAAATGAGTGTAAGTTTGACTTTGAAAAGACGTCCACAACAACCACATTTAGACTATAAATAGCCCATACACGGAGGTCCTATGGACGTTTACACTAGACATTGAGCAGACGTTGAAAAATAGGTGCAGCCTGGCGTTACAATTAATTAATAAATTAGTTAAAGAAATGGAATAATAATGATAATAATATTCTCCTGATTTGTCTCTGTCAGACCGATATATATTGTGGTGTATTTAAATCACCTGATAAACATGAATTTCACTATTACTAAATTTAGCTACAAAACATCTTAAAGTTTGTCTTAACCTTAGTTGGCATCTTTATAGCAAAACCAAAACATGGAGGTGGGTCCCAACAATATGGCTATGTGAAGACATTTAATCCCCCCATCTATCATACAAACACACACACACACACACATAAATAGAGGAGAAAACCTAGCATTACAGTTGGCCTGCGGTCAATAGATGTTAGCTGTAGTTACCTTAATGGTATCTAATCAGTGCTACCCCCACCTGTATAGGAAGCCATCAGACTGTGACATACTCCAGGGAAGGTGGGAATGTAGGATTTGAGCATTGCACTGTCAGCCCATGACCTGCATCAGCAGTTTTTATAAATAGAACTTCTTTCAATCATTAATCCAATTTAAAAAGCAACAGCAGAAAGCTGATCTGAGCTAAGCTGCATTAAACAGAAAACTGGACAATATCATGTCACCTTTGAGCTCTGTGTCTGTGTGTGTGATTAAATGCTTCTGCCATCACTAAGCAAAACTACAGACTGCAAATATTTATTAGATTAGAAAATTTAAAAAGAGGGGCAGGTAACTAATTAATTGAGGGGGGTTCAAGAAATGATAGTGAAATTATCTTCAGCTTAACGTTGTGCCTGGCTAATTAAAAACCAGATTAGTTTACTTTTGAAAAGCTTAACTCATTCACCGTCTCCGTCTGGCAATTCCCGATGAACACAAAAACACAATCCTGTGCTGACTGATTTAATGCCTCCATTGTTAGTGAACATTGCTGCAACAGCTGCTCAATGTCGAGAATGTTGAGTCTTTGCAGCGATATAATCACAATTTGGTTGTAGACTAAAATATTTTTCTGCATCATTTGCTTTTGGTGAATGAATGTATTTTCCAAGACTAAAAGTATTAGTATCGATATATAACATTTCCTGCAAAAATATTGCAAATTATAATTGTATTTTGGATTTGAGGATATAATCCTCCTTTTTTCATTGGTATGCTTTACGTGAGAAATATCTGCCAAATATAGTAGAAGAAAATGTTTTTGTGTGTTTGTTTTGCTATTTTGATGAGTGCCGTGGTTTTTACAACAGCCTTTATTACTTTCCTTTTTTTAATGTTATTTATTAGCGTCCAGTATTTATTGATATCTATGTTATGTGGTTAGAAACATAAACCACCGAGCTGACTTGATCCCCCACCCCCAGATCTTACCTCCACTGAAGACAATTGCAGTGACTGCTGTGTCTGTCTAAACATCTGTGTGCACTTGAGGATAATGTGGGATGCGATAAACCAGGATTTTCTAAGGTTTAGCTCTGTGCTAATGCCATACTATCACAATGAACAGATGGGAATTACCAACTTCAGGTGTTGCCTGTGTATCTATGTATGCATGTTTGTTGCTCCGTGACAATGACAACTGCCACAACTGCCTGAGACTCTGAATGTCTACAGGACTACGAGTCAACTGCTTTCAAAAAGTATGTCAAAAAGTGTTTGTTTTTATTGTTTACACCTGTGCTAATTCTCCCAAACCTCCACACATGGCATAAGCTCTCCATATGGTAACAATAAAAAAAAACTAAACTAAACTAAAAAAAAACTAAAACTGACATTAAAACAAGACTGAAACTTTTTAACTGAAAACTAAATATTGTCTGGGTAACTTACAGAAAATAAACTGACAACAAACTAAAATTAGAATTAAATGAAAAATAAAAAACTATTAGAAAATAACTCTGATCACAGAGGTTTCTTCCTGTTAAAAGGGAGCTTTTCCTTCCCACTGTCTTGCTTATAGGGGGTCATCTGATTGTTGGGGTTGTCTCTGTTTTCTCTGTATTATTGGAGAATTCTTACCTTTTACAATATAAATTAAAGTAATATATTATTATTAAGAAAGGGGGGAAGTAAAACTAAATAAAAGACAGTAAAGACAAGCTTATGTATAGGTTCCCCAATTCTAAAGCCCAGCAAAGCGTATCCAAAGAAGACAAGTGGGGATAGTACTAACTGTGACAATTAAGATTCTGTGTTGCTTTGCCCTGGTTTCTCACACTTGAGTTTGTCTTTGATTTTTTTTTCTCACTTTCATTGCTCCCAGACTTCAATAATTCTTCTTCCAACCCACCCCCAAAATCCCTGTGTTGAATTCAGCAACATGCATAGCTGTGTCTGTGATTAAATCCCTGAAACTGGGCCACAGCCCCTCTGTACCATTTTTGGAAGTTATCTGCTTTGGTTTCAGCCGAATGAAAAAACTACGAACCACCAGGGAGCAGGTTCCCCATTTCTACATTTCTAAATTTAAACTGCAATCCTAATCATTGTGGCATTCTCTCCTGCAGGCTTAAAGCTCAACACTGCACAGACACACATTTTTATACCAGTCTTATGCCTGGATACTACCAGGCTGTTTCGTGTCCTCCAAAACCCCCACCACACCACCACCCACCACTGGCTTCTTGCCAGCGTTGCAGGAATGAGCCAGTGTGTTTGATCTTTTGTGGCAGCCACGTTCTTCTTTGAGAGGGAAAATGCGCTACTGGTGCAGCAAGATTCAGAAAAAAGCTTTCAGCCACCAAAGCTGCACTGACAAAGTGTTTGTTTGTCTGTCTCTGTGTGTGTGTGTGCGTGTATTGGAGAGGAAGAGATTACATGAAGAGAGCTTTTAGGATAGAGAAAGGAATGGGAAAGATATTACATAACTTTTCAAGCAGCATCGCAGGCATGAAGAGATATCATTCTTCAGTGAGTTACATTGCAAAAATAGCCAAAAGTCCTTAATGTAAAGTAAGATGAAGCTATAGTTCATTGTTGAGTCATTCTCAAGTCCTTGTAGTTATGTATTGAGGACAGTCTTCTAAGCTAAAAGCCACTATAAATGACCATGATTTACTTCATACTCCACGAAAACCATGATGCTTGCAGTTCAGAAGTACATAAAAAGAACCCTGTGTAACCTTACTGGCAACAGCTGGACTCTGCTGACTTGGTCCAAGCACACCACGCAGGTGTTATCATTCCAGCGCGGCACACAGACCCGCCGTGTTCCCTCGCCGGAAACAAGCATCGAAGGCGTTGGAAAGGGAGGGGGGATGAGTGCCTATCAGTGTATGTGTATGTGTGTGCGTGTCCATAGTTCAGCGGAGACAGTGTCCTTCGCTCTATCAGTCTAAGTAAACAGTCTGCCAGCCAACCCAGGTGGCCTTCATGGGACGGGAAGAATAGTCATCACACAGTCGTTATCAGGGAGTTGTTTTGGTGGGCTCCAGCCTTGGGCCTAGCAGCTGGAGCCGTGGTGTCCAAATGTTGAATATTGTTGATTTCTCCCTTCAAAGTGCTGTCTGGCAGGAAACCATAAGAGGGATGTGCTTAAAGACAGCTGGGAGGAAGGTCCAAGTCCAGGTAAAAACAATATTCAGTGCGTACTGGACCAGAGCACAAAATTTCACACACTGGTAAAATCATCAAAGGAGAATTTGCTCCAGGCCCTGGAACATCAGCAGTACCTAACAGATGTGTTAGACACAGACAATTCACACCAGGAGCCAAAGGACTTGTAATACTTCCTTCTTCTAACTCAAAGTCATCAATTGGCAAGGACTCTTTGTGGTTGTATGGTAAGTGGGAAATGTGGATTATGAGGTGGTGCTGTCTCTCTTCCACAGCATGTCTTTCATCCTGTTTTCCTTCTCTCACCCCAACCGGTCGCAGCAGATGGCCCCGCCCCTCCCTGAGCCTGGTTCTGCCGAAAGGTTTCTTCCTGTTAAAAGGAATTTTTTTCCTTCCCACTGTCGCCAAAGTGCTTCCTCATAGGGGGTCATATGATTGTTGGGTTTTTCTCTGTATCTACTGTACAATATAAAGCACCTTGAGGTGACTGCTGTTGTGATTTGGCACTAAATAAATAAAATTTTATTGAATTGAATTGCTACACAAAGTTGAGGCCTGACGTGCCAAATTCAAAACATTTTTGATATCTCCGCCTCACACCTTTTAGGTGGCTATGAAACGCCAGCCCAGAGAGCAATTTGCTCTCTTCACTGCCAGGCCATACCACCCTCTATGACACCACACTGAAACTTTCCCAGGTGTGACGGTGTATTCACAGCCCTACAGGTTACCTGAAGACAAAAAAGTGATTCAAAACAAATTGGTTGCTATACTGGAGATTGGAGTAATAGACCAGTCTCACTAGTTCTAGACATGAAGACAGATTAGTTTGAAGATTAGTCTACCTTGACATTGTCCCTCTGTGGGACACTCCCACAGGGCTTAAATTTGGCAGTCTTCACCATTTGACCTTAGAACTGAAGAAGCTTCTTAGATGAGACACGAAACGTCTTTAAGCAACTTAAAGAAGTCCAGACGCTTTTCTTTCCAAGCTCGTTAGACTACAATGACCTGGATGACTGAGAACCTCCACAGACATTAGTCTATAAAGTTCTGTGTAGACTAACACAAGATAAATGAAGTCTAACAGTTTGCTTATTCAATGCACCAGTTTGACAAGCTGCTGGTCTGGTTGGGCCCTGCTTGTTTTTTAATGCTGGATTGGGCAGATTTCTTTGTCTAAAGAGTCCAAGGAAACAAACTGTGTTCTGAATGGTTTATAGAAATGCCTGGACCTCTCTGTAGTTTGTATGTTATCTCTGTACCTGTGGGCTCACTGTGTGTACCTTGAAAGTGTAACTTGTATTGGTAGTGACTGGCAATCGATCCATGGTGTACAGGCAGTAAGCAAAGAAAATGCATGGATGCAAGTTATATTGTGTTAACAGTTTCTGACAAAACATTCAGCTACTAGAGTTTCACTTTTTTGTTCATTTATTTCTGAAAATAATAATAAACACAAAACAAACATGCTGAGACAACCACACGTCTTTCCTATGAGAATCATTTGATGTGACAACAGAATTTAATAACAGAATATATTTAGTACATTAAAATAAAAATAATATCCAAAATATAAATCTGTATTAAAAAGAAGCATCTATTATATAAAAAGAATAAAGTAAAAGAATACTAATTACTCCTAAAACACTATAATTTATTGTGGTTATTTCCACAACTTTGAGACTGTGAAGTAAAAGGCAGAAGCTAGAAAAGAAGTGAAAAAAGGCCTTTAGAAGACAAATACTACTCTGACACTCTGTGACTGTTTAAAGACAGCAATTTTAACCCTGCATCTAGTGGGCTCTGACACTTTTATTCTTTATTCCTGACTCTCACTGTGACAGTGATTGCAGCAAGCGATAGTTCCTCTGTCCTCGTCACGCTCCTGTCATCTCCCGCTTACTTACTCTAGTATTTGATAGTGATGGGCCCTGTTGTGGAGAGCAGGAGTTGAGCATTTTTAGTCCATGAAGATCTTCTCTCATGTCAATCCCTTTCTAATATCTTTCTCATTTTCTTTGTCTCTCTGCTGTCAAGTTTTTAGAGTTTTAGCTGTGTTTCTGGACTCTTTTGAGCGAAACATCACCCTTAACTGACTCTGGATTTGAGGAGATTTGCTGTCTGCCATGAGCACGGGGCTATCGGCACTGTCATCAAGCCTCTCACTGGAATGGAAGTGTGATGGTTTCCACCCAGATCCATGAAGGTCATGATAAAAAAAAAAATCACTCAAGCATTAATTTTGGAATTACCCACAGATCAAAAACACTGAAAGACGTGGAATGAATGATATGTGAGTGAGGGAGACAGAGACACTGCTCTCATGGGGTTCAAAGCGTTTTTATTTATTTATTGCTGCTGCCTTTTTCAGTTCTAAAAGCAAGTCAAGTCTGGTTATTATTTCTACAATTGAATACAGGGGAAAATGAGAAATACAATCATGAGTAACAGCAGCATTGGAAGGAAGAGAGGAAAAAGTGAGCATAGGGGGCTTTCGAAATACTCTAAAGATATATAATATGTGGGATATATAACAAAATTTCCCATAGAGAAAACAACTTGGAGGTAAGATTAGATAAGAGGGCAAGGGAGAATTGAAGAAGAAAAGGATACAAAAGAGAGTGATTCACTCAAAAAAATGAAACGTTGACTTTAAAATTATTTTGTCAACAGGTTCCACGAAATTGAATTATGTTAGTTTAAAGCAAAAATCTTTAGTTCATCTAATTTAAAAAAAAACTACTTAAGATTAACAAGACATATTTAAGACTAACTAAATCAAGTTATGTTGTATGAACATAGATGATATATTTTCAGGTTAGATAGTTTAGATTAGTTACTTCAACACATTTCTTATTTGTGGCAGTAAAATGTTAAATTTAAGTTAGATTAATTCAAATATTATATTTTCAGCCACCTTGTGCTTTATTAATTAGTTTTACATAAATCTATTTTGTCAACAGGTTCCACACAAATGAATTAAGTACATCCAACTTATTTTTTAAAATTTCTTTTATTGCCAACACATTCAGTGAGCATTAGTGTAAACCCAGTCCAAAATAAAACACAACAGCTCATTAGGGTTAGTAATTAACAGTATGTAGACAGATGCAACATCAAGACTTTAAATTAAATGTCTGTATCTACCAGAAATAGAAGGAAAAAAAACGCATTGAAGATCACATAACACATTGATAAGATGACACTTGAGTTATGCACATGTGATGCTAGTAAGGTCTGTGAGTGTTTTTTTCTTTTAGTGTCTAAAATGGATAGCAAAGTTGCTATTTGCAATGATTGCTTAGGGTCAGTCCAGTAACACAATGCCAATGAAGTGCTTTCCTTTAACAATGCAAAGTGAAGTGTCCACCTCAACAGCCACAATTTAAAAAAAATTTATGTAACAACAACAACAATAATAATAATAATAATAATAATAAATAGTCCACTGATATTAGCAATCAAAGAAAATCACATCACCATCCCAAATAAAACTTTAACAAAACATGCCAACATTATGGTCTAACAATAAAACAGCTTGTCAGCGTTCAGTTTTTTTGCAACAGTGTAACCGACCCAGAGTTTGGGCCGGTAAAACAGATTAAATGTTCCTGCAAAACAGGGAAATGATGAGACAGACGACTGGTGAAGTTTCTCTTTGCCTCGCTTCTGCCATATTGGAGAGGAGGGCCTATAACCTCGCTATTCTGTCTCACTGAACAATGCGCCACCCGGAGGCTGGGGGGTGCAACTACCTCATTAAACATAGTTCACTTCGGTGACAAATCTCTCTTTCTTTTAAGTACTACTTCTGATGGGATCACACATTAGTGTGTCACACGCTCCCTGACAAATGGAAATGGCTCCTGACATTCAAAAATACAAACATTTTCAAAAGTAATACAGTCAAATACTCAACATGGCATATGTGCAGGGTAAGTATATGGCCCAACTGGATAAGGCACACAAGATGCAAACCCTGGGCTAAATGGTACAAAAGGTGTTAGTGTCCATGGCTGGTATGGAAAGAATGGCGCAGCTAGTGCAGATACTATGGCCTGTGGCTGTAGAGCCGGTTCTCCCAGTGACTCATAAGTAAACACTTGTCTAGGTCTCCTTTCTCGGGCTGACCTTCTTAACTCAGTCTGTGGGTCACCTGCTGGTATCTGTGGTAGCGCTTGGCCAGGTAAAGTGGACCTTTCACATCCTTCTTCCAGACAATTTGGCTGTGCCTGTACCTCAGGGACAGGGGGCATCTGACTGTCTATTCCTGTCTGTTCATGTTCGCTGGAGGTTCTTTCTCTTTCACTGTCTCTAGTTGGTAACTGGAAGCGGTTCCTTTGGTCCTCAGGGCTTTGGCTTGTTGGGGGTACGCCAGACTGACTATAATGGACGTCTCTTTCAACATGTCTAGCCTCTCTGGGGAACCTAAACCAGTACCCTCCTGCATCCTCATCAGATTCTGAGTCACTAGAATCGCTTTTCTGTCTGTTTTGTTCACTTAACTCCGCTTCTCTCTGTCTAATCGGTTTCTTAGGTGCCTGCTCAGATCTCGGAGGCGGAGCCTCAACTGGGAGGTCGTTAACCAGTAATAGGAGGTTACGGTGTAGGACCCTGGTTTTACTTCCATCACTGCCCTCCGAATAGACTGCATAAACTGGATTATCACCTATTTGCCCTTTAACCAAATAAATGGTTTTCTCCCAGTAAGATCGCAGCTTCCCTGGTCCCCCACGTTCACTGCAGTTCCTTACGAGGACCCTATCACCAGGCTGTAACACTACACCCCTCAGCTTTTTATCATAGAAAGACTTGTTTTTGATACTAGACAACCTACTTTTTTCACTGGCTATCCTGTACG
Organism: Rhamphochromis sp. 'chilingali'; assembly: GCF_963969265.1. Taxonomy (NCBI): domain Eukaryota; kingdom Metazoa; phylum Chordata; class Actinopteri; order Cichliformes; family Cichlidae; genus Rhamphochromis; species Rhamphochromis sp. 'chilingali'. Next base: position 27,045,407 of record NC_137934.1, read on the forward strand.
CTTCTGTCATTCTTTTCGCCCACCTGTCTGTGTAGCTTTTGTGTGACATTATCTGCTTCTCCCCAACTAGACCAAATAAAATGTCTACAGGAAGGCGCGGGTGATGCCCAAACAGTAGAAAATGGGGGGAAAAACCTGTGGATTCATGGCGCGTACAGTTGTAAGCGTGAACTATGTGTGGCAAATGATCCTTCCAATTCCCCTTTTCTTTTTCGCCTAGCGTTCTTAACATTTGTAAAAGTGTCCTGTTAAACCTCTCGGCAGGATTACCTTGAGGATGATATGGGGATGTTCTCGAGTGTCCAGTACCTGATTTCTCCCTCAGTGTCTTGAAAAGTTCATTTTCAAACTCGCGCCCTTGGTCGTGGTGAAGTCGTGCTGGGTACCCAAAGCGCGGAATGAACTCTCCAAAGATTCGCTCAGCTGCTGTCTTCCCAGACTTGTTTTTGGTGGGGTACGCCTGGGCAAACCTGGTGAAGTGGTCCACGACGACAAGAATGTATTCATATCCCCCCCGGCTGGGCTCCAGGTGGAGATAGTCGATGCAGACCAGGTCCAAAGGCGAGGTGGATGTGATGGTGCCCATTGGAGCACGTACTTGGGTTGTTGGCTTCTTGCTAATGATACATCGGCACTTCCTGGTAACATAGCTTTCTATGTCCCGTTTCATGTACGGCCAGTAGAACCTCTCTCTCACCAGTGCCAGTACTCTCTCTGTGCCGATATGTCCCATGTTATCATGCAGGTGCTTTAACACCGTCTCTTTGTACTTTGCAGGGAGGATTAGTTGTTGCCTTTCACCTGTCTGTCTATACATCAGTCCGTTTTTGAAATGTAATTTGTCCCACTCCTGCAACATTTTCCTCGTTGTTTTAGTCACTGTGTTTCTGATGTCATTTGTTAAGACTGTCATTTTCTCCTTTAGCCTCATTATTTCTCCAACCGTTTTGTCTTCTCTTTGTGCTTGAGCTAGCTCATCTTGGTCGATTGCAGGGAAAACTGGATGTGGCTCCCGGGCTGCATTTTCAGCGATAGTTAGGGCAGCAATCCATGCAACATCACTTTCTCGAGCTGCTCTAGCTCCACCCCAGGCTGCTTGGACCACCTCAGGTGATAACTCTTCAGTGCACTCACCCACATACATGTCAATGTTAAGAGGGAGACGGGACAATGTGTCAGCATCAACATTGGCCCGGCCAGGCCTGTATTTGATCTCAAAGTGAAAGTCTGACAGTTCCCCGACCCAGCGATGGCCCACGGCATTAAGCTTGGCAGTACTCATAACGTAGGTCAATGGATTATTATCTGTATAGACGGTAAAGTGTGGAGCATAGTACAGATAGTCTCTAAAACGCTCACACACTGCCCATTTAAGTGCCAGAAATTCTAGCTTGCCGCTATGGAGACAATAATTCTTTTCTGCTGGTGACAATGTCCTGGACCCATACGCTATTACCCGTAATTTTCCATCCTGGCGCTGGTAAAGAACAGCACCGAGGCCCTGTTCTGAGGCATCTGTGTGGAGGCAGAACGGTGAGTTAAAATCTGGGTAGGCCAAAACTGGGGGACTCGTAAGCATGGTAATTAGCTGTTCAAGTACATGCTGGTGTTCACTAGTCCATGCAACGGGGGCCTTGGATGACAACTGGGGACCTTTAGTCTTCAGTTGGCGCGATGGGAAGGTTGGCATGTCCGGTTTTACTTTTAACAGTTCATAGATAGGTTTTGCAATCCTCGAAAAGTCTTGGACGTAGCTTCTGTAGTAGCTTAAGAAGCCAAGTAGACGCCTTATATCACCAACTGTTTGAGGTGTCTTAGTTTTTAGGGATTCTACTGCCTCTAAGTCTTTTGGATCAATCCTTACCCCTTCTGCAGATACAAGGCGGCCAACATACCTTACTTCTTTGCGAAACAGTTCGCATTTTTCGGGTCTTAGTTTTACTCCGTGCCTCTGGAGTGCTCTTAAAACTTGTCTCACACCCTCAACATGCTCTTCAAATGTTGGTGCATAGCATAAGATGTCGTCCAGGTATGGGATACAACAATTGTCCCTGAGCGAATCTAACATCTCCTCCATGCTTCTTTGAAAAGCCGCAGGTGCATTGGAGAGGCCGAAGGGTATTCGTACCCACTCATAAAGGCCCCAGGGGGTGACGAAGGCTGTGAGGTGGCGTGAGCCCTCCGCCATGAAGCCCTGGTGGTACGCCTTTCCCTGATCAAGGATACTGAACCATGAATGCCCCCCCAGAGTGTCGGTCAGGTCTTGGATCCGAGGAAGAGGGTGTTTATCCGGAATGGTCTTCTGATTCAGCAGACGGTAGTCTATACAAAGGCGTAACGAGCCGTCTTTTTTTCGGACACAGACGACTGGAGCAGCATACGGTGACCTGGATTTAACAATCCACCCCTTGGCCAGGAGGTCCTGAATGTACTCCTTCACTTCGGAGAACAAAGGCTTTGGGACAGAGGAGTAGGCCCTCTGCACTGGGACGTCATCTTTGAGGTTGAGTGACATGTGCAAACTAGGAATACAACCAATGTCATGAGCATCTTTAGCGAAAGCGCCTGACTCCTCCCATAACATCTTTTCCACAATGTCTTGCTGCTGTTTCTCAAGATGGCCTAGATCTACTGGTGGCTGCCACAAAGTTCTAGGGGAACCTGTCTCTGCCTGACAAACAGTAGTTGCCTCTACTTTAGCGTTGTTTTCAATGGGTGAATCTGTCTCTATCACCTTCTTAATTGCCTGGACGCTACCAATAGCAGTCTTTCTTGTTAGAACAATGTCATGTCTAGTGTGGTTTTCTACAGGCACAGCTACATAAGGTAGTTTGCCGGGCTGGATCTCTAAGAGTCCCTCTCCTAATCCTAACTGCTGCAACTGGACAGAACTCTCTTCAGGCTCAAACAAGACTAAACGTTCACTTGGGTCAAGCTGTGGTGGGACTTTACACTTTACCCAGGTTGTGCTGCCAGCAGGAATTACTGTGTCTCTGTAACCCACCCTCAAGCGCCCCTGAGCTGTGTTCTCCTGATGTGTCTGGATGAAATGTACCATTCCCTGTGCTTCATCGACTGGAATAGACAGTGCACCCCCAAGTAGCTTAGCTAAGTTAGAAGCAGCCTGTGCTGGGCTTCCCTGGATTAACACTTCCACCACATTGAACCCTATGAGTGGTGTGTCTAAGGGCACTGAGCTAATTAGAAACGGCACGTTCATGGAAAGCTCTGGGTCTTCATTGCCTGGCAAATTTACAGTTAATATTACCCACCCATCAAATGGAAGAGATTCCCCATTAACTGCATAAATCTTTGGCACTTTCCCATAGTCAGTTAACTCTATGAGCTCTGCTATCGGACGAACATTGACATCTGGAATGTATTTATTTTTCCAAGCTCGGTCTATCAAGCTAACCTGAGCCCCTGTATCTACAAGAGCGGTCACAGTTAACCCATTAAGAAGGCATTTTGTTGTTGCTTTTTTTCCTATTAGTCTTACTATTGGCTCTCTGTTGCTTACAGCGGTTTTTAGTGGCTCATTTTTGCTCTTCTTGGATTTCTGTCTCTTGAGTTTAGCTTGGTGCACTTTGGTGTTGTCACATGATTCAGTCTCTGTGTCAAGGTGGGACTCCGATGTTGTCCCGGTCACAGCTGGTCCCTCCGCAGCAACCGGCCCTCGTTTCCCGGCTGCTTTGGACGTTTGAGGCAGCCAATTGCTCTATGGCCCTCTTCGCCGCATGAGAAGCAGTGGTTACAATTTTTAGAGCCCACCTGTGAACATGTAGAACATGCATAAAGTCTCTCAGTCTTTGTTGCAGCTGGTCTAGCTGTACTGCTAGAAGACTCTTTCTTCATTTTTTCTGCGAGTGAATCTACTACTCTAGTGAGTGCATCAATCTTCTCTTCCAGTTGCTTTACTGTGTCGGCTGTTGACTTTTGATCTGCAACCTCTCTCTTTGTTAGTTTGACTTTCCCCTCATCCACATGGGCAACATGAGCACTGAACTGTTTTGCTCGGGGTGTGGAACCTAATCTCCGGTGACGCTCAGATTCTTCACTGGTCACTTTCATTGCATGTTTCAGAATCATCTCATCTGTCACTGACTGGTTCGCCAGCAAGGGCTTCAGCTCTCTTCTAATATCATTGTCCTTATGTCCGATCCCCTGATAAACTGTGTGCAAGAAGACACCTTGAACTGTTTCTGGGGTATATTTAATCTCAGAATCAGTCTTTTTGGACTCAAAAAGAACTCTTTGTTTTAAGCCAATTATGCGGTAGAGAAATTGTTGTGTTGTTTCATTTTCTCTCTGTTTGGCACAAATCAGTTCCTGGAACAGCTCTGTACTACTCCTTTCTCCAAGATGGGACTGCAGGAATCCTTTTAACCCGGCAACTGTCATGTCATCTTTATTAACTAACATGTCCTTGAAACTGCCTGGTTTAATTATTTTTAACACCCCTCTAACAATCTCAGATTCTGTAAAATTCTCTTTTAGACCCTCCTCTATCTGCCTACACACACTGTTGTAGCTGATGTCTGACATGTGATCCCCTACTTGGCCTCCCTGAACCTTGAACTCACGTCTCGGAAGATAAGGTAGGTCTTTGAGGGAAACTACAGGGCCTGGGGGAGGTCTAACATTACTTTGTGAGGTGAGTTGAGCTTGCTGTAGTGCAGGAGTTTTTACTAAACCTTGCAATGTCCTACCAACCTTCTCATAGTCCGAAATCATTTTAAGGAGTTCTTCTTGTGGGATGTTAAGGCTAGAGTCAGACTGATCCATGTTTACTTGAGCTGCATTGAACTGGCTGGGCTCTGAGGTAGGGTGGGGTGCATGCTCTGACGTCCGTGTTTCCACATCTGTCTCCACGGCACTGGTCTGGTTGTTGGTAGGATTCAGAAGTTCATCTACCATGTCCTTTAGCGCTAACAATTCCCCCATCCCACTGTCCTCAGCTTCTAACATTGCCTTGCTGTAGATGAAGGAGTTGATGTACTCGAAGCTTCCTTCTGCATCATCACTTGACAGCTCTGACAGATCCTTGCCTGGTACTGGACCCACCTTTGCAGCAATCTCAAAAAGCTGATCCGGCATCAGTGCGAAAAGGCCCTTCCTGATGTCCCACACCAGGCTCTTCCTTACACCGTCAGCCATGATGTCCTCCTCGTTGCTCTGCGATGGGTAATTCTAAACTGGATCTTCCCTCTGTAGTGGACAGCAGCTCCTCCGCTTTACACCAACTCTCCTTGGACCATCAGCTCCGCAGCAGGTCTTATGGATGTGTGAGGATCAGCTCCATTGATGATGTGGAACCAATCCCCGTACGGGCCACCAAGAATCTGTAACCGACCCAGAGTTTGGGCCGGTAAAACAGATTAAATGTTCCTGCAAAACAGGGAAATGATGAGACAGACGACTGGTGAAGTTTCTCTTTGCCTCGCTTCTGCCATATTGGAGAGGAGGGCCTATAACCTCGCTATTCTGTCTCACTGAACAATGCGCCACCCGGAGGCTGGGGGGTGCAACTACCTCATTAAACATAGTTCACTTCGGTGACAAATCTCTCTTTCTTTTAAGTACTACTTCTGATGGGATCACACATTAGTGTGTCACAACAGCACAGCAGTAACCATTTAACACTTGCCACTGTCAACATTAATTTACCAGTGTTTGGGCAAAAAACTTCAGATGTAAACATTTTAACATGGAAACAATTGTTCGTCTTTAAAAGTCCACAAAATATACATTCACCCTGCATTCCCAACTTGGATGATCTGATATCCTCGTGTTGGTGTTGTTCCCAGACCATCATGAAAATGTTGTTCCAGGTTCAACATTGCAAGTGACCAATCACATTGTTGTGACGTTATTCTTTTGCGCGCCAAGCCATTCGTGCATTTATGAAATTCCAATGTTGCAAGGACAATATCAATTCTGCTTACTGTTTATTAAAGGGTTACGGTTAGGGTTAGGGTCAGTTGATCGGCGGACAGAGGCGGTTTCACGCAGCTTAAGTACAGTTTTTTGTTTTATGCCGGTTTTTCCCGAAGTCGCAAAAGTATGACGTCACAACATTCTGATTGGTCACTTGCAATGTTGATCCTGGAACAACATTTAGTATGATGATCTGGGAACAACACCAACACGAGGATATCAGATCAACCTCCTAACTTACCCTTATTTTTAGTATGTATTGCAATTACCTTTACAATGCACGCAATGTAACACAAACTGAATATGAACATATTTCCACCTCATAACAATATGCCTTGAACGCTAATATACACACCACCCTTCAACATTTCTGGTGCAGTATCATCTCTCAATTGAATCCTTTAAATCTCAATACTTTTGATTGTCTCTTACTAGCCCCCCCACAACAGTAAAATCTCTCAAATTGTAGTAGTTTACAAACTTTTCAAAATGTTCTAAATTTCTCTTAAATGTAATTTTCCCGTTATCTGTCATTTACAAATTACCATTTTATTCCCATTCAGCCTCCGAAAAACTTCTGTCCATCTGACAGAACATTCATCATCCAAATTAAAGGTTGGCTTATTCATTCAGTGTATTCTTGAGCAACTGTACCTTGGTCAAGAGTCTGCTGACATACAGATGAAGGAAGAGCTTCTGAAGTACTTCAAAGAAAGCTTTCAGTCTTGAGGTTAACTGAGATTCAGTGCATATATTCCACCCATTAAGAGTGCACATGCAGAGGCCAGGTCTTCCAGGTCATGCAGGACACACTAGATGGTTATACCCACATCGGCTGGAGGAGTGCTGGCATCAGCTCTTTCGATGGTAAAGATAGCAAGGGTAATTTGTTCCAGCTCCCTCTGAACAGCTGTAGCTTAGACACAAAAACATAGAAAAATGGCATCCAGTTTTTAAAAAAGAAAGAAAAAGGGCCAAAGCTACCCTTTAATGACGTAAACACAATATTAGGAACATGCACCCCAGTGCGCCACTATTTCAGACTACAGATTCAACGATAAATATAAATAGTTTGGGTATACAAAAAGATTTCCCAAAACATTTAAACAGGTTCCATGCAAATTACAACAACAACAACATTACAACATGCAACAACATTAGTTATTCAAAATTTGGTTTAATACAGATAAAAAACTAAACTAAAATTACCAACCAATTATTCTTTGAAGAGGATGCTTGGGTCTTCATTCAGGTAAAAAGGTAGTGCCCTGAGGACACACTCCCTCCCCTTTTCAATAGTTTCCTTCTGTAGAGAGTGGCAGAGATACAGGAAGAGAAAACAGATATACTTTAGGATGACAGAAACTCACATTATACGCAAAATGAATGACATAGCCACTGCACAGATAGACATGTACACAAGACCAACTAATCATCACATGGACATGAATAGTTAACCTGTTGGGCAGGGTTTCCACCACATTATATATGTCCATAATGGAGGTAAAGACAAACTAATACATCATCTTTTTTGCATTCAAAACATAACATAAAAACATTCACTTCTGGTTTAACCTAAATCAAGGGATCAGATTTTATGTTTAGGTAATTTAAATTTTCCAACGTTTTGAGTACCAAACTTTGTCTTGCTTAATATAAATGTAAGTGCACTGTGCAGCTACCATACACTAGCTGTTTAAATTTGAAAATGATCTTATTAGCCATAATATTTTGCTACCAACAGAATAACGCACCTGTGTGGCTGGGGCCAAAGTTTGTCTAATTTTCTTCCCTGCAACGCCTCCTTTTTTCTTGAAGACTTTTATGAGCTGGTCAGTGTATTGGTCAAGTTGTGTAAAAAGCCTTGGAACATGTGCAGCAGTAGTAATCCTCACATATTCTGCTTCCACCTGAAAATATGTCAACAAACACAACATACTGTACTGTAAATATACATACTATATGTACACATATACAAACTAAAACTAATGTAGTAAGACCTCATTAAAGCTATAATTTTAACACAAACATTTACACAAAATGCTAATGGAGCCATTACAGCTTTTATTGTTATTTATCAAGTTCCAAAAAATATTGATCACAGCTGATCTGAAAAGAATTTCATGCCTCAGGCCCTTGAACTGCAACCTTTACCATGGTTCAGATGTGGAGAAGAAATAACAGGGGCATGGGATGGGTCACAAAAGAAAACTTAACTTATAAAACAGTTTTGTTTTTAAAAGTATAACAGTTCACATACCACATACAAGCTCAGCAATACCACATACACCACATCAGTATAGGAGGGAGCAGGTAAAGGCAGGATCTGAGATTTATAAAGTAAAACAAGAAATTCATTACTTAATTTCAAGAAGCAAATTATTGTTTGAATTACAACTAAATAAAATACTACTCAGAAGAAAAGCAAGAGATTGACACTGCCATGTGCTAACTTTCTATAGAAGCAATTATCACCAGGTCTGTCGACCTCCACTGTCTGTCCACTCATATGTCTTGAATAATTTTATTAAAAAAATTAAGTGTGTACTTTCACAAACTGTAATTTATAACTACATTGATATGTATAACTCCGCTAGGAAACATGCTGTATTTACAGACCATTTTTACATAATACAGATTACTGATAGAGCAGAACAATGGTGTCACAGTGGCTTTCGCCCTTGACTTTTTGGATTTTAAATGTCACTTTATGCTATCCTTGCTATCCTATTCGATATTTCCGACTCTCGGATTACAGAAAAGGAATCCCAAGAAAGCAAATGGAAAAATAACCCCTTGAAAGAATAACCCCATGAACCCCTGTAGCTAATCCCTTAATAAAACAAAAAACAATAAAAATGTTTCTTACACAGTCCACAAAATAAGCATGTCCAGGACCCAGTAAAACTAATGTAAAACAAGCGCACGCAAACGATAAAACATGTCTTGTAAGACAAACGCAAAATATAACCATGCTGGACATATAGATACTACACAACATAGTCAAAGAAAAAAGTGGTCTTACCTCTCAAAGAAACAGTAGCTTGGCGCCAAAACAGCCTTTTTCAGTTAAATTTGAAGTCTTGCGCATGAGCAGGTACAAGCCGTGAAACCTTCTTGTTCTGCGCGGTTTCATTACAACTGTTTTTGCATTACTGCCTCCTTGTGGATATACAAGGTATATCGATCCTAATTGACTTAACTTAAATGTTATGCGATCAAGTAACACATTAGTATTATGTACGTTGAATAATAGACACAATTACGTAGACTTGATTAGAAAAACATATGTTAACTTAACAAAAACATATATTTTAAGTAAAATGAAAATAAATAATTAATATACACTGAACAATCCACCTCATTCATTTTTTTGAGTGTTCCTTTAGAGGCAGTGCTATAGTAGAATGGTGTTTTATTAAACAAGAAAAGTAAGGAGGAGTTCAACTAGAAGGAGGTGAACCAGAGAGCTTTAAAGTGTTTATACTCTGTGTGTGTGTGTGTGTGTGTGTGTGTGTGTGTGTGTGTGTGTGTGTGTGTGTGTGTGTGTTCTGAAACAGCATGTAATTGAATTTCTCATGTACTCAGTGAGCAGGCACACAGCCCAAGATGCATGGGTCTTCAAATGCAGGGTGACAAATTCACAAATGAATGCAACCAAATATAGAAAAAGAGACCCCATGCAACAAACATGTATCTACCCCAAAAAGCATCTTTCGATTTTAAATGTTATCTATATAACAGGTGGAGAGCACTGTATGCTATTTTTTATGATTTTCCTGTGTAAAGAGAAAATGAGTAGACAGAGTGACAGAGAGGAAGGTCGAGGCTAAATGATGAAAAACAACAAAACTGGGTTAAAGACAGAAAGCACAGCAGAACTGAATAATGGAGCAGAGGAGGGAAGAATGAAAGAGACAGCTGCACAGAAAGATGGAGGTAATGAGTGAGGAAAAGTGAGAAATGGGGTCAGACTGCTCAAATAATGGACGTGTGCAACAGTGCAAGTAAGGAGCAGAAAGCTAACAAAGACAAGGCAATCGCTCTGTCAGTCAGGGGCAGAATACCACTGAATATCTCTGGACTCACAGTAGAGATCTTGATTTTTGGGGGAAATTCTAACCTAGATCTCTTGCCAGGATGTGCACATATTAATGTTATTTAAATCTGTCAATTTAGTATTTTTTATTTTATTTTAGTATTTTTTTATATCTGTCTAATTATTCAATCAGATTAACTGACACTCAGGAGATCCATTTTGAGATAATGACCACTTTAACCAAATTTTGCAACAGATGGAAAAATGGGTGCACACAATAGCATTTTGAGTTTATTTCGTATGTCTGACTTATGATGCATTAGAGTAATGGTAAGTTCTAGTGTTATTATTTGTTTGTCTTACTTGGGTTTTGTTTAAAGTTTCATCCATGCTCCCTTTTTATGTGTTATTTTCTGTTTCCTGTGTAAGTCGCTTGTCCTCTATGTCTGATTTTTAGTTATGTCTGTCCCTCGTTTCCATGTCCCTCTCCTTGTGTATCATTCTGTCTCCCCAGGGTCCTGGCTAGACCCTCCATGATAACACCAAGGCCTGGAATGGCGCAGATACGTCTGCAGCCTGTCCACAGCTCGGACACAAGCATTTCACTAAATGTTGTACTGTGTATGTGACAAATAAAATTTGAATTTGAGTTTGAATTTAGTCTTATGTGTTTCATGTCTGCGTTTTTTATGTCATATTGTAAAGCTGTTGTCACAGTCTTCGCGTCATTATGTTTCCTGTTTTATTTTGACAGTCTCGTGTTTCCATTTTCAGTGTGTTTAGTTTTGCTTCCCCTGTGGAATCATGTTCATTTGTTCAATAATAAAAAATAGGACAGTCAATGAGATTCACATCAAATTCAGTACATTCACGCTGATGCTTGTCAGTTGCAAAGATCATCATCCACGGGCACAACTGTATAAAAATGTGTATTTGCCAGATAAAAGAACTTGCCAGAAACTTTTGGACATCTCACCATAAATCAGTAAAATATACTGAGAATCTGCTCAGGCAGACGCATTTCTCTCTCCAACACAAGAAAGAATAAGTAGTAAAGATGAGGGTAAAATGGTGGAATAGAAGAGCAGTGATATGAAAGAGACACACATCACTTGGCTGCATGAGCTAAGCATTATTGTGTGTCTGTGTGTGTGTGTTTCAAAGCTGGCATAATGAGGCAGGGGCAGTTCAGGGGCAGTTCAGCTTTACCCTGGAGTACAACAGAACCAATGATGTTAAACCAAGTCTGTGGGGGAAAAAAAACTCCTCAGAAACACAGGAGAAGAAAGAAAGTGGAATAACTAAAACTAGTGCCTAGACTGTAAATATGTCTCATCTGTGAGTTCTTTCATTAATAAAACATTAGACTGTCTCTACAGAATGTTACTCTCCACTCTCTATAGAAAGCCTTTCATTTAAGATTAAATTATTATTAATAATTTGTTATCTAATAATTTGTTCATACAGATTATTTGAAGTCTTCTAATTTTTATTTCAAAAAAGCTAAAAGTATTTATAACCAGATTTGTGTGTGAAACACTAATATAGATGGTTCATAAATAAATTTGTGCATATCTACTGTTTATTGCCTACATAGAATTTTTCTGGATATGGATCATCTAATTTGTTGAATCACACAAAGTAAAAAATATGAAGTTAGGATCTATCCTTGCTGTTACGACAACTCCTGCTGGTTGAAAAAAATAGAAAGAAAGAAAATATAACTGACAAAGGCGGGAAGTTAGGGTGATTAATGACAGAAATGGAAATGTGCTAACTAATGAAGGCAGTGTTTTGCAAAGGTGGAAGGAGTACTTTGAGGAGCTGATGAATAATGAAAATGAGAGAGAAAGGAAAACGGAAGAGCAGAGCATTAGTTTGGAGGAAGTGTTAAGTAATCCAGATTGCATAAATATGGTGTTATAGAGATGTGTAGGAGAAAGGAGAATGGACTTGTTGACCAGACTGTTTAACACAATTTTGGAGCGTGAGAGGGTCTCTGAGAAATGTATAGTAAGTAAGTAGTAAGTACAGACATCTTCACCAACATGGTCCAGAAACGTACACTGGATGAAACCATAGTGTTTCAGCTGAGAAAGAGTACTACAGATGCAATGACTGATTTGAGAGTCTTGGTGGAGAAATAGAAAAGGTCAGAAAGATTTGTATTTTTTGTGATGAATGTATGCTGCTGGTGCAGGGCATATATGAGGACAGTGAAGCAGTGCTGGGATAAGTAGTAGGAATGACAGATAGGTTAATGTGGTGGTAGAATGACATCAGGGATCATCTCTGAGTATGGCGTTATTATTGTGCCACTATTCTGAGCGCACGTAAAAACAAATTGAGCCATGTAAAAAAAATTTGCAGGTGCAAGTGTTGCATTTTGAGGAGAAATTTATTTTGAGCGAAGAAAAGCTACATTTGAGTGAACAAAATTCATTGCTGCGTGCAAAAAATGTATTTCAGTGTTTGCTATTATCCACACACACGCACAATAGCAGCCCCTCTCGCTCAGTTTTTGAATTTGCGCTTGCTCGCAATGTGTTGCTCGCGCTCTCAACATTTCTGCCCATGCGCGTTCAACTCTTTCTGTACACCGTTATATTTGTGTCACAAAACCAGCCAATCACAGACTTGGATGCAAAAAAATCTGATTGGCTGCTTTGGTCTCCAATCAGCTCAAAATGACGAAATGCAATATCCCAGAATCCATTTTGTCCAAAACTCAAACGAGGCAGTGGCGGAGGAACACAGCGTGGCGGAGTTTGAAATATTACTCTTTCTGGGTCACAAAATAAACTTTTAAGATATTTTCATGCGAGAATGGTGCTGTGTAAACTTCAAATATCTGCTTGATTTGTCAAGACATCACATATTTGCATAAGTGCTCTAATGTTTTCGGCCACCACACCAGCCTTTCATGGCTAAGGGATAAAAAGACAAGATACCAAACTGGAAGTGATAGAATTAAAGATGCTCAGATTTTCACTGAAAGTGACCAGAATGGGCAGGATTAGAAATTAGTATATCAGAGGGACAGCTTAGATTAAGCTCCTTGGAGATAAGTTAGAGAGATAAGCTTTGGATGGTTTGGACCTATACAGAGGGAGGATAGTAGACAATAAAGGACGCTGAGTGTGAGAAAAAGAAGGTTCATGAATGTAGCCAAAGAGGACATACAGTGTTGATGCGACAGTGGAAGATACTAGGGATAAGGTGAGATAGAGGCAGATGATGCCGACCACTAAAGGGACTGGCTAAAAGAAGGAGAAGACATTTCAAGCAGGAAGAAATCAGCCTCAGGCATGTAATATATCTCCATGAACTGGCTGTCAGTTTTAGCCATGAAATGAAGTCTCCTTCCTCTCCACCCTGAAGAAAGAACTGTCCACTCTACACTTGGACACTGTGTAAACTCAGACCTGTGTCCTTAAACTCATCTAACTCCCCAAACACACACATTTGTTCTGTCTAATCAAACACCCTCACTTAGTGTGTTCTCATGTATTAGATGCTGGAAGGACTTTAACCCTCCTGCCATCCTTTAAAAAACTCACACCCATCACCCTAGGGACCATTCTCAGCCACGCCATAAAAAGACCATATATCCATATTTTATTCCACTTTAAATTAGCCAACCTTGTAAAACTACTTCTCCCTGAAATATTCATGTAAAGTTTTAATTATATTTTCGTTGTTTTAACCCTTCAAATCCCAGTGTTATTACATGAGCACCCTGTGTTATAAGCCCCAAAAACCAAAAAACGAAACTAAATATTTCCACAAAAAACCAGTTGAAGTAATATGTGATTGTCATTATAAGTAGGCCTTTAGATGGACCAAAGATTGGCACCAACATACATTTTGACCTGCCATTATTTTTTTTGCATTTTTTTTTGCAATTTAAAAATTAAAACTTCAAGGCCCTGAGTCTTCATTGACATCCAAGAAAAGAAGAAAAAATAAAATCATATGATGATAATTTGGGGTTGAAAAATAGCATTTATAATGGAAGTCAATGGGCAGAAAATGGTCCCCAGGGTGATGGGTGTGGGGATTTCTGCTGCTCAGCCATTTTAGGCTGATTTAAGGAATTCACACTGGAATATTAACATTGACAGGTAAAAACTATCCTGTGGCAAGTTTGGTTATATTCCACTGAACACAGTGGAAATGGCAGCCATTTAACACATAGCAGTGGCACAAAAAGGTCCCAAGAAGGCAGGAGGGTTAAACACTTGGTGAGCATGGTAAGAGGTAACAAACACACAACACATCTACCTTACAGAGACCTAGGGTTGTTCTGTGTATACATATTGTGCTGAAATATAATTTGCATTTCCGCTAAGGGCATGGAGAAATGTCCCTCTTTTGAATGTAAACACAGTTACTTTAAAAGATGTGCCAGACACTTGAAAAGCTTCAAAAATATTTGTCAAACTTTGTCAACACGTCATCAGATGTATCAGGCTTATCTTTTAGCAGGGCAAGAATGCCGTGAACTGCTGCAGGTGAAGGAGAGCTGTGTGTTTTATCCCAATCTCTACAATGACACTATTCAGCATGCAGTCAGGGAGTTAGCTTTTTCAGAAAGCAATACCACAGTTACCACAGACATTCAGTACAAGGGCACTGCATATAAGAAGGAACAGTTTCTTGTGTACAGAAATGACGAGTGTATGGAGTTTGGTGAACTTCTACTCATCTTGATTCAAAATGACACATCTGTGTATGTTCTAATGGATATCCACAAAGGCATCTTCCTCTCAGAATACCATCTGTATTCTGTGACAAAGGACAGTCTTGGGTTACAGTGTATCAACATTAATGACCTGCCTGATTTCTATCCTTTGGTATCATACATTCTTGAAGGATACAGAGTCATTCCACTAAAGCATAGTATTGTGGCAAAATAATGTCCAACTAATAGCTCACTTCTCACTGTAAATAGTTTAACATTAATATAAGTGTTACCTGATCCATACCCTGCTCCATCAAGTGTATGAACTGTATGTGATTTTCTGTGAAAGGACCTCGCCCAAAACTGAGGAGGCAAATGGTCCGGATTGTTGTGACTGAGATGATGGAAAAATGCCCTCATGTAGGTAGAAAACATTCAATTGACGTTGCAAAAAAATGGTGGCAAAATATCCCAATTCTCTGCTAGATTTAATAGAGGGTGATATTGTTGGCGCAGGCTACCTTTCACTTGTCAAACAGTTGCAGAACAGAATTGAAAATGTAAGGCGCACTTCAACACCCAAAATAAGAAAAAGAAAACATCAGACTGACTCAGACCACACAGACGAGATCCCTTTAGAAGAAAGAGCAGCCATGCAGGATTTTGTTTTGTTTTCTTTGTGTGTGTGTGCGTGTGTGTGTGTGTTTTGTTAAATAAAATAACAGTCTGAATCCGGGTCCAAGCCTGACCGAGACTCAGGGCTAGACCAAGCGTCAGCTGACGTCTGACTACCTGTAACCTTTGTTTTGGATTTTAAAAATGCTAAAGTGTGACATATCACTGCAAAAGACACTCGTGAAGGGTGCCAATACTTTTGACCATGCATTGTTCACTTCCCCACAGCATTTTGGTTATACTTCGTCTTGAACGTGGTCATGGCCATGACTGTGTGTATATATATGTGTATATACTTAATTTTTACTTTGTACTTGTATTTTAACTGATCAATTATAAAAATGCTTAATAAACTTTTATATGATTTTTATTCTACAGGTGTTTCTTCTCCATAAACCCAGAAAAAGGAACCAAAGTAGAGAACAAAAACTCAAAGCGTCGTCTCAGTGTGAACCCTCGAGTCCTCACCCTGATTCAGGATCTCGCCGACCATGAGTGGCGCTACGCCTAAATCTTGACTCTCTGTTAGTGGACTGTTAGTTTTACTTTGTTAATTTTGTTCCACAATGTGTACTGAAACCTTTTACTGGTCGAATGCATGAAGCCAATTAATGAAGATGTTCTTGCTTTGAAGGAATGTTCTTTATAAAAATTAAAAAAAACAAAACATGCTGCTACTGCAGTGTTTCTAGACCACATGTGTAGGTTTGTTTCACCACGTGGTTTTCCTGATGTGTTTTCTGACCAAGGCCATGGTTGTGGTGACAGCAGGGTGCGTGTTGCGTTGCATGGTGATTATGATCATTTTTGGAACAATATGTGTTTTTTGTTTTAAAGTCTTAACAGGTTATTTAACTTTTTCTGGTGGAGGGTCTAACAAATGCTTGTTTCATGAACATGGTTCTTGCTTTGCAGGAATGTTCCACAGCTTTTATAGCCTATATTTTGATTGAATTGTGTAGTTGCTGTGTGCCTTGCATATTGTGTTAGTTGGAAAAAATGCATCCACTTGCTGTCATTTGGCTAATCTGGCTGCAAAATAAATTTCCCAGAAGTGATATTTTTCTCTCTTGTGTTTTCTCAAGATTTTTGCATGTTTGGATGTGGGCGTAGCAGTAATAAATTTGCTGGTTTATGGTTAAAATTTTACATTAAAACATAAAATATACAGCATAGTAATAGATTTTATGTATAATATACAGAGCAGCTCCATTTAATATGCACAGTTTCACCGTTGTTCTACCATTTTAAATTAGTTTTTTGTTCGATATTTCCCTGTTAATTTTACAATTTATGGATCCACAATAAGCATTTATTACTTGTAAAAGATACAGGAAATAGTCTATTTATTACACATTAATGTGTGAAATTAACTTCTTTTTTCTGTAGACTTAACAGTTTTAATGTGAGTTTCATTCACTGTAAATCAATTTACATATTGCATCTGTAAAGCGATATACTGTGCTGCTGTATTTTTTACAGGAAGTCCCTGGTAACCCCAGCTGCCAGCGTTTTCCTGTAAAAACAGCACTTTTTTTTTACAGTGTACTGCCAGGTTGAAGCCAGCAATGAAAGTACAGCTACATGTATTTTTCAATCTGAATGGTGTGGGAGATGGAGAACAACAAATAGTTTCTCTTTAAAGCAAAGGTAAATATTGGATTTTGTTAACTTCTATGAACATACATAGGATGGACTGCAGAAAGTAGAGTAGATAGTGCAGTACTGTTTGGCTGCCCATGTGGTCATGTCCCAGTACCTCTCAAGTCACATGAAAACTATGAATAAAGAATTAGATCTAAGAGGTTTCATATCCAACTTTTTCTAGAATATTATCTGTTTAGATTACCCAAAGGTACAAAAAAAAAAGTGTAATTCCAAAATGTACAAGACTCAGTTTCAAAAGTAACATCTCACTGCTTCTGAAAATTGCCCTATTTATCATGTAGCTTAAACAGAACAACTCAAACACCTTTGTTTGCTGTGACTCAGTAATTGTTAGAAGTTTAATCCCAAAAGTGTTGGTTCTGTTCATCTGGATGGAGCATTTTGAGTGGGAGAAACATTTCATGACTCAGCTGATTGCAGGTGTCCCCAACCTTATGTTGTATGTACTGTTATATCCCTATGGGTTAAGAATGGGATGTCGCTTAAGTTCATATTCATGTGAAGGCAGATAAGTGAATACTTTTGAAAGTATAGTGTATGTCACTATTTGTGGAAAGAAAATTCCCTACTTTTGTTGACTTTCACAGTTAATCACTGTGTTATCACAAAACAGATGCATGTAACTGGCAGCTTGACAACATTCAGTTAGAAAATTACTGATAGCAGACTGACTCCATGTTGCTGCCACTTTATGTCCATCTTAATGGGCATAAAGTGACTTTGAAGATGGCAGCTGACTGCTAGTGGTTGTAGACCGAGTCCCCATCTTTGGAGCAACTATTTCAAAGGCAACCAAATCTCAGGTTCATTGTAGGTCATATAGTAATTTTGGTCATGAGTGGAGGTGATTGGTCTCCAACTGCAGTTTTTCCTAGTGTGACTGTCATTTGAAAACAAAAAACAAAACAAGCCTAGATCTGATTAACTGTCTGATATGAACCACTGAATGCGTGACTCATTAACTTTATTGCATTACAGTTGAGTTTGGATGCTGCAAAGTGAACTGATATAGTATGAAGGTCATGCTAGTATTTTGCTGTTTAAGGCTTTTTTTTGTACTGTCCATTTAACTCTGTATCTCACTAATGGGAGTGAAGTGTGAGGAGGGAGTGAAGTATTCACTTTGCTCATTAACCTTTAAGATCAGGGAGCAGTTTTTGGTGTCCTGCTGTTGCCTGCTGACTAATGACTGCTAAGAAAACCTTTTCAGCGTTGCCAGTTAAGTTCCTATTTGATTATCAGAGTCGTAATGGGGGGACTGGAGGCTATCTCAGCTACATAGGGCGAGAGGCAGGGTTCACAATGGACAGATTGCCAATCTGATGCAGGGCTAACACAGAGACAGACAAGCATTCACACTCATATTCACTTTTTTCACTGTTAAAGTTTCAAGAAAAATAAAGGACAAAATAAACAATACACACTGACAAATGTAGAAAAACAGATATTAGTCACAGACTGCTCTAAAATATTCTGTTGCTGAATGTTAATAAAATTCTAACGTTGAGTATCAATAATAAATGAAGAAAAGATGCACTGTGTGAATAATGCATTGTAATAGCCTTTGGAAGTTGCTCATTAATATTACTGCTGTAACTTGGAGCTGTTTTAATGCCATGCATCAAATGCTGAAATGCATTACTGCCCCAGCTTAAATTATTTTTTACAACACCCCCAGTTACTGAAATTGAAGCAGTCAAATGAGCTGTTCCCCATTTTATCAAGACATTTTAGGGGTATTCAAATGCAGAGAGGAAGAGAAGGCCATAAAATTGTGTGTGATTTTATAGGCTTCCATAAACATGCTGAGAATGGGGAGGATATAAGAGAGAAAGCAGGTCAGAACAATTTGCATGCCTTCATTGGGTTTTAAACATAAAAGCTGGTCATGAGTCGCTGCACATGGTTCAGGGAGGAGCAAGATTTACAGGTGAAGGTTTGGCTCATGACAGCATGGAATACACTCTCTAATACTGACCCTGTATAGAAAACTGGAAGGGCATTTTTTTCTTTATAAAAATGTAATTAAAGCTATTAACCTCAAAATGACAGCAAAACTAAAGAAGTTGATACATTTTCATTAGACGATGTATATGCAAGTCATTGAATTCAGCATTTAAAGAAAGCACTATTACTTAAATTTAAGAGATTAAAACACTAGAAGCACCAAGGGGTTCATTTTTATTTATTTATTTTTAATTTTCATTTGCATTTTAAAAATCCTGCAGCTCTGTAAATTAAAACCATATACATTTAGGGGCTTATTAATCAAATACTAAATTTGGGGATGTGTGGGATCAAAAGAAAAAAACAGTTGACCACTTTTACGTAAAACCACAGAGGACGTCATTCTGACCCACAGAAATGTATGAATGTAAACTCAATACAGGGGCCCACTGGATTGTTTGCATACAATTTAACATTTTATCCATCCATCCATCCATCTTCATCCGCTTTATCCGGGGCCGGGTCGCGGGGGCAGCAGCCTAAGCAAAGAGGCCCAGACCTCCCTCTCCCCAGCCACCTCCTCCAGCTTATCCGGGGGAATACCAAGGCGTTCCCAGGCCAGCCGAGAGATATAATCTCTCCAGCGTGTCCTGGGTCTGCCCCGGGGCCTCCTCCCCCTCATTTTATTATTTTCAATTTTATTTTATTTGTACAGTGCCTCATCACAACAACAGTTGCCTCAAGGTGCTTTATATTGTAAGGTAGAGCCTACAATAATACAACAGAGAAAACCCCAACAATTATATGACTCCCTATGTAAAAGCGCTTTGGCGACTGTGGGAAGGAAAAACTCCCCTTTAACAGGAAGAAACCTCCAGGAAAAACTAGGCTCAGGAAGGGGTGGTCATCTGCTATGACCTGTTCGAGTGAGGGGACGAAGGGAGAACAAAAGACATCGTGTGGAAGAGAGCCAAAAATTAACATTAACATGAAGGCTGCTGTAGCATATGCCAAAGCTAGCTGATAAATAAACATTGAAGACTGTAGTTAGATAAAAGATGAATAATTGCTCCTTGGACGAAATGGGATTTTGAACCAGAGCACAGCAGGTCAGACTGATGATTTTTTAACATGTTTAAAATAAAGATTCAATTCAATTCAATTCAATTCAATTGGCGACTGAATACGTGGAAAACCAGCAAAACCTGCCTTGTCTGAGCAGCAACGGAAACCTAGCTGACAGAGTCCAGATTATGGAGAACCAATCAGGGCCAATAAAGAGTGAAATCCAGAGTAGAAAAGGCCAGTTGAACAGTTTAAGGCCTGAAAAGCAGAGCTGAGGAGGTGAAGCTATGGACTTAATTGAAGCAGTGTGGCGCTGTGAAACAGGCTTTGACTGTTCTACTTTCACAATAATTATTTCAAATGTATTTCTTCCCAGCTTCTCAGCAGCATTCGATACTGTTGACCATAATATCCTATTAGAGCGATTAGAACATGCTGTAGGTATTACAGGTACTGCATTGCAGTGGTTTGCATCATATCTATCTAATAGACTCCAATTTGTGCATGTAAATGGAGAGTCCTCTTCACACACTAAGGTTAATTATGGAATTCCACAGGGTTCAGTGCTAGGACCAATTCTGTTTACATTATACATGCTTCCCTTAGGCAGCATCATTAGAAGACATAGCATACATTTTCACTGCTATGCTGATGACACCCAGCTCTATCTGTCCATGAAGCCAGATAACACACACCAATTAGTTAAACTGCAAGAATGTCTTAAAGACATAAAGACCTGGATGACCGCTAACTTTCTGCTTCTTAATTCAGATAAAACTGAGGTTATTGTACTCGGCCCTGAAAATCTTAGAAATATGGTATCTAACCAGATTCTTACTCTGGATGGCATTACCTTGGCCTCCAGTAACACTGTGAGGAACCTTGGAGTCATTTTTGACCAGGACATGTCCTTCAGCGCACATATTAAACAAATATATAAGACTGCTTTCTTCCATTTGCGCAACATCTTTAAAATTAGAAATATCCTGTCTCAGAGTGACGCTGAAAAACTAGTTCATGCATTTATTATTTCCAGGCTGGACTACTGTAATTCATTATTATCAGGATGTCCAAAAAACTCACTGAAAAGCCTTCAGCTAATCCAAAATGCTGCAGCAAGAGTACTGACAGGGACTAGAAAGAGAGAGCATATTTCTCCTGTTTTGGCTTCCCTTCATTGGCTTCCTGTTAAATCCAGAATTGAATTCAAAATCCTGCTCCTCACATACAAGGTCTTAAATAATCAGGCCCCATCATATCTTAATGACCTTGTAGTACCATATCACCCTATTAGAGCACTTCGCTCTCGCTCTGCAGGCCTACTTGTTGTTCCTAGAGTATTTAAAGTAGAATGGGAGGGAGAGCCTCTGGTCTATCATGGTTCTTTGCTTGGGGAAGAGAAGATTATTGAGCAAACAAAGTAATTCTAAGCCCAATTAGATACCGAGTAAAATAAAAGCTTATTGACAACAGTTTCCCTGGGACACCATTTTCCTAGCCTCACTGAGCCATGAGCAGCTCCATCTCTGTGATTGTAGGGCTTTGCAGACTGCTTCTGTGTAGCTTCATGAAGCTTATGTGTAAGTTGTAGGAAGAAGATCTGCAATCACTCAACTGTTTGCTTTTCCTGTATGATCAGGCTGTTAGTTCTTATTCTTTATATCACTTCCTCTTTCTCACACTGTCAAAATCATTGACATCATCATTCCACTCCAATCATTTCCTTGCCAGCTTTTTATGAGCCAGCCTGCTCCTGTTCTGTGTGCTTTAAATTTTAGCACTGTTCTGTCATTCAGTAAAATACCCACAGTTAAAGTACTCACAGTACTTCTGCTCTAAAAAAAAGAAAAGAAATATTGGTTGAATAATTTCAGGAGCTGCACGTACAGTATAATAATCAACCTACCTCCTGGAAGACTGGACTCTCGTGCTGATTGTCTATTTGCACAATATCAGAAGATCAAATGATCTCAGTCCCAGCCCACATTAGCTGATGGCTCACCTGATGCCTTCTACATATCTACTTGGAAAATCAAAAGACAAGATGAAAAGGAAGCCAAACCCTGTGAATAAAACCTTTTATGAGACCCACATCTGAATCGATGGTCGCAGTTGAGTGGGGCTGACTAGATACACACCGACATTACACATTCTGACATACTGACCAAGGGCCAAAGGAGAAGACAATAGTAACTTTCAAACTGTCTACTCCTCAAAGAGTTAAGATGCTGATCATTTCAGCACAACTCTCATGCAGCACTACATCATATCCCATTCAATGGGTGGATGGAGATGGAGCTAACTAATGCACTACAACAAATTCAAAATTCAAACAAAGCATCACTGTGTTGCCTAAAAGGTGTATTTTTTTTCTCAAACTAAAGAGTTACAGGCTGAGATAAATTCGCTCCCTCGCCAGTAAAAATAAATACTTCTTAAAAAGATTTGTTGAAATGTGTTTCCTGAAACCAGTTTTGTGAACAACAGCCAGCTTCAGCATACAAAACTTCAATTCAATAGGAATCAACTTGCTTTATATAACCAAATCACAACAACTGACTCAAGGCACTTTATATTCTAAGGTAAACACCCTACAGTAATACAGAGAGACTCCAACAATAAATACACTAGGAACCACAAGTAAACCAGTAATTTGAGAATGCAGTGCTCTACAACAAATGATAATGAACTATGAAAATACAGTCCCACATAGGAAAATTGGTATGGTCCGGATCTGGCCCACGCAGTGTGATTACACATGGCCACATACCGCAAAAAATGACGGCCCTTTGGTGGCCCAGATCTGGTTTGCCAGATGTGCGAAGGACCACCGGTGTGTCTGCAACTGGCCTTGTGTTGGCCCATGTGTGGTCCACATCTGGCAAACCAGATCTGGGCCACCAAAGGGCCGTCATTGTTTGTGGTATGTGGGCCATGTGTAAGGTGTGTGCAGCCACGGGCCAGTTGCAGACACACTGCTGGCCCTGAGCTGGCCCAGAACAGTTTCAGCTCTGGCTCCAGATGTCAGCCTAATGAGTACTTTAATCAAGCCATGTAATAAGAACATGTGCATAATACTGCAAAAGTAAGATGACAAAACTGCTCAGACAGAGAATTAACTGATTCTTGCATAGGGCTTTTGTACTCTCCCAGATTACTCAATACAATATGCCACATTCCCCCAATCACACACTTTCTCTAAACTGAGTGCTTCCTAATTACATTCATACTTGACATGCAGACAGGTGGAGCCAGGGATCACACCACTAACCTTCTGATCAGCAGGTGACCTGCTCTACCTCCTGAGCCACAGCCACTTAGTGGTAAACTTGAGTAAACCCTCACTAGGTTTTGGATAAAGTGTACACTCACAAACCTGTCAAACCTGCGTTTGAAACATTAGCCACCATAGCAGTATAGTATTGTAACATGGCATTTGGGTCTTCTAACTAAAGTAGGAAAATAGGAACATAAATAGTGCCATCATTGCCAGACCTGGCCCACATCTGGTTGACATACACCCTGCCATGACACCAGTCAGTCAGAAGTGCCAGCTTGATACCAGAACCGGGCCAGACGTGCTTGCTATGCGGGGGTGTTTCTCTCTATGAACCTTCAAAGTTTTTCTTAGATCTGAGGGTGTGAGGGTGTTGTGTCAAATTTGCTCTACTTGACCAAATTCTTCTGATCAAAGCCTCTGAACAAACTGACGATGTCTAATCTTCTAGTTTGCATCTAACTGCATCCCTCATTTACATAAGAGAGGAACAGAGCATAGGATGCTATAGGGCTCATCTACAGATAAGACATGAGCTGCCTTATCACAGCAGAGAAGAGTGCAGCATGTGATTACGTCTGTGAGCTCCAGAGTGAACTCTGATGACCTCAACGTTTTTTTCTTATCTCTTGTCTCTATTTGTCATAATAATGTTCCCATCCCTCCCCTTCAGGAAAAATGGAAAATGTACACACACCTCTTAAAAAGACATCAGTTCTTAATGGGAAAAAAAATCATGCTGGAGATCTATACTCATAAGGGACTGCGTAATATGTTATGAACAAAAGGATGTTTGATGGGAATGAGAAAGACCAACATACAGAGCGATGAATTCAGAAACACCCCAAAAATCAAAGTGAAGAAATATAAAGCAGCAGATTAGTCTCTTTTGCCAAAAATTCATTGCATCAAATCAAAACTGTATATTTGTATAGCCACTCCCCCCAAACTGCTTGTGTTCTAAACATAATGTCCTAGAGGTGTTCTATTGGATTTAGGTCAAGCAATTGTTTCTGCGTGTGTTTGCATGTGTGTGTGTGTGTGTGTGTGTGTGTGTGTGTGTGTGTGTGTGTGTGTGTGTGTGAAGGGGTGGTGGGCAATCGGTGGTATCAATTCCTTCATCCTCCGGGATGTGTCTCCTTACTCTCACAGCTGTCGCACACCGCCGTGCACTATAGGGTCTAACAGTGAGTCCAAGAATTTCATCCCAATTCCCAAGCGTCAGGGTGCCACTGTCTAGCCTGTAAAGGTCTGTGCTCATGGATATTCCTCCCCAGACCTTCACTAACCCACCACCATTCAGGTAATGCTGAAGGATGTTACAGGCACCATATCATCATCATTGATCATTGTAAAGAGCAGGGGTAGATGGACATGACCAACACATTTACAGGTACTCAAGACGAGAACAACATGAATGTTACTTTTGTAAGACTAAGACTCATAAAAGAATCAGCAAGCAGACAATTAAAAGCAGCCAGGAGTCAGCAGAGGAAGGCAAGGAGAAACCATTGTTTTGCATCTGACCTGTTTAGCAAATAAAAAGCCATAAACACAGCAGATCTGAACAAACTATGCATCAGACAGCCAAGACTAAAATGGAGCTAACCACCCAACCCTCTATAAAACAAAGCCTGCAGGGCTCATAATAGCTTTTTTATGTAGGGCAGATCTGTTTCCCAGTGCTTTTCAGATTTTTAGGCTCAAGTCCCTGTAGTCCTCATTATTGCATGTTTGTGCTCAATCCTAAATAAACCATAAAAAAATCCACTTATACTGGATACACATAGCGAGCACATTAGTTCTAAGTATTAAGTCAGTCTTCTATCTGGACTCAGAGTCAGGGAATGAATCACCAAATGCAAAGTAGTGCATGTATCAAATCAAATCAAATCAAAATTTATTTATATAGCACATATTAAAAACAACAGTGTTGACCATAGTGCTTCACAGTCAATAAAAACATGAGACAGTTAAAACAAACAATAGAAGAGGACAACAAACAATAGGTAACAACGCAACAAGCTAAAACAGCCAACTAGACAGAATCAAAAGCCAAAGTAAAAAAATAAGTTTTAAGACGTAATTTAAAAGACTGGATAGACTCGGCAGTGCGAATATGAACGGGGAGGTTATTCCAGAGTCTGGGTGCCACGGATGCAAAGGCCCGGTCGCCTCTCGACTTCATTCGAGTCCTAGGTTGTGCTAGGAGCCTATGGTTGGATGATCTAAGTGCCCTGTTGGGATTGTATGAATGGAGTAAATCAGAAAGATAACTGGGCGCTAAATTATTCAAAATATTAAAAGTGAACAAAAGAATTTTAAAATCTATACGATATTTAACAGGGAGCCAATGTAATTTGGCTAAAATTGGAGTTATGTGTTCATGAATTCTCGTACCTGTTAAAAGACGCGCAGCTGCATTTTGAATTAACTGGAGCCGGCAAAGAGAGGAGTGTTGGAGGCCCGAGTAGAGGGAGTTACAGTAGTCCAATCTGGATGTGATAAATGCGTGGATAAGCTTTTCAAGATCTTTTAAAGGAAGGAACGGCTTTGCTTTGGAAATCTGACGCAACTGGTAAAAGCTGTTTTTTACCACAGTGGACACCTGTTTCTCGAGTTTAAAAGAGCCATCCAGGAACACTCCGAGGTTTCTTACAGTGGACGAAAGATGGCTAGCGAGAGGGCCTAGGGCGTCAGCTAACTGGTCTAGCGGAGTGTGACTACCAAAGACTATGATTTCGGTCTTATTCTCGTTCAATGTAAGAAAATTATGTGATAACCAAATTTTTACTTCATGCAAACAGTTGAACAGAGGTTGCAAAGAAGCAGTCACATCGGATTTCAAAGGTAAATAAATCTGGATATCATCGGCATAACAGTGAAAGGAGATGTTATGTTTTCTAAAAATTTATCCCAACGGCAACATGTACAAAGAGAAAAGAGCAGGACCGAGCACGGACCCTTGAGGCACACCACAATAAATAGGGGCAGAAGCCGAGGAGTGTTGCCCCATAGCAACAGAGAACGACCTCTCTGAGAGATAGGATTTAAACCAAGATAAAACCGTACCTTTGAGACCAACAACATGTTCCAATCTTGATAGAAGATGTATGCAATGATGAATGTAGGATGGAGAAGTAATCATAATTAATCATAGGTAGCATAACATAGCATGACCATTAAAATAAGGCCTCAACTAATGGAAAACTAAAAACAGTTGTAACTGTCCAAAATATGTTCATAGGAATTAATCGGTTATCTAACAAAATAAAAGATGCAGAAAACTTCAATGAAATCATATTAGCTTCCAGAAAATGCATTCCATCACGACTAACACACTTTATCAAGTATTCACATAGCTGACAGAGAAAGAGAAGTGTGGCGTGGGTGTGGTCCTTGGCCAGCTGCAGAGGAGGAGTGACGCAGTGAGCTCCCGGGGCGGCGCAGGGGCGGGGTGAACAGGTGTGCTGGGATCTGACAGTGATTGTGTCTCTTTATATGTTGGCAGTGACAGACGGAGACGGAGGTGACAGCAGAGAAAGAGAGCGCGGGAGCATATGTGTCCACGTACAACCCCGAGTTTAATAAAAAGTTCTGCATTGTCAAAGTCGCTCCGGCTGGTATTTCTTGGGTCCACCGTTACAAGAAGCTACTTGGGTCTGGTAGAATTTACACAGAACAGGTTTAAGACAAGTCTAGCTGGACTACAGCTGAAGGATCAAGTTCAGCAAAAAATCTGAACAAATGCAACCCAGTCTAATGGAATGAATATATAGAATTAGTTGAAAATGAGGTTACTGCTAACAAAAATACAAAATATATTTTCCTGCTCATATGCAATGCATTGTGAAATAATAGAGGTTATTAACACCACTGCACTATGCAGTCTGGACCTACACTTGCTCAATGCCATTTTTACAGTTCATTACAAACAAATGATTTGCAAGCTTACACACAGTAGCACTTAACAAATGACTGTTTTTTGCAAACTGCTGATAAATGTTTAGGTCTTACACGATTCTTATATGTGCATGCATGCAGGACGCATGCTTGCAGTAGTAACAAATAACATCAGTAACATCATGCAACTATAATTATCTGGACGAAAGTTTTAGTGTTTTGTAAAACTGTTCAAGAATCATATATGACCCACTAGCAACCTCTCACCCTGAGCCTTAGAAACACAAGATGTGAAAACTGAAAGTAACCTTCCCATTTGATGGTTTGATGGTTGCTTTTCTGGCCTTAAATTGAACCAGCAGGAACCTAAAACTACCCAGTTTTCCCTACTCAGGGGATTATCAAGAACATGAGTCCAAACAAAGGATAGGCATTTTAATCAACATTACTTTCAGATCATTCCCAACTGTAAATTGTCTTCCAATCTATGCAGAGTTTTAAATAGAGGTTCTTTTGGTTTATTTTTTTTGAAAGACTTTAACACAAGACTTTGATGGCTGCAGTAGTATTTGATTTTGTATATTTTGTCTTTGTTTGTACTGTGGCATCTAATTTCACTATGCCAAACATACTTTACCAGTCCAACATCTACTATTTCGTACCACATTTTTCTTCTTTATCTGTTCTTTAAAAATGTTTGCCAAAACCTCATTGCCAATTTAGCGCTACAGGTTAAAGTGGGATTTGGTGTGGTGCAGTGATGCAGAGGGTTGAAATGACTCACTCAAAAACAAGACAGGCTATAATCAGCTGGCCTGTACTGTTCCTGTGGCTTTGAGTTTGACTTCTCTTTATCAATTTAGCCAGTTGAATTCTACAAAAAAGCAGATTCTACTTAGGCTATAACTGGACAAGAATGAGCAGGATAAACGATATCTGTAGAGTTTTAAAGTATACGTTGGTTTTCTCCTAAAGCAATACCAAGCTGCAGCAAACAAAAACCCTCTTGATGTTTTTCTATAAATGATCACTCTCTCCACTTTCACCCCTGGTTAGCCCCTTTTGGGTCTTGTAGTGTCAACCAAATCCAAACACTACCCATGTGTGGTGGTATCATTGGCAACCTTGTTAATAAAACTGAGAAAGTGGTCTGGTTTTTTTCTTTGCTTGAGCTCTGTTATATTACGTTCGAACTGATAAGCCAATAAAAAGATTTCAACAGAAAACCCAAGGATCAAGTTGATCTCATCGATGCAAACTCAAACTGAACTTACCAAAAGCAGCAGCTCCTCCAGAAGGCTGAGGTCCCACCATTGTCTGTTTCCCCCCTGGAGTTGGGGGTACAGGTCAGGACCAGGATTTATCCACAGCAGGGCCAACTGTGACCACCCCAACATACTCTACAAATGTCCCTGGAAAGTTTCCCTTCTCCTTGGTCCTCTCATTAATCCCATGCAACCAACCTTTGGGACTCCGCTCATCCCCCTCCTGGTACTCCAGCCCCACTGCTGTCATCAGTGTGGCCTTCAGAACAGTGAGCAGGTCGCCTGGCTGGAGACTGATATCATCCCCATGCTCACGCTCATATTCAAAAAGCGCCCGGTACTGGAAGCTGTGAGATGCCATAGCAACAAGAGTTCACAGGAAGGTACAAAGCTAAACCTATTGATGTCACCTGAGATTTTTTTGTATTAAAAGTGAAATTAAATAGTACTAAATGAAAACTCAGTTAATTCAGAATACCTGAGGTGAAAATGGTTCTCGCTCTAAACCTGGGATTCATGGGATGCCACCTGAGATTTGCTCTGCCATGCTCACTGAGATGAACCAATTGAAATACATCTGTTCAAAATCCTATCCCTGAGGTGCAATTAGACCCATAACCCCTTAAAGAAAAGGTCCAAAGTTCTTTATCCAAAACTTCCTCAATTGTGGTGAACTGAACAGTCGGCTGGTCTTTCCTGATTTGGATATCCACACAGTTCCTTAAAAATCCACAGTAATTCACCTGTCAGTCACAGGGACCCAGTCTGAGGCTTGCGTGCTTTTACAATCCAAATATTCAGAAAGGCAGATTACCCAACACACAGTGTCTGTGATTTGAAAAGACAAAAGACAAGATTGTTTCGGGACACCAGGCAGTCTGGAAACTGAAGGGTGTCCAACTTTTGCCAGACCTTTAGATGAAATCCCAGAGTGTAGATATTTTCTCCTGATGGTAATCAGTCTACTTGGAAGCCACACACATATACACACTCACACACATACACACACACCTGAGGAAATCCACTGCACTGCAGAATTTGGCTTTCTTTACAGAGTGCCTCTGTGTGCACTCTTCTATATGAGATCCTGCTGCCTCTACTTTCTTGTCTGCGTAACCATCTGACGCAGACTGACACTCCTACAAACTTAAAATGGAGTTAGATTGTCAACAAATGTACTGTTTTTAATCCAGCATGTTAGAATTTTAAACCAAGAATATATTGACACATGTTTTTTGCACTAGAGAAATAATAATAAAAAAAATTACAATATCTGCCTGAGGGTCAGTTTGAATAAATAAAAAATAATCAAAATGTAATAATATTTTAAATAAAACGCATATCTCACACCATTCTGTTTGCAGGCTGATGAACCCTAAATATTACCAGTTACAAGAAGCATGACTAGGCGAATATGAAGTTCGCCATGCTCTAGTCTGCCCTGCTGTCGGCTTCCCACAAACACGCCCCAAACTCACCACTGAAACTGCACAGAGGAACTCTCCCCTTCCACTGATGGCTCGGTGCGCGAACTGTTAAGCTTCGCCAGTACCTGAAAACCCACAGAGCGACCCAAATAATCAAAGCCCCGACTGGAGGATAAGTTGATGGCGTTGGCTGGTCAGAAGACAGGCAGCCTGCTCTGTGTCGTAGAGAGCGGCAGTGCTGATGTCAGTAAAGCCCTCCTCCGCCTTGTAAAATATGCCAGTGAGCGGCCGAGACGGGACAGACGGCGCACAGACGCAGCAACTGCAGCAAAATAACGAATCCCATATAGGTTTTGTTTTGTTTTTTTGTTTTTTGTTTTTTTTTTGCGTCTGTCATTATAATGTTACTGAGAGTTAAGATTAGATGGGAATTGTGGAGATGCCAAAAAGCATGAATTATGTAACAACTGTGGGACGTCCAGTGCGAGTCTGCAGGTGTCCGAATGCCGAGTTCGCATTTTAGGAATGAATGAATAAGTAAAACAGAAGATAGAGGCATGCGTGATGGAGAACGGCAGCGCAGCTTTGTTTGTAGTCTGATGCACAAATGACGCAGCAACAGAGAGCCAGAGATTGCTGCGTCATCAGGTGCGCACATTTCCAGGGTAGAGATGGAGAGCACTCCATACTGCAAAAAGACAGATTATTCCTGCAGAGGTCAGCAAAATAGGACGATAGAAAAGTGCGTGTGTGTGTGTGTGTGTGTGTGTGTGTGTGTGTGTGTGTGTGTGTGTGTGTGTGTGTATGTATGTTATGCACACATGCAAACACACGTGCACATATGTATGGTTGATTTTAAAAACTGGTTTAGTTTTGCCATTTTACCTGCTTTGTTCTTGGGGTTTGGCTTTGGGTGGGATAGTGCATTTGATATATTCTACTTGCCTCTATCCCGTTCTGAGACGATGTTTAAAAGGAGATATAAAGTAAATCTATTCTTTAACCATGAGAACGGTTTAACCATGAGGCGGAACACCTTGAAGTATTCCTTCCACTACCAAGTATGTCCTCACCGTGTCCAATCAGTGCGTGCACCACTGCCTTTCCCTACTTTTTCACCTGATAGTTTTCCAGATTCAGAACAAGAATGAGAATGAGAGGCAGTCCAAAAGTCTTGTTCCATGGCATAGCCAAACTACATATTTATTTAATATGCACATTGAAGTTCACATCCTGGTCAAAAATGACTCTATATAAATACAATATAAATATATATATAAACAAATCTTGAGTAAGCATCTGGTTAGACCATACTGCTAAGATTTTTAGGGCTGAAAATAATAACCACAGTTTTATCTAAATTTAGACGCAGGAAATTTAGGGGTTATCCAGGTCTTTATATCTTTAACCTTCTGGAGTCGTCAGACAGGCCAGCGTGTCCGTGACAGATTTAAGATGATGTAGCAGCAAGATGCAGCCTTCATGAGTCTTCACTTCAACTCTAAAGTGCGGACTTGAAACTATGCCAAGTAAAACTAGAGAAATGATATATAATTTGCGCCATGGTTTTTACTGCATACTGTTGTCTAAAGTGGATGAAGCGTTCCAAGCAGAAAGTGCTGGCGAGCAAACAAAAAAAAAGCCCCAGGACAAACAATCAAAGAATTATATGGCAAAAACAGTCTATGAAAAACCCTGGAGGTGGCTTTTGTTTTATTGCCATGTAGAAAGATGGAATGAAATGTTGCTGCATATGTATATGCTAATTAAGTGACCACTCCTATACCATAACATCTCCTCCTCTATGCTTCCTTTCCTCTGTGATTACAATTTAAATGAGCTTTGGCCAATAGAAGATGGCTCATGTTCACTAGGAATGGGAATCTACTGGACTACTGGACTACCAAGTAATCCAATTTCTTGGAATTGTTAGCCTGCCTGCCTCTTATCAGTTTTTGCACTCGCATTACAACCTGCTGATTTCAGTTCGCGTGTCAGAGGACGAAATAGTAACGCAGTCTAAAGTTTGGATATGGACAGTTATCTGTATTACACAAAAGGACGAGATAAATGGTAAAGTTGAAAACTGCTTCCAGGGCAGAAACAATTGCATTATGCTGCTAACACAAC
Organism: Rhamphochromis sp. 'chilingali'; assembly: GCF_963969265.1. NCBI lineage: Eukaryota > Metazoa > Chordata > Actinopteri > Cichliformes > Cichlidae > Rhamphochromis > Rhamphochromis sp. 'chilingali'. The sequence goes on from NC_137934.1 coordinate 27,077,424, forward strand.
TTCGGTTCTTTGCAAGCATCTGCCCAAACAGCATGCTAACACTAAGATAGCCAAGAACCCAGAGTGAACGCCGAGTAAATGCCGAGTGGCTGAGTTGCCGCCCAGCAGCCAGACTCTGAACTTCAACAGGTAACAAGCAGATTCTACCTGTTCAAGTAGAATTACTGTGGCAATCGGGTTTTTTTTTTGTGTGTGTGGAGTGTAGTTTTCAACTTTACTTTGCATGGTCAGCTTTGTATTCTACTAAGAGAAAGATTTTAGAAATGCATGTCCTCACTAGAGATTTGTGTTGGTGTGTGGAGTAGTAGCCTTAGGTTATATTGTTAAAATGTGGTTATGAGACAGTGTTTCAGCTATTTTACAGAGTAACATAAAAGTAATTTAACGAGTAGTGTAACAAATTACTTTTCCTGTGAGTAATTAAGTAATGTACTGCATTACTTTTGAGAAAAGTGCTCTCTGTAATATGTTCAATAATGACTTTTTGCACTTTTTGAGTAACAACTCCAACACTGATTACAAATAAGAGGGTAAATATCAACAAATATCGACAAACATGCAAAAACATTTGACCCACAGTATGCAATTAATTTGCATGAATGTAATTTATTTATTGCTGCTTGGCAATAAATTCTCTCAAAACGGAGCCAATGAGAACCCAATGACAATCAATAAGAGAATCGATAAGGAATTGAAATGATAAGCATTATTGTTAATGGAATTCCAATCCCTAATGTTCACACATGGTTTCTTTTGTCATGGTCCTTCTGTCCTTGAAGTATCTCCAGCAAAATCTCTGCTGACAAACTCCAGGTGGGCCGTTTCGCCTTTTACTGAGGAGTGTCTTCTCTCTGGTCACTCTAATATACAGGCCTGATCGGTGGAGGGCTACAGAAGTGGTTGTCTATCTTGACAGTTCTCGTCTCTCCATATACACACACACTCAATGTATACATAAATGTGTCTGTTATACCTTCAGATGGGTTACATGCATCATATCGACAGATGACTATCAAGACTAAATTCAAAACTCATAAAAACATGAAAACTCATTTCATGGCATCATCTGATTCATATTTGTGACATTTATTCAGAACTAAAAATGGAAAACGACAGAACTGATTAATACCCTCACAGAGAAAAACCCAAGATTATACAAGCATTTAATCTCTTATATCTCAGTGCTTGGATGAGGGTCTTTTTGTGGCTGTTAAGCGTATCCCTTCTTCTTTTTCTTCTTTCTCATACACACAAGCCAATCAGTAGGAAGATAATTTTTATGAGAACAAAGCCGGATTCCCCGAGTGAAGATAGTGGCTAGTTGCCCTGGATTAAATTTGACAGATTATATAAGCATGATATTACATGCTTATGTAATAAGAAAGTTTTTTTTGCCCATTGGCGGCTGAGCTTTACTGAGTGAAGGATGATTATTTTAACTGGTCTGGTGATTAATTTGTTTTTGACTCTGTGTAAAGACAGGGAAAGTGTAATTGCAGTCCAAGGTCTTGAAAAATGGAGTTAAGCCCATGATCTCTCACCCTTGATAAACATGTTTCTCGGTTTAAGAACTTATTCAGTGGGCAGGCTGGAGGGTAATGCATTGCTTGTTTAGCAAGGTTGACAATGTAATGAGAGAATTGGAAAATATCTTGTTTCATTTCATTTGTGATGTGAAGACTTGCCTTCTGCCATGTGTAGGCTGGAAATCATTAAACACTCTGACTACTGAGTGGAGAGATAGACAACAGCATACTTCAAAAATTGTGGGCGTATGGTTCATTTTGCAATCAGGGCAGATGGAACACTTAGCTTTATTTCCTCCCAAGCCCGCCTCTCTGGCACTGTTATTCGAGACTCCACCTCCATGTGATTTACAGGATGCACCCAGACCTGCAGAAGTGAATTATGCTGAAGAGCTCTTTGAGGAAACTGTAAACAACATCAAAATCACCACTATCCATCTGCTGAGGATTGCTTGGCAGAAGTATCCTAAGCATTATGTTATGGCTTTTAAAACAAATCATCCAAATGAGTTACAAAATAACTGCAGTTTGAGCTCCCCTAAATTTTTCTAAGCAGATCAGGGTGATGAGCTAATGACAATACTAGACCGATCAATTTATCCTTACCATCTGGCTCTTTCTGTGGTCATACAACATCTGGATGGTGGACGCCAGACTCAGTAGTATTGTAAAATTCTTTGATTTGAAACAATAAATAAACATTAGAGAAAAACCACAGCACCACCTTCGCCCTGAGGCATTTTTAGAAGGGTTATGAACAAACCAACACAAATGATTTATTTGCTGAAGAAAACCAGAGCTACAGCATTTAATTATTGAGTAAAAGAAAACCAAACCCTGTCAAGTGGGAATTGTTGAATTCCAGTATCTACTGGTTGTTTTTGTTCTTCCTTGCATAAAAAAAGCAGATACTGGTCCAGATACCAGGACCAGTATCTGCTTTTGAATCTACTAAAGCCCTGTCCAACTCTCCTAGTCGTACTGTCTATCTCTTGGAATCTCCTCCATGCTCTTGAAACTGTACTGGGAGACACAGAAAATCTTCTGGCCATGGTGTTAATGTACCATTCAGGAGGCGTTGGACTAGCTTTGCAACCTTTGTGTGGTCTGGGTATCACCTCATGCTAGGAGTAGTGACGTGGACCCTGCCAAATGCAAAACTAGTGGGAACAAGTATTTTGAAAAGATGAGGAGGAGAAAAAAATATCTATGGCCTCCACATATAAAAACCTATTTTGAGGTTGTCTTGTTGTTGCCCCTTTAGTGCACCTAGTGTTAATTTTTTTAACACTAAAGCAGATAAAATTGATTAACAACCCCCTCTACTGCTTAACTGACCAGATCAAAATCACAGCACAGTCAACTCCAACGTAGCTCCAACGTTATTGTGGATCACTTCAAAAATTTGTTGCAGCATGCTTGATGCAAGCATTTCCATGAGGTGAGTGGGAACATTTCTCCAAGTGGTGAAGACGGCCACACGAAGGGCATCTACTGTCTGGAACTGTTGTCCATTTTTGTAAACTTCCCCTGCCATCCATCACCAAAGGTTCTCAATTGGATTCAGATCAGGGGAACACGCAGGATGGTCCAGACAAGTGATGTTATTCTCCTGGAAGAAGTCCCTTGTCCTGTGGGCATTATGTGTTGTAGCGTTGGTCTATTGAAAAACCCAGTCGTTACCACATGGACGAGGGCCCTCAGTCGTGAGTGATGCTCTCTGCAACATCTGGACATAGCCAGTGGCCATTTGATGCCCCTGCACCTCCTGAAGCTCCATTGTTCCATTGAAGGAAAAAGCACCCCAGACAATTATGGCGCCCCCTCCACTGTGGCGCGTAGAAAACATCAAAAAAATTGCATGCCCAAAAAATGTTTTCTCTCACTCCCATGTCCTCTTGTTACATGTTGAAGCTCTATTTAGGACCTTCTTAAGATCCAACCATGCAAAATAAGATTTTTTTTTTGCCATTTTTCAAGTGGTGTTAAACTTTTGATTGGAAGTGTATATAGTATATAGTGTACTGACATTTAGTAATTCTCACATTCCATGGCTTGTTCAGAACAACAGTCTTTGCTGAACTTGTGACATAATTCCAGAAATTGTATTTAACTGAACATGTGTTGAAGAAGGCAATCTGACATAAAAATAAAATAATAATTCTTCTTTGGGTCTATAGTAAATTAACTGGCACTACCCACACCCTATGACATATATTTATATAATCTTTGATAGGGATCCACAATTTAAATTGGGAAGGCCAGCCTAACCATACTAACATTTTCCATCTCACTTTTTTTCTGGAAAATGTTTTTAAAATTTTAAAAGTACTGTTTTTGTCAGCAATGTTGTAATTCTGGCTCATAAAATATGAGTTTTACTAACTCGCCTCTGAGATCAACCAGTCTGTATGTGGTAGGTGCTGGGTCTCTTGCAAAGAACTCATGTATTTAGGTCTGTTCATAATCCATTCTAAACACGCCTGGGTGTGGGTGATAGAGCACACCCATCCCTATATTCTAACTGAAATCCAGCCTCTCTGGATGTCACATCTCTTTTTGCGAGCAGAATAACTGAGGCATTTATGAGATCCTGACTGGATGTTAGGGTCACTTTTTTCAGTGCTCCAGAAACAGTGAATATAAGTATCTCTCCTGCCCAAAAAATACTGTAAAAATTTGTTAGTTTTTTGCATATTTGTCACTGTCACGTATGATGCTGTGGCAGTCCCAGTTAAATTAATTATTGTCTAATTACCTTTTCACTAGGGCTGAACGATATATCGCATTTGCGATAATATCGCGACATGATCAAGTGCAATTTTCTAACCGCAAAGGCTGCGATTATATTCTGGACATGTCCAAATTCATGGGCTGCATCCTCCTGAGGCCGCATTTGTAGACCGATTACGTCACAGCGATGCGCCGAAGGCTGTCCAAATTACTACCATATCCCAGAATTCATAGCGCGGCCCAGCCAAACTCCAGTTTCCAACAATGGCGGCCGCTACTAAGTTTTAAAATTACTCATACTAATCTTTCAGGGTCACAAAATAAACTTTTAACATATTTTCAGGCGAGAAAGTAGTTGTGTAAACATCAAATATCTGCTCGGTTTATCAAGATATCCCATATTTGCAAAAGTGCTTCGACGTTTTCAGAGGCGTCTGCTACCCACCAGCTCGACAGCTAGCCGGGAGCTCGAGGGTTACTGATGCGGCCGAGAACAGCACAACTCCCGGCCCATCATTTTCAGATCACCGCGGAGTTTCGCTGCTCGGGTTAAACGTAATATATAAGTCACTTAGACAACCTAAAAATGTTATTGTTGGGCTTTTTTCAGTGTTTTGTTTGTTCGTGAGTAAATCGGTTTGGCTGAGATTAAAGTTATTAGATTAGATAAAATAAAACTATTAATCCCCCGGGTGGGTTCCTCCTTGGTTTTCACACAGCTGACTAAACGTCAAACAGAAAACTTATTAAACAGAAGTATGAGACAGTCGAGAATTTACACCAGTGTCTGGTTATATTTTAGATAGCAAGAAGCAGACGGCCGAGTTTATTAAACTCCACCGAGACAGCGGTGACGCTAATCAGAACTAGACCGTCCAATTTCACGCCTTTAAACTTTAAAGGCGTGTTTGTGTGTGTGTTTATACAATTGCTATTATGTTTGCACTTTATGTGTAATGTTACTGACTGCAGAGATCAGTAAGATGTGTGTATTTTTTATTTATTAGTTTTATTTATTTAATATTATTTTTTAATTGAATGACTGTCTAGTAGTTCACAGATGTCGAAAAACTGAGTGTGGTAAAGCCACTGATTTTTTTTATGTATATTTCTGCAATCTGCACATTGTACTGACTTTCATTTTAATGTTTACACCAGGGTTCCTTGTCAGCACTTTATGCTCAGATGTTTGTAAGCTAAAAATAAACTATTGTGTATGTTCAAATATACTGTTGTGATTGAAGAAGTTAAATAAAAATGTCAGTCATCAATTCATGCATCACCTCATGTCATCATAACAGAGGTCTGTCTTCCAGGAAAGAACAGTTTAAAATTAATGTAATATAGTATTGGCCATACTATATGATGTATTGCTTGTCTTTGTTTAATAATACAGAAGACAAAGACCTTAAAAAATAATCGCATATCGCATCGCAATCGCAATATTGGGGCAAAAAATCGCAATTAGATTATTTTCCATAATCGTTCAGCCCTACTTTTCACACAGGGACAGGTAGGTTGAGACAGTTTTTGGATATAAAATGGCATTTGGGTTATCTTTGTCTAATATAAAAATTTGGTTAATGATCTAAAACTTGTGTGACAAATGTTTTTGATTAGTCTTGTAAGAGAATTTCTAGACTCCTTTTTTGATGTCGACAAAATATTGCAAAAGGACAGAAAAAAGAAAAAATGACATGTTATATAAAGGGACACTATATTACAGCACATGATGTTTCATATTGGTTAAAGAAACTGTAATATACTGAGATATACTCTGTCAAACAGAAAATGATAAAGAATGAAAAACAGTTTTCACAACTGCATGGCAGAAAAAGACATCATGCTAATTTTAGTGAAAGGTTGTTGTGACTCACATCACTTCGCTGCTCCATTGCTTCCTTCATCAACACTCCCTCAAAAACCTAATGAGTACCTCAACAATTAGCTTAGCAACAACTGCAGCAGGGTTCAAACCTTTGTTGCCAAAGCAATGTGACAGGGTCAGAGTTCACTCACACAGACTCATTGTGTGTGTGACAACTGATGTGTTAGGTGGCCTTTGCTTCTTAGCCGTGACCCTTGCAGTGATTCCAGTGATCTGAATTTGGAATTGTGTCCTCACAAGTGAATGTTAACGCACATTGTGACTTTGCCATAGCACACGTTTGTAAATGTAATGAGATGCCTTAACAGGCACTGCAATTCCAGGCAGACCCTTCAAGCCACATGCACACATATCTAATTTATACAAGTCCTTTCTGTGCCATATGTTAGGATATGCTTCTGTGAGCAATACAGGTCAAGAGCTCATTGGCAGGCCAGGAACATTTACCACACATATTTGCTCGGCACATCCATCCTCTGCTACGCTTGGAGACTCTTTTGTCAATCCAATTATTCCTCATATTGCTGCAGGGAACGTTTGGTTTTCTTATCACAAGCAAACATGTGCATTGAATTTGCAGAAAGTTAAAGGCAGGAGCAGGAAGAATGTAAATATATAGAAACAATGGGCTTAGTAGCAAACCTCAGGCTAAGCTTTGGTTCAATTTCAGATGAACCACCGAGGATTACAGAGTTTAATTTGTGGGATTGTGTGTGAGTTTTGCTGAAGGCTGTGAGTGCAGACCAAGTGGTCCAGCTTAATCCAAGGTTTCTTAACACACAGACTCACATAAATATTATGAAATAATTTATGATCTAGATCCTGAGTATATTATTTTTCCAGTGCCTCTGAGTTTGTTAGTTAGTTTGTTAGTCTCATCTCCATGTTCTGTCTTCAGCATCTTTGTGTCTGTTTACCTTCAGTCTCCCAAGTCCATCCATGTCTGTTTCACCAGTTGTGTACCCGTGTCTGGTTTGTTTGTGTTTCTGTATTTTCAGTCTTTGTCTCTGTCATTGCCTGGGTCTAGGGACCCAGGGCTCATATATTTTAGTGTATGTTTATGTTTATATTTTCCGTGTGGTGTTTTGGTTTTCTCTCCTTTTTTCTCCTGGTTTCTCCGTGTGAGTTTCTGGATGTTTTGGTTCGCTGGCTGTTTCTGCTCTAGAGACACCTGCCGCTCGTCCTCCTCTGCCAGCTGCAGCAGATTACGCTCGTCAAGGGAGCGGTATTAAAGACTGCAGCTGAGCTGAGGCCGACGCTGGACTTCTGTATAAACCTTCGAGATAATAGATTTCCTGCTAACCTTAATGTGTTTGTGTTACCAGGAATCTGGAGCGGAGTGTGTTTTGAAGTCACGGTGTGGGAATAGGAGTTTTTTGGAGTCGCCACTTTTCACCTTTCACGGACATCTGCACTGTGTGGGATTCAGGGAGAATCGCCACAGGACCACAGTACCTGGATTTTGTATATAGTTGTGTGTTTTCCACCCCCTGTCAGTAAATCCACTGTCCTTCACTAAAAGTCTCGTGTTTGGGCCCTACTTTCACTGCAACTCCACGGTCTGCCATTGCAGCCCGTGACAGTCTCAGTGTTGGCTTACCTTTAGTTTATAGTTTATAGTTTCATCTTAAGTTTGTAGTCAGTAATCGGTTTATATCTTGATATATATTCCTAGTTTTTAACATTTTGTAGTAACACATTTGTTTATAACACATCCCCCCCCCACCCCCCTCTTTTTTTTACCATCCAATTTTCAACCATCCAATTTATCCAACTTATCCCTGCAGCCTATCACAGGGATCATGGGATGAAAGGGAAATCTTGGACAGCTCCACTAAACTAGGATTTTTTTTAAAATCAAATTTGTATTTTTATAGAACAAAACAATAACTGACACAAGAGGAGAAAAGAAGAAACACACATACACAAATTCTTGTACGTATGCTCATTATGACCAATTTTTGAGACTCTCGTCACTGGTGACTGCATGACAAATACTCCTCCAGTATTCCTCATCTTAGGCTCTGACTTCTGACTAAAATACGAAATGAGAGATGACACTGGAATGCCTACATGTACTACATGTTCACCATGCTTTTAGGATGTGAGAGTCATGAGAAATTAATGACAGGCAAGCCAGGAGAGGAGAGGAGAGGGAGGTCGATGTCATAGAGCACAGGTGTAGTGCTGGCACAGTGTTGCTGCGTACAGAGGCTGGCCTAATATTTTCCAGAATATTTTTTTCTCTCTTTATCCTTTACTCTCCCCCATTTATCATTCAAGCACTTTCCCCAGTCTGTGCCACAAACCTCCCTAACAAAAGAAAAATTAAACCTGCAGACGAAAGAAAAAGATGAGGAGTGACATCACTATGGATCAGTGGATCACTGCACTGTGATGCTGCAGTCATCACAGAGGTACATTATTGCAAGAAAACACTCTACTTCATTCAATATCTGCATGCTGTGCTTTATTGTTTCATTTGCATTAGAAGTATCACCTCAGAAAGCTCTTAAATCACATTACACTGCACAGAAATTAAATCAGAGGCCACATGTTGCTGTTTGCCCCTTTTGTGTTATTGTGTGAGGAAGCTGAGCGATAACTTCAGTGAATACAGCCATAAATAAAGTGAAGATGGCCTTAGGTACACTAAACTGAGATAAATGGAAAGATTAGAATGACACTAAATTTGAGAAGAGGGAAAATACGGAGGAAAGACGAAGTTTGTTGAATGTGTAGGCTTTTGGTTTATGTATTCAATAAAGGTCTCCATAAATTTACCAACCAATTTATCAACATGCTTCCAAAAGCCTTTTTACTTTGAAGGCAAACTTTCTCTGCTTTCAGCTCTCAGTGTTCTTTTTAACTTTTACTTTAGTTGTTGATGAACAAGATACTGATTTGCAGTGTTGAATTTCATTACATATCTTCATTCAATATGGCAAAGAATAGAATAGAATTCAACTTTATTGTCATTGCACATGCACAGGTACAGGGCAACGAAATGCAGTTTGCATCCATCCAGAAGAACACAGCAGCTGCAGTGCTGCATAGATCCTTCCAGACAGTTGTGTGATTATATATTTTGTTTAGTACTGTGAATCAATTAATATTGTATAGTTATAATGAAAGGATGTGTTTACATATACAGATGTATATCCAGTACATGTAGTGGGGGGTGTTAGTGCATCTCAGTTTCAGCGGGAGAGCTAATCTGGGCAACAACTGTAAAGTTACAGCATACAGTAAAAAATAATAACAGAACCACTCAAGCCTGTATAAAATATGACATTCCTGATACAGCATTAAAAGCATCCACATCAATATCATGTTAAGTACATCTATATCGCTCACTGAACATCCATCTATTTTCTTACTTGCTTCCAACTTAGGACATAGACAGGCATGGGACAGGGAACACCCTGGAAAGGTCTCTAGTCCATCACAGGGCTAATATGGAAAGATAGACAATGACTTCTTAGAGATGGCATTAGATTTTCAGCTGTGTCCTACACACAACAACAACATCAACCTCAGGACCCAGCATGTTTAATATAGGGGAGGTGTGATGAGCTGATCGAGCTCAGGTGTGTCAGCCTCCCCCGCAGCCTCGCTACAAACCACGCCCCGCCACAGTTATTAAAGAATCTACCAGTTTTAAATACTTTCTTATAAAATACCCTTAATGGCTTTAAAAAAAACTTTATAACCGATGTCTCTCAAGTCAGCATGAATTGAAGCTCGAAGTTACCCACAGTTTACCCATTGTTAGTCAGGCAAGCACTCTACCAGCAGCGCAGTGTGGCACATGCACCACTCTGTAAAAACTGCTCATGACCAGTTTAAGCAACATGACAAAGAGCTACAGCTCAGATTCCACACACCCGAGATTCCAGTCTTATTAGGTATCCAAAAGATTTTCAATAGCAAGTCTGTTCCATAGGGGCCTCACAGGGTCCAGATAACTTACAGTACCTTGTAACTTACAGTGTTGTTCGGTGTTTTGACTTTATATTGTAAGTAAATGTTTAATCCAAGAAGCATTTTTCACTAGCTGGGCCCAAGTCCTCATTTTATGTTTGGCAGCGTTTTGGAGATTAAGTATTGGAATTTCAGGAGCGGGACCACGCCTCCATACATGCTCCTTCTGGTTCTCATCTATACAGGTTCCCCCAGCCCTACAAGCTGCTCATTCTCGTTTACGTGCCCCACCTTACCTCCCCTTTTCAATTCTATTTAAATGGTAAATGGCCTGTATTTATATAGCGCTTTACTAGTCCCTAAGGACCCCAAAGCGCTTTACATATCCAGTCATCCACCCATTCACACACTGGTGATGGCAAGCTACATTGTAGCCACAGCCACCCTGGGGCGCACTGACAGAGGCGAGGCTGCCGGACACTGGCGCCACCGGGCCCTCTGACCACCACCAGTAGGCAACGGGTGAAGTGTCTTGCCCAAGGACACAACGACCGAGACTGTCCAAGCCGGGGCTCGAACCGGCAACATTCCGATTACAAGGCGAACTCCTAACTCTTGAGCCACGATCGCCCACATGGGGATCTGCCAGGCCTGGGAGCCGCCGCCAGTCCCATTCAAGGCCTTCCTCAAACCGCAGCTCAATTCATGTCCAAGCCATTCACCTTTACCTACTAAAACGCTGTCAAACATAAAATTAGGATGTGGGCCCAGCTAGTGGATTAGTACATAAAGGTGAAAGGCTTGGACGTGAATCGAGCTGTGGTTTGAGGAAGGCCTCGAAGGGGACTGGTGGCAGCACCCGGGCCTAGCAGATGCCCTTGTACCAAACAGAAGTGAAGAAGTTAAGTGTTTGGAGGCATGTTCCCGCTCCTGAAATTCCAATACTTTATCTCCAATTATACTTGGAAAACCTCAGAGCTCACAATTGAACCTGGTGGTGGAAACAGTCTGTTAGGTGGGTTGCACATCACTCAAGGAAACCTGAAAACTGAAAGAACACCTTTCTGACCAGGTGAACATGGAACATGGAAAAATAATGTAGGGAATTAAATAGTAGAATATATCAAGATTTGCAACATTCTCACACTGCATCATCAAGTTTTAGTTCATAACATGCCAAAAGAGTGCAGTGTTAAACGTTGAGTGCTTTTGAAATTTCATAGCAATTCCCTGATTAACTTCTACCCTGAACTTAAAATATTATCCTCATGATTTATTAAAATCATCAGATTTCATTTCGTGGGACCACGCATGCTTGAAGTAAAATCTGCAATCATTAAGCATCAAGAAAGTACTGAAAAGTTTCACTGGATGAGTGTGAATTCAGCTGATGGCCCTAGACAAAAGAGCTCCAGAGTCCACCAGAGTAATCTTGGGCTCTCTTCTACAGGATGTCTTTTATCCTGTCTTCCTTCTCTCACCCCAACCGGCCGCCTGTCCTTGAGCTTGGTTCTTTTTTTTTTTATTTTTTTTTTTTTTTTTTTAATATTTTTATTACTTTTCCAACAACATACAAAGGTAGTTTCCAATAATATGCTGTTGTAATAGAAACCCTTTTCCCCCACCCTCACCTCCCACTCTGCTCTCTTCCGAACAAAGAAAAAAAAGAACAAGCTCACATGAAATATATATACAATTGTACCATATGTGGCATTTATACATAATTCAAGAAAAAAAAAGAAAAAAAAAAGAAATAAGAAAATATAATCAATAGGAATAAACAATAAAAAATAGCATGCACATGCTAAACAATTTCCTCCTACTCCACTCTCCTACATAAGTTGTTCTATATTTACTACTTTTAAAATTTTTTTAAATGGCTTCCAAATTTCATCAAAATATATTAACTTATTTTTCAGAAAGTACGTAATCCTTTCCATTTCCATACACTGTGTCAAGGAGTTTATCCAAGCGCCAATAGCAGGAGGAACTGATGTTTTCCAATTTATTGCAATCATACGTTTTGCCTGTAATGTACAATAATCCATAAACTTAATTTGATAGGTTGTTAATTTAATATTTTTAGGATACACTTGTAGTAGCATCATTTCTACATCCAAAGTGATCTTTTTATTTAAAATTTGGTTTATTTTGTTCATCACCTCCTGCCAAAAGGCACAAACAATTCTACATTCCCATATACAATGAAAAAATGTTCCACGGGCTTCTCCACATTTAAAACATGTATCTGGTATTCTATTATTATATTTATTCAGTTTCACCGGTGTTACATATGTTTGCATGATCCAATTGTATTGTAGTAATTTTAAGTTACTGTTAATCGATTGTTTTTGTTGTGACGGCCAGTGGGCTGGCCTTGTGTTTTTCTTTTTCCTTTTCCTGTTTCTTGCAGGTAGGTGGAGCTGACCCAATTATTGATGCAGCACACCTGAGAGGCCAGTCCCAGTGTATATAAAGACACCTTGACTGAACCAGGGTGGCTGGCTTTTGGCTCCCTCTGGCACGTGTTATGTTTATTTGGAAGTTTCAGTTATGGCTGTTATGTCCTTTAACTTGTGTTTAAGTTGCTTTACCTTATTTTCATTAAATGTGTCTTACAGTCTTTAAAAGCCTGTGTGTGGTCTCCCATTTGTTTGTCACTTCCTATGAGCCGGGTTGTGACAAATGGGGGCTCGTTTGGGATCGTCCTGGTTTGGTAAGCTTTCTAACATTTGATTGAGAGCTGGTCTGTTTGCAGCTGCTTGTCTTGGCTAGGACTTGCCTTGTAGGCAATTGTTGAGTTGATTGCTGATCAGTTTGGTTATTTGTGGTGCTTTGATATTTTGGGTCTGCTGTGTATTGTGTTTGGGAGGCCATTTGGGTTAGGCAGATTGAGTGGAGGCAGTCATGTTAATACTGTTTACTGTAGACTTGAGCTAGTGTTGATGTGCTGTCTTGTGTCAACTTTGGAGCGTATGAGCTGTGTTGATTATTGAATATGCAAAGTTGAAATCAGTGCTTTCCCTGTTAGGTTGAAGGAGTTTCTCTCTTGAGAATCATTCATTGAAATTTCTGTTGCGGTGAACACGGTTAGAGCAGTTGTCTCGGGAGCACGTCCCCAGGATTGAGGGGGTCGCTGTTTGTGCAGTTGCCTTTCTCTTCCTGGCGGTTTTTAGTGCATAAGTACCCGCCGTAAGTAACTGCATGAAGACTAGGCTTTAGTTAAGTAGATTTTGGTTAGGCAGTTAGTGGGAGAGTGCTGTTTTAAATTGCATGTCGAGAATCAATACTTTGCTGTTATGGCTACTGTTGATGCTTTTGTTCAGTCTCCATCAGAGGAACTCTTGAATAGTTGTACTAAAGAACAACTCCTGAAACTTGCTGAACATTACGATGTCGACATTGGAGATAAACGGTTGAAAGATGAGATTAAAGGAGTGTTGAAGGCTGCATTAGTAAAGAAAGGCGTGTTGTCACGTAAAATGCAGACCTTAGTGGCTGAGGTTGATCAGTCTGTGGTCTCAACTGCCGTTGCTTTGTCTTTTGAGCAGCAAAAGGAGTTGTTACTCTTACAAATGGAGAAAGACCGTGTAAGGTATTCTTTAGAAAAGGAAAAGTTGGAGTTAGAGCAGTATCGGTTAGACCTAATCAAAGCGGGCAAGTTATCAGGTGGTGTTGAGGCTAAAGAGTCTTCTCCACAAGGAGTTGAAACTTTTGATGTCGTGCGTAATTTGCGCTTGGTGCCGAAATTTGATGAAAGAGAGCCAGATGCCTTTTTCTCCCTTTTTGAACGCATTGCTGATTTGAGAGGATGGCCAGCAGCTGACTGTGTGATTATGTTACAGTCTGTGTTGACTGGAAAGGCTCAGGAAGCTTATTCAGCACTCAGTGCAGTTGATTGTCAGAGTTTTGCTACTGTTAAAGATGCAGTTCTGAAGGCATATGAGTTGGTACCAGAAGCTTACCGTCAACGTTTCAGATCATGGAGGAAGTCTGATAAGCAGTCGCATATAGAGTTTGCGAGGGATTTAACTAAACACTTCAACAGATGGTGTTCGGCACTGGGAGTGACAACTTTCCAGGATTTATGTGAGTTGATGGTATTGGAGCAGTTTAAAGAGTGTGTTCCTCCTGTGGTTGCCACTTACATTGCCGAACGGGAAGTGACAACCGTTTCTGACGCTGCTAAATTGGCAGATGAATATATCTTGGCACATAAGGGGCAGGTTGGTAGAAACTGTTTTCCAGTTGGTGCTCCCGCTAGAGCTTTTTGTCAAACTAAGTCTATGGCATCGGACCCTGCGAAGGCCATTGGTGGTGTGAAGCCCAGTAAGTTTGGTCAAGCATGCAACTACTGCCATGGCGATGGACACTGGAAAGCAGAATGTCCCTTGTTGAAAAGCAAGTTGGCACGTACAGGTAAACAGGTTAAGCCTGCGGCTCTTACCATTCCTGCTCGGGAAATTTCAGTAGTCTCTCGGGAGACGCCAGTTTTGACTAAGTCTGACTCAGAGAGCTATTCGGGGTTTGAGGATTTTGTGTCAGATGGGTTTGTATCACTCCCGGGTGATGATCATAAAGTTCCTGTAAAGATTTTGCGTGACACAGGCGCGAAGGATTCTTTTATCTTAGCCTCCGTGTTGCCATTTTCACAAGTTACTGATACTGGTGAGTGTGTGCTTGTTCAAGGCATGGGTTTAACCACTATCTGTGCCCCATTGCATAAAGTCAGGCTGTCATGCAGTTTTGTGGATGATGATATCTGCCTTGGTGTTCGTCCTGCTTTGCCACTTGAGGGCGTACATGTGATTTTGGGGAATGATTTGGCTGGAAATCAAGTCTGGGCTGACAATTCTTTACCTGTTAAATCTAGAGTTCTGAATGAGTCCCATGAGTGTGAACAGGGTTTTTCTGACTTTGCAGCTTGTGCTGTTACGAGGGCTGCAGCTAAAAGGGATGCAGAGCCTGTAACTCAAGCAGAAGAGTGTCAGGTTGAACCAGATTTGATTGTTCCTGAACATTTGTCAGTTTCCCAGCAAGAGTTAATTCAGGCACAGCGTGCTGATGCTTCACTGACTGAGCTGTTTCACAAAGTGCAACCTAGTGATGACGCTAGAAGTGCGGCCTCTGGTTATTTTCTGCAGAAGGAGGTACTAGTCCGTAGGTGGATTCCGCAAGGGTTGGACTGTGTTGGGAGTCCAGTTGTCCAGATTGTGGTTCCAACTAAATACCGTGACGAGGTGTTGAAGTGTTCTCATGACAAATCTGGGCATTTGGGTGTGACGAAGACTTATAATTACATCTTGCGCTACTTCTTTTGGCCACGTCTTAAGCGTGATGTTTCAGCTTACATTAAGACCTGCCATACTTGCCAAATTGTAGGTAAGCCAAATCAGTCTATTAAACCTGTTCTACTTTGTCCCATCCCTGCTGTGAGTAACCCATTTGAACATTTGATCATTGACTGTGTGGGCCCTCTTCCTCGATCAAAATCTGGTTCGGAGTATCTGTTAACTGTAATGTGCCAAGTTACGCGTTATCCTGCTGCATATCCGTTGCGTACCATCACAGCTAAGTCTGTGGTGAAGGCTTTGACACAGTTTATTTCTGTATTTGGCATACCGAAGATTATTCAGAGTGACCAGGGATCAAACTTTTCGTCACATCTTTTTGCACAAGTTCTTAAGCTGTTGAATATTGTGCATAATAAAGCCTCTCCTTATCATCCACAGAGCCAAGGTGCTTTAGAGCGCTTCCACCAAACACTGAAGTCCTTGTTACGTGCTTATTGCACCGAAATGAGGAGTGACTGGGAGGAAGGTTTACCGTGGCTTCTGTTGGCAGCGCGTGAAGTGTGCCAGGAGAGTACTGGGTTTAGCCCAAATGACTTGGTCTTTGGCCACAAAGTTCGGGGACCGTTGACAGCGCTGTGCGATAAGTGGTTGTCAGGTGAACCACCAGTGAACTTGATAGATTATGTTAATGGTTTTCGGCACAGACTGTATGTGGCAGGTCAGTTGGCCAAACAGAACCTTGAAAAGGCTCAGGTCAAGTTGAAATATTTTTATGACCGGCGTTCTGAAGAGCAGCAGTTTAGTACAGGTGACCAGGTTTTGGCTTTACTGCCGATTGCAGGGTCACCGTTCCAGGCACGGTTTGCTGGGCCTTACACCGTGGTACAAAAACTGTCTGAACAGAATTATCTGATTGATACCCCGGATCGCCGGAAAAGAAATCAACTTTGCCATATTAATTTGTTGAAACCCTATCATGTTCATCCCTTATCCGTCGGTCTGTCGGGCTCTTTCGTTTCTCCTTCTACATCGAGTCCAGGGTTGTCGGCTTGTACAGTGGCAAAGTCAGTTTGTGGGGGGGAGGATGTGGCAGCACCTGATGATCCCTTATTGCTTGGCCGTCTGAAGAATTCAGAATCTCTTCAGAACTTGGATGTGCTATTGGGCCATTTGCCTGCTGACAAATGTGCAGAATTGTCTGCATTAATTACAAGGTATCCAACCTTGTTTGGAGACACACCTTCTAAAACAACTTTGATAGAGCATGATATTGATGTGGGTGATGCAAAACCAATCCGGCAGAGGTTCTACAGGGTCTCTGAGGAAAAGAGGAAAATAATTGATAAGGAAGTTCATTACATGTTGGACAACAACATTGCAGTGCCGTCGTCATCAAGCTGGGCTTCCCCTTGTTTGTTGGTCATAAAAGCTTTACTGTGCTCAGAACCTGTGCTCTTAGTACCTCGTCTGGATCAGCCCTTCAAGCTGTATGTGGACGCAAGCCACATTGGTGCAGGTGCTGTTCTAGTCCAAGCTGACAAGCAAGGTACTGAACATCCAGTTAGTTTCTATTCCAAGAAGTTCAACTCCCATCAGCTGAATTATTCGGTCATTGAGAAGGAAGCTCTGGCATTAGTCTTGGCCTTGCAGCATTTTAGGGTATATTTAGATTCTGCTCGGCCAATTGAGGTATTTTCTGACCATAACCCTCTCACTTTCTTGAACACCTTGCAGAACCCAAATCAAAGGCTCATGCGGTGGGCTCTCTTTCTGCAGCCTTACAATTTGGATATCCAGCACATTAAGGGCAAAGATAATGTCTTGGCAGATGCTTTGTCCCGTGCCCCTTTGTAACCAGCAGCTTCACTCCTCATATGCTTGAAGTATGTCCTCTCCAGTATCGTTTTCCTTCCTCTTAAATTGCTCCTAGGTACCAAGGTTGCTGAGGTTGGAGTTGAGCTGAAGATGATTTTTGAGCATACAAAAGGTGTTGAAAGTGAGGGTGCGTGTGTGTGTGTGTGTGTGTGTGTGTGTGTGTGTATATATGTTATGAATTTAAAATATGTTAGTTCTTCTAGCTGCAAATTCATAATGTAAATGTGTTTGCCAATTCAGGGTGAGACCCTGTTCTTTGGGGGGAAGTGTGACGGCCAGTGGGCTGGCCTTGTGTTTTTCTTTTTCCTTTTCCTGTTTCTTGCAGGTAGGTGGAGCTGACCCAATTATTGATGCAGCACACCTGAGAGGCCAGTCCCAGTGTATATAAAGACACCTTGACTGAACCAGGGTGGCTGGCTTTTGGCTCCCTCTGGCACGTGTTATGTTTATTTGGAAGTTTCAGTTATGGCTGTTATGTCCTTTAACTTGTGTTTAAGTTGCTTTACCTTATTTTCATTAAATGTGTCTTACAGTCTTTAAAAGCCTGTGTGTGGTCTCCCATTTGTTTGTCACTTCCTATGAGCCGGGTTGTGACATTGTGCTTTTAAGCAAATTAACTTCCATGTCTCCTCAGAAATATTAATATTTAGGTCCTTTCTCCAAGCTTCCAACTTAGAAACTGATGTTTCTGAAGAGGCAGAAACAATCAAATTATAAAATGTTGAAATTAAGCCTTTATTACCACCTTTTTTCACCATAAACTCCTCTAGCTTAACTGGGGAAAATTAAGGGATTTATTTTGCATAGATGAAATAAAGCTTCTAATTTGTAAATACTTAAAGTGTTTTTGGGGGATTTGAAATTTTGAGACTAAATCCTCAAATGAGACCATTACTCCATCACAAAACAGATCACCCACTTTCTTAACACCTTTTACTGCCCAATCCTGAAACCCTGCATCCAACTTTCCTGGTACAAATAAGGCATTTCCCCAGATGGGGCTAAACTGCGAGAGATTGTTCTTAATATTCATCATTTCTTTTATTGTAAACCAGACTTCAATCATGTTTTGAACTATAGGATTATTTGTTTCTTTCTTTAACTGTTTGGATTTCGCAGAATATAAGTACAAATTTAATGGCATTTTAAGAGCATTTGCTTCCATCCCCACCCATGACGGGGTATTTTGGGATGAAAAATAAAATCTTATTGTCCTTAATTGAATAGCCAAATAGTACCAGTAAAAGTTGGGGCATTTCAACCCCCCTGTATCAAAGGGAAGGTACAACAAAGACAAACGAATACGAGGCTGCTTCTTGTTCCAGATAAACTCTCTGATTAGTGATGTTAATTTAGTAAATAATCCAGCAGGAGGAGCCAGTGGGACATTTTGAAACATATACAACAGTCTAGGTAATACATTCATTTTAAGAACACTTATCCTTCCAATAATAGATAGTGGTAGACTTATCCAACGCTCCAAATCTTTGGAAATTTTCTGTAGTATTATATTATAGTTAAGTACCACCACATCTTTTAATGAAGGAACTATTTTAATACCTAGACAGATTAATTCAGAGTTAACAGTAAAGCCAGATATATTCTGACTTACATTTTGAATGTACCCTTGATTAAGTAACATTAATGACGATTTTGTTACATTAACTTTATACCCTGAGAAAACCCCAAACTGATCTAATAAATCCTTTACAGCAGGAACAGAATTTTTTAATTGCTTTAAAAATATTATGATATCATCAGCAAATAAAGCAATTCTATGTTCCTTTCTACCAATCCTAACACCTTGTATCTGTCCGCTGTTTCTAACAGCTATTGCCAGAGGTTCAATAGCTAAAAGGAATAAAAGTGGAGATAAGGGTGAACCCTGCGGGCACCCTCTTTTAATATCAAATTGTTCAGAGATTATCTCATTTGTCTTAACCTGAGCCACAGAGTGACAATGTAATAGCTTGATCCAATGCAGAAATACCTTTCCAAACCCAAATCTAACAATGACATCAAAAAGATATGACCGCTCAATTCTATCAAAAGCCTTCTCCGCGTCAAGCGAAAGAATGGCTGTATCGTCCTGCTCACTTTGATTATGAAGAATGTTTAAAACTCGTCTTACATTATGAAAACCCTGTCTATGTTTAACAAATCCATTTTGATCATCCCCTATAATAACTGGAAGAATACTTTCTAATCTTTTAGCAAAAATTTTACAAATAATTTTAGTGTCTGTATTGATTAAGCTTATAGGACGCATATTTTCACACTTATTATTTAGTTTTCCAGGTTTAGGAAGCAGTATTATCAGGGACTTCCTTAATGAGTCAGTAAGATTGCCATTATTAAAACATTCTATATACATATCTAAGAGGGGCTGTGCTAATTTATCTTTAAAATATTTGTAAAGGTCAATTGGCAATCCATCTGGACCAGCTGTTTTGCCAGCATTTAAGGAGTTTATTGCATCTATAATTTCATGTATACTAATTTGCCTATCAACATTTACTTTGTCTTTTTCTGAAATTTTTGGTATTTCAAGTTTATCTAGAAATAAAGATTGCATTCTAGTTACATTATTGAGTTCAGAGTTATATAGCGTTTCATAAAATCTTTTAAATGCATTATTTATCTCTAATGGGTCTACTATAGTATTACCATTTGAATTTTCTAATTTTGTAATTGCCTTTTCAGATTCCATCTTTTTTATACGCCATGCCAGGAGTTTGCTGGGTTTTTCACCTTGGTCATAGAATTGTTGCTTTAATCTCAATAAATTAACAGCTGCTTTTTCACTTGTCATTTCATTATATTGCGTTCTCAATAGTAATAATTCTTTTACAATATACTCATTGTTTTGACCTGATTGAAAGCTAATCTCTTCTAACTTTTTTATTCTTACTTCCAGATATTTTATCCTTTGATTTCTTTCTCTTGTTTTATTACTAGTATAGTTTATAATTTGCCCTCTTAAGTATGCTTTAAAGGCTTCCCATCTTACACTTGCCGATGTTTGATCTGAGTTATGTTCAAAGTATTCATTAATTTGCTTGCCTAAAAACTCAAGAAACTGTTTATCCTGCATCCACTTCAGTTGAAACCTCCATTCAAATCGAGTCTTGATCAGTTTTGGTTCTATGAGAGTCAAAGTAACGACTGCATGGTCCGAAATTACTATTTCCTTATACTGGCAATCTTTTATAAAATGAACCAACTCATTTGATACCAAGAAGTAATCTATTCTAGAGTACGCTTTATGTGTACCTGACCAGCAAGAATATTGTAACTTGGTTGGATTTTGATCTCGCCATATATCACTTAAATTTAACTCCTTCATGAATTGTTTGATCACCTTTCGTGTTCTATTGTGAGTATTATCCATGCCTGAGGATTTATCCTTCTGTGGATTCAGAGCACAATTTAAGTCCCCAGCAATTATACATTTACCTTGCAAGTCTGAGATTTTAAGTAATAAATTGCTATAAAAGTTTGGATTATCTTCATTTGGGCCATAAATATTAATTAAATTTAGTCTAGTGGAGAGTAGATTACCTTGTATTATTAGAAAACGTCCATTACTATCCTTAAGCACGTGCTCAACTTGAAAAGGTATAGATTTATGAATCATTATCATGACGCCCCTGGAATTGGAGGAGTAGGGCGCTGAAAATATTTGACCTGGCCATCTACGTTTCATTCTATTTGTCTCACTATCTAGCATATGAGTTTCTTGTAGAAACACTATTTTGGCCTTTAAATTCTTAATCCTACTAGTGACTTGTTTTATTTTTACTAACGTGCGCAAACCTCTACAATTCCAAGAAGCACAGTCAATCAAGACTTCTGTCATGTATATTCACTTCTATTAACCTATACTATTAACTAAATACACATATATATATATATATATATATATATATATATATATATATATATATATATATATATATCATTGGGAAGATGGCCCCAACTGACAGAGTGCTCAGTGAATACCTCAGGCAGCAGAAACCCAAGAAAGAGGAGGGAGACGAGGAACCATCATGGAAGGACAGAGCCCTGCACGGTATGTACCACCGGCAGATAGAGGAGGTGGCTGATATCCAGAAATCCTACCAGTGGCTGGACAAAGCTGGACTGAAAGACAGCACAGAGGCACTAATCATGGCAGCACAAGAACAAGCTCTGAGCACAAGATCCATAGAGGCTGGGGTCTATCACACCAGGCAAGACCCCAGGTGCAGGCTGTGTAAAGATGCCCCAGAGACAATCCAGCACATAACAGCAGGGTGCAAGATGCTAGCAGGCAAGGCATACATGGAACGCCATAACCAAGTGGCCGGCATAGTGTACAGGAACATCTGTGCGGAGTATAACCTGGAAGTCCCGAGGTCAAAATGGGAGATGCCCCCAAGGGTGGTGAAGAATGACCGAGCTAAGATCCTGTGGGACTTCCAGATACAGACGGACAAAATGGTGGTGGCTAACCAACCGGACATAGTGGTGGTAGACAAACAGAAGAAGACGGCCGTAGTGATCGATGTAGCGGTTCCGAATGACAGCAATATCAGGAAGAAGGAACACGAGAAGCTGGAGAAATACCAAGGGCTCAGAGAAGAGCTCGAGAGGATGTGGAGGGTGAAGGTAACGGTGGTCCCCGTGGTAATCGGAGCACTAGGTGCGGTGACTCCCAAGCTAGGCGAGTGGCTCCAGCAGATCCCGGGAACAACATCGGAGATCTCTGTCCAGAAGAGCGCAGTCCTGGGAACAGCTAAGATACTGCGCAGGACCCTCAAGCTCCCAGGCCTCTGGTAGAGGACCCGAGCTTGAAGGATAAACCGCCCGCAGGGGCGTGCTGGGTGTTTTTGTGTTATATATATATATATATATACACAAAGAAAAAAAAGAAAGAAAGAAAGATATTATACCATGTTGAGCATTTATCGATTTGAGAGAGCAACCCTTCCCACACCCCAGCCTGAATACGAACATACAGGTATCCCTTAACCCCAAAAATACTTCCGTTCTCTTCTTGAAACATGACCACTCTAGGCCGAGGAACTAATTACCCGCGTTTAGCAACAGTTGTTACATTAAAAAAAAAGAAAAAAAAAAAGAAAAATATATATATACATATTAACAATAGAAATAAATCCACCTTATCAAGTTTTAACTCTCCCATATTTAACACAGTAAGTGAAACTACTAGTAACTCTTATTAAGAAAACAAAATAGCCAATGTCTAGCCCAGCATTATGTAGTAATCCTTTGGCAATATAGTAAATTGTTCTTTCCATTAGAGTGCGTAAATATAGTTAGAGCAGAGTTATTGATCTACCATCATATGCCTTATCAAGCATTTTGTGCTTGTTCAAGGCTCTTAATGTAGACGTCCACGTCCGCTGGAGTATCGAATACCTGCGTACGTTCCTCGTTGGTCAAAAGCAACCTCGCCGGGTAAATGATCCTGTGTTTCCATAATCCAATCTCCCGCAGCTTCTTCCTCACACCATCATACTGGCGCTGTTGTCTATATGTCTCTGCAGGTAGGTCCGGCAGGAAGGCTATCTTGTTGTCCTTATACGACAATTCCTTTATTGTCCTAGCGGCTTTCATAATGCCTTCTCGATCTCTGTAGCTTAAGCACTTAATTATAAAGGCTCTCGATCGGTTTGCAATGGAGCTTTGCCTTGTATTTATCCTATGCGCTCTTTCCAGGACAGGAGGGGGAATTTTCAAAGTATCCGATATAAACTTCTCCATGAAAGACCGTGGATCTGTACCTTCTTCTTTTTCAGGAATGCCGAGGATCCGAATATTATTACGCCGACTTCTTCCTTCCAAGTCCTCCACCTTTTTGGAAAGAAATTTAGCCTGTCTTTCAAGACTTTCCATATCATTTTTCAATAAGGTGATTTCGTCCTCCGCGTTGGAGATTCTTTTTTCAGCCTCGTCAATTCGCCCTCCACATTTTTGTATATCAACTTGAACAGCTCCTATTGCTGACATAATTCCGCCCATTTCAGTATGGAACTCTTGCTTGAACAAACGAATAGCGTTCAATAAGTCCAAGGTAGAAGGCATATCTGAATTTGCCGGTTGTTTTTCTTGTTCGTGTTCATGCATAGCGTCTATCTGCCCTTCCTCCACCCCGCTTTCATCTTGTGCCTCAAACGTAGTTTTTTGTTTGTCTTTGTTAAATTTTTTAGGCATGATAGCGTTCTCTTATGATCCCAAGCTAGCTATATTAAACGTAAGTTCTATTTGGATTTATAGAGAGTATTTAAAGAAGAAAAAACAACTGAGCTCGCGAAGCACGGGTCTCCTCACTTTGCCGCCATTACCGGAAGTCCTTGAGCTTGGTTCTGCTGGAGGTTTCTTCCTGTTAAAAGGGAGTTTTTCCTTCGCACTGTTGCCAAAGTGCTTGCTCATAGGGGGCCATATGATTGTTGTCTTTTTTCCTCTGTATGTATTATTGTAGGGTCTACCTTACAATATAAAGAGCCTTGAGGTGAATGTTGTTGTGATTTGGTGCTGTATAAATAAAACTGAATTGATTTGAAAGGTATTGATCATCAAGAAAACACATGTTTCTTAAAACAAACTAGTAAGGCAGTCAGTCCAGTTGTTGTGGAAATATTCAGTCTGGAAACAAATTATTTCTATGAGGCCATGCTGCTACTGTTTAAACACAGAAACATGTTCAGGTTCACAAAACCACTGAGAAAACAAGCATGCCTAAGAAAATAAAGCTGCCTGTGAACAGGAGATTGAAGAAGAGGCTTTGGTAACAGACTGATCCTGTACCAGGCTGGTAGTCATGTGACTGAGAGACTGAAGTCTTTGTGTGTATTTCTCTCTCCCTCTCTCTGAGCATGTGTCTGTGTCAGTTGTGATGAATAGCTGTGTCCTGCAGGGTGTTTCAGGGACAGACACTGTGATGATGGCAGAGCAGAGGTTGTTCAAATCAAAAACTGACTGTGAGCCTAAAGTTCAGCAGCAGCACTGACTTCACAATGTATTTAGAATAGAATAGAATAGAATTCAACTTTATTGTCATTGCACATGCACAGGTACAGGGCAACGAAATGCAATTTCACTTCAACATACTTCACTGTCACATTTATAAAAATGTCAGTCAGTTATCTTCCCTTTAAAAAAAAAAATCCATCTCTTGAACTAGACTCAGCATTTAAAAAAATGCTTTTTCCCTTTGCTGTCCATGTGGATTGTCTCTTACTTACATGGTTTTCTGGGAAAAGATTTGAAATTATTATTTTATATTTACAAATAGTCCCCAACAACCTCATGAAACTTAGATACTGTCATGAATTGTTAGGTGCGGGACTCAATCACAGGACTCCAAAACTGGTGAAAAGTGAAGGGGTTTTCAGTTAATATCTCATCACTTTCCCCCCTGCCTTTTTCCCTCTCCCTTCAAATGTGGAGCGTGTCAATTCAAATCAAGGCTGGCCCAGATCTTAGTCTAAAAATGCATACATCTGTAGATGTTAAGAAATAGCGATTCATGAGTTTCCAGCCTAGCGGATGGCAGTGTAAAATGTGAGCTTGACATTTAGATTACAAGCCAAGCATGAATTAAATCTCATTTGAAACACACGAGTCTCTATAGACCTACATGGTAATACCCATAAATATGAAGTTTTTGACCTTTCATGCTGCCATTTAGAGTACCTTATCATTAGTTAACAAAATCCATGTCTACATTCCCCCCAGTGGGATTGCTTTATACTATTGTATTCTACATATTAAGGCTTTTTAATATAATATGCAAGAGATTGATGGAACAAAATGTTCATTGAGCACCATTTTGAAAATGAAATCAGTAACTTGAACAGCTGCATTCTAGTAGGTTTCTTTTGTAGGCATCTCCTGATCTTGAAGTCAAATGTTAAGAGGAGATTGTGCTCATTTCAGCCATGTGATCTCCATGAATTCATTAAAGTTCTGAATGAAATCTTTGTGAACTGTGTGACAAAGGGCTCACATTTTCAGTGTCGCTGGACAATCCTCTAGTGCTGCAATCTATGTACTGCATGTTAACAAATTATGTGGCTACAAACAAACAAAAACAAACAAACACGCTTTATTCGTCACGTACACAATCACGACAATGGATTAGTATTTATAAAAGAAGAGAAAAAATGTATTTATTTTTACCAGGCTGTGCTGGTAGTGCTTGTCTAGTGAACATAAAGGGACATCTGCAGTTTTGCCAGGAACACTATAGTCAAAAGAAGATAAAAAAAAAAAGATCATGTTTATATTTTCAGTCATTTATATTTGGCAGTTTGGCTCGGTTCCTAACGTTTTCAAGTGAATACACAAATGGAAAATGGGCGGCTGGGAGAACAGTGATAAAACAGCTGATATTGGTTTAGTCAGACACAGCATGAAAGGCTGCGTGGCTGGCAGATGTTCAGCAACTGTTTCGCAACTGGATGCATGTAAAGGTACGAGCTGACTGATAGTTCAGCCAGGTCTGTGTGACCTGACTGAACTTTTAAGATTTTTACATCTTATTTAAATTACTCCATAGTGTGATGGTTTACATGGTCACTTAGCAAGTGAAAGGTAGCTGATTAAATTCCGAAGAAAGTACAAATTTTCTTTTGTTTTGCGTCTGGAAGGGCTTCTGATGTAAATCTTGCCAAATAAAATATGCAGTGCTGCCTGTTGTGTAGCTTCATGCCTTTTCTTTGAGACTGTCAGACAATTCAATAAAGAGAGGTCACTTGAACATGATATATATAGAGAAATAATATATTTGGCAATTAGACTCTGATGATCCATCATGGCAGAATGTAATCCCAGCATTGGGGGATTTAGGACAGAGTCATGTGGAGTCCAGACATTTGTGTTGGTGAAGATGAAGACCCAGGGTTAGCGGGAGCTCTGACTCAGGTGGCTATGAAGGGGAGGAGGGGGTATCACGAATGAGAGTCTAAAAGGCAGAATGACACAGAGCACAGATTTAAACCAAGTAAAGTGGAGGCTTATTGGCTCAAAGGAGGCTTGCAGGAAGCTGATTGTACTATGGTAATGATGTCAGTACTGAAACTGGAAAGCGGTAGTGATGTAAAGAAGGAAAAAGTTGCCTAGCATTCAGGAAAACAGGCAGATGAGTGATGACATTTCTTCCTCACTGAACCTGTGCATAAGTTATAAGTAATATACTTATGGTTCTTTTGTTTGGCAAGGTGGTCCTTGACCTGATAAAGGACCACAATTTTGGATTTTAAGCCTTTCACACTTCTGAAATAGCACCATAGCTTTTGCATCAAATTCTTCTCTTGCACAACTGGACGGTCACCTCTTCCTGGTGATGAATGTCATGGTTTTTGAGATAGTGGGATGAAGTTCTGGCTGTGTTCTTGGTGTTTATCTGTCACGAATGCAGTCTGAGTGTATGGTATAGTGAACACATCATAACATATCATAATTGTTTGTCTCAGAAAATGTCTTTTAATAAAGTCCTGGAAAACCTCAGGGATGCTACTCCCCCTTTAGCTGGTTGTCTTCATCTGGCATCTCTTCTTGTTTTGACAGCTGGTTTATATTTCTTATAGATGCTGGTGTGACGCATACATCCTAGAGGTTGTCCATATTAAGTACTCACCATAATAAAACCCGATTTTGTAGTCTTTTAAAGCAAATTAATTTTAGATTTGGACACCAGTGTGTTCAAAGTATTCATAGAAATGCCTGCTTTGGTTTTAAGACACCTTATGCATGAGACACAATTGGCTAGGCTGTTAACACTTCTGATTATGAACAGGGGCTCCTGTAATACAATGTCTGTTGTCTGTAAAAGAAAGACCTCATCTTTTCATTTTAAAATATACTCTCTCACACACTCTCTCTCTCTCTCACGCACACGGACGCACGCACACACGGACACACACACACACACCAAGCCAACTAATGTTTACTACTACTGCTGTTGTGGGTTTGCGTATATGTGTATATGGTCACTACTTATCTCAGCTATTTTATGTGACAGACAAGTCACTCAACTGAGAAACATTCTCCATCGCTTCTCTCATTCCCCTTTACCCCCTCCATCTTCACCCAGTTAGATGGTATAGAGCAACTATAGAAAGATGAGGCAATGAAAGGCTGAATAGATGGAGAGAGGAGGGAGGAGAGGCAAGGCGAGAGCACAGTAGGAGGTCAAGGGAAAACGATCAAATGAAAGTGGAGCTCAGTATGGAGGGATTGATTAAAGAAGAGTAGGCTGCACATCAAAAAACATGTCATGAAACTGGACTGCATGGTCCTTTCACCAGCCTCCCATTTCAGCTGCCCCCTCCCTGCCTTTAAGCCTAAAATGATGCAACATGCAATCAATAATGAATGTGTAAATTTTACATTATTCATGCACCATCAGACTTATACATTCAGTTCTTTATATGAATCCTATATGGATGAATAACACACTCCTTTACACCCAACAAAGAGCTAACATCATCTGAACATTAGGGTGAGGGGGTGAAAATAACTAAACACTGACTGAAATCGGCTCATATAGTAATTTACAAAGAGTAACAGAGAAGAGGAGAGAGACTGAGATTAATCTTGAAATAAAAAGAAATATGATAGAGTTGATGTAAACAACAATAAACCTCGTTAGAACACACAAAAAGCTGGTAACATTGACCTAAATGTTTATTTTCATGTTGTTGTTTTTCTCTAGTTGAAAGCAGAGCCCCCTTATTCATTAAAAAATAGAGATCACAGGTGGAACCCCAGAGGTGAAATGCTGAGAGAAAATGCATCAGATTTTTTTTCCAAACAATAAATTAACAATTTGATTCAGCCACTGGAGCATGTTTTCTTCCTTTTTGTTTGTTTGTTTGTTATATGCAGTGAACAAGACTAGAGGCCAAAATCAAGGTAGCACAGAGGGAGGTTAGCCAACTATCACAGCTGCAGAAAGGTGCGACAAAGAAGGTGCAAGAATGCTACAGACGCAAAACACCAGCTACTGGTAGACCGAGCAGTCAACCAAGACAGCAAGACTAGGTTGCATACATGTGAATCCTCCTGATTTTTCCGTGAGAATCCTGAATTTCAGTGCCCCTCCCGAACATCTTCCGGAGCCAACATTCTCCAGAATTTCTCCTGATTTTCCACCTGAACAACAAAATTGAAAAACAATATCCCAGAACGCATAGCGTGGCCCAGCCAATTCCAGTTTCCAACATTGGCTGCAGCTACTTAGTTTTAATATTGCTCTTATTACTCGTTCTGAGTTGTAAAATAAACGTTTAACATATTTTCAGGCAAGAATGTAGCTGTGTAAACTTCAAATATCTGAGCCGACGAGAACAGCAAACTCCCGGCACATCGTTCTCAAACCCCCGCTGTCTTTCGCTACTCAGGTTAAACATAATAATAATAATAATAATAATAATAATAATAATAATGATAATGATGATGATGATGATGATGATAATAATAATAATAATAATAATAATAATAATAATAATACATTTTATTTTAAAGTACCTTTCAGAACACTCAAGGACACTGCACAAGGTAGAATAATAAAAGCAACATAAAAGTAAACAGTTTACACAATCATAAAAGCATAAGACAAATTTAAAATAGCAGAGTGGAGAGGTTATGTGGGATAAGCACTTAGATAACCTAAAAATGTTATTGTTTGGCTTTTTTCAGCGTTTTATTTGTTCGTGAGTACATCGGTTTGGCTGAGAGTAAGGTTATTAGATTATTTTAGATTAAATAAAACTTTATTAATCCCTTGGGAGGGTTCCTCCAGGGTTTTCACACAGCTGAATAAACGTAAAACAGAGAACTGATTAAACAGAAGTGTGAGATGGTCAAGAATTTACGCCAGCGTCTGGTTATACTTTAGATAGCGAGGAGCAGACGGCAGAGTTTCACTCCACCAAGAGAGCTCCTGACGTAATTCTGAAGGCTAGACCGTCCAATTTCACAGTCGCTCACTTCCGGCCTTTTGGAGGACCCGGCCCACTTAGATCGCAAAGGCCGGGTCCTCATGTGGATGCAGCCTCTGAATTTGGACACCCGGTGAAATAATAATGGTAAAATCTGATTTACTTTATCCAAGAAAAAGCATTCGACTTATCCGCCTAGGCTGCACTGTCAAGTGCAGATCCACTGAGCGCAGCGCAAGCTAGCGAGACAGAAGCTAAGCTCGTTGCAACATGGCAACTGCCTCAACGCTACCCGAAATTGAACCTCCCCCACCCTCATTCAGAACTATTTTGGTCTTCATGTGACGTATGACCCTGAAGGTAAGCGAGTCATGGACAAAAGTAAAACAGTATGTCAGATGTGCCACGCAATGCTCAATTACATTGGTGGGAACTAGTGCGTTAGCGCAGTTAGCTCGTTAACGTGTTGACGCTGTCTAGCCCCATGCACGGGGCGAACCACGGTAGTTGTGGTGTTAAAGTCATTTCAACGAGATTAACGCTGACAGCACTAGTGGGAACATAACAAATATGACTGCACATTTACGCCGACATCATCTTAGTGCAAATACAAGTGGAAGCAGACAAAAACAACAAGCACGCATGCTACATTTCTCTGTAATAAACTCTCTTTTTCCAAAGATGAGTGATTTCTCGATCAGATAGATTTATTTTTTTATGACTTAGTTGTTTCAGCAACATTAAATTTAAAAACTGTACTTTTGAGTTAAAATATAAATGTATAATTTTAATAAATGACAAATTAAAAAGGCATGAACATTTTTTTGTATCGAAAAAATATCAAACCGTGACACCAAAGTATCGAACCGAACCGTGAATTTTGTGTATCGTTGCACCCCTAATATATATATATATATATATATATATTTATTAGGGGTGCAACGATATTCGTATCGATATTGAACCGTTTGATACAGTGCTTTCGGTTCGGTACGCATATGTATCGAACAATACAACATTTGCAATTTATTTTATCAACTTTCCTTCTGACGATGCTGTCTGTGTTGAGCGCTCAGTGAATCTGCGTTCGACTACTCCGCCTAGGCTGCACTGTCGAGCGCAGATCCACTGAGCGCTCAACGCAGACAGCATAGTCAGAAGGAAGAGCGCAGGGCAAGCTAGCAAGACACATGGACCTCCCCCACCCTCATTCAGATCTGGCGTTTGGAATTATTTTGGTTTTCATGTGACGTATGACCCTGAAGGTAAGCGAGTCATGGACTAAAGTAAAACAGTATGTTGGATGTGCCGTGCAATGCTCAATTACATGGGTGGGAACTAGTGTGTTAGCGCAGTTAGCTCGTTAACGTGTTGGCCATCTAGCCCCATGCACGGGGCGATCGGCGGTAGCTCGTTAACGGAGATTTGCCGTGTTGTGGCGTTAAGGTCATTTCAACGAGATTAACCTGAAAGCACTAGTGGGAACACAACGAATATGACTGCACATTTACGCCGACATCATCCTAGTGCAAAGACAAAAACAACAAGCATGCTACTAACTTTAGCCGAGTCATTTAGACAGCTGTTAGCACGTGATTCTCCTTATGCTGCTGAGAATATAGCCCAGAAGAAGCGGATAGTATAGCTTTTATTTTGGAAAGAGACATTTCTCTGTAATAAACTCTCTTTTCCAAAGATGAGTGATTCCTCAATCAGATACAGGGCTCGCAATATCGCTAGCCCGACGTCCCGGGGCTAGCGATTTTTTCAGTCGGGCTACCAAAATCTATCTCTTCCCTTCCCGTCGGGCTATTGTAGGAAGTAAAAATATATGTCAATGCTTTTGCATTCTTTCAGAAATGTAGCTGGGTAATTATGTCATTGGCATCGGTGAGCCACTGTCAATATGTGACATATTGAAATCGCGTTTGAATTTGCGCTTGTTTTTTTGCTTTCACTTTGCAATCGTGCGAACTGTGTATAGAGAGCGACAGCACTGATCTGTGAGTGATGATAATTTGTGCACCAATTCCTCTGACATCGTCTTATTAATCGTTAGCTTACTATGCAAACATGACAAGTGAAATCTCCCGCAGCTTAAACATGTGAGAGGTTGATCGCGCAGAGAATCGCTGAGCTTATGTGAGTGCGCGTGTAAAAGCAGCAGGATATATATTTTAGTTCTGCTGAGCCAAATAAGAGAGGTCAGGGTGAAGAAGTGACAGCCAAAGAAAAGCTTACCACAAAACGGAAAAGTTATGACAAATCAGACTATAAGGCGAAAAGAAAGTGCAGCTTTATGGTTTCATGGACAAAAGAATTTCTGTGGCTGCGATATGATGAGCTAAATAACCAGGGCTGCACATAAGTGGTCCGCAGGTGCGCATTCGCTGTCAAAATAAAAAACACGCACAAGGGTTAGGGTTAAATTTAAAAACTGTACTTTTGAGTTAAAATATATATTTATAATTTTAATAAATGACAAATTAAAAAGGCATGAACATTTTTTTTGTATCGAAAAAATATCGAACCGTGACACCAAAGTATCGAACCGAACCGTGAATTTTGTGTATCGTTGCACCCCTAATAAAAAAAAAAAAAAAAAAAAATTATATATATATATATATATATATATATATATATATATATATATATATATATATATATATATATATATATACACACACACACACACACACACACACACACACACACACACACACACACACACACACACAGATAAAGATCATCATTAGTTAAGGCTCTAATTCTAACTCAGCCCGTGCTATACAATTGTTGTTTTTAACAAGTTTTATTCCAAGTCTGAATAACTGGAGACCAAAAAAATAAAAAAATTAAAGGAACATTTTGAAAACACATCAGATCTCAATAGGAAAAATCATGCGGGCTATCTGTACTGATATGGACAGGGTAATGTGTGAACAAAAGGATGTCATATTGTTTGATGGAAATGAAAATGATCAACCTACAACAGTTGAATTCAAAGACACTTTGAAAATAAAAGTGAAAGAATTATGTGGTGGACTAGTCCATTTTTCTGATGTTTGCAGCAACTCAGAATTGTACTGAGTAGTCTGTATGCCCCCCAAGTAACTGTATGCATGGCTGACAACAATGGATGGAACATGTTTTCCACCTTCTAGCGTACCTGAATAGATAAACCTGCTTTGTGTGTATCAAAAAATAATTCCACTACACATCAGTACATTTCTTCCTCATACTCTAATCCGTCATTGCAACCATGGCAGTGTTCCCAACTAATCCTGATTAGTAAGTGCTAATTTTTGTGTTTATTTTGAAAATTAAATGACTAAAGTACTAAATGTTACAAAGGTATTAATTTATATAAATAGGATTTGTGTGTGTGTGTGTGTGTGTGTGTGTGTGTGTGTGTGTGTGTGTGTGTGTGTGTGTGTGTGTACACAAGCTTCTTTATATTCATTGTGTGGATACAAATGTCTCTGATCAGTTGTGAGGAGTTTTCTTTGCGCAGTCCTATAGACACTTGCTTGACACAGAGACAGTGCCTCATGGCTTTAAATACATCCTAAGTTAGTTGTCTTCCGTCTTCACCCAGACACACACACACACACACACACACACACACACACACACACACACACACACACACACACACACACACACACACACACACACACACACACAGCATTTTAAATTCACAACTTATATCCTATGCTAAATGCAAGGAAATTGCCTTTTCTCGACCACCGTTTTCAACCACCTGTCCTCCACTAAATATTATGTCTATCTTTGACAGACTCCCAGAGAATTACCGATGCAAAAATGCTTCCAATATGAAACCCTTTTCCAGGTTTGTCTTGACCTTGCTCCAGTTAGCCTTTTCAAGAGCATATTTAATAATCTGTTATAAATTCATTGTTGAATTTGACAGTTTTCCTTAAGACTCTAACTGTGAAATTTTAACATAAATACAAAACCAGAGACACTTCTCAGAATTGTATACCTGATTTTTTTATATAGTTTATCGTCAACATTTAGTTCTAAAAAAAATAATTAAAAAGCAATTATTGGCCTTTTCTGGCTTTATTGGACAGGTGTACAGGTGAAGAGTGACAGGAAAGGGAAGCAAAGGGCCGCAGGGCTGACTCAAACCTGGGCAGTCCACTCTCAGGTGTATGGCATATGGGTGCCTGCTCATTTCACTGAGCTAAACCTGCACCCAGCAATTACGATTTTTAATAATTTCATAGAAATCATATAGTGCTGTGGAAAGCATTTGCCTTCCACAGCACTATATTCTCCTGTGGGGAAGGAGGACCCAGGCGCGGAGCTCTGTGTGTAAGCAGTGCGTTTATTTACAGTGCGAAAACAGACAATAAATCCCCGTCCTCTCCCTTCACTCCCGTGTCGTGTCTTCTCTGAAAAGTCCATGTCTTTGTGCTCTCTGCTCCTGTGTCTCAGCACTCCCCGTGCTGGCTGCTGTCTGGCGTTACACACTTCTCCTGGGGAAACCATAGAAGCAGCCGTTAGGACACTTTACAACTGTGGGCACACACACACTAACTTAACTGAGCTGAAGGCTAATGTGGAGTCTCATGCAATGATCCCGTGTCGTCGATCCTCGGGCGTGGCCAGTCATCCACAGGCCTGACGGTGCCTGTAGCCCGGCCTCCTAGCTACAGCCACAACCACGAACACACACACACACCTCCCTATACATATAATAAGTGGAACACCGAACGGTAGCATAGAATCACATATACATATCACAATATAATTTATAACTGCTCAGGGACATTGGACCATGACAAAGTGGGTGACAAGGATGAAGATGTCTTTATTTATACACTGTCACAGCTGCAGCAGCAGACCCAAATGCTGGCACTGCCTTGGATGCGAGTGAGCTTTATTTACACGACATGTGCAGAACCTAAAGGAAACCTAAACTGGGGAAGCTACTAAAACAGACTGGAAACCTTAAACCAGAGGAAACAGAGAGACTCAGGGAGACAACACAGTGATGAGCACGAGAGGACACACACTATAAATACAAAGAGGGAAACGAGGAAACTACACACGACTGAACCTAATTAACATGACGAAACAGGGAGGATATGAAACTGAACACACTGACATCAGACACGGACCCTTAGAGTAAAACAGGAAATACACAGACTGGACTCAGAGACACGGTACAGAAAACGAACAGAGGGAACACACAGGCAGGGATGACTAAACCCTTGACCGAGGAAGAACAGAACCCGAAACCAAAGAACTAGAAAACCACAACCAGAATACATAACAATAATAATGAACACAAAATGCTGGGTCAAATGACCCAGGACCATGACATATTCTTTCTCTCCAATTGATCTTTTTGAGTTAACTTAAATAATAACTTCCTCCAAACCATCAGTGTGTCTCTTAGACCGCATTCTGCAAGGATACTAAAAGAAGTCCTACGATTAATTAATGCTTAATCTTAAATGTGATCAATCAATCTCTATTAATGAGCTATGTAAAACAGGCCTTTAAGGTGACGGTAAGTAATCTACTACTTATCCATCACTTGACACGGCTGTCTTACCTAATTATAGCCCAATCTCCAACCTTATTGCAAAAATTCTTGAAAGAGTAGTTGTAAAACAGCTAACAGATCATCTGCAGAGGAATGTTTTATTTGAAGACTTTGAAGAAATTTTTTTACTCTGTTTCATTTCATCTGTGCAAACAATTGAAAAAGGCCTGGGTGCTCAGGAAAACCTAAATACACACGTGTAAACTGAATACTAGTTTTACTGCTATTATCATTATTATTAGTAGTAGTAGCAGTGATAGTTGCAATACATTGGGTTGATATATCGTGTGTGTGTGTGTGTGTGTGTGTGTGTGTGTGTGTGTGTGTGTGTGTGTGTGTGTGTGTGTGTGTGTGTGTGTGTGTGTGTGTGTGTGTGTGTGTGTGTATAAATGAAATGTTCTGGCATCAGTATCGTCACTCAAGCTGTATTACTTTTGGCTTCCCCACTATTGTTTCAGTTTCCTCAGTCTGACTGTCTCCTGCTTCTTTGTCTTTCTCACTACAAAAACACATAATTATGCAGAAGGACCTTATTCGAAAAGCGATTTAAGCCATATTTTATAAAGCTTAGAACTGGATGATCATCTTTGCTGTACCATGCACGTTGATTTGACAAGTGGTATTCCATAGTAAATGTAGCTATATCGCCATATCATTTCTTTATCTCATTTATGCAAGTGAAAAATACATATCGATTTAGCCATCAACCCAACCACACTTTCCCTTTTCTTCTCTCCACAACTGCAGTTTACTAATTCCATCTCCTCATTATCTTTCATCAGTGAGCCAAGCTGGTTGACATTTTGGGGATGGCCTTTGGAGTTCTCATCTCCTCCACTGGCTCACTTTAAACACATACATCATATCAGTTTCAGCCTTTGCCCAGACACACAAGATGCAATTATAGTTTCCTTTGCTCAATCATTTCCTTTATGTATGATAGATGAATCTTATAATTTATGTATAGGCTCAAACCAGAAATTTCTGCATTAAAAATGCTGTGAGTTAAACAACATTGTCAAGCTGTCTCTGTCATCCATCCTAACATCACATTTTTATTCATGAGGTGTGGCAGCTGAGTTTGAAAATGATTTATAAATTAGAGAGTGTGCATTTCAAGACCTTTTTGTTCATTTTAACACTTAAAAACTGCAATAAATGAAAGATATGGCTATATAAACAAAAATAAGTAATCGCCGAAAGATATGTAGATGCATGAATAGCTGCATGAATAAAAGCTTGGAGATTGCTTGGTGTGTGACATATGCATGGATGCGCATAAGAAGGCTCAGAATACCATCTCTACTTAGAGTTTAGTTATGTGGGCTTGATGAGTTCATGTGATCTGAAAATGTGTGAGCGTAATTCACATAAAAATCTCCTGCAGTTGCTCTTCATTCATAATCGGAGAAAAACTCAAAGGGAGTACTTTCTGTTTGATTTAATTCCCGGAGAGGACAGTGTTTTACATAACCACACATGCAAGATTTGTGTGGAATGTTTCGAAATTTAAACCGGAGCTTTCCCAGCTTAGTAGCCATCTGCCATGTCACGTCCTTTTCCTCTGTTGTTATTGTTAGCTTCTCTACAGTTCCACGGTATGCTATTAGAACTACCAAGGAACACATTTAATGAATCCCTGACCCATACATCTTTTCAGCCATTTCATTCTAACTGGTTCTAAAACATTAATGAGTTAAAATGGCCACAGACTCACCTAAACCCTTTAAAATTCATCTAAATCAAGAGGCTAAAAAGAGGTAATTTCTCAAGGTGAGAGTACTATGAACAAGTGAATGTTCATAAAGGATTTTCTTTATTACTAAATCATTTGACAAATCTAATGCATTTCTTAAGCATTGCTCTGCTAATACTCGACAATCACATGTATGTTCAGATCTCACAATGTTTTTAGATTTGAGAAATGTTTTATGTTTAAGTTTTGTTCCATGTTTTATTCCTCTGGAAAGTTAATATTTTCACTGGTCACACTTTATAAGAATGTCACTCTATTAAGCATTAGTAAAGAATTGTATCGTACTGTCTCTACAGGTTTGTGCTGTAGAGATTTGTGCTAGAATAATGATGAGTGAGGCTGGGTGGTTTTTTTTCTCCGTGTTTGTTATCTGCTCAGCGAGCTGTGTTTTATCCTTTGACACCCAGACTTGAGGTGGAATGTAGATCCCGATCAGAATGAATGAAGAGAAGTCCCTGAAGCAAATACATTTTCTTGGTGTTGGTGACCCTATACACAACATGAGAAAAATAAAACCTCTAAACACATTTTATCTAATGTTGTATATGTATGTTGTTATCATTTATTTTCTACCCTCATTATTCAAGTCTGATCTTCATTTGTATATTCCATTGTTAAGTCTTCAGTTATTGTTAATTTCCGTTACTGGGGCTGGTGGGTTTTCTTTAGTTAGATCTCTTTTGTATGTCTATCTTCTGATCTGTCTATCATGTCTCCATTTGTGCTTTTGTCTTTCAGTGTTCCCCTGTCCAGTCCATCTGCCTTGCCATATGTCAAGTAAATCTCTGCTGAGTTGTATTCCCCTTTTATTGCTGTAATGGCAATTGTCTTTGCCCAAGCTGATAGTGACAAAACAGTACTTGTTGCATGTATGCCTTTAGGAATGTTCAGTTACAAAAATGCCAAAACGTCTTCTTCACACACGGTGTGAGTTAATTACAAGGTTAATTATGGAGTTGCACAGGGTTCTGTCCTGGGGCCAATTCTATGTGCATGCTTCCCTAAGGCAGTATCATTAAAAGGGATATGCATTTTCATTCCTGTGCAGAAAATACCCAA
The DNA here is from genome assembly GCF_963969265.1 of Rhamphochromis sp. 'chilingali'. Lineage (NCBI taxonomy): Eukaryota > Metazoa > Chordata > Actinopteri > Cichliformes > Cichlidae > Rhamphochromis > Rhamphochromis sp. 'chilingali'. The sequence continues at coordinate 27,115,011 of NC_137934.1, forward strand.
CTTTATCTATCTATGAAGCCAGATGGCACACATCAAACTTTAGTTTAAGTCATAATTTAGGCATATAAGTTCTTTTAGTTGATTCAGTTGAGAGTTGCTTTCTTGACATCAAGTGCTACGTGTGTTCATATTGTTAATCTTCTTTTCCTCCCAAGAGTTGGCATTTTATGCGAAACAGCAACCACACGAGGCTCACCCTTCCCACCCTGTTTGTTGAGAGTAGTTGCGTGGGCGACCGTGGCGCTGGGGGTTGTGAAGTGCATCTGTAACCGGAAGGTTGCTGGTTTGATCCCCGGGCTCTCTGTCCTGGTCGTTGTGTCCTTGGGCAAGACACTTTACCCTACCACCTACTGGTGTTGGCCAGAGGGGCCGATGGCGCGATATGGCAGCCTTGAATCTGTCAGTGTTAATTTCAAACTTGTCTGCCTTTCTACACAACTTAAGACATTCTCACTGGCTCTCATGTCTTCAGAACATTTTTTGCTTGTTTTTATTCGTTGACATGTTGATACATTTCATCATTTTTTCCCCTCTTTCATTAGCTTTTATTTAGTTGTCTTTTTTTAATTCAGTTGAATTAAGTAAGTCAGTTGAATTTGTTCACCTGAACCTAGCATTTTCAGTGAGAGAAACATTTCATCACTCATCCAAATGACTTCTTCAGTCTCACCTGACTGCAGGTTTCTCCAACCTAATAAGCACTACATTTGCATAATTACTGAAACTAGGACCACTAGACTGGTACTGTCAGCTTTGGCTGCAGTAATGCGGCAAATCTAGCGCCGAGTCGCTAACGGAGATTTGCCTTGTTAATGCGGTTATGGCGTTAACATCATTTTAACGAGATTAACGCTGACAGCACTAATATAACCGAATCAAGCTAAATATGGGCATTCTGTAATAAGGTGGTCAATCATGGAGGGGCTCACATGAGAGATATATTACCAATCACCTTCATATGATTGCTTTCATGACTCACAGCCTTGGCCAGTCCCTTGAAATGTATACCGGAGAGACAGAATGCAGGAGAATAAAGCAGCATAGGCCTAAAGCCTCTCATTGAGATAATTGACTTGATTGGCTACAGATATGGAGCCACGTCCTCTACATGGCTGGGGTCTACCACACGAGGAAAGTTCTCAGGTGCAGCCTTTGCAAAGCTGCCCCTGATAAAACCCAGCACATAACAGCAGGGTATAAAATGCTAGCAGGCAGGGCTTATAGAAAGTCATAATCAAGTAAGTGGCTTGCAGTGTACACAGAAACATCTGTGCTGATTATAGCTTGAAAATCCTGCAGATTAATTAATTAATTATGTGACATGAGCCAAGTTGTGAATAAAGGCATGGGTCATTATCACCAGATTTGCATTTATTAATTTTTGTGTTCCTGGTGTTTTATGTTTGCTTTTTCTGACAGGTGCAGAAGTTGGCAACACAGTTTGCTTTTCTAGTTGTGCTCATTTGTATGTATTATTGTAGGGTCTACCTTACAATGTAATGCACCTTGAGGCGACTGTTGTTGTGATTTGGCGCTATATAAATTAAATTCAATTGAACTGAATTATCATTTTATTATATTTTTGTCACGGCTGGGGCAGCAGTCATGTGGAGGTAAGAATGAGGATCCAAATAGCAGACAGTGGCGGAAGTGAGTGAGTTTATTTACAGTGAAAAATAACCAAGGCGATGGCAGAACTGAACATAAACCTAAACTGGGAAAAACTAATAATAACAAAACACAAAACCATAACTCACGAAGGTACACAGGAAAGACACAGAGAAAGCAGGGCAGAGAAACACAGAGTAATCCAGACGACGTGGCAAGGAACACAGGCAGGCACACACTATAAATACACACAAGGTAATGAGGGAATGACACAGATGAACCTAATTAGACACAACGAGTCACAAATCTTCAAAGTAAAACAGGAAACATCCAGACTATTTTACAACACAAACTCGGGGACACGAACAGAGCACAGAGGAAAGACACAGGTAGGGCTGATAAAACACTAAAGCACTAAACACAAGAACCAAATCCTAAGAACTAATACAAAATAAGAATTAACACAAAACATAAGATGATACCAAAAATGAACACAAAACGCTGGGTCAACGAGCAGGATCATGACAATTTTCCACTACTTTTTCTTTTTCCCCCGTCTGTCCTGCATTAGCCATTTACCACATATAATGTAATAACTGAAATAAAACAAATTTAAATGAATAATAGAATAGAATATCAGTTTATTGTTATTGTACATGTATAATGAAATTATGGTTGCTCCACACCAGTTCTACAGGAATAAAATATAAATAGTCAGACAGCAGGAATAAATAAAAAATATGTGCAGTCAAGTGGAATATATACAAACTAGAAGAATATATATAAAGGAAGAGAAAGGCACACAATAGAAAAGGCACAAATTGGAGAACAAAGTGTTTGGAAGTAGTGTAAGAAATAAACAGATAAAAGATTCACATGAATAAGAGGAGCCTATAGAGATTTTATATATTTGTTCTTGGAAAAGCAAAGTGTGTTTGGCACCACAATGCATTCAGATGCATGTAATTGCTAAAACTGACAGAAAGGACAAGATTTAAAAAGAAAAAGAAAAAAAAGGAAATATGCAACGGTGTGAGAACAATATAGGAGAAATATTTTTGTTAGAGACATATTTATATAATTGTTACATTGTGTAGATCTTTGTGTCGAGCTATTGCTAATATGTTGCTGATATGTTGTCTGCTGCCGAGACTCAATATTACGGTTTGTAGTTATATTAGGATGTTTCTCATCATATTCTTTGATGATAGTAAAGATTTTCTTTTTCTGGGATTAGATGACAGAGGATGCAGCTGTAAAAAAAAGTTATGATCTAATGTTTCTTCAAACTGTATTTCAAGCAGCTGTCATGGTAAATGGTAAATTGACTGCAATAACTGAGCTCTCAAAGTGCTGTATACAACTTGCCCCATTCACACAAGCACTTTTTCAATGCTTTTCCTAAACAAGTGCTTTCTATGAGATTTGGTGTGTGCTCATCTTTATTTATTTATTTAGTGGCTTATATTTAATATTTAGATTGTATTGTGATTGATACTGCAGCAAATTTCCAGAAGAGTTGTACAGCATGTGTTGCTGTTTGAGGAAATACTCAATCATGTCTATGTTTAATCACCACTGAGAAAGGTAGCTGATGATATCAGGTTAAGGTTGATAGGACATGAATTGAGTTCTGATGGCAAAGGAGATGCCTTTGACTTCTCCTCCTCCTCCTCCTCTGTCAGGTCAGACGGTCTTGCGCTTCTCGTTGAGCACAATCAATACACACACCAGTTTTTCAACCACTTTTCCCTCTCCTATTCACTCTGGTTGATGTACAGCCATAGCCAAAATGTTTCCCTGTGGCATGAATGCCAAAATTGAATTTTCATTTCTGTGCCACTAAAGGTTTTTGAAACATATGAAATACTTGTGATTATTTGTTGCTATATCAAAGAAACACAAAGAGCATGAAACACAAACTCATGCCACTGTCTTTTGGTCATGACTGGAATCTCGCTGGAATTCTGCTGTGGATTGTCCTCCCATAAATCACAAATGTGATGGCAGATACAGTCTGTTGGAAGATATGAGATGTTTTAGGTGTAATTGGCTTGTATTTGGTAGACTTGGAATTATTAGTGTGGGCAGGAACCAAATACATTTGTTGCTCAGTTTAGGAGATCATAGCACCATTACATCTTACAATTTGTTCAAAAGACACCTTGGATTACAGTATGGTATATATCATGATGGATTAGATGAGTTTTAAATGCCACTGTTTAAGTACACACACACACACACACACACACACACACACACACACACACACACACACACACACACACACAATTAAAATGAGATCAAGACTCTTTTCTACCCCTCAAGCCAAGGTCAAGACTTAATCATTTTTACCTCAGCACTCCAATTTCCTGTTTTTGCCCTCTGAGGCTACACTAATTTATTGTTACTTATTACGTATCACTTGTTCCTGAACCCTCAACCCATCCCACTCTCTTTCTGTCTCACACATTCTGAAAGCATAGCTTAGTCTGACTGACAGTATCACTGTGGTGTGTCTATTTAAAGTACCTGAACTGAGTGAGTTATCTCTGCTGGGGCATTGGTGCTAATGAGCATTTGGTGATTTCTGAAAATACTCATTCACCTCCACACAGGAACACCAACACACATGCACACAAAGAAAAAACCCCATACAGCATGTAAGGCTGTCAGTCAGGAGTTAGTTGTGGTCAGAGGGCTTTCAGGATACAGTTCAATTAAATTGTTGCTAAATGATGGTAGTGCTTATCACATGTACTATCATCCATGTTGATATGAAATTGTACTTGGTGCTGGTGGAGGTTCGGCTATCAGAATGGCTTTGCATGTGACTGACTCAAATTTAAAACTGTAGCCCTTTATTTGTAATGAAATGGTGCTTATCAAATATGCTATCATCCATGCAAGTACAAATATGTGCTTTTTAAGCACTGAGATCTACCAAAGACATTTTGGAAGAACAGAGGAAAAGAGCATTATCTAATTGAAGTTATTTGTATGCTTGAACAAATGCTTCTTATTTATCCAATTTAATGATCTTAATCATGGTTTTATTCTACAGTTTAAAAGGTGCACTTCATTTGGAAATTGGCCATTTCTCCCATTAGATCACAAAGTTAAATCTGCAAGGAAAATTAATTCCGTTCAGTTTTATTGAGATATTATTGCTATTATTGAGAAGTTTTTGGCAGTTTTCAATCGAAAAGTCTACAAAATCTGGAGGGGAGTGACAGGAGGAGATTTTATTTTTTTATGACATTAATAGAGCTGTGGACTGTGAATTGGTTCAACATCAAGATAAGACTGTCACAGCAGAAGTCTGACCTATGATGACAATGATGAGTTGTCAAAGGAAGAACATTCAACCGTAAGTTCTTTTTTGGTTTTGTTTAGTTTTTTGCAACATTTGAGTGACCTAAAATCGATAATAATAACACCAACAAAATCAAAACAAAACAAAGGAAATAAATTTTAAAAACTGGATATGCCGATTAAACCAGCATTAATTGTTTTATGTAGTCTTGTCTATTAGTAGGAAAGGGGACAAAAATCGTGGACAAAAAAATATTATGGTTTGATTGGGCTTTGTGAGCTCCTGAACATTTGAAGTAATGATAAAACGTAGAAATTTCTGAAATTACTGTCTTAAAACATTGCAGACAAAATATAAGAGCTGCTTGGCTATTTGTAGTTTCTGTGGAAAAGTTACATCTAAAAATGATATTACAGTTGATATAATCAAAAATGTGGGTTGTAATTACAAAACCAGTTTTACAATTGTATTTTGACTCCTGGGTTATATCAAAAATGGTATCATAGGATGGATGTAGCCAAATCCTTTTGGCCATTACCGTCTATTGGTGTTGGTGAAACTGGAGGTAATGGCTGAATGGGGCTCTGACAGAGAAACCTGGGGACACTGCTTAACTGGGACCATACATACTTTACTAAATGAACATCATGTTATGTCAAAGAGCTTGCCAATTCTTGGCCATTAGAAGATGCAAGGTTAAGGCACTTTAACATTGGCTTCATTTTCCAGGCCCAGAAACTTTGTCAGTTTTAATTTTAGTTGAGGATTTAGATGTATGTGAGCCATTTTGACTTTATTGTTTTGATTGGCGACTAGTCACTCAAAAATGCACATAAACTAAGAGGAATTAAATTGATTTGTACTAAAATTCAATTCAGTTTTAATTATAGAGAGACAGAGAGGGAAGACAGGATAAAAGATATGCTGTAGAACCAGAGATTGACCAGAGAGCCAGAGATTAATAACAAGTATGACTCACTGCAGAGAGGTCTATTAACACATAGTGAGCGAGAAAGGTGACTGAAGCAAAAATACTCAATGCATCAGTGGGAATCCCCCAGCAGCCTATTGCAGCATAAGTAAGGGAGGATTCAGGGTCACCTGATTTAAGCCTAATCTTAAAAGTAGGGACGGTGTCTGTCTCCCAAATCCAAACTGGGAAGTCTCTGCCTCCCGATCTACTTTTAAATACTCTAGGACCAAAAGTAAGCCTGCAGTGCCAGAGAGAAGTGCTCTAATGGGGTGATATGGTACTATAAGGTCATTAAGATAAGATGGGGCCTGATTATGTAAGACCTTGTATGTGACAAGCAGGATTTTGAATTCAATTCTGGATTTAACAGGGAGCCAATGAAAAGAAGCAATATAGGAGAAATGCGCTTTCTCTTTCTAGTCCCTGTCAGTACTTTTGCTGCAGCATTTTGATTTAACTGAAGGCTTTTCAGGGAGTTTTTAGAACACCCTGATAATAATAAATTACAGTAGTCCTGCCTAGAAGTAATTGTGAGGCCTTGTGAGTTTAGATACAACCATGAAACCATTATCAAGAGAAATAATGCACATTTACAGACACACAAAGCATCAAAGTTTATTTGAGAGCCAGTGAAGGCAAGTGAAATAAAACCTTGCCACAGGGCATGACTGTATTAAAATACACATATATATAAAGTGTGCATATACATACACAAACAGTAAAGATGGAGGAAGCCAGCCCAAATGTACGTTATACTCGCACACCCACATAGTGAAACACATACAACAGAGAATGGATTCTGTCAGAATGTACAATCTATTCTGCAGCCGTGGCCTGAGGCAAGGCCGTTAAGAAGACAAATGGAGGGAAAGAGTAAAAAAAAAAGTAAGTAAAAAAAGCATCACCCTCACACCCTTTATAACACACACACAGAGCAATCTTCTACACATTAGTTGGGTCCATGGTCCAGTGCCTCCCTCCACCGCATCCAGAAGCTGTTGTTTATCTTGTCGAGACATAATCCCTCCTTTTTAAGGGCCAGGTAAAAAACATGGTTTTGGATCCTTCGGATAGTTTCTTCCATCATAAGAAATCTATAGTGGGTGAATTTTTTATTCCTCATCCATATGGATACTAGTGAGGCTTAAAACTTGAGGCATCTCTGCTTTTTACTGACAAGTGTACCAACACAGGCACACTTCTCATCTGTATCCTGCAACCTCATTTTACCTCAGCCACTCCTGGCAAAATCTGGCCAAGAAGTAGGTTTTATTAAAGACCGCTCTTTTACTCACATAACTTTCTCTTTGCTTTGTACAAGGAGCCTTAACATCCTAAGACCCGAACTATTTCATGGCATGCATTTTTAATTTCTCTTTGCAATGGGATTTTTTTTTTTATGTGATTTTGTTTCTGAGAAAAATGAGATCCACATATGAGGACATTCGCTTTAAATTTCGGTAGAACAGTGGCAGCATAACGTCCTCCTAAGTGGATATCAGGCCCTTGTAGATCGAAATTTAGTATTTGGTCTAGACAACCGAAAATGTGATGTCCACATATGTGGACGCCCGGTCCTAGGAGGTTAAAGGTGCTTCTTTAACAATTTTGCATATAACAAGATGTGCAAAGATTGGCTCCCATTTTCAGAATCAGAATACTTTAATGATCCCCAAGGAAATTATGTGGGTTACAGCTGCTCCAAGAAAATTTAACAGTAACAGACTAAACTAATTAAATACAACAATACAAATTTTACAAGTCTAAGAAATAGCTCTAATATATATACAAATATATATGACTGACATTTAATTCTCTCCTGTAAAACTTTGTCATTTGTTACTTTACTGTAGAGCATGTGCAAAAGGGTGTAACTATTGCAGCGTGTACTGTGCATTAGATTGAGGAGTTGTACAGAGAGATAGCAAGAGCCAGGAATGATTTCCTGTGTCGTTCAGTGGTGCATTTTGGTTTTCTTCTGTACTATTGCCATACATGATTGCCAGTATGTAGAAGTAATAGTAATCCATAACGCTTTAATATTTCAGTGCAGCAGTTGATTAAATCTGCTTGTTGTTTGTGAAATAATAATACCATTTCCCATACACAGCCTAACAGTCTTTTGTCTCTCCAGCATTCTCTTCATATTCTTTTGTTCTACTTCTGCGCATTGTGGAATGTAGCGAGAGAAGAAAACAGAAAGAAAGAAAATCTTTTGTGGTGGCATTTTTCTCTCATTCCTCCCAGGCATATTTATAATGGAGTGGAGCTTTGAAAGCAAATTAGGCTCTTTTTAAGAATAACGGGGCACAAGTCTTTTGTATTGCAAGGTCACATCTAATTTGATATGGGAGCAGTTTTAAATATTCATCTATGACCCCAGGTCTTCTCCTCTCTAGCAGTGGGTACTAACAGCCACTATCAATGACAGCAGCTAACAATGCTGGCTTCAGGCAGTCAGACTGGGAAACGGAGGAATAAACGCGCCATTTGACTTGTGTTCCGTTGAGGAGAAAAATCCCCTTCGCATTTGAACAGGTGATATTTATCAACTCACTGAAAAAAATTTTCGCCTCACTGAAGTAGTAATTTGCATGTAAATTTGAGGAGCTGCTTCACAGCCAATTAAAAACTGCACAAGGAGTGTGTTCTTTTATTAATAGTTTACTATTAGCAAGAGGATTTTACAGGTCCTGGCTGGCTCTTGGTGGATGCATAAACATCACAAAGGGTTTAGAACATCCAATGTGGATCTCAGAAGTAACATTATCTTGCTATAAGCCCTGCTGAATTATTGGAATTGCTCTTTCATTAGCTTAAGCTTTTCTATCTGTTCTATCAGTCTGTCTCTATCCTGGTATATGGTGAATTTGGGTACAACTTTACTCAACTCAAATTCAAGTTCGAATTTCTTTTCTTCTTTAGTTTATTAATTCTCCATCCGTTGATCAATCAATCAGTGTAAAGTACTGAGATTTATACAGCACTTTTCCAGACATACTGAGAGCTCAAAGTGCTTTAGACTACATGTCACATTTTAGCCATCACTTTATTAGAAAAAGAAGTGAAGTCCAGATCTCAGCTGGTTTAAAATGCTGTGGTGAGACCTTAAGAGAGCTGTGCACAAATGAATGCTTATAATTCTCACTGAACTGAAGCAAAGTTGTATATTGGGTTAACACTCCTCTAAAACAGTGTGAGACATACAGAAACTAAGTGTGGTTCTACAAGCTTTTCAGTCGTATGCAAGGCATGGCTGGTAATCTGGTATACCAGGTATCTATTTACATTGGATCACCCAATCAAATCTCTTAATGCTACTGCCCCATTCTCTACCTTCGCGCACCTTCACACAGCCTCCTGTAAAGAAAGAATGCTTTCAAGAATGGAAGTGTTAATCATTTATTTTCATCAGTCAACAAAATGCAGTGAATGAACAAAAAGGAAATCGAAATCAAATCAATATTTGGTGTGACCACCCTTTGCCTTCAAAACAGCATCAACTCAGCTGGTAGGTTGTTCCAAACAGATCTTCTGTGGATGTAGGCTTCCTCACATCCATCAGGGCTCTGTGGGGGCCATTCCATCACTTGCAGTACTTCTTGTTCTTCTTCACGCTGAAGGTGGTTCTTAATGACTTTGGCTGTTTGTTTGGAGTTGTTGTCCTGCTGCAGAATACATTTTACAACAAATTGCATGTCTTAGGATTGAGGGAGGAAGCTGGAGTACTTAGTGAGAAACCCACGCAAACACTGAGAGAACATGCAAACTCCACACCATAAGTCCTCAAGCCAGGTGCTGGATTTGAACTCAGGACCATCTTGCTGGAACATCTGAATGTTTTCATTTTAACTTTTATTAATGTTGCTGTTGTTTTGTTGTTTCTCTGTTGAGTCTGGTTATTTGTTGTTTTTCATTGCTGTTTCTTTGTTGACCCATTTCAGTCCAGTTTCAATTTAATTTTATGTACATGGTGCCAAATTACAAGATCATTTGCCTCAAGATTTATGATGTGAAGTGTCTACTAAAATACAACAGAGAAAATCTTAACAATGAAAAAAATCCCAATGAGCAAACACTTGGAGACAGTGGGAGGAAAAACTCCATTTTAACAGAAACCTCCAGCAGAACCATGTCTCAACCTTTCTCTTCATATTCTTCAACCTGTCTCATTATCAGGCTGTGCACAAAACTCCATTACAGTGTCTCCTGGCTTAGAAACACCACACTTTGGTTTATTATAAATGGACTCCAACACACCAGGCATAATTTTGCCCATGACTTGCTCTGAAACAGAACTCTCCATCTCATTTACAGCGAGTTCAGGTAAACAACAACATACAATCTTGAAAGCAGCTGAAAGGGAAGCACTAAGATTCACAAAGTGAAAAAAATGGAAGTTAGACTCTAATTTACCTAGTAGACCTCGTGATGACACCCCCCACTCTGTCCTGCTGCAGGGTGTAACAGTCACAATGGTGTGGTGTCTCTTTAATGTAACATAAGTCAAGGGGTTATGAGGTCATTAGTGTGCACCACTGCCCTCTCTGTGATTTATGGGAACAACATGCTTGCACGTGAGTACATGGAGAAAGATGGACTTTATATGTTTTACCCCTCCAGAACCCTTTGCAATGTTACAGGTTGTATGAACACTGTCTGTCATGTTTGATAAGCAGCTGCCGTTCAGCCGGGCTTTGTATGGTTGATGAAGAAAATGTGCATTAAAGGATACGCAGTGGAATTCCCAGTACCAGTGTGATCGTGTATTCTTCCTACTATCCAGCTAAGGTTTCTACCACCTCCTCTCAACCACTGAACACAACCCAAAGTTACAAGGGGAGGGGGGGCACAGGGAGCTGTGAGGGCGATGCGGAGGTGTGCCAAGAGAGGCAGGTGTGTGTGCTCAGCCTAATGATCTTTTTCCTCTCTCTGTGCTTTTAGTGACAGCGGAGTTGGAGGAGCAGTTGGTAGCAGCAGCTAAGGAGTGCCTGTTTCCTGAGTGCTCTGTACCAAAGCAACAGAATCAGCTGCTGAGTGTTAAATAAAGCCTGCTTGAGCATGGAAAGACTGTTTGTGTGGGGTCCATTCTTCACAGTGACATGTGAATCTGAATGTTATGTTGATACAGTGTGTAAATAGTTAAAAAGAAAAAGAAAAAGCCCACCAAACTATTCTATTTCAGTGCTAATTGCACTTTTATGAGAATGTTTTAGTCCTGCTTTATTGAAACTTTTATCAGCCGGTATTGCTTCCTTTACGTTAAAAACCTAACGGTATTGCAAAGGTGTGATGCAAAGTGGCAGGCACCACTTAAGGTGAACACTCTAGAATTTGAGGGTTTTAAGCAAGGCTCGGTCAATTCTTGATGAGTTATAATAATAATAATAATAATAATAATAATAATAATAATAATAATAATAACGGATTGCATTTATATAGCGCTTTTCAAGGCACCCAAAACGCTTTACAATTCCACTATTCATTCACTCTCTCATTCACACACCGGTGGAGGCAGTTACAGTTGTAGCCACAGCTGCCCTGGGGCAAACTGACAGAAGCGAGGCTGCCATATCGCGCCATCGGCCCCTCTGGCCATCACCAGTAGGCGGTAGGTGAAGTGTCTTGCCCAAGAACACAACGACCGAGACTGTCCGAGCCGGGACTCGAACTGGCAACCTTCCAGTTACATCTGCCAACTCTTGAGCCACGATCGCCCAATAGACGAAACCGTATATTAGTGATCATTGTAGAAAAATAGAATTGTAATTTTACAGTCAAAGTTGTTCAAAGTATGAAAGTATCAAAGACACTCAAGTCTCTCAATGTTACAGAGAATCAGAAAGGTAGAAAAAGCTGGAGGGAGTTGATTCAACTTGTTTCTGTGGAAGTGAAATCATAGAAGCTTATGAATATGGAACTATGTAATTAATGATTCTAGTTTTTGGTTGGACTTTAGAGGGAAGACATAAGTTATGTGATTTATTTTTTCAGAAAAAATATATTTTTTCTACCTTTTGCTCTCACCTTGTTCAGAAAATTTCCGATTAGATTTTTTTCTTTCAAGTTTCTGAGTTTTGTCTTTGCCGTCTCTTACATTACTCTTCAGATTCTGCCACATGCCAGAAATCCTTCCAGGTCTCCATGTTTTTAATATGAACAGTGACCCTAATATAGCAACATATGAACCAATAGCAGAAATACAAAAATGCAATGTAAATCCACATCAGAAACACATTTGCACATATATGATGGAATAGTAGGCACTAAGAGGCTGTGTTTATGCAGATTTCACAGCACAAGGTAATTTTAGTTTTCATTTTGGCATGAAATTGCACTGTTCGCATTTATCACAAACATACAGGAGTTTCTTTGCCTCTTAATGGCTTAGATTAACAATGTCAAAGGAAATCTAAGTGCTATATTTTGTTCTGTGTGTTGCTAGACATCTTGTTGTCAGTCCAGCTATGTAGAAACTCCTTGAATATATAGTGCTATCATTAAAGATATGGAACGATTTACTGTCTGAAAATAAAAGAGCGCTAGATGACATCCCTGTGTACTCAGCAGTGTGTCAGCTCCACAGAGTTTGACAGATCAACTGGATTTGAGATCATAAAAATATTTAACTGCTACACTTGGATGTATTATTCAAAATGAAAGCATAAATATGCAAACATAAATTCTGTATATACATGCATTTATACATGCATCCGAGGGTTTACACTGATGCAGTGTTATCTTGTCATGCATCTGGCAGCAGAGCCAGGGCTGATTTGTGAGCTTCACAACTTTATCTGGCACAGTTTTTTCAACCTTTTGGTCTGCCATAATATACACACATATTCATAATGTATGTGACAACAACTAGTCACCAACCAACTCTAGAATACAATCACAAAAGAGTGCATGGTTAAGACCTTGCTTTGGTTGAAAAGGACATATGAGGAGGAAAGTGACTAATTCTGCATTCTCTGATAAGCAGAAGCTCAGGATCCTGCTTATTATACAGTCTTATAGGCTTCAGCTGAAGTCAATGACAGACATGTAAAGGAACTGTTCATGTGTGACTGCAGCTTCTGCTGTGGTATGATTTTTTCTTTTTTTGAATCCAAAGTTGTTGCAGTGCAAGAACTTATAACAATAATACTGCATGATTTAACCTTGTCCAGTACGATGCTGGCCTTGGCTGTACACAAAGCCAGCTCCATGAAGAAAAAGTCCTAAACCTAAACCATATTGAAGTACCCAATAATGCATGAATTGAGATATATATATATATATATATATATATATATATATATATATATATATATATATATATATATATATATATATATATGTATATATATATATATATATACATATATATATGTACATATATATATATGTACCCAATCTCGGGTGGGGGTGATGATATCTCCCCCCTGACCTGGCGTCCTGACTCCTCCTTGCCGTAGCATTTGTGTTGTTGGAAGATGGCCCCAACTGACCGAGTGCTCAGTGAATACCTCAGGCAGCAGAAACCCAAGAAAGAGGAGGGAGACGAGGAACCATCATGGAAGGACAGGCCCCTGCACGGTATGTACCACCGGCAGATAGAGGAGGTGGCTGATATCCAGAAATCCTACCAGTGGCTGGACAAAGCTGGACTGAAAGACAGCACAGAGGCACTAATCATGGCAGCACAAGAACAAGCTCTGAGCACAAGATCCATAGAGGCTGGGGTCTATCACACCAGGCAAGACCCCAGGTGCAGGCTGTGTAAAGATGCCCCAGAGACAATCCAGCACATAACAGCAGGGTGCAAGATGCTAGCAGGCAAGGCATACATGGAACGCCATAACCAAGTGGCCGGCATAGTGTACAGGAACATCTGTGCCGAGTATAACCTGGAAGTCCCAAGGTCAAAATGGGAGATGCCCCCAAGGGTGGTGGAGAATGACCGAGCTAAGATCCTGTGGGACTTCCAGATACAGACGGACAAAATGGTGGTGGCTAACCAACCGGACATAGTGGTGGTAGACAAACAGAAGAAGATGGCCGTAGTGATCGATGTAGCGGTTCCGAATGACAGCAATATCAGGAAGAAGGAACACGAGAAGCTGGAGAAATACCAAGGGCTCAGAGAAGAGCTCGAGAGGATGTGGAGGGTGAAGGTAACGGTGGTCCCCGTGGTAATCGGAGCACTAGGTGCGGTGACTCCCAAGCTAGGCGAGTGGCTCCAGCAGATCCCAGGAACAACATCGGAGATCTCTGTCCAGAAGAGCGCAGTCCTGGGAACAGCTAAGATACTGCGCAGGACCCTCAAGCTCCCAGGCCTCTGGTAGAGGACCCGAGCTTGAAGGATAAACCGCCCGCAGGGGCGTGCTGGGTGTTTTTTTTTATATATATATATATGTATATATATATATGTGTATATATATATATGTATATATATATATATATATATGTATAACATTTGTGTAGATTGTAAGGAATACTGTATAGTTATAACTGCAAGTGTACCTAAATAACATATTGGAGTAGATTTCTAGGGTATAGTATGTTGCACAAACACTATTTTAGGCTGAAACAAGAGATTTAATCATTTTCCTTTTCATCCAATTGTAATCACCACTTAATAAGAAAATCCATGTATGCACTGGGAGAACATGCACAGACACAGCTGCATAGAAAAAAAAACCTTCTTGTAATAAAACCATAAAAATAGCTACCTTCTGAAACATTTTTGAAGGAATTGTCTGATCCATAACATGACCTCATTCACACAAGTATGAGCTTGTTTAGGCTCATACTTGTGTCAAACAGGTGTGAGGACAACTATATATCAGTGCTGCCATGCTCCCATTCAAGAAGCCAGGTGGCTTTTTTCTTTAAAGAATTGTTAAGAAGGCATGAACGTTACTTATATCCATATAATTAAAGAGTGTATTGATCCAGTCTATACTTTTTAATGCTGTGATTTTTTTTACATTGGTGTCTGGGGATAATGACTTTCATTGGTCCTTAGTAAATTTAGCAGTTTTTACCACCTACCTGTTGACTCTGGGTTAGCACTTAGGTGGGTATGTGACAAGAAAGTGTTGCCAAAGAATTAAATAGCACAGTCACACCAAATGCAATAGAGTTGTAGTGGTGTTTCAGAACACTGCAGTGCTCTTTATCCTGCTACCACAAGCACTCAAATACATGCTGCAAGAAGATCCTGTTTCTTTAAATGTATGCTTTTTTCCTCTTCTTTTACCGTCAAGGTAGGTTCTCTTCTTGTGTTTTCCCACAGATTTATTTCTTAAACACCATAAAAATAATATTTCAAGAAAAAGTGGAATTCAACCTATTACTGTCTCCAAAGTGAACCACCCACAATATTCACATCAAGAGCAGAGAAATTCCAAAAGACCAAAGAAGAAGCCGAGAATGGTAGAAGTATGTCGATATATATTTTGAAAGCATTTATGCTATTTCTGTACATAAAGCACAGGGACAAGGTTGTTCTTTTGTGTGACAACCCTTGCAAACTGATAGCAGATAATGAACTTTGAGGTCTTACAGAAGTTCAACAAAAACATGCTGTGGATTGAGAGGAAAGAAAAGTGCCTCTGCTCTGCTTTTCTTTTGTTCTCTCGCTGCATCCTATAGATGCTATACTATAACTCTCTGAGCTTTTAATCCTTTGTGTGCGGAAAAATATGACTAATAGTGCCCCCTAGAGACAATTTGGAGAAATATACCCCCATTCAAATTGCTCAAGGGAACCTGTCTATGTGTTTGAGCTGCTGCACTGCAGTTAAACCTGCTTTTAAGCATCAGATGAATATTTTCCATCAGAACAAGACCAAAAGAAGCAAAAGGACTCTGGAGAGGGCAAGTCATTCAAAGTATTTTTTCCCTTGCTTCGGGCTCTTAAAATATCCCAAATGTCTCTGCATGAAACATTAACACACAACAACAAAGCCATACCCACACACAAAGCTCCATCTGTCACCTATTGAAGGTCTTTCTCTCTTTGTGTCTCATAATTACATAAATGCACATAAACATAAATACACACTTTACTTCCTCCTAAAGCCCCAGAACCCTAAACTAAACTGTGCAGAAGATGAAAAGGGCCCCAACACTCAGCTGCTAATATGAAGTCATTAGATGTGTTTGGTTAAGAGTTTATTCAGTAGGATTTGGCAATTTTACAGTCAGTGAGCATGCAAATAGGCAGGTTGTATTTCTGAGAAGGGACAGAGAGGCAGGAGGGGGTGTCTCTGGTGGTATGCATTAACAGTGACTAACACACACACACACACACGCACATACACTCATGCACAGCAGTATAACTGGTACATCCTCTTGATAGGTCAACCATCCAGAACTCAATCAGCAAACACACTTGCACACACCCTGGGGCTCCTTACATCTCACACTCATATTCAAATTGTTTATGCTCACAATCTATCCATGTTAATGAGTGTGTGGTGAAACATACTGATTGTTTCACCAGCATGCAGATGAGAAGAGGTATGCTATATGTACCCATGTGTCTATCTGTGCCTTTGTGGGGACTAATTTGAGAATCTGAATGAGTGAATTTTGGAAAGTGAGAACAATGTTTGATGAATGGGGATATGTTTTTGAAGAAAAAGGAAAGTAGGGAATCAACATTTTTATAAAATGAGCACTTGAACTCAAAGTTAGAAAGGAGTTTACTTTAATCTGATAGAAATCTTTGAGAGGGGAAAACAGGATGAGTTTGAAAATTAACCTCGTGTAATCCACCAGGTCATTGCCAACCTATTTAGGGTTACAGGTAGTGGTAAGGTTCAGTTAACTTCAAACCCTTTTAAAATAATTTTTGCCTATTTTGGGGACTTGGATAGAAAAGCTTAGAAAAGAAATTGCAATGCCCAAATACTGCCTCAGTTCATCGCCACAGCAAAAAAAAAATTAACTAAATCAATCAAGAAAAAACTGAACTTCAGACTGAGAGTTATAGAATTTAAGTAAATTGTATTTTGGTGAATGAAGATCTGGTTATAATCACAGATCTGATTTATCAGCCCAGCTATGAATGCACTCTTGGATGCTGTTCATTATTCTGCCCTTTGCTGGTGATGTTTAAAATCATCTTGTATGAAAACGTTGGGTGGTTGTTCCGGTTTTGAAACACATAAAAGGCCTTTAGCAAGACATGTGGAACACATGGGAGACAGGATAAGATGAAAACTCACTCACTCAAATACAACCAACAGAGAAACAAACAAAAAAAAAAAAAACCCTCAAACACAATCTAAAAACACAACAACACATAATAATAAAAAATAAATCATAAATATAAATCCAAAGGGAAGTGACTGTAAATAAGGTCTTCATTTTTCTGTTATTGAATCCACATTTTCACCTTTTCCTTCTGCACAGCAGGTCCACTTTAAATTAAGTGTTTTTGCCTTTGTGGCAGTGACGTCATATGATGTGGGTATTTTATCTA
Source organism: Rhamphochromis sp. 'chilingali' (assembly GCF_963969265.1). NCBI lineage: Eukaryota > Metazoa > Chordata > Actinopteri > Cichliformes > Cichlidae > Rhamphochromis > Rhamphochromis sp. 'chilingali'. Next base: position 27,132,387 of record NC_137934.1, read on the forward strand.
TATGATCAGTTTAGATTTGTTTGCATGGCAATATCAGCTGAAACAAAGAACAATATGAAGGCTTACATTTATTATCCATGTCACATGTTTCTTTCTCAGGAGACAAGCCACGTCCACCTGCCAAACAGATGCTACCTTTCTCTATTTCTACTCTCCTTTCATCTCTGTCTGCCTGATTTACTCCCTCTGCAGTTTAGTGGCATTTTCTATCTCCACTGAGGTTTCTGCATCAATCCCCCATTTAATCTGGCACCCACTGAATAAACAAGAGATACACAACACAAGTGGGCAGTAAAAATTGTTGTCTTTGCAGGATAATGACAGAAAACTGGACTGGGGTCCACATGCCTGTGAAGGAAACAATACTATACCTGATGCAATTTTATGACCAAACAACAATGGTAATTTCTGAGTCAAAATTGGGCTGAAGTTGTGCATCTGTGAGCGCAGAAGCCTGGAGGCAAAGCTGAGCGAGGTGGGAGTCCTGCTGCAGATCAGACAACTGGGAGAAGACACCAGTGAAGTCGTTTAATATCTGCCTGTGTGTGCACAGGGGAGGCAGATATGATCTTATATTACATTTAAAATATGATATAATACAATACAAGAAATTACACAGGTTTATCTGGTTACGCGGGTGCAATTTCTTCCAACACCAATCATCCAACTTATGAACTGTGAGGGTTGCCAGTGGATATTTTTACTATTGACTATTCTCTTGATTTTTATTCATCTTTCTATGTCACTGTTTGGATGAAAATATCAGTACTGTATTGGGACCCACTACTTTGGTGGCTTAAACTATATAACTATAGAATATTATGAAAAGAAACTGCAGCAATGTTCCCTCTAAACTGTGGTGCAGTTTAGAGGGAACTCTAAAGTGCAGCGCAAATGCGCACTGCTGGCACGGTTTCTGCGCACAGAAAAAAAATCTAACCTGAATTGAAATTAAAATTAAAACTTTAACAATTCTGTTTTGCAGTGCTAGTCAGTAAGTGACTGGCTGCTCCCGTATGGGATTATTATGATGCCACCTTATCCCATAGTCCAGCCAATGATGCGATTCACATTCGTATGTACTCAGCTAATCAACGTCGTTGACAGGCTATGACAGCGTCCCTATGTGCCGACACCGGTGTTTTAGCTAACAAAGCGGCGTGGCTGATGTGGGGCGAAGCCACGTTAATGACAAAGTGTACAACCATTGGAGATGTGACCAGGACAGACGGAACAATTGACGGAAAAAGTGTGGACTTTATACCAGTTTTTAAATTGTGTTGATAGGCCATGTAAAAACACTGTTATGATAAAAATATTTGCATTGTTTGTTTTTTTCCTGAATACTATCGTTGTTTATATTTACTGCGGGAAGAAACGGGAAAAACTGCGTTTTATAAGGAAAATGCTCAAAAGCACTCTCCGCCTGTGAGCAAAAATGACGCCAAAAAACCCCCCACCCTTATTGGTCGAAAATGTACCATGTCGACCAATCAAAACATGGCGTTTAGTTGTTTAGGAAGGGAGGAGTTTTAGGAGTGCAGCGGTGTTTTGAGATGTAAGAGATTTGCCACGTTTAGCGCAAATCTTGTGTAGTTAGTGTGTAGTGTAGTCAATAGTTTTGTTGTGTGTGTCAGAACAATGAGGCAACTGCTGAATATTACAGGTGTTACAGGAGTGATACATCTCCTGTTGTCAGGCCTGCAGGTATCAGGCTGTTGTTCTCCTTTATCTCATAGTGGACAGAAATTATTTTTTGGAGTGGCACAAATAATGTGTGTGGCATCAAATTTGATGCAGAGCAGCTGAATGTTCTGTAAATAGTTTGAAATGTTTATTTAAAAAACCGCCTTGGCTGCATTTTTAGGTAAATAGCTGAAAAAAACTTTGTTGTTTGCAAAACTCACTTACTTTTTTGAAGAAGTAACTATGTAATTAATTGCCCAACATTGGTCATTATATACTGTATTTTTCAGACAAAGAGTTACAGACTCTCTCCCAGACCACAGACTCACAATACAAGTCAGAGCTTTATTTAAAAAGAAAAAAAAAAGAAAAAGTTGTTTTCAAAATTGGAGTTCAAGTTATTTTTACTTAAAATAGTGTTAACATACTACACAGATCATGAACAAGATTTATTTAAATTTTCATTGTAAGTGTGCTAAAGCAGTTAATTAAAAGTAGTCTAACATAAATATAAATGCTGTAATTTGCTTATTTTAATAAACCATGTAACTTGGATGGATTCAATGCTGGCGTGACCACAGTGCACATGTCTGATGTTGCTCACAGTGGTCCAAGGGACCGCTCAGGGAGTTTGTGTGTTTGCTCAGACACATGAAAAATTAGAGGGAACATTGAACTGCACCGTATATAATATTGTCTTCAGAAAAAAATAACTTAATAGGTGTTCTCTGATTTAGTTAAATGTTTCTGCATCTCATTATTTATAAACCTTTGTGGTTTAGAGAAGATGTATCCTATTCTTTAATATTTAACCAATCTGGTTATCATTAAAATTATTGTTTATTAACTTAATTTCTTGGGAATGCAGGTCATTGCTGATGAGCAACTGCCGTGAAGTTTTGTAAAGATGCTGTTGCCTCCCAGTGGAAGTTGTTAGAGGAACTCAATTCAAATGGCCCCATCCACCTGGGACTCAGCCTCACTGTGACCTGAATCAGATACGTGGAAGATAATGGCAAAATAATTAAGACAAATTAACTCACCAGACTGGTTTGAAGCCAATCAGGGGCCTTTCTGTGTGAAGTTTACATATTTTCCCCAGGGTTGAGGAGAGTTTCTGGGCACTCCGGTTTCCTCACACAGCCTAAAGACATGTATGGGCATGGGGTTAGGTAATTGGTGATTCTAAATTGACCACAGGTGTGAGGCTGTTTATATGTGTGTTTTAGCCCAGCAACAGATTGGCAACCTGTCCAGGGTGTACCCTGCTGTGTTGAGCTATCACAGCTGGGATATGCTGCAGCTCTACCACAATCAACATGATGAATGGACAGAGTTTTTCACTCTAGGGCAAGGTTCTTCAACAGTTCTCAAGAGCTCCGTCCTGCAGCTTTTAGATGCATCCCTATTCCTACACAGCTGAATCAAATGGTTGAATTACCTCTTCAGCATGCCCTCATGTTTGGCCTGGTAACAAGCCATTCGAGTAGGAGGCGGTAATGCTCCTTTACGTTGGTTGCCAACCACGGTTAAACACAAAGAAGAAGAAGAGAAGAAGAACAAGCCATTCATTTGATTCAGGTGTGTTGGAACAGGGACGCATCTAAAAGCTGCAGGACAGTAGCTCTCGAAGACTGGAGTTGGAGACCCCTGTTCTGGGGAATGGCAGCGCACAAGAAGGGGGAGACACTATTATTGTCACGATAATCAAATGTGCTCGATAGCTCTGCTTGTGATTTCTTTCACCACAAACTAAGCATGAAGCAAGTCTTCTTTTTTAACACATGATAGTATGATAGTAAATTAATATAAAATTTCAGATTTTTCAGATTTGATGGCTGCATATCTATGATGCAACTCTCCCATTCTTTGACAATAGGTTCCCTATTGGATTGATAATCTGGTGACTGTGGAGGTCCTGTAAGTACAGTGAAGTTGTATTCAAGAAAGCCGTTTGACATGATTTGAATATTGTAACTTGGCATGCTATCATGTTGAAAGCAGCCCTGAGAACATGGTTGCACTGTCCTTATAAAAGGATAAACATGGTTATTCATTTTATGTAAAAAATAAATTCTGACCCTAGCATTTGATTGTCTCAGCAGAAATTGAAACTCATCAGACCAGAAAAGGATTTTTACAGTCTTCTATTGTCTAATTTTGATGAGCCTCAGTTTCTGTTTATAGCTGATAGTAGGTGCACTGAGTGTGGTCTTCTGCTGTTGTTGGCCATCAGCTTTAAGGTTCAATATGATGTGTTATCAGTGATGCTCTTCTACATGCCTCAGATGTAACAATTGATTTGGACGCTCCACTGTGACATGGCATTTTTTCTTTACCCCAAAATTGACAGGGCTCTGGGCTAGGACCAATTCTATTTACAATATACATGCTTTCCCTAGACAGTATCATTGGAAGGCATAGCATATATTTTTATTACAATGCAGATGATGTTTTACCTGTCCATGAAGCCAGATAACTCATACCAATTTGATTAAACTGCATAAATGTCTAAAAGACATTACAACCTGGCAGACCTCTAATTTCCTTCTTCTAACTTCAGATAAAACTGTGGTTACTGTACCTGGTATCTAATCAGATGGTATAACAGCTGTGTACCTCTGAGCTATTGAAATTGTACTTTAGAATCGGTTTTAGTAATAAGGAAGAAAATAATTTCTTCCTTGTTACTAAAAAAAAAAAGAGCTGAGAGGATTTGTACAAAAGGAAATGGTTGGTACAATGGACGGATGCAAGGTTTTTCGAACAGCATGCATCATTCATAATGCACGGCACATTTTCAGATGTTAATTTTAGTAATATGCATCTTTTGTTAAAAACATGTTTTCATATTATTCTAAATGTTTTTCTTCTTGTCTGAAGTGTAATGTTGATAATTCATGAAGCGAGGCGTCACACATTTAAGCGGCATTATTCATTATTGAGAATGTGATTAATGGTTTTAAATGCCTATGTTATTAGTTTTTAACATTTTCCATTAAACGGTTCTCAAATTTAACTTAATATCTGAGTGTTTCTTAGCCTTAGATCAGTCAGTTAGTCTAATTTTTCTAAGGTCAGTACTTCCACGCTTTAAATGCTGCACGCTCATACTCTCTCCCGCGCTCGATATATAATCCATTGTTGATCTGCACATAGCTGTTGCCAGGAACATTGCACTCGCTTACGTCACTGTCATGAGACACTCTCGCAAAAAAATCACGGTTTTACTAACGCAGCGTGCTTATGAGAAAGTAACAGTAATCTAATTACCGTTTTAGCAACAGTAATCCCTTACTTTACTCGTTACTTGAAAAAAGTAATCGGATTACAGTAACGCATTACTTGTAACATGTCTGTGAAGGTTCTCAGTCATCCAGGTCATCGTAGTCAAAGGAGCTTGCAAAGAAAAGCGTCTGGACTTCTTTAAGTTACTTGAAGACGTTTCACCTCTCATCTGAGAAGCTTCTTCAGTTCTAAGGTCAAATGGTGGAGAGTCCCAGATATAAATCTAGTGGGAGTAACCCCCCACAGAGGGACAAAAGGACCCCCTGATGATCCTCTAATCGCCTGAGCCAAGGTGTGAAACTGGGTGTGGGTCCCAATCAGCCAGCGTTTCGGGTGAGTTCATTGTGAAACCTGGCCCCACCTTATCATGCGAATTCCTGAGGTCAGATGGCCCAGGATGTGAGTGGGCGTTAAGGCATCTGGGAAGGGATCTCAAAACTGGATTATAGATGGCAGAGAGTTGGTGTCGTAAACCCCCGCCTCTGTTCAAAGATGGTCGCTCACAGTGGACATAGATGGCTTCTTTCACTCCTCTTTCAAACCATCTGTCCTCTCTGTCCAAAATGTGAACATTGGCATCCTTGAAAGAGTGTCCTTTATCCTTAAGATGCAGATGGACTGCTGAGTCTTATCCTGGCTCTTCTGTGTTGTGCCATGCGCTTGTGAAGTGGCTGTTTGGTCTCTCCAATGTAGAGGTCTGAGCATTCCTCGCTGCATTGTACAGCATACACCACATTGTTAAGTTTGTGTTTTGGCGTTTTGTCTTTCGGGTGAACCAGTTTTTGTCTGAGTGTGTTGCTGGGTCTGAAATGCACCGGGATGTCATGCTTGGAGAAAACTCTCCTGAGTTTCTCTGATACACCGGCTACATAGGGGATGACAATGTTGTTGCGTCTGTCCTTCTTATCCTCCCTCGCTGGTGTCTGGTCTTCTTTTCTGTGCCTCTTTGCTGACTTTAAGAACGCCCATTTAGGATAGCCACACGTTTTGAGTGCTTCCTTTACATGTGTGTGTTCCTTCTTTTTTCCTTCAGGCTTAGAGGGAACATGTTCTGCCCGGTGGTGTAGGGTCCTAATCACTCCAAGTTTGTGTTCCAGAGGGTGATGGGAGTCGAAGAGGAGGTACTGGTCCGTGTGTGTGGGCTTCCGGTAAACTTCGATGTTGAGTTTGCCGTTCTCTTCAATGTGCACAGCGCAGTCCAGGAAAGGCAAACAGTTGTCCTTTGTGTCTTCCCTGGTGAACTTGATGTTTTTATCCACAGCGTTAATGTGCGCAGTGAAGGATTCCACTTCGTGTGTCTTGATTTTGACCCAGGTGTCATCCACATATCTGTACCAGTGGCTGGGTACTCTTCCTTTGAAAGAGCCAAGAGCCTTCCTTTCCACTTCCTCCATGTAAAGGTTGGCTACAATAGGTGACACGGGGGAGCCCATGGCACAGCCTTGTTTTTGTCTGTAAAAGCCTTCGTTGTACTTGAAATATGTAGTGGTAAGGCAGAGGTCTAACAGTGTGCAGATCTGATCGGGTGTGAAGTTGGTCCTGTCCTCCAAGGAGCTGTCTTCTTGTAGTCGGTTTCTGACAGTCTCCACGGCCTCCGTGGTGGGTATGCAAGTGAAGAGAGAGACTACATCAAAGGACACCATGGTTTCATCTGGATCCAGGGTAAGTTTCTGGACCTTGTCGGTGAAGTCGGTGGAGTTCTTGATGTGGTGTGGGGTGTTCCCCACGAGAGGAGCAAGGATGGTAGCAAGGTGTTTAGCAATGTTATAAGTGGCTGAGTTTATGCTACTGACTATGGGTCTGAGTGGGACAGCTTCCTTGTGGATTTTAGGAAGTCCATAGATGCAGGGTATGGCATCCCCTGGGTAAAGGCGGTGATATGTAAGGCGGTCAATAATTTTGTCCTTTTCAAAGTCTTGAAGACAAGCTATAACTTTCTTTTTGTAGCTGCTTGTGGGGTCTCACTTTAAGGCTTCGTAGGTATTGTTGTCACTGAGGAGAGTAGTGATCTTTGTATGGTAATCTGTAGTGTTTAGGACCACGGTGCATCTTCCCTTATCAGCTGGTAAAACAGTGATGTTGTGGTCTTTGCTCAGGGAAGCGACGGCCTTCTTTTCCTGTATTGTGAGGTTGGATGGAGGGACTTTGGCACTGGAGAGCGTGGCTGAGACTTTCATCCTGATTTGCTCTGCTTCTGTCTGTGATAATTTATTAATCCGTATGGCAGATTCTGTGGCTGTGATGAGGTCCACTATGGGCAACTGTTGTGGAGAAATGGCAAAATTGAGTCCTTTGACTAATACTCTCTTTTCAGGTTCAGTGAGAATCCTGTCTGGAAAGTTCTTAACCCATTTCTCCTGACTGACTTCAGGTGTGTTTTCTTCTCTGGGTTGTGTAGGTTCAGGATGAGGAGTGTGTGTTTTTGAAAGCAAGGTGTGAAATTTCCTGCGTTGTCTTTCTTTTCCTTTAGAGTGTTGGGCCCGCTGGGCCTTGTCCACAAACTTGTACACCTCTTCTAAGATTGGACAGGGTAGAAGGATTTCCAGTTCCTGCAGGGTCTGGCTGATCTTGATCTGGAGGGCATCTATGGTGAAATGGACCTGTCTTATCCTTTCACTTAAAAGGTGATTTTGTGCTCTCTGTAGAATCAAGTCTGCTCTGTATCCCCTGACAGTGGATCCAAGGCGCAGGCTCTTAGGAACAACTCTGCTTTGTCTACATCTTAGGTTGAAACGGAGATGGTTCCCATAATCCGCTAGTTTCCTTGATTCCCTTTCATACTCCCGCACCAGTTGAAGGGTGTTCCTCCCAAAATGTACGGCAATATGTCTTGTAACACATTACTGCCTATCTCTGGTTATGACACCATGATAATGGATTGCCAAATTTTAAGAGTAATCATCTTTTGTCTTTGTTGCATTTTAGGCTTGGGAATATTTTAAACAGATTTCATGGACTCCGATGAATGAGAGAACTTACCCATAACCTAGCAGTTATGGAAGCTTCTGTAATAGGAGCTACAGTAATGTAGGCAGGCAGAGCTTCTACTATTCTACTGTCCATAGGAGCCATTAAAGTTTATTGAACAAACATAGCGACTCCTGCCAACTTGATTCCATTTCAAGCTGCCTAATAAAATCAGGGTGACCCTGGGTAGTCCCTTGTTAGTGCTTATCATCTCCAGTCCTTCTCTTCTCCTTCTCAACCTCATGCTCAGTTAATATAACCCCTCATATTATCCTCATGTTCACTAGTCTAGAGGGACCAACCCTGATATCTACATAAAGACAAGAAGACGCATCTCACCTGCTGCACCAGCTGCACTCTCAGGAAACAAAGGTATATCCGTGGCAAGACTTTAAAGACAGATGAGAGGTTACTGAGATTCAGAGCAGGTTATAGGACCCAACGGAAGGCTTAGGAAAATCCTCTGTCTCTGAGCAAATGACCCCCCCACCCCCCCCACACACACACACACCACCACCACCCCACATGTGCAGGCTTCAACTGAAAACAGCATGTGGTTTTATCAAAGGGACTTTGGTCAAATGCAAAATCACTTTGAGTTTTTCCAGCACAGACAACATCATAAACTTTTAAAGTTTTTTTTCTGCAGTTGAATAGAAATTTACATGAAGAAATTATTTCTAAAACTAAGCTTTTCACTTTTATCTGCAGCTGACAATAACATGGCTGGGAGCCCTCTTTCAGTTTTTGTTTTTTGTTTTTAATCGGAGACAGTTTTCTGGATCGGGGGCCTGTTCTTCGTACCTCGCTAAGTAAGTTAGCTGGATTAGATTGTTGACGATTTTGCGTGATCCTGGATCGTTCGGTTCCCCGAAGCTCATCCGGGACTTGCTGTCATAGCAACAGAGCCGTAAGCGTAAACCTGCTCGGGAGCAGGTTTACTTTATGTAAACAGGATTAGGGGGAACAACTAAGCTGTAGTGCCTCTGCACCTCACTGTACAATACCTTGTGCAATACTTTTTGTAAATAGTCAACAGTGCAATAGACTCAATACTTGAAATGTGCAATTCACTTGTATTTTTATTTTTTATTCCTATTTATTCTATTTATCCCCTTTGTATATTTTATTTATATTTGTCTCTGTATTTATATATGTGTGTGTGTGTGTGTGTGTGTGTGTGTGTGTGTGTATATATATATATATATATAACAGTTCTGTAACTGTAACTTTGGTCGTTGCTGTGCTTTTTTTGGAAGTCGAATTTCCCAGAGGAACCCACCCGAGGGATTAATAAAGTTCTATCTTATCTTATCTTATCTCTTAGATCGCGGCCACGCAGGTATGTCCGCTTCATTTATACGAAAGCAACAGCGATATTCCACCACTGTTTCACCATAAATAAATAACATCAATGTAACTAAAGATAATGCAGCACTTGATCCTTTTATTGATGTCACACAGATACATACAGGTCATTTCCTAAAAAAGGGAAATGTACTATTAACATTCTATTACATGTATGTGATTATTACAGATGTAATTCATATTTCAGAGTAGTAATTGTAAATTACTTTGTGTAATCAAGATGAGAGACCACGGCTATAAAAGCGAAGGTGGATTTGGGAAGTCTGTCGCAGCCATGTCCTGTCCGTATACGCGACCAACCCATTGCGGAAGGTGCAAGATTGATAAGGAGAGTCCTCAGAATTCAGCGTATATTGCGGGATAGACAGGATCCTTTAGCTCAGCGCGACAGTGTGCTCATTGAGAGATATCGATATTCCCGTGAGGGTATTATTTACTTAACCAACTTGTTGACGAGGGGGTGCAGGACCACCACCTGTCTTTTTTTCCTCTGCCCTTTTCTTGGTTGCTGTTATGAACAAACTAACAGAGTATTACAGGCCAGTATTACCTTGCCAAGAGACGAAAAGCAATCTAAGAGATAAATATTACCATTCTGTAGAATACTCCTGTATTCCACTTTTACTTGTTCCCATGTTCTTGTGGGTCCTGTTGTGGCTCTAATGTGAAAGGGGATATAATATAACATATTATAATATAATATAATGCCATATGATATTGGACAATATAGTGTCATATGATAGATCTACCCTACCGCCTACTGGTGTTGGCCAGAGGGGCCGATGGCGCGATATGGCAGCCTGGCTACAACCGTAGCTGCCTCCACCAGTGTGTGAATGTGGGAGTGAATGAATAGTGGTATCGTACAGCGCTTTGGGTGCCTTGGAAAGCGCTATATAAACCCAATCCATTATTATTATTATTATTAAATTACCTACGAGTTTGATTTGTCAGCAACTTTCTGCCAGCCCCTCTCTCCTTGCTTTTGCAGCCTTTGCAGTGTTCTCTTGCGTTTTCATTAAACTCTGAAACTCCTGAAATCCCGCACTCATGAGTTCTTGCTCTGCTGCCGGAAAATACCGAGCGCGCTCCTTCGACATTTTCGCCGACCAATCAGCGGGTTGCCGATCAATGTTTCTACTATCGATGCGTAGCCCCTTTTACGACACCCAGTGATGTCACATTACTGCGTCCAGCTGTACTAATCGTCAACAGCAGGTGTGTTCGGGGAACCGGATTAGCGAGCTCACGGTTAGCGCGATGGTTTGGTCTTGGATGTGTCATTTGATCTTGGATGTAGTAAGCGACGTACGAAGAACAGGCCCCTGGTGTATATCATTCATTCCAGAAATGTCATTACTTGCGTAATTTAGAAGCATCTACAAACAATGTAATTGTTTGTTATTCAGTTTGACGGGTGACACTATGCTGCAAACCCAAAGATGTTTATGAAAAATTGCCTTTGCGATTCATCATCTTCATCAAAAAGGTGGTTTACACTAGTTGGTAGATTCTGCAAGTCATCATACTTTTATGTCTTTAAGCATCACCCAGCAACTTTTGATGTGTTGGAGTTATGTTTAGAAGCTATTATTTTAGTTACAACTCTGTATTTTTGTATTGTTTTGAGAACTACATGGAAAAACAGATGATCTGCGTTCTAGAGAGTAATTAGCTCTGAGGCCACCAAACCCAAGTGGCCAATAGAGTGGGAAGGCCTCAGATTTTCCACTATACCCACTATCCCTCCCTGTACACAGATTCAAACCAAGGATGCTGAAGATTAACCTGAAAGGCAGGAGTAAAAAAAAATTACAAAAAACATCAGGAAAAAATTGAGCCAAGAAATCACAACCCTCCAATTGTCTGCAGTATAATTGAAATAAATTCATGATACTTAAATAGTATTTTTTTTTAAGTAAAAGGTATGTTACATATAATATGCAAAATACTTGAAGTTCATCAAAAATAATAAGTTGAACTCAAATGGAAGAAAATGGTAGATAAACTTAAGCTATCTGACTTATTAGGAATGTTTTTTTTTTTAAATTAGGAAAAATTAAGTTTACATTACTTAATTTATTTAAGTAATTTTAGCCTTTAAGTTTATAGTGTACTTAGAATTCATCATTTAGCATTTATTAGCAGATATGTGTTTTTACATTACAGCAGCAATATTCATGAATGCAGTAAGCCTTAAAAGGATCAAAAGGTAACATTGAAAATGCAGCCCAAAGGGAAGACATGACTTCAGGTATTCATTTTGCAGATGTCTGGTGTAACCTGGGAGTAAAAGAGATAATAATTGTAAGGAAATTAACCTGTGCTGACTACACTGTGCTCAGCTGCTGTTATAAATAATTCAGGGCCATGTAATTTTAAATAACCCTGCATGAAGTGTATTCTGAGAAAACCCTGCTTAAATAAATTCAGTTCCCTGCTTAAAATTTCAAGATGTATTTAATACACAGTGATCGAAAGACAAAAGGACAGAATGAAGATGAGTGCATAAAATGTATTTTTATGATTAGAATTTTAATGATATCAACTTCCTGGAACAGTGGTTTTGAATGTGTGTCGGGGTGGTCTGAGGGGTTATGACTAAAATGTGACAACACCACCTAGGAGAATGTCACCCCTAGGAAATATAAGGAGTCTTTTTAAACCAACCAGAAAAGATTACACAGGTTTGAGTATACACTACTGAGGGAGATTGGCTCCAGTATTAATATACCTTTAATACTGTAATTGTCGGGCTATAAGCCGCTACTTTTTGCACAAGCTTTGAACCCTGCGGCTTTTAGTCAGGTGCGGCTTTTCTATAGATTGTCCATGATTTTTGTGATATCGTAAGACGATTTGTTTTGTTTGTTCCGCTGTTGTACGGCACTACGTTGCCTGGCGGAAGGATCGGGGTTCAAGAGTGGTATGTTGGTCACATGTCCATCCGCCAGGCAACATAGTGCCGTACAAGTAGCGCGAAAAACAAACTTCAAAGTAGCGCTACGCGTTCAGCGGGAGTCGTGGATGACGAGCGGCGATAAACTTGCGAAAAGCAAGTTGTGCTCAACTCCACCGGTGGATTCTGACAGCGTGGAAAAGTGTGAAAACATCCACGATCACCAACGGATTTCGAAGGGCTGGACTGCTGCATGATGAAGAGGAGGACACCGCCACGGCCCTTCAGAGGGTGTTCGACTCCGACACTGACAATGACAATGAGGATTTCTTTGGTTTTGAAAGTGACAACGAAGGAAAGAAGCTGAGAGTGGATGACGAAGCCATCCTGATCCTGTTCGTATCCGACACTGGAGAAGAGGACTTTGGTGGTTTTAGAGCGCAGGAAGATGGTGGTGAATGACTGACTTTTCTTCTTGTTAAAGCCGTGTCACTGCACCTGAGCCTAAAAGGTAGTCCGAATCTATTTTTCTGGTGTGCTGTAGGTTATTGTTATGTAATACATTTGTTACTCATTTATGAAGCACAGCACATGTGCAAATATGTACCCATAACTTGTTTTTCAAAATATTAATAAAAGGGGTGTGTCTCCAAACAGCCATCTCTTTCCTGACAATTCCCTTTGTGCATATTCTCTTACATATGATGAGTCAACATTGAAACACCTGCGGCTTTTGGTCAGGTGCGGCTAATGTATGTACAAAACAGGATTTTCCCCTGATTTTAGCTTGTGCGGCTAATATTCAGGTGCGCTTTGTAGTCCGGGAAATACGGTAATTGCATTTGTTAAAAAAAAGAAAAGAAAAAGAATAATGCATGATAAAAGTGGACTGCGGCACATCCTATCCTGTAGTAGTGTCCTAAATTCAATAAACCCACCATATATTGAACTAGACTTACCAGTAGCTGAGGACCATGACAGAAGAAAATCACACATATGTTACACCGCTGAAATGATGGACCAACTCATCTCCTGTGCAACATATTTATTTTTACAGAAAACTGTAAAAACAGAAAAATATGACAATCAGTTCTCTTTGGCACGCGGTCCGTACGCCGCCTCTTCACCACTGACACTACTTCTTCCAGTGTAGAAAACATTACTTTATACAAGTAACTTATACAGTTTCATATGCACCACTTTGATAAACTGCTTAAATCACAAAAATACATTTTACTATACACATGAATAACATAGTGAACTCTGATTACAGTTTTATATTGTTTTCACTACTGTTTTAATCTATTTATGAACCTGTCTTCTTAACTGTATTTATTAAACTAGATTTCTTTCAAATAAACGTTTTTCTTAACATATTCCTATAGCATTCACTCTTCATGAACTAAACATGAAGCAATTCACATTTTCTCTTATTGTGCAAAAATATATATCTTGTGACTTTAACCCAAAAATACCTGCACCGAGCTCACAGAGTTTTGGTACAGTCTAACACTTGGATCGACGCAGGCTAACAACAGGATCAACTTGGAAATTAGCTCTGTTTTATATTATCAACCACCCAGCTTACCTGTAAAAACAGAAAAATATGACAATCATATCACAATCAACGGAACAGAGGCTATAGCTGGTAGCAGCACCAGAATTAAGAATACTGTATCCAACTGCCAGTTATAGTGTAGCAGCCTTCTCCACAATGGCTGGAAATAAGTGAATCGGCCACTCTGTTCTCACTTCCATCTTGTAATCCTGTCCTTTCACAAATCACCCATGAAACTTGTCTCCACCTACTCCACTCTGCCTGCACTTATTTCCACCTCTCTTGCGCTACTTTTGAATAGTTGAACCACGTTTTTTTAAACTCGTCAATCTTCACTATCTCTAGGCTTTGCATATTCACCTTTCCCTCTTACTCACACACGTATTCTGTCGTGCTTTGCCTTGCCGACTTTCATTCCTCTTCAATTCAGAGAATACCTCCATCCCTGCAGGCTCTCTTCCACCTGCTCCCTGCTCTCACTAGGATGTAGTGCAAAACAATATAGTCTGTAAACATCATGGTTCACAGAGACTCCTGCCTGACCTCGTCAGTCAACCTGTCTATCACCACCACAAACAGGAAGAGGTTCACTTTGAACCCATCTGTCAATCCTACTGCACATCTTACAACTGTCACACTGTCATTACTGTATATATGTCCTCCACCACCCTCACATACGTCTCTGCTACTCCTTCCTTATGCAGCATCACAGTTTCTCTCATCCTATCATATGCTTTCACTAGATCCACAAAAACACAGCGTAACTCCTAACCTGTAGTGCTCTTTCTCAGCATGTAGGAGTACTTCTACTCACTGATACTCAGCTCTCTTCTTAACCTAGCTTTAACAGCTCTTTCCCATATCTTGATGGTATGACTCAAGATTGTGTTAAACAATTTGGTCTTCTATCCTCTCTCTTAGACATCTTCATTCCTTCACAGGTATGTGATCTGGACAAACCACCTTCCCACTCATCATCCTCTTCAAAGCACATCCTTTCCAGCTTGATCTCTTTGCCTAGCCAGTCAGTATAACTCCTATTCTCATTTTGTAGTGTCCATCCTCACATAAAACTCACTGGAAGCATTTCCCTTTTTCTATATCATCTCTTTCTCTTCTTGGCTTCCCAGTACTCCTGTTTACTTTTTTATCTCCTTGACAATCCCACCTTTTCTGCAGCAAGAGTACTGACAGAGAATAGAAAGAGAGAGCATATTTCTCCTATATTCCCTTCTCTTCATCGGCTCCCTGTTAATTCCAGAATTGAATTTAAATTCCCAAGTAAGAAGCAGGCCCCATCTTATCTTAATGACCTTATAATACCATATAATCCCATTAGAGGACATTGCTCTCAGACTGCAGGCTTACTTGTGGTTCCTAGAGTATTTAGAAGTAAGTGGGAGGCAGAGCCTTCAGCTTTCAGGCAACTGTTGTTGTGATTTGGTGCTAAATAAATAAAATTGAACTGAATGGAACTCAACACTGGTCTCAAGGAATGGAAATGTCATTCTGTATGATCTACATGTCTGACTTGGCCCAGATTATACACTGGATGCCCTTCCAGATACAAGCCTCTAAATTTATTCAGCCTTGACAACAGCACTAGGAGTACACTCAAAGCCAGTGTTGACTTCAGGTATTGCATGTGCTTGAATCCTGTGAAGAGGGGATGACTTTTTCTACTTTTAATTAGCTCAAACAATTTAGGGTTCTTTTCTCACAGAGCCAATAGAAATCTAGTTCATTCTCTCACTACAGCAGCTCAGCAGATGTGCTTTGTTCTGCAAATCAACTAATTCTGTGGACTTGATGATGAAACCCACAGAGCTGAGATCAGCTGCTGCCATATGATACACTTGATTTAGCTCCTTACCTTGGGACTAGTTGGGCTCCAAACTGGAGCAGTTATAATGAGGCATGTGTTTTGTTGGCATTTAAATTTAACATGCAATTTTTCTGCATTTATGTCCTACCCTGGCAGGTTGGCAGATGCATCTGCTTCTTGGAGAAAACACATAGTATCGATTAGCTGAATCAGCAGACACCTGTGACAGTTAAATGGAAGGCTTTCCACAGTTAATATTTGCCTGACTGGGGACAAAACTGAATTAACCCACCTTTTTCTTTTTTTTAATGTTTCAAGATGATTTCTAAACTTTGATGTTATTATACGCTGCACTCACCTGGTTCAAATTGCCTTGTATAAAATCTCGTGATCCATGAAATACCACAATTAAAATGTTAAAAAGGATTTTGACTAAAAGTTCAACAAAAACATTGTTTTTGTGAAAAGATTTGAGATAACTTTGCAGTAAAAACCTGATTGTGACATAGTGAGAACTGAAGCAGAAATGGTGACAAATTACAGAGAAAACCAGAGAATGGAAAAAAAAAATAGAGGTAGCCACTCTAATGTCACCCATATGTTTCTGGACTCTCCCCTGTTTAGTCTTTAATTCATGATCTCTAAAACAAGCGTGGAGGAAGGCTTGTTAGCTAGCTGAATCTGGAAACACTATGGCTGCAACACACAGACACACATAATGCTGCAGCAGGCTAACAAAGGAAAATCATCAGCAGTGTAATGTACTAGTGAAATATTTGTGTTTCACCTTTCAAACTCTATGACTTTCTTCTAAAAAGTTATTCCCTTGTATGAAAAGAGTGTGTGTGCTAACATAGAAGTCAACTAATTGTAAGCTGTGTTCAAGGTCATGGCGCACTTTGTGTGTCTTTGCTATCAGACAGGTGACTGTGGCAGTGGGAAGAAATCTCCCCACAGTGTGAATAGACAAAGATTTTATTCACCAATAAGTATGAATGAGCTGTTATTTTTCCTTTCGGTATCATTGCTGGTGCAAAGACTGTTAAGCTATTGATCCTGGTGCAAAGGTTTCTTTCAATAAATCTCAGAAAATCTGTTTGGTTTTGAAATGTATTTTTCAAAATAATGGTGGTGTTCATTGGGCACATAATACAAGCCGATAAATAACCACTAAACCACTAAAACTACTGCCTAATAATTGACTTGATGCACGCCAAGTATCCAACCTGTAAATGCTGTTAAAAATGTTCTGTGTAGAGTTCATGATGTGCATGATTGATTTATAATTAGTTAAACAATTTCATGAATATATATAGTTTGTGTTAAAATGTCTTTATTTGAAATGTACATGTGTAATATGTAAGAGCTAGTGTCTCGTGAGAATACCCTTAACGAGAGTACACGAGACTTTTCATGGACTGCGAGGGAGCAGCTGTCTCTCATGAAGCGTGTTAAGCGAAAGATTTACTAAAAGAAAACCTTTTAGTAACACAAGGACTTAATGACTTATTTTCAGGACAAGCAGTCAACGAGGTATTTGTCATTTGAGAAATGTTTTTATTTGTGTTTGGACTTAATATGTGTACTGTAACTTTGCTAATTGGATTGTACTGTTCACTCGTAACCAGTTCTCACAGCGTATCGGCGTATTGACATACTGGCAATGGTGAAGCTAAGGGGGAGAGAAAGTCCAAGTAATAAACGGCCATTTCAAAGAACCGACCTCTGTCTGTGTTGTCGTGAAGAGAGCTACAAACAAATAAAAAAAACAAAAAAAACAAAATGGCTCCCAATTGTTCCCCATTCTTTTAGTGCAAAGAAGTTATCTCAGTTATTTCAGTTACCTATTTGTTAATTCACGGTGAACGCAATGTAACACAGTGCCCTGGGCTGCAAAATACCTACTTTTTGCAGTTCCTATTATTGTGTGGATGCTTTAAGCATCCACACTATTGAGTTCCTGTTTCTCTTTATTCTTTATTATTATTGTGTGGATGCCTTAATAGGCATCCACACTATTGAGTTCCTGTTTCTCTTTATTGTGGGGATGCCTTAATAGGCATCCACACTATTGAGTTCCTGTTTCTCTTTATTGTGTGGATGCTTTAAGCATCCACACTATTGAGTTCCTGTTTCTCTTTATTGTGTGGATGCTTAAGCATCCACACTATAGAGTTCCTGTTTCTCTTTATTCTTTATTGTGTGGATGCTTTAAGCATCCACACTATTGAGTTCCTGTTTCTCTTTATTGTGTGGATGCTTTAAGCATCCACACTATTGAGTTCCTGTTTCTCTTTATTCTTTATTGTGTGGATGCTTTAAGCATCCACACTATTGAGTTCCTGTTTCTCTTTATTCTTTATTGTGTGGATGCTTAAGCATCCACACTATTGAGTTCCTGTTTCTCTTTATTCTTTATTATTGTGTGGATGCTTAAGCATCCACACTATTGAGTTCCTGTTTCTCTTTATTCTTTATTATTATTGTGTGGATGCTTTAAGCATCCACACTATTGAGTTCCTGTTTCTCTTTATTCTTTATTATTATTGTGTGGATGCTTTAAGCATCCACACTATTGAGTTCCTGTTTCTCTTTATTGTGTGGATGCTTTAAGCATCCACACTATTGAGTTCCTGTTTCTCTTTATTGTGTGGATGCTTTAAGCATCCACACTATTGAGTTCCTGTTTCTCTTTATTCTTTATTGTGTGGATGCTTTAAGCATCCACACTATTGAGTTCCTGTTTCTCTTTATTCTTTATTATTGTGTGGATGCTTTAAGCATCCACACTATTGAGTTCCTGTTTCTCTTTATTCTTTATTATTATTATTATTCTAGTTGCTTCCGTACACTTTTCGCCGTTAAACTACTTCCACAATTTTCAGCCGATTTTCACCGTTCAAATTTTAAACTATTCAGCTATTTTTGCTAATTCCTGCTACGATTTTTGCTATTTTTAACTATTATACTTTTTAAAATATTAAGCTTTTTTCCTTTAATTTGTCCCATTGAAATGAATGGGAAACTTCAGCAATTCTGCTAAAATTTGCTTGTTTTTGAAACTTAACTACTTCCTCATATTTTCACCTAGAACAACCATTCAAACTTTAAAATGTTCACAAATTATTGGGCTATTCAGGTATGATTCAGCTTTTTCAAATGTTTTACTGTTTTACTTTTATGCCTCTTAAAGTTTTGAGTTGCAAAATTGTGATTTTTCACAAAATACATGTGTTGTTATGGTTGCTATGCTCTTGGCTTCCAGTGTGCCACTGAAGGTTTTGCAATTTTCACTTCATGTCCGAACAACTTCCTGCTACTTGCTCAATTTTCACTCAACTTCCACAAATTATACATCAAAACGTAGGTATTTTTGCTGGCTTTCAGAAAATGTCACCATCATTGTTGTGGGATTTATAGAATTTTTGCAAATCTCCTCAGACTAACACAAGGTCAGAAAACTCTCCATATAAAGTGAATGGAGAGCTTGTTCAAAATCACCGCTGGATTTCTGTAATGAGAGGCATATTCGAATCGTCATATCTCCTTAACGAAGCAAAGTTAAGACATGAGGCTTGTCCCCGAATATCTTCAGACACCCCTGACGCTCACAATTCAAGAATTTCTTTCTCACCTATTACCGTTCTGAAATGAGTTGGACTTGTTTGAGGGTAGGAAATTCGTCCTTCGCTCAGATTTCTTCAGATTTCAAACTGTGGAAATGAACCACTTTTTTCTCTCGTCATAACTTTTTGTTGGATTTCCACAGAGACCTGAAAATTTCCATGATTGTTCACCAAAGCCTGCTGTCTCTTACGGTGAAAGAATGATATCGATACTCCAAATAGATTTCGAGTTAGAAAGCGTTGTTTGAGGGCAAGTCAAGGCAGTTTTTGCTTCGCTCTACTCAGTTATGGTGCATTACAAGTCAAATATCTTTAATAATTCATATTTTAATGATAAATTGTAAACACTGGAAGATTCCCCCATCTCTTCTGAACAAAACGGTGTAAGAATGACCGCTCTAGCCCCTACGGTTTGGAAATTATGGTCATTTGTTTGAGGGGAGTCCTCACTATGAGAAATAGGCTGCAATAATCCTGTGCCTCTCTGTGCTGCGTGTGTAAAAAGAGGCACATGTTTTGGCGGGAAAAAGTACACAGGCTCTCTGATTGGTGGATTCAAATTCAGCAGCTCCCAGGCTGACCTAGAAACTTACTTCTCTCTCCCTGTGCATTTTTTTGCTGATTTTTTTCATTTAACAAGTATATTTGAGGGACCCTCAGCATGTTCAGCATTTTTTCAGCTGTCCATTTTGCTTTTCCAATTTTTCTGTTTAACTTATTACTATTGTGCTAAATAATACTATTTCTGCTATTTTATAAGATTTGTGCCTAATATAGTATTTCTGCTAAATTACAGTATTTCTGCTTTTTATACTATTTGTGCTAAAACATAGTATTTCTACTAAATGTAGTATTTATGCTTAATCATACTATTTCTGCTTTTTATGGGATTTGTGCCTAATATAGTATTTCTGCTTTTTATAGGATTTTTGCTCAAACATAGTATTTCTACTAAATGTAGTGTTTATGCTTAATCATCCTATTTCTGCTTTTTATAGGATTTGTGCTTAATATAGTATTTCTGCTAAATTATAGTATTTCTGCTTTTTATAGTATTTGTGCTAAAACATAGTATTTCTACTAAATGTAGTATTTATGCTTAATCATAGTATTTCTATATATTTCTGCCAGGTCCCCAGGCAGCCAATCCTCTGTGAGGACTGAGAAATTCAAATTTTCAAATCAGGGCCTGCACGGCTTCCCAGCCAATCATATATGTGTCCTGAGGCATTCAAATTTGCATATTGGGGCCTTCATGGCTTCTAAGCCAGCCAATCATATCTGAGGGCTGAGGAATTCAAATCCACAAATCAGGGCCTGCACAGCTTCCCAGCCAGCCAATCATGTATGTGGGCTCCAGGTATTCAAATTTGCATATTGGGGAATTCGTGGCTTCTAAGTCAACAAGTCATCCATGTCATATATCTCTAAAAATTCATATTTTAATGATAAACTGTCAACACTTGAAGATTCCCCCATCTCTTCTGAACAAAACGGTGTAAGAATGACCGCTCTAGCCCCTATGGTTAGGAAATTATGGTCATTTGTTTGAGGGGAATCCTCACTATGTGAAATAAACTGAAAGAAGCAGGTCTATGTCTCTGTGCTGCGTGTGTAAAAAGATGCACCTGTTTTGGCGGGAAAACGTAAACAGCCTCTCTGATTGGTGGATTCAAATTCAGCAGCTCCCAGGCTGACCTAGAAACTTAGTCCTCTCTCCCTGTGTGTGTGTGTGTGTGTGTGTGTGTGTGTTTAGTGGGAGAGAGAGGACCCTGCCCTTATTTGACAGCATGTCATTGTAGGATTTAAATTGAACATAGTTAGACTGGTTGACTGGATTAGAGCCTGTGTTTGTGTGTCCCTCTGTGCATTTGTGTTTCAATAAGTTTTTACTATTCTGCTAAATCATAGTATTTCTGGTACTTTTCGGTACTTGTGCTAAATACAGTATTTCTGCTAAATCATACTATTTCTGCTTTTCATAGGATTTATGCCTAATATAGTATTTCTGCTAAATTATAGTATTTCTGCTTTTTATAGGATTTGTGCCTAACATAGTATTTCTGCTAAATTATAGTATTTCTGCTTTTTATAGGATTTGTGCTTAACATAGTATTTCTGCTAAATTATAGTATTTCTGCTTTTTATACTATTTGTTCTAAATTATAGTATTTCTGCTTTTTATAGGATTTGTGCTTAATATAGTATTTCTGCTAAATTATAGTTTTTCTGCTTTTTATAATATTTGTGCTAAAACATAGTATTTCTACTAAATGTAGTATTTATGCTTAATAATAGTATTTCTATATATTTCTGCCAGGTCCCCAGGCAGCCAATCCTCTGTGAGGACTGAGACATTCAAATTTTCAAATCAGGGCCTGCACAGTTTCCCAGCCAATCAAATAAGTGTCCTGAGGCATTCAAATTTGCATATTGGGGCCTTCGTGGCTTCTAAGCCAGCCAATCATATCTGAGGGCTGAGGAATTCAAATCCACAAATCAGGGCCTGCACGGCTTCCCAGCCAGCCAATCACATATGTGGTCTCAGGCATTCAAATTTGCATATTGGGGAATTCGTGGCTTCTAAGTCAACAAGTCATCCATGTCATATATCTCTAAAAATTCATATTTTAATATTAAATTGTCAACACTTGAAGATTCCCCCATCTCTTCTGAACAAAACGGTGTAAGAATGACCGTTCTAGCCCCTACGGTTAGGAAATTACGGTCATTTGTTTGAGGGGAGTCGTCACTATGAGAAATAGACTGCAAAAATCCTGTGTCTCTCTGTGCTGCTGCGTGTGTAAACAGATGCACCTGTTTTGGTGGGGAAAAGTGCACAGCCTCTCTGATTGGTGGATTCAAATTCACCAGCTCCCAGGCTGACCTAGAAACTTACTTCTCTCTCCCTGTGTGTGTGTGTGTGTGTGTGTGTGTGTGTGTGTGTGTGTGTGTGTGTGTGTGTGTGTGACAGAGAGAGAGAGAGAGAGAGAGAGAGAGAGAGAGAGAAAGGCTTTTAATGGGATGATCTCATTCTAAGATTTAAATTCAATATATTTAGACTGGTTGACTGAATTGGATCTTGTGTGTGGGTCTCTCTGTGCATGTGTGTTTCCTCATGTGTACATATTTGTGATTGTGTGGCTGTAATAAATTTTTTTGCAGATTTTTGTCATTTAACAAGTATATTTGAGGGACCCTCAGCATGTTCAGCATTTTTTCAGCTGTCCATTTTGCTTTTCCAATTTTTCTGTTTAACTTATTACTATTGTGCTAAATCATACTATTTCTGCTATTTTATAAGATTTGTGCTTAATATACTATTTCTGCTTTTATAGGATTTGTGCTTAATATAGTATTTCTGCTAAATGTAGTATTTATGCTTAATCATACTATTTCTGCTTTTCATAGTATTTGTGCTTAATATAGTATTTCTGCTAAATTTAGTATTTCTGATTAATTATAGTTTTTCTACTAAATCATAGTACAGTATTTCTGCTTTTTATGGGATTTGTGCTAAAACAAAGTATTTCTACTAAATGTAGTATTTGTGCTTAATCATACCATTTCTGCTTTTTATAGGATTTGTGCTTAATATAGTATTTCTGCTAAATTATAGTATTTCTGCCAAATTATAATATTTGTGCTAAAACAGTCTCAATTTAAAATTACAATATTCATAGTTCATCACAGTGTCTCTGGTAAATCACAATATTTCTGCTCTGTTGTACTATTTTTCTAAATCATAGTGTTTCTGTAATGTTTAAGTATTTTTGGCTAAATATATTCTTTCTGTTATCTTATACTATTTCTCCTAAATTCTTGTATTTTTGAGAAGTTATCATGTTTCTGGTAAGTTACAATATTTCTGCTAAATTCTGCTATGCTATTGTATTTCTGCCAAGTATTATGTTTCCTCTAAGATATTGCAGTTCTGCTAAGTTATTCCATTTTAGCAAAGTTCTTTTGCTTCTGCAAAGTTTTTACAATTTCTGCAACTTTTCAGCTTTTTCAGCTACTTTTTGCATACAGCTTCAGCTTTAAGCATCCACACTGCATTTTCGCAGGAAATGCAATTTTTTCTAGTTATTATTCTAGTTGCTTCCGTACACTTTTCGCCGTTTAACTACTTCCACAATTTTTGTGCTATTTTCACCATTCAAACTTTAAACTATTCAGCTATTTTTGCTAATTCCTGCTACGATTTTTGCTATTTTTAACTATTATACTTTTTAAAATATTAAGCTTTTTTCCTTTAATTTGTCCCATTGAAATGAATGGGAAACTTCTGCAATTCTGCTAAATTTTGCCTGTTTTTGAAACTTAACTACTTCCTCATATTTTCACCTAGAACAACCATTCAAATTTTAAAATGTTCACAAATTATTTGGCTATTCAGGTATGATTCAGCTTTTTCAAATCTTCTACTGTTTTACTTTTATGCCTCTTAAAGTTTTGAGTTGCAAAATTGTGATTTTTCACAAAATACATGTGTTGTTATGGTTGCTATGCTCTTGGCTTCCAGTGTGCCACTGAAGGTTTTGCAATTTTCACTTCATGTCCGAACAACTTCCTGCTACTTGCTCAATTTTCACTCAACTTCCACAAATTATACATCAAAACGTAGGTATTTTTGCTGGCTTTCAGAAAATGTCACCATCATTGTTGTGGGATTTATAGAATTTTTGCAAATCTCCTCAGACTAACACAAGGTCAGAAAACTCTCCATATAAAGTGAATGGAGAGCTTGTTCAAAATCACCGCTGGATTTCTGTAATGAGAGGCATATTCGAATCGTCATATCTCCTTAACGAAGCAAAGTTAAGACATGAGGCTTGTCCCCGAATATCTTCAGACACCCCTGACGCTCACAATTCAAGAATTTCTTTCTCACCTATTACCGTTCTGAAATGAGTTGGACTTGTTTGAGGGTAGGAAATTCGTCCTTCGCTCAGATTTCTTCAGATTTCAAACTGTGGAAATGAACCACTTTTTTCTCTCGTCATAACTTTTTGTTGGATTTCCACAGAGACCTGAAAATTTCCATGATTGTTCACCAAAGCCTGCTGTCTCTTACGGTGAAAGAATGATATCGATACTCCAAATAGATTTCGAGTTAGAAAGCGTTGTTTGAGGGCAAGTCAAGGCAGTTTTTGCTTCGCTCTACTCCGTTATGGTGCATTACAAGTCAAATATCTTTAATAATTCATATTTTAATGATAAATTGTAAACACTGGAAGATCCCCCCATCTCTTCTGAACAAAACGGTGTAAGAATGACCGCTCTAGCCCCTACGGTTTGGAAATTATGGTCATTTGTTTGAGGGGAGTCCTCACTATGAGAAATAGGCTGCAATAATCCTGTGCCTCTCTGTGCTGCGTGTGTAAAAAGAGGCACATGTTTTGGCGGGAAAAAGTACACAGGCTCTCTGATTGGTGGATTCAAATTCAGCAGCTCCCAGGCTGACCTAGAAACTTACTTCTCTCTCCCTGTGCATTTTTTTGCTGATTTTTTCATTTAACAAGTATATTTGAGGGACCCTCAGCATGTTCAGCATTTTTTCAGCTGTCCATTTTGCTTTTCCAATTTTTCTGTTTAACTTATTACTATTGTGCTAAATAATACTATTTCTGCTATTTTATAAGATTTGTGCCTAATATAGTATTTCTGCTAAATTACAATATTTCTGCTTTTTATACTATTTGTGCTAAAACATAGTATTTCTACTAAATGTAGTATTTATGCTTAATCATACTATTTCTGCTTTTTATGGGATTTGTGCCTAATATAGTATTTCTGCTTTTTATAGGATTTTTGCTCAAACATAGTATTTCTACTAAATGTAGTGTTTATGCTTAATCATCCTATTTCTGCTTTTTATAGGATTTGTGCTTAATATAGTATTTCTGCTAAATTATAGTATTTCTGCTTTTTATAGTATTTGTGCTAAAACATAGTATTTCTACTAAATGTAGTATTTATGCTTAATCATAGTATTTCTATATATTTCTGCCAGGTCCCCAGGCAGCCAATCCTCTGTGAGGACTGAGAAATTCAAATTTTCAAATCAGGGCCTGCACGGCTTCCCAGCCAATCATATATGTGTCCTGAGGCATTCAAATTTGCATATTGGGGCCTTCATGGCTTCTAAGCCAGCCAATCATATCTGAGGGCTGAGGAATTCAAATCCACAAATCAGGAACTGCACAGCTTCCCAGCCAGCCAATCATGTATGTGGGCTCCAGGTATTCAAATTTGCATATTGGGGAATTCGTGGTTTCTAAGTCAACAAGTCATCCATGTCATATATCTCTAAAAATTCATATTTTAATGATAAATTGTCAACACTTGAAGATTCCCCCATCTCTTCTGAACAAAACGGTGTAAGAATGACCGCTCTAGCCCCTATGGTTAGGAAATTATGGTCATTTGTTTGAGGGGAATCCTCACTATGTGAAATAAACTGAAAGAAGCAGGTCTATGTCTCTGTGCTGCGTGTGTAAAAAGAGGCACCTGTTTTGGCGGGAAAACGTAAACAGCCTCTCTGATTGGTGGATTCAAATTCAGCAGCTCCCAGGCTGACCTAGAAACTTAGTCCTCTCTCCCTGTGTGTGTGTGTGTGTGTGTGTGTGTGTGTGTGTGTGTGTGTGTGTGTGTGTGTGTGTTTAGTGGGAGAGAGAGGACCCTGCCCTTATTTGACAGCATGTCATTGTAGGATTTAAATTGAACATAGTTAGACTGGTTGACTGGATTGGAGCCTGTGTTTGTGTGTCCCTCTGTGCATTTGTGTTTCAATAAGTTATTACTATTCTGCTAAATCATAGTATTTCTGGTACTTTTCGGTACTTGTGCTAAATACAGTATTTCTGCTAAATCATACTATTTCTGCTTTTCATAGGATTTGTGCTTAATATAGTATTTCTGCTAAATTATAGTTTTTCTTCTTTTTATAATATTTGTGCTAAAACATAGTATTTCTACTAAATGTAGTATTTATGCTTAATAATAGTATTTCTATATATTTCTGCCAGGTCCCCAGGCAGCCAATCCTCTGTGAGGACTGAGACATTCAAATTTTCAAATCAGGGCCTGCACAGTTTCCCAGCCAATCAAATAAGTGTCCTGAGGCATTCAAATTTGCATATTGGGGCCTTCGTGGCTTCTAAGCCAGCCAATCATATCTGAGGGCTGAGGAATTCAAATCCACAAATCAGGGCCTGCACGGCTTCCCAGCCAGCCAATCACATATGTGGTCTGAGGCATTCAAATTTGCATATTGGGGAATTCGTGGCTTCTAAGTCAACAAGTCATCCATGTCATATATCTCTAAAAATTCATATTTTAATATTAAATTGTCAACACTTGAAGATTCCCCCATCTCTTCTGAACAAAACGGTGTAAGAATGACCGTTCTAGCCCCTATGGTTAGGAAATTACGGTCATTTGTTTGAGGGGAGTCGTCACTATGAGAAATAGACTGCAAAAATCCTGTGTCTCTCTGTGCTGCTGCGTGTGTAAACAGATGCACCTGTTTTGGTGGGGAAAAGTGCACAGCCTCTCTGATTGGTGGATTCAAATTCAGCAGCTCCCAGGCTGACCTAGAAACTTACTTCTCTCTCCCTGTGTGTGTGTGTGTGTGTGTGTGTGTGTGACAGAGAGAGAGAGAGAGAGAGAGAGAAAGGCTTTTAATGGGATGATCTCATTCTAAGATTTAAATTCAATATATTTAGACTGGTTGACTGAATTGGATCTTGTGTGTGGGTCTCTCTGTGCATGTGTGTTTCCTCATGTGTACATATTTGTGATTGTGTGGCTGTAATAAATTTTTTTGCAGATTTTTGTCATTTAACAAGTATATTTGAGGGACCCTCAGCAAGTTCAGCATTTTTTCAGCTGTCCATTTTGCTTTTCC
This sequence comes from Rhamphochromis sp. 'chilingali', assembly GCF_963969265.1. NCBI lineage: Eukaryota > Metazoa > Chordata > Actinopteri > Cichliformes > Cichlidae > Rhamphochromis > Rhamphochromis sp. 'chilingali'. Next base: position 27,159,516 of record NC_137934.1, read on the forward strand.
AATTTTTCTGTTTAACTTATTACTATTGTGCTAAATCATACAATTTCTGCTATTTTATAAGATTTGTGCTTAATATACTATTTCTGCTTTTATAGGATTTGTGCTTAATATAGTATTTCTGCTAAATGTAGTATTTATGCTTAATCATACTATTTCTGCTTTTCATAGTATTTGTGCTTAATATAGTATTTCTGCTAAATTTAGTATTTCTGATTAATTATAGTTTTTCTACTAAATCATAGTGCAGTATTTCTGCTTTTTATGGGATTTGTGCTAAAACAAAGTATTTCTACTAAATGTAGTATTTGTGCTTAATCATACCATTTCTGCTTTTTATAGGATTTGTGCTTAATATAGTATTTCTGCTTTTATAGGATTTGTGCTTAATATAGTATTTCTGCTAAATGTAGTATTTATGCTTAATCATACTATTTCTGCTTTTCATAGTATTTGTGCTTAATATAGTATTTCTGCTAAATTATAGTATTTCTGCCAAATTATAATATTTGTGCTAAAACATAGTCTTAATTTAAAATTACAATATTCATAGTTCATCACAGTGTCTCTGGTAAATCACAATATTTCTGCTCTGTTGTACTATTTTTCTAAATCATAGTGTTTCTGTAATGTTTAAGTATTTTTGGCTAAATATATTCTTTCTGTTATCTTATACTATTTCTCCTAAATTCTTGTATTTTTGAGAAGTTATCATATTTCTGGTAAGTTACAATATTTCTGCTAAATTCTGCTATGCTATTGTATTTCTGCCAAGTATTATGTTTCCTCTAAGATATTGCAGTTCTGCTAAGTTATTCCATTTTAGCAAACTTCTTTTGCTTCTGCAAAGTTTTTACAATTTCTGCAACTTTTCAGCTTTTTCAGCTACTTTTTGCATACAGCTTCAGCTTTAAGCATCCACACTGCATTTTCGCAGGAAATGCAAATTTTTCTAGTACTTTATTCTAGTTGCTTCCGTACACTTTTCGCCGTTTAACTACTTCCACAATTTTTGTGCTATTTTCACCGTTCAAACTTTAAACTATTCAGCTATTTTTGCTAATTCCTGCTACGATTTTTGCTATTTTTAACTATTATACTTTTTAAAATATTAAGCTTTTTTCCTTTAATTTGTCCCATTGAAATGAATGGGAAACTTCTGCAATTCTGCTAAATTTTGCCTGTTTTTGAAACTTAACTACTTCCTCATATTTTCACCTAGAACAACCATTCAAATTTTAAAATGTTCACAAATTATTTGGCTATTCAGGTATGATTCAGCTTTTTCAAATCTTTTACTGTTTTACTTTTATGCCTCTTAAAGTTTTGAGTTGCAAAATTGTGATTTTTCACAAAATACATGTGTTGTTATGGTTGCTATGCTCTTGGCTTCCAGTGTGCCACTGAAGGTTTTGCAATTTTCACTTCATGTCCGAACAACTTCCTGCTACTTGCTCAATTTTCACTCAACTTCCACAAATTATACATCAAAACGTAGGTATTTTTGCTGGCTTTCAGAAAATGTCACCATCATTGTTGTGGGATTTATAGAATTTTTGCAAATCTCCTCAGACTAACACAAGGTCAGAAAACTCTCCATATAAAGTGAATGGAGAGCTTGTTCAAAATCACCGCTGGATTTCTGTAATGAGAGGCATATTCGAATCGTCATATCTCCTTAACGAAGCAAAGTTAAGACATGAGGCTTGTCCCCGAATATCTTCAGACACCCCTGACGCTCACAATTCAAGAATTTCTTTCTCACCTATTACCGTTCTGAAATGAGTTGGACTTGTTTGAGGGTAGGAAATTCGTCCTTCGCTCAGATTTCTTCAGATTTCAAACTGTGGAAATGAACCACTTTTTTCTCTCGTCATAACTTTTTGTTGGATTTCCACAGAGACCTGAAAATTTCCATGATTGTTCACCAAAGCCTGCTGTCTCTTACGGTGAAAGAATGATATCGATACTCCAAATAGATTTCGAGTTAGAAAGCGTTGTTTGAGGGCAAGTCAAGGCAGTTTTTGCTTCGCTCTACTCCGTTATGGTGCATTACAAGTCAAATATCTTTAATAATTCATATTTTAATGATAAATTGTAAACACTGGAAGATCCCCCCATCTCTTCTGAACAAAACGGTGTAAGAATGACCGCTCTAGCCCCTACGGTTTGGAAATTATGGTCATTTGTTTGAGGGGAGTCCTCACTATGAGAAATAGGCTGCAATAATCCTGTGCCTCTCTGTGCTGCGTGTGTAAAAAGAGGCACATGTTTTGGCGGGAAAAAGTACACAGGCTCTCTGATTGGTGGATTCAAATTCAGCAGCTCCCAGGCTGACCTAGAAACTTACTTCTCTCTCCCTGTGCATTTTTTTGCTGATTTTTTCATTTAACAAGTATATTTGAGGGACCCTCAGCATGTTCAGCATTTTTTCAGCTGTCCATTTTGCTTTTCCAATTTTTCTGTTTAACTTATTACTATTGTGCTAAATAATACTATTTCTGCTATTTTATAAGATTTGTGCCTAATATAGTATTTCTGCTAAATTACAATATTTCTGCTTTTTATACTATTTGTGCTAAAACATAGTATTTCTACTAAATGTAGTATTTATGCTTAATCATACTATTTCTGCTTTTTATGGGATTTGTGCCTAATATAGTATTTCTGCTTTTTATAGGATTTTTGCTCAAACATAGTATTTCTACTAAATGTAGTGTTTATGCTTAATCATCCTATTTCTGCTTTTTATAGGATTTGTGCTTAATATAGTATTTCTGCTAAATTATAGTATTTCTGCTTTTTATAGTATTTGTGCTAAAACATAGTATTTCTACTAAATGTAGTATTTATGCTTAATCATAGTATTTCTATATATTTCTGCCAGGTCCCCAGGCAGCCAATCCTCTGTGAGGACTGAGAAATTCAAATTTTCAAATCAGGGCCTGCACGGCTTCCCAGCCAATCATATATGTGTCCTGAGGCATTCAAATTTGCATATTGGGGCCTTCATGGCTTCTAAGCCAGCCAATCATATCTGAGGGCTGAGGAATTCAAATCCACAAATCAGGAACTGCACAGCTTCCCAGCCAGCCAATCATGTATGTGGGCTCCAGGTATTCAAATTTGCATATTGGGGAATTCGTGGTTTCTAAGTCAACAAGTCATCCATGTCATATATCTCTAAAAATTCATATTTTAATGATAAATTGTCAACACTTGAAGATTCCCCCATCTCTTCTGAACAAAACGGTGTAAGAATGACCGCTCTAGCCCCTATGGTTAGGAAATTATGGTCATTTGTTTGAGGGGAATCCTCACTATGTGAAATAAACTGAAAGAAGCAGGTCTATGTCTCTGTGCTGCGTGTGTAAAAAGAGGCACCTGTTTTGGCGGGAAAACGTAAACAGCCTCTCTGATTGGTGGATTCAAATTCAGCAGCTCCCAGGCTGACCTAGAAACTTAGTCCTCTCTCCCTGTGTGTGTGTGTGTGTGTGTGTGTGTGTGTTTAGTGGGAGAGAGAGGATCCTGCCCTTATTTGACAGCATGTCATTGTAGGATTTAAATTGAACATAGTTAGACTGGTTGACTGGATTAGAGCCTGTGTTTGTGTGTCCCTCTGTGCATTTGTGTTTCAATAAGTTATTACTATTCTGCTAAATCATAGTATTTCTGGTACTTTTCGGTACTTGTGCTAAATACAGTATTTCTGCTAAATCATACTATTTCTGCTTTTCATAGGATTTATGCCTAATATAGTATTTCTGCTAAATTATAGTTTTTCTTCTTTTTATAATATTTGTGCTAAAACATAGTATTTCTACTAAATGTAGTATTTATGCTTAATAATAGTATTTCTATATATTTCTGCCAGGTCCCCAGGCAGCCAATCCTCTGTGAGGACTGAGACATTCAAATTTTCAAATCAGGGCCTGCACAGTTTCCCAGCCAATCAAATAAGTGTCCTGAGGCATTCAAATTTGCATATTGGGGCCTTCGTGGCTTCTAAGCCAGCCAATCATATCTGAGGGCTGAGGAATTCAAATCCACAAATCAGGGCCTGCACGGCTTCCCAGCCAGCCAATCACATATGTGGTCTCAGGCATTCAAATTTGCATATTGGGGAATTCGTGGCTTCTAAGTCAACAAGTCATCCATGTCATATATCTCTAAAAATTCATATTTTAATATTAAATTGTCAACACTTGAAGATTCCCCCATCTCTTCTGAACAAAACGGTGTAAGAATGACCGTTCTAGCCCCTACGGTTTGGAAATTACGGTCATTTGTTTGAGGGGAGTCGTCACTATGAGAAATAGACTGCAAAAATCCTGTGTCTCTCTGTGCTGCTGCACCTGTTTTGGTGGGGAAAAGTGCACAGCCTCTCTGATTGGTGGATTCAAATTCACCAGCTCCCAGGCTGACCTAGAAACTTACTTCTCTCTCCCTGTGTGTGTGTGTGTGTGTGTGTGTGTGTGTGTGTGTGTGTGTGTGTGTGTGTGACAGAGAGAGAGAGAGAGAGAGAGAGAGAGAGAAAGGCTTTTAATGGGATGATCTCATTCTAAGATTTAAATTCAATATATTTAGACTGGTTGACTGAATTGGATCTTGTGTGTGGGTCTCTCTGTGCATGTGTGTTTCCTCATGTGTACATATTTGTGATTGTGTGGCTGTAATAAATTTTTTTGCAGATTTTTGTCATTTAACAAGTATATTTGAGGGACCCTCAGCATGTTCAGCATTTTTTCAGCTGTCCATTTTGCTTTTCCAATTTTTCTGTTTAACTTATTACTATTGTGCTAAATCATACTATTTCTGCTATTTTATAAGATTTGTGCTTAATATACTATTTCTGCTTTTATAGGATTTGTGCTTAATATAGTATTTCTGCTAAATGTAGTATTTATGCTTAATCATACTATTTCTGCTTTTCATAGTATTTGTGCTTAATATAGTATTTCTGCTAAATTTAGTATTTCTGATTAATTATAGTTTTTCTACTAAATCATAGTACAGTATTTCTGCTTTTTATGGGATTTGTGCTTAATATAGTATTTCTGCTAAATTATAGTATTTCTGCCAAATTATAATATTTGTGCTAAAACATAGTCTCAATTTAAAATTACAATATTCATAGTTCATCACAGTGTCTCTGGTAAATCACAATATTTCTGCTCTGTTGTACTATTTTTCTAAATCATAGTGTTTCTGTAATGTTTAAGTATTTTTGGCTAAATATATTCTTTCTGTTATCTTATACTATTTCTCCTAAATTCTTGTATTTTTGAGAAGTTATCATGTTTCTGGTAAGTTACAATATTTCTGCTAAATTCTGCTATGCTATTGTATTTCTGCCAAGTATTATGTTTCCTCTAAGATATTGCAGTTCTGCTAAGTTATTCCATTTTAGCAAACTTCCTTTGCTTCTGCAAAGTTTTTACAATTTCTGCAACTTTTCAGCTTTTTCAGCTAGTTTTTGCATACAGCTTCAGCTTTAAGCATCCACACTGCATTTTCGCAGGAAATGCAAATTTTTCTAGTTCTTTATACTTTATTCTAGTTGCTTCCGTACACTTTTCGCCGTTTAACTACTTCCACAATTTTTGTGCTATTTTCACCGTTCAAACTTTAAACTATTCAGCTATTTTTGCTAATTCCTGCTACGATTTTTGCTATTTTTAACTATTATACTTTTTAAAATATTAAGCTTTTTTCCTTTAATTTGTCCCATTGAAATGAATGGGAAACTTCTGCAATTCTGCTAAATTTTGCCTGTTTTTGAAACTTAACTACTTCCTCATATTTTCACCTAGAACAACCATTCAAATTTTAAAATGTTCACAAATTATTTGGCTATTCAGGTATGATTCAGCTTTTTCAAATCTTTTACTGTTTTACTTTTATGCCTCTTAAAGTTTTGAGTTGCAAAATTGTGATTTTTCACAAAATACATGTGTTGTTATGGTTGCTATGCTCTTGGCTTCCAGTGTGCCACTGAAGGTTTTGCAATTTTCACTTCATGTCCGAACAACTTCCTGCTACTTGCTCAATTTTCACTCAACTTCCACAAATTATACATCAAAACGTAGGTATTTTTGCTGGCTTTCAGAAAATGTCACCATCATTGTTGTGGGATTTATAGAATTTTTGCAAATCTCCTCAGACTAACACAAGGTCAGAAAACTCTCCATATAAAGTGAATGGAGAGCTTGTTCAAAATCACCGCTGGATTTCTGTAATGAGAGGCATATTCGAATCGTCATATCTCCTTAACGAAGCAAAGTTAAGACATGAGGCTTGTCCCCGAATATCTTCAGACACCCCTGACGCTCACAATTCAAGAATTTCTTTCTCACCTATTACCGTTCTGAAATGAGTTGGACTTGTTTGAGGGTAGGAAATTCGTCCTTCGCTCAGATTTCTTCAGATTTCAAACTGTGGAAATGAACCACTTTTTTCTCTCGTCATAACTTTTTGTTGGATTTCCACAGAGACCTGAAAATTTCCATGATTGTTCACCAAAGCCTGCTGTCTCTTACGGTGAAAGAATGATATCGATACTCCAAATAGATTTCAAGTCACAAAGCGTTGTTTGAGGGCAAGTCAAGGCAGTTTTTGCTTCGCTCTACTCAGTTATGGTGCATTAGAAGTCAAATATCTTTAATAATTCATATTTTAATGATAAATTGTAAACACTGGAAGATTCCCCCATCTCTTCTGAACAAAACGGTGTAAGAATGACCGCTCTAGCCCCTACGGTTTGGAAATTATGGTCATTTGTTTGAGGGGAGTCCTCACTATGAGAAATAGGCTGCAATAATCCTGTGCCTCTCTGTGCTGCGTGTGTAAAAAGAGGCACCTGTTTTGGCGGGAAAAAGTACACAGGCTCTCTGATTGGTGGATTCAAATTCAGCAGCTCCCAGGCTGACCTAGAAACTTACTTCTCTCTCCCTGTGCAATTTTTTGCTGATTTTTTTCATTTAACAAGTATATTTGAGGGACCCTCAGCATGTTCAGCATTTTTTCAGCTGTCCATTTTGCTTTTCCAATTTTTCTGTTTAACTTATTACTATTGTGCTAAATCATACTATTTCTGCTATTTTATAAGATTTGTGCCTAATATAGTATTTCTGCTAAATTACAGTATTTCTGCTTTTTATACTATTTGTGCTAAAACATAGTATTTCTACTAAATGTAGTATTTATGCTTAATCATACCATTTCTGCTTTTTATGGGATTTGTGCCTAATATAGTATTTCTGCTTTTTATAGGATTTTTGCTCAAACATAGTATTTCTACTAAATGTAGTGTTTATGCTTAATCATCCTATTTCTGCTTTTTATAGGATTTGTGCTTAATATAGTATTTCTGCTAAATTATAGTATTTCTGCTTTTTATAGTATTTGTGCTAAAACATAGTATTTCTACTAAATGTAGTATTTATGCTTAATCATAGTATTTCTATATATTTCTGCCAGGTCCCCAGGCAGCCAATCCTCTGTGAGGACTTAGACATTCAAATTTTCAAATCAGGGCCTGCACGGTTTCCCAGCCAATCATATATGTGTCCTGAGGCATTCAAATTTGCATATTGGGGCCTTCATGGCTTCTAAGCCAGCCAATCATATCTGAGGGCTGAGGAATTCAAATCCACAAATCAGGGCCTGCACGGCTTCCCAGGCAGCCAATCATATATGTGGTCTCAGGCATTCAAATTTGCATATTGGGGAATTCGTGGCTTCTAAGTCAACAAGTCATCCATGTCGTATATCTCTAAAAATTCACATTTTAATGATAAATTGTTAACACTGGAAGATTCCCCCATCTCTTCTGAACAAAACGGTGTAAGAATGACCGTTCTAGCCCCTACGGTTAGGAAATTATGGTCATTTGTTTGTGGGGAGTCCTCACTATGAGAAATAGGCTGCAATAATCCTGTGCCTCTCTGTGCTGCGTGTGTAAAAAGATGCACCTGTTTTGGCGGGAAAACGTAAACAGCCACTCTGATTGGTGGATTTAAATTCGGCAGCTCTCTCCCTCTGTGTCTGTCTGTCTGTGTGTGTGTGTGTGTGTGTGTGTGTGTGTGTGTGTGTGTGTGTGTGTGTGTGTGTGTGTGTGTTTAGTGGGAGAGAGAGGACCCTGCCCTTATTTGGCAGCATGTCATTGTAGGATTTAAATTGAATATAGTTAGACTGGTTGACTGGATTAGAGCCTGTGTTTGTGTGTCCCTCTGTGCATTTCTGTTTCAATATGCCTCCATATTTGTAATTTTGTAAGTTATTACTATTCTGCTAAATCATAGTATTTCTGGTACTTTTCGGTACTTGTGCTAAATACAGTATTTCTGCTAAATCATACTATTTCTGCTTTTCATAAGATTTGTGCCTAATATAGTATTTCTGCTAAATTATAGTATTTGTTCTTTTTATAGGATTTGTGCCTAACATAGTATTTCTGCTAAATTATAGTATTTCTGCTTTTTATACTATTTGTGCCTAATATAGTATTTCTGCTTTTTATACTATTTGTGCCTAATATAGTATTTCTGCTTTTTATAGGATTTGTACCTAATATAGTATTTCTGCTTTTTATACTATTTGTGCCTAATATAGTATTTCTGCTAAATTATAGTATTTCTGCTTTTTATAGTATTTGTGCTAAAACATAGTATTTCTACTAAATGTAGTATTTATGCTTAATCATAGTATTTCTATATATATATCTGCCAGGTCCCCAGGCAGCCAATCCTCTGTGAGGACTGAGACATTCAAATTTTCAAATCAGGGCCTGCACGGCTTCCCAGCCAATCATATAAGTGTCCTGAGGCATTCAAATTTGCATATTGGGGCCATCATGGCTTCTAAGCCAGCCAATCATATCTGAGGGCTGAGGAATTCAAATCCACAAATCAGGGCCTGCATGGCTTCCCAGCCAGCCAATCATATATGTGGCCTCAGCCATTCAAATTTGCATATTGGGGAATTCGTGGCTTCTAAGTCAATAAGTCATCCATGTCATATATCTCTAAAAATTCATATTTGAATGATAAATTGTCAACACTGGAAGATTCCCCAATCACTTCTGAACAAAACGGTGTAAGAATGACCGCTCTAGCCCCTACAGTTAGGAAATTATGGTCATTTGTTTGAGGGGAGTCCTCACTATGAGAAATAGACTGCAATAATCCTGTGCCTCTCTGTGCTGCGTGTGTAAAAAGATGCACCTGTTTTGGCGGGAAAACGTAAACAGCCACTCTGATTGGTGGATTTAAATTCGGCAGCTCTCTCCCTCTGTGTGTGTGTGTGTGTGTGTGTGTGTGTGTGTGTGTGTGTGTGTGTGTGTGTGTGTGTGTTTAGTGGGAGAGAGAGTACCCTGCCCTTATTTGGCAGCATGTCATTGTAGGATTTAAATTGAATATAGTTAGACTGGTTGACTGAATTGGATCTTGTGTGTGTGTCTCTCTGTGCATGTGTGTTTCCTCATGTGTACATATTTGTAATTGTGTGGCTGTCATAAATTTTTTTTCAGATTTTTGTCATTTAATAAGTATATTTGAGGGACCCTCAGCATGTTCAGCATTTTTTCAGCTGTCCATTTTGCTTTTCCAATTTTTCTGTTTAACTTTTTACTATTGTGCTAAATCATACTATTTCTGCTATTTTATAAGATTTGTGCTTAATATACTATTTCTGCTTTTATAGGATTTGTGCTTAATATAGTATTTCTGCTTTTTATAAGATTTGTGCTTAATATAGTATTTCTGCTAAATGTAGTATTTATGCTTAATCATATTATTTCTGCTTTTCATAGGATTTGTGCTTAATATAGTATTTCTGCTAAATTTAGTATTTCTGATTAATTATAGTTTTTCTACTAAATCATAGTACAGTATTTCTGCTTTTTATGGGATTTGTGCTAAAACAAAGTATTCCTACTAAATGTAGTATTTATGCTTAATCATACCATTTCTGCTTTTTATAGGATTTGTGCTTAATATAGTATTTCTGCTAAATTATAGTATTTCTGCCAAATTATAATATTTGTGCTAAAACATAGTCTTAATTTAAAATTACAATATTCATAGTTCATCACAGTGTCTCTGGTAAATCACAATATTTCTGCTCTGTTGTACTATTTTTCTAAATCATAGTGTTTCTGTAATGTTTAAGTATTTTTGGCTAAATATATTCTTTCTGTTATCTTATACTATTTCTCCTAAATTCTTGTATTTTTGAGAAGTTATCATGTTTCTGGTAAGTTACAATATTTCTGCTAAATTCTGCTATGCTATTGTATCTCTGCCAAGTATTATGTTTCCTCTAAGATATTGCAGTTCTGCTAAGTTATTCCATTTTTGCAAACTTCTTTTGCTTCTGCAAAGTTTTTACAATTTCTGCAACTTTTCAGCTTTTTCAGCTACTTTTTGCATACAGCTTCAGCTTTAAAGCATCCACACTGCATTTTCGCAGGAAATGCAAATTTTTCTAGTTCTTTATACTTTATTCTAGTTGCTTCCGTACACTTTTCGCCGTTTAACTACTTCCACAATTTTTGTGCTATTTTCACCGTTCAAACTTTAAACTATTCAGCTATTTTTGCTAATTCCTGCTACGATTTTTGCTATTTTTAACTATTATACTTTTTAAAATATTAAGCTTTTTTCCTTTAATTTGTCCCATTGAAATGAATGGGAAACTTCTGCAATTCTGCTAAATTTTGCCTGTTTTTGAAACTTAACTACTTCCTCATATTTTCACCTAGAACAACCATTCAAATTTTAAAATGTTCACAAATTATTTGGCTATTCAGGTATGATTCAGCTTTTTCAAATCTTTTACTGTTTTACTTTTATGCCTCTTAAAGTTTTGAGTTGCAAAATTGTGATTTTTCACAAAATACATGTGTTGTTATGGTTGCTATGCTCTTGGCTTCCAGTGTGCCACTGAAGGTTTTGCAATTTTCACTTCATGTCCGAACAACTTCCTGCTACTTGCTCAATTTTCACTCAACTTCCACAAATTATACATCAAAACGTAGGTATTTTTGCTGGCTTTCAGAAAATGTCACCATCATTGTTGTGGGATTTATAGAATTTTTGCAAATCTCCTCAGACTAACACAAGGTCAGAAAACTCTCCATATAAAGTGAATGGAGAGCTTGTTCAAAATCACCGCTAGATTTCTGTAATGAGAGGCATATTCGAATCGTCATATCTCCTTAACGAAGCAAAGTTAAGACATGAGGCTTGTCCCCGAATATCTTCAGACACCCCTGACGCTCACAATTCAAGAATTTCTTTCTCACCTATTACCGTTCTGAAATGAGTTGGACTTGTTTGAGGGTAGGAAATTCGTCCTTCGCTCAGATTTCTTCAGATTTCAAACTGTGGAAATGAACCACTTTTTTCTCTCGTCATAACTTTTTGTTGGATTTCCACAGAGACCTGAAAATTTCCATGATTGTTCACCAAAGCCTGCTGTCTCTTACGGTGAAAGAATGATATCGATACTCCAAATAGATTTCGAGTTAGAAAGCGTTGTTTGAGGGCAAGTCAAGGCAGTTTTTGCTTCGCTCTACTCCGTTATGGTGCATTACAAGTCAAATATCTTTAATAATTCATATTTTAATGATAAATTGTAAACACTGGAAGATCCCCCCATCTCTTCTGAACAAAACGGTGTAAGAATGACCGCTCTAGCCCCTACGGTTTGGAAATTATGGTCATTTGTTTGAGGGGAGTCCTCACTATGAGAAATAGGCTGCAATAATCCTGTGCCTCTCTGTGCTGCGTGTGTAAAAAGAGGCACATGTTTTGGCGGGAAAAAGTACACAGGCTCTCTGATTGGTGGATTCAAATTCAGCAGCTCCCAGGCTGACCTAGAAACTTACTTCTCTCTCCCTGTGCATTTTTTTGCTGATTTTTTCATTTAACAAGTATATTTGAGGGACCCTCAGCATGTTCAGCATTTTTTCAGCTGTCCATTTTGCTTTTCCAATTTTTCTGTTTAACTTATTACTATTGTGCTAAATAATACTATTTCTGCTATTTTATAAGATTTGTGCCTAATATAGTATTTCTGCTTTTTATAGGATTTTTGCTCAAACATAGTATTTCTACTAAATGTAGTGTTTATGCTTAATCATCCTATTTCTGCTTTTTATAGGATTTGTGCTTAATATAGTATTTCTGCTAAATTATAGTATTTCTGCTTTTTATAGTATTTGTGCTAAAACATAGTATTTCTACTAAATGTACTATTTATGCTTAATCATAGTATTTCTATATATTTCTGCCAGGTCCCCAGGCAGCCAATCCTCTGTGAGGACTTAGACATTCAAATTTTCAAATCAGGGCCTGCACGGTTTCCCAGCCAATCATATATGTGTCCTGAGGCATTCAAATTTGCATATTGGGGCCTTCATGGCTTCTAAGCCAGCCAATCATATATGTGGCCTCAGGCATTCAAATTTGCATATTGGGGGAATTCGTGGCTTCTAAGTCAACAAGTCATCCATGTCGTATATCCCTAAAAATTCACATTTTAATGATAAATTGTTAACACTGGAAGATTCCCCCATCTCTTCTGAACAAAACGGTGTAAGAATGACCGCTCTAGCCCCTACGGTTAGGAAATTATGGTCATTTGTTTGAGGGGAGTCCTCACTATGAGAAATAGGCTGCAATAATCCTGTGCCTCTCTCTGCTGCATGTGTAAAAAGATGCACCTGTTTTGGCGGGAAAAAGTACACAGGCTCTCTGATTGGTGGATTCAAATTCAGCAGCTCCCAGGCTGACCTAGAAACTTACTTCTCTCTCCCTGTGCATTTTTATGCTGATTTTTTCATTTAACAAGTATATTTGAGGGACCCTCAGCATGTTCAGCATTTTTTCAGCTGTCCATTTTGCTTTTCCAATTTTTCTGTTTAACTTATTACTATTGTGCTAAATCATACTGTTTCTGCTATTTCATAAGATTTGTGCTTAATATAGTATTTCTGCTTTTAATAGGATTTGTGCTTAATATAGTATTTCTGCTTTTTATAGAATTTGTGCTTAATATAGTATTTCTGCTTTTTATAGAATTTGTGCTTAATATAGTATTTCTGCTTTTTATATGATTTGTGCTTAATATGGTATTTCTGCTAAATTATAGTATTTCTGCTTTTTATAGTATTTGTGCTAAAACATAGTATTTCTACTAAATGTAGTATTTATGCTTAATCATACTATTTCTATATATTTCTGCCAGGTCCCCAGGCAGCCAATCCTCTGTGAGGACTGAGACATTCAAATTTTCAAATCAGGGCCTGCACGGTTTCCCAGCCAATCATATAAGTGTCCTGAGGCATTCAAATTTGCATATTGGGGCCTTCATGGCTTCTAAGCCAGCCAATCATATCTGAGGGCTGAGGAATTCAAATCCACAAATCAGGGCCTGCACAGCTTCCCAGCCAGCCAATCATATATGTGGCCTCAGGCATTGAAATTTGCATATTGGGGAATTCGTGGCTTCTAAGTCAACAAGTCATCCATGTCATATATCTCTAAAAATTCATATTTTAATGATAAATTGTCAACACTTGAAGATTCCCCCATCTCTTCTGAACAAAACGGTGTAAGAATGACCGTTCTAGCCCCTACGGTTAGGAAATTATGGTCATTTGTTTGAGGGGAGTCGTCACTATGAGAAATAGACTGCAATAATCCAGTGTCTCTCTCTGTGCTGCGTGTGTAAACAGAAGCACCCGTTTTGGTGGGGAAAAGTGCACAGCCTCTCTGATTGGTGGATTCAAATTCAGCAGCTCCCAGGCTGACCTAGAAACTTACTTCTCTCTCCCTGTGTGTGTGTGTGTGTGTGTGTGTGTGTGTGTCTGTGTGTGACAGGGAGAGAGAGAGAGAGAGAGAGAGAGAAAGCCTTTTAATGGGATGATCTCATTGTAAGATTCAAATTCAATATATTTAGACTGGGTGACTGAATTTGATCTTGTGTGTGTGTGTCTCTGTGCATGTGTGTTTCCTTATGTGTACATATTTGTGATTGTGTGGCTGTTTTAGATTTTTTTGCTGATTTTTTTCATTTAACAAGTATAGTTGAGGGACCTTCAGCATGTTCAGCATTTTTTCAGCTGTCCATTTTGCTTTTCCAATTTTTCTGTTTAAGTTATTACTATTGTGCTAAATCATACTATTTCTGCTATTTCATAAGATTTCTGCTTAATATACTAGTTATGCTTTTTATAGGATTTGTGCTTAATATACTATTTCTGCTTTTTATAGGATTTGTGCTTAATATACTATTTCTGCTTTTTATAGGATTTATGCTTAATCATACTATTTCTATATATTTCTGCCAGGTCCCCAGGCAGCCAATCCTCTGTGAGGACTGAGACATTCAAATTTTCAAATCAGTGTGGATCAGTGAATCGATGTCTCGTTCACTCTTGGCATACAGCTTGATGTCATCCATGTACAGGAGGTGGCTGACAACTGCTCCATTTCGTAGTCGGTATCCGTAGCCAGTCTTGTTAATGATCTCACTGAGGGGGTTCAGGCCTATGCAGAACAGCAGTGGGGACAGAGCATCTCCTTGGTAGATCCCGCACTTGATGGTGACTTGTGCTATGGGCTTGGAGTTGGCCTCTAGTGTTGTACGCCACATCCCCATTGAGTTCCTGATGAAGGCTCTTAGGGTCCCATTGATCTTGTACAATTCTAGGCATTCCAGTATCCAGCTGTGGGGCATTGAGTCATAGGCCTTCTTGTAATCAATCCAGGCAGTGCACAGGTTGGTCAGTCTGGTCTTGCAGTCTCGGCTGACTGTTCTGTCTACCAGTAGCTGGTGTTTTGCGCCTCTGGTATTCTTGCCAATTCCTTTCTGTGTCCCGCTCATGTATTGACCCATGTGCCTGTTCATCTTAGCCGATATGATGCCTGACAGGAGCTTCCATGTAGTACTGAGGCAGGTTATTGGTCAGTAGTTGGAGGGGACCGATCCCTTCTTGGGGTCCTTGGGGATCAGGACCGTCCGACCTTCGGTTAGCCATTCCGGGTGTCTCCCGTTAACTAGCAGCTGGTTCATTTGTGCTGCCAGACGTTCGTGGAGTGCAGTCAGCTTCTTTAGCCAGTAGGCGTGAACCATGTCGGGCCCTGGTGCTATCCAACTGTTCATACTGGAGACCCTTTCTTGGATATCTGCCACTGTGATGGTTACTGGACCCAGTTCAGGGAGGTCACTGTGGTCTGCCCTCAGATCCACTAGCCACTGAGCATTGCCGTTATGGGTTGCGTCCTTCTCCCATATGCTCTTCCAGTATTGCTCCGTCTCCAGCCTTGGTGGTGCTGTTCTCTTATTGTTCCCTTGCCACTGAGAGTACACCTTTGCTGGTTCTGTGGAGAACAGCTGGTTTATTCTCCTGCCTTCTATCTCTCTTTGTCGCACCTTTCTGCAACTCCGTTAGTTGGCTAACCTCCCCCCGTGCTACTTTGATCTTGTTCTCTAGCCTCCTTCTCCATGGAGGGTACTGCCCCTTGTGGCTGTTCAACTTGTAGCCAAGCATCTCACTGATCACTGCTGCCGTATTGTAGATCAGCCTGTTAGTGTCGGTAATCGTGGTAGGTGTAGGTATATATATATACATACATATATATATATATATATATATATATATATATATATATATATATATATATATATATATATATTAGGGGTGCAACGATACACAAAATTCACGGTTCGGTTCGGTTCGATACTTTGGTGTCACGGTTCGATATTTTTTCGATACAAAAAAATGTTCATGCCTTTTTAATTTGTCATTTATTAAAATTATAAATATATATTTTAACTCAAAAGTACAGTTTTTAAATTTAACCCTAACCCTTGTGGGTGTTTTTTATTTTGACAGCGAATGCGCACCTGCGGACCACTTATGTGCAGCCCTGGTTATTTAGCTCGTCATATTGCAGCCACAGAAATTATTTTGTCCATGAAACCATAAAGCTGCACTTTCTTTTTGACTTATAGTCTGATTTGTCATAACTTCTCCGTTTTTTGATAAGCTTTTCTTTGGCTGTCACTTCTTCACCCTGACCTGTCTTATTTGGCTCAGCAGAACTAAAATAAATATCCTGCTCCTTTTACACACGGACTCACATAAGCTCAGCGATTCTGTGCGCGATCAACCTCTCACATGTTTAAGCTTGCTGCGGGAGATTTCACTTGTCATGTTTGCATAGTAAGCTAACAATTAATAAGACGATGTCAGAGGAATTGGTGCACAAATTATCATCACTCACAGATCAGTGCTGTCGCTCTCTATACACAGTTCGCACGCTTGCAAAGTGAAAGCAAAAAAACAAGCGCAAATTCAAACGCGATTTCAATATGTCACATATTGACAGTGGCTCACCGATGCCAATGACATAATTACCCAGCTACATTTCCGAAAGAATGCAAAAGCATTGACATATATTTTTACTTCCTACAATAGCCCGACAGGCAGGGAAGAGATAGATTTTGGTAGCCCGACTGAAAAAATCACTAGCCCCAGGACGTCGGGCTAGCGATATTGCGAGCCCTGTATCTGACCACAACACAATTAAATATAAATTATAATATGAAAACTAAAAGAACATGCACATTCTCTGTCATATGGACCTGCATGAATAAACTTTCTCAATCCTTTATCATCTGCAACCGAAAATAGTTGTGGATGATTACTATACCTTTCTAATGTTGTTGTCCCTGCCTCTCTTTCTCTCTCTCTGGCTCTGTTCCTGTGCTACTGAGTGTAACTACCGCCCCTCCCCCCTCTGCCCAGCGTAAAGCACAAGGCTCGCGTGCAGAGTGAAGCGGAAAAAAAGTGCGAGAGAGAGGCTGAGAGAAAGAAAAAAAAAAAAAAACCCACGTGACGGCTCGCGATAAGGAGCCGGCTCGCGTCGTTCACGTCAAAGAGCCGGCTCTAAGAGCCATTTCGTTCGCAAACGACCCATCACTAATGACTGCACATTTACGCCGACATCATCCTAGTGCAAAGACAAAAACAACAAGCATGCTACTAACTTTAGCCGAGTCATTTAGACAGCTGTTAGCACATGATTCTCCTTATGGGGACCTGATATGTTTAATATGCTGCTGAGAATATAGCCCAGAAGAAGCGTATAGTATAGCTTTTATTTTGGAAAGAGCCATTTCTCTGTAATAAACTCTCTTTTCCAAAGATGAGTGATTCCTCAATCAGATACAGGGCTCGCAAAATCGCTAGCGATTTTTCCAGTCGGGCTACCAAAATCTATCTCAGGAAGGAAAAATATATGTCAATGCTTTTGCATTCTTTCAGAAATGTAGCTGGGTAATTATGTCATTGGCATCGGTGAGCCACTGTCAATATGTGACATATTGAAATTGCGTTTGAATTTGCGCTTGTTTTTTGCTTTCACTTTGCAATCGCGCGAACTGTGTATAGAGAGCGACAGCACTGATCTGTGAGTGATGATAATTTGTGCACCAATTCCTCTGACATCGTCTTATTAATCGTTAGCTTACTATGCAAACATGACAAGTGAAATCTCCCGCAGCAAGCTTAAACATGTGAGAGGTTGATCGCGCAGAGAATCGCTGAGCTTATGTGAGTGCGTGTATAAAAGCAGCACGATATATATTTTAGTTCTGCTGAGCCAAATAAGACAGGTCAGCGTGAAGAAGTGACAGCCAAAGAAAAGCTTACCACAAAACGGAGAAGTTATGACAAATCAGACTATAAGGCAAAAAGAAAGTGCAGCTTTATGGTTTCATGGACAAAATAATTTCTGTGGCTGCAATATGACGAGCTAAATAACCAGGGCTGCACATAAGTGGTCCGCAGGTGCGCATTTGCTGTCAAAATAAAAAACGTGCACAAGATAAGAAGTTGCAACGCGTGTTTGCGTACATAAGATTTTCAGGAGGAGGACAGACATTTGTTTAGAACTCTTAAAGATGTCGAAGAAGCTCCCTTAAGCAATTACTGTGATGTTCCTCCATCTCCAAAGAAATGTCAGAAGGAGTCCGAACCGCAAAAGAAGCACGTATTCTCGGAAAAGTGGTTGCAGGAGGTGAGCTGGCTTCAAACAAATGATGAACGCACAGAGATGTGGTGCAGAATGTGCCGTGAAAATTTAATAAATGACAAATTAAAAAGGCATGAACATTTTTTTTGTATCGAAAAAATATCGAACCGTGACACCAAAGTACCGAACCGAACCGTGAATTTTGTGTATCGTTGCACCCCTAATATATATATACTGGATATATAGAGAGCCATATAGTTGAAATATGAATCCCATAAAACAGATGCAAGACATATGGGAGTATGGAAAAAACAGAGACTGATGTGAGAGCTTGTCTTTGATTACAGGACAGGAGAGGAAGGGGAGGAGGGAGGAGCTGGCAGTGAAGCTCTTTGTCTGTCTCCACTCAGTTTTTTCTCCTTCCCCATGCGAACCAGATCTGCCCTTGTAGCTTTTCCATCGTCTGTCTTCTGCCCTCACATTGCCAATCGTCCCTCGTGCTGTCTCAGCTGCTCAACAGATGGCCAGTTGGCTCATTAACTTTAATAAATCTAACATCAATTAGACTGGAGGTAATGGGAATGCCGTGGAGGTGATTGCAAGGTAGTGGCACCCCATATGAAAAGCCCCCCTCCTCTTAATGAATAGCTCTCATCAGACCCGATATATGTATTCAAGTGCCAAAAGTGTGGTATTAAAACATTGCAGTGCCATCACAGATTGAGGGATGGACATATGAGTGAAGGACATAGGAGGCAATTTCTTTCTGATACGTCATATCACATGAGCCGACCTTGATGGATTCATTATCTCCATCTGTGCTCGCACACCTTCTCTTTGTCCTCCTCTTTGTTCTTCTTTTCTTTGTCTTCTCCTGTCATTTACCCATGAAATGTCTCACTCCCAGCCCTCTCTGACACACATCTGTCTATTGCTGGTAACAAGCTCCTTTCCTAACTCCTCTGTCATAGTACATCTTTCAGGCAGCATCTTCTGCTGCTTGTTGTCTCTCTCCTTGAACTTTTTACTTCATTACTCCTTCCTGACCTTTGGTGCTGCTTGACCAAATGAGACTCTGCCTTTATGAATAACTCTGCTTTTCTATCCCTTTCAAAGATGGGTGATATGGGAAGAGTGAAAAGGGGGAGGCTTGACCCCTTGACCCCTACAAGCAGGTGACCAAATCCTGTTATTGTATTTGTGGTTTATCATGGGTCCCATTAGTGAGGGTTGGGGTTGTTACTGTATCTTTCCCCTGTAATGGAACGTTTCCGTCCTGATAAAATTTGTCTTTATCACCGACTGAAAGGTTTAACAAAGAGGTAACTGGTGGAAATCACATGCTATGGACTTCCAATTATGACATCTCAAGTTACCTATGGGAAATACTGACTAACATGTCAAAATTTCATGTGCTGGACACCACTATCACCAAAACACCTAATCAGTGAAAGACTGATGATGGTCACTCCTGTTCCAATAGTGGAAATTCATTCAATTCAGTTCAGTTCACCTGAGCCCTGAGCTGTAGCTCAGGTGGCAGAGCGGATCAGCCACCAACCAGAAGGTTGGTGGTTCAATCCCAGGCTGCTCCAGTCTGCATGCCAAATATCCTTGGGCAAGATACTAACCCCATGTTGCTCTCCGATGCATCCATCGGAGTATGAATGTTAGATACTTAGCACTTAAGCTTAGAAGTGCTTGTGTGAATGGATTGTGATTGGGTGAATGAATTAGCTGTATAAAGCGCTTTGAGTGCTCAGACAGAGTAGAAAAGCGCTATATACCGGTAAGAACCAGTCCATTCACCATTTATATAACAGCAGTCACCTCAAGGCGCTTAATATTGTAAATGGTAAATCACCACTCAAAGCATTTTTATACAACTTGCCTCATTCAGTCATTCATATAAGCACTTTTTTCTATGCTGCATTAAGGTGAGCCCAACCCGACGCCTACGGGTCTTTCTGTGGGTGGTGGTTCCTTCCTGAGTCCATGTCACCTCTTTGGGCTGCGACTGACTGCAGTCCATGGCCTAAACCCTGACCACCAGGTGTTCTCCCATTAGCCCCTCATACCAGGCAGGATAAACTAGTCTTTTGACTTCTTTTTTTTTCTTTTTTTGAAGACACACACCAGGGAGTTAAATAAAGCAGGTTATTTCAACTGACAAAGCTAAAAAATAATTCATATTTTTTTTCTGAAAAAGTCTGTGGGTAGAGTACGGGTAGGATTAGAGTTACTATCTATATGATAAAATAAAAAAGAACACATCGACTCTTGTGATTTCACTGAATATAACATTAGACATGTTTATCTAACAAGGGACAGATTTTCTATTAATCTTGACATGTATAGAGAAGTAGTCTTTCTTTCTTTCTTTCTTTCTTTCTTTCTTAGCTGATGTTTAACTTTGGAAATCACAACTGTTGTCTTCACAAAAAACACAGCATCTGAAAATGTCCCGCATTTTGAGAGGACAAGTTGAATGACCAGGTTTGTTGTTTAAGTTGCCTCCATATGTGATGGAAAATCAAAACATGCCTCTAAAATTAGAACGACTGAAGGAAGTGACGGGTGCTGCAGATGAGAGTTGGAGGACGAAGAGAGGGAAAGCAGCAAATCAAATTCTATGGTTGAGTTATTCATTTTCACAGCTCTTTAAAATAGTCCAAACTGTTTACATTCACACACCCCAAAGCCTTAACCTTTCACGAGCCACGGGGACTCATTGTCCACGGTACTGCCAAGAAACAGTTCGTATGCCTGATGAAATGATGCAGGGAAATAATGCATTCAGGAGACAAGACAAAGAAATGGAGAGGAAGGAGTTCAAAGAAGGCAGAATAAATGAGGTAGAGGAGGAGGAAAAAAGAGTGATTTGGTGGAAAATCCTTTGCTTGGGATAACAGATTGGCTGATGCATGAAATTGAGAGAGGGTAGGGAGGCTTGGTGATGCTGCCCTCCATGGTCTGTACTTTTAGGTGAGGAGGCAGTGTGCGAGGAATTGGAGAGGAACACTGGAAGCTTATAGTAAAGGGAAGGTGTTAGGAGGAGACAAAGAGGGCTTTATTACAATTTTATGGCGGGGTGCCGATGTCCATGCTATTTACTGCATGACAGCCTCCCATATCTCCATCAATCTCCTTCTAAAGGTGGGAAATGACAGAAGAGGGAATGAAGCAGAGACACTGTGTGTATTGGTACATCTTAGCAAGAAAAAAGGAGAAAGGAAAGGAAGAACATCCCAGAAACAGCTCCAGAAAATAAGCACAAACCACAGTTCACATGGAGAGACCCACAGAGGGGCGTGAGGTTAGTGAGTTATCGTCAGAAACTGACTGGAGGATAATGAGGTCTGATACAATATGCATCTGACGAAATAGAGCAAAACAAAGAGTTAGTCCCATTTTTACTGAGGCTCATGAGACATCAACAAGGCTAAAGATTTTTAGAATTCCTGAGCCTGTTCCTTCCTTTAACAGTAGAACTACCAAACTGTTCGACGGCACCTTTCCCTTTATAAAATCTTTAACTCCCAGTGTTTGACTTGTTCTACAAGTGTAGCATGTTGTGGCCCCTTTGGTTAAAAATGTCAAGATAATGCCATCTTGGGACCTTCTACCTATAATAATAATAGATTGCATTTGTATAGCACTTTACAGTTCCACTATTCATTCATACACTGGTGGAGGCAAGCTACAGTTATAGCCACAGCTGCCCTGGGGAAGACTGACAGAAGCAAGGCTGCCATATCACACCATCAGCAAACACCAGTAGGTGAAGTGTCAACTGAGCCGGGGCTCGAACCGGCAACCTTCCGATTACAAGACGAACTGCCAACTCTTGAGCCACGATCGTCTGTTAAAATATTCCCCTATAGAGAAGACTCATTTTCAAGCTATTAATCTTGCGGGTTTAGATAAACAGACTCTGTTGCTATGGCAACTCCTTTTGCAACTCTCATGCGTGATAGAGCTATGTCATTAGTCAACGAGCTACATGCTCAACATCCCAGAAATGGCTTCATGCATCGATTGGCCCAGGACGTGTGCACTGAGTAGAGACGAGTGTGGAGATGTGACCTTCACAGAGTGCAGCAGAATGACCTGCGCGGTGCAGGCACAATGCAAACGTATACAAAAGATCTCTAAAACATCTGGCATGCTGTTTAACTGTGTTAGCTTCATCTGTGCCACGTGGTCATCTGTTTTTGTTTTCTTCTTTGAAGCATCTTGTAGCCTCAATAAGAAGACCTGTATCTCTCTCAAACTTATCTGATTAGCATTGTTTCACTTCCCAAACGCCTTCGATGCTTGTTCCCTCCTGGAGAACACGGCGGGTCTGGGCCCAGCGCTGGAAAAATAGCTGCAGGGCAGGATGGCTGCTGTGTTTGCTTGGGATTACTCCTCACCCCCTACCCACCCCAGTTGCTTGTCACGTGCTCCATAATGTTGTGCTGTGGACATTTATGTGCTTCTGTGCAGAGGAGTTTTTCTGTATTATCCTTTTGTGTTACACATTTCGATGTTTTTTTCCCCCCCTTGCTACCTAGCCTCCCCAATGTGATGTTTGTGTATTGTATGTACGGTTGGCAAGGTCTGTCATCTCGGTTGTGGGCAACTGCAACTGACAAATAAAGGCTATCTCATCATCTCTCATCATCATCACTTGTTGAATGGCATAAAGAGACCACAAAGCAAATCTGGGGCTGACACACTGTCTGACACATACTCATGATTTCAGTGTCTTTATACAAATGATTTACAAATGAAAGCATAACATTTATGATTCAATTAGTTACCTGAAATCAAAACTTGAAATACTTAATCTGGTAATATTTTTTTGAAAATTACCAAGATGCTTCATTTTCACTAATTAGTAATGTTCATTCATACAGTTTTAAGTGGCGCTTGTTTGTGTTAGCTGATAACTGAGCACTAAACCTAAAGTAACCATATTTAAATAAAAGTTACTTCTTGTTTCAAAAAAACCGACATGACAGCAGCCTTCTTATACAGGCTACAGTTCTGACTAAAAGATTCAAGGCTGGACTAGTTTAATATTTAGATAAAATTGAGGAAATGTGGAACAATAAATCTTTATATGCTGCGCTAAGGTTTTTGTCAAGCCTAGTGACAAACTTCTGGATTTGAAACGCTCAACTCTGCTTTTAGAAAAGGAAAATAGAAAAACTTGTAGCAAAGTGAACAAAAATGGAGGATTTGAAAAGTTGTGAAAATATGTTACTGTGTAACTTCATTGCAATATAGAAGTGCAGTCAATAACCCTGTTGTGTACCTTTAATACATTTTATTAAAGGTACACTATAAGAGCAGCAGGTCAGATGCTACAGAGCATGTGAAAGTACTGATCAAAGGTTGTGAATATTTATGTACACTTTGTTTTTTATTTTTAATTAATACACAAAAATGTTCTCTTCTTTATCTTCATAGCATATTGTGTGCTGAATTTTGTGGTGAAAAATTATATTGGACATTTTTGGAAAAAGGCTGTAATATGATAAAATGTGAAATAAATGAAGCGCTGTGAATACTTTCTGTATGCACTGTACATATTAGGCCTGAATGTCTATAGAACACCACCATGAATAATTTTATTAAACATCACAAATCACTAACATTTCAAAATTTTACAGAGAAATATGATCTCTGGGACAGTAGATTTCTCCAACTATAGTCAGATATAATTATAATTCTGGCCAGCTCAAGTCCTGGATTAGTCATCAGACCCTGGTGACCTGTAACTCACTGGGCCTTCTCAATCTCCATTCATTAATTATAGAGTTCTTACTTGTAGAAAGAATAATGTCACTCTGGTTCCTATATTCAACAGATTAGTCTAAAGCAGTGAGGGACGGAAGTTAAAGTTTCTAAACTTAAATCAAGAGCTAACGACCAGCATGTTAGACCCAAGTCACACTGGTTATTAGACCAGATACAATTAGAGTGGCAGTGACAAAGTGCAAGAGGGGTGTGAGGGAAATGGAGTGATAGCTGAGAGAAATATAGAGGGAGGCAGAGAGAGCATGAGAGTTGAAGATAAAGAGACGGAGAGACTGCATAAAAATGACCCCTTTTAACTAATTAGCAGTGCTGCTAAGGGCCCTCTGAGAGTTGCCCCTGCTGCACCATGGCCCTATAGGTGTTGAGATCAACTCTGTGGCCACGGGGGCTCACAAGCAATGTGTGTCATTGGCGAACACCATCAGTCATAGAACAAAGGAGGCACCCAGGTCAAAGGCAGCAATACACTCCTGGATTTTGCTGCTCCACTCCTCTTCATTTCTGTCCCTGCCCCCCCCCCCCCATACATTTCCTTTTCTATTAACCCTTTCCTCCTCATCCCTTCGTCTTCATCCCTTCTCCCCCTTCATATATCTCCCGATCTAGCGATCCTGTTCCTTTGTGTGTGAGTCAATTAGCTGGCCCTTTAGTTTTGATTTATAGAGCATGGGCCGCCTATGGCCTAATGGATGGCTGTGAATTTAATATGCAATGCTTTTGTGTGTGTGCATGTGTGTGTAAGACAGGGAGATAAATTAAGGACCAGGAGACACAATAGAGGTCACAGAGGTATCACTTGCTATACTGACCGTGTTTAAATAGTTGCTGGTCGGTCCCTCTCTTGAAAAAAAAAAATCTGCCTGTAATCCTGACATAATAGATTATGAACAATAATGGAGTGACTGGAGTGCTTGTTTAAAGTCTCTCAATATCATTAGCATGTGGAAATAATTAGTCCTTTCATAATGAGTGAAACCTGCAATTGTTATTTGTGCGAACAAAGGGCATCACCGGGCTGCAGAGATGATTCATCGGCTCATATTTTCATCCTCTTTGTTGCTGAGTTCAGAGATTAGCAGCACAGCCTGCCTTGGGGTAGCAGGAAGGAGAGGTCAGGATAGGTGCTAGCATACATCACAATCATCACCCTTATCATCATCGTCATCTGATTTTTGTAATTCACATGCTATGACCGGAGGCTATTTGCTCCAATACAAATCAAGAGGCCCTGTGTTGGTGGTTTACAGCAGGGTCATGAACTCTGAAGGCCAGATTTCACACTGTCTGAAAGGGGGCCTGTTAGTCCCTTTCTGCCCACACACACGGACAGCATATCATCACTGTCAGGTGGAAACATTTCATCTTCACAATGCCAATGCTCGCTTTTTTGGAACAAACATTTTCCTCCTTATGGAAAGGGGAAAAGATCTTGGAGATTTTTCTACACAGCACAGAGACATTTGATGATTTATCACTCATTCAGTGTCAGATTAAATTCATTTATATTTTAGCTTGACATATCTCACCCAACATAACTGCAGAAGACAAGCGCACACACACACACACACACACACACACACACACACACACACACACACACCCATCCCATGGCAATAGTGCTTTCCAACAGTAGGGGCCTTTCACAGAAGAACAGCTCGAGTAACATGACAAAAAGCCCAAGGCATTGACCCAGCCAGGGAAATTCCCCAGATCCCAATTCGATCAAGC
The DNA here is from genome assembly GCF_963969265.1 of Rhamphochromis sp. 'chilingali'. NCBI lineage: Eukaryota > Metazoa > Chordata > Actinopteri > Cichliformes > Cichlidae > Rhamphochromis > Rhamphochromis sp. 'chilingali'. The sequence goes on from NC_137934.1 coordinate 27,185,096, forward strand.
ATCTGTGGCATGTGCTTGAATAAGCCCAATCCACTGAGGCTCCACCCTAGAATTTAATGGATCTGCTTCCAATTTCTCTGTTTCAGACACTACAGGAGCTGCTCAGAGATCCCGTCTTCATGTTCTAACAGTCCTAACAGCTGTTTTGGGGGGCATAACATTAGGTGCAAGATTTTAATCCTGTGGATGGTCCGTGTGCATATCAAAAGTGTACTAAAATGGTAATATAATAATGCAGTAACATAGTAACAGTCAAAAGTTGGAGCACGCTCATGGTAGTTCTAAAAAATAGCGTGTGCCAAGAAATGTATAATAATAACAGGAATATGCTTTGAGAAAGGTTTATTTGTAGGAGGCCAAAATTTCTAACAATATTCCATCAAAATTGTTCTTTTCTTTTGTTTTCATCTTTTAGGTGAGTCATCCATGCATCCATCCAACTTTCTTTCTTTTAAAGAAGCAGAGATGTGCAGACCCCAGTCACCTCATTCAGTGGTGTAGCAATGCATGCTCAAGGCAGCTAAGAGACAACAGCTAGTTATTCTGTAGGTGTTCAAGGGGTTATAGTATTTGCCCATATCAGCTCACCTAGCTCATTTCCATGTGAGGAACTAAGCGCCTCTACTTTCCGTATGACCAAGCCTCTCCTGAATGGCTGAGATCAACCCCAGGGGAAGACATGCTTTCAGGCTGAGGCTGGTTTTCAGGGCATTAAAATGTAATACTGTAACAATAATGGTTTGATAAACAAACAGTGCTGCTTTTTAGACTGAATGGTACACTGTCATTATTCGACTGACGTAATGTTGCTGATGTGGTCAGGATGCCTATGGGTGTTCAGTCAGGTGTGCAGTCAGTGTTTTGCATTTTAGCTTGAGAATTTTCATACTGTCTTTGTGATAGCCTTTGCTGAGCTGTTATGGATTTTTTTTCCCACAATGATGATCACTTTTTAACACAAAGTGACTCCTGTAAAAGACACCAACCATAAATACTTCTCCCAGTATTTCCATGGTTGACATTAAAGTTATTAACTAATCTTTGTAATCAAACATGTTGTTTTGCAACGTACAGCGAAATCGTCAGGGCCAAAAAATACATTTCCCTAAAACTTACAGGTAAAGGATATTTTTATGTCTCGCCAACAAATTATAGGTATGGCTCTGCAATTTAGTGTAATAATTTATTTCTAGACTGAAACTCCATTGAGGATTCTGAGAACTTTTAATGATCAGAAGATCACATACTGGCTGATATTACATCAATTTTAAAATCAAGGTAAAAGATGAGTCGATGCTCACATGGGATTTATAAGGTATACATGTTATGGAAACAGCCCAGCAACAGCAGATGTATAACTGTGGTGGCTGCCCTGGAGGGCCACTGATAATACTCAGTCTAAATGACCTCATTAAGAGACCTTTGTTTTTTACCTTTTTCATCTCGGTGAGACATCTACAAAGCTGCCACTTCTTTCATCAGAGGTGATGAAAAATCACCATTTCTTTTTCCACACACAGTGGCTGCAGAGTACGTGCGTTCTTGGACGTGAGCAGAGATTATTAACAGTTTAATGGCTAACAAAGCCTGACAGGTGCTTCACTCACTGAGATTAAGGACCAGTGGGTTAACGACCCTGTGGGTGAGACTGTCATAACTCACAATAAGACCATTAAAGTGATATTACTGAGAAAGACTTTGGCTGATATGGACTCAACTTCCCAACAAGGTGGCACTAGATTGAGGGTTCCTGTCATTTTTCTCTCCCCCCCCCCCCTTCGCTGTAGCGCTGTAGAAATGTGTTTCAAATAAAGACTATCAGAAAGACACAAAGGGAGACAAGGAAGCTTTTGTTCTTTAAACATAAAAGACAATATGGGAAAATGGTCAACATACAACACTCCTAATTATATACTAGGTTTTATTTTGGAGAAGTATTATTTAGACAGTTACATTTGATTGGCTGCTAAAGGTGCACACAGCTAGTTAAAATGAAGAACAAAGAAAAAGGGAGGCACATTCTTGCACTCAGAGAAAGACCGGTTAGCCAGTAAAAGTTGCAGGACAATAGAGACAAAGCTCTGACAGGTACCTCTGTAGTTCACTGCTCCCCTCTGGTGGTCAGGACGGGATGCTGCAGTGCTTAGTAAGAAACAGAACAAAGAAAGCAGAGATGAACAATAGAGTTGACAGCAGGCAGCAGTAACAGAGATCAGATACTGCTGATCTGTGGCTCTGATAGTAACCATTAAACAGCAAAGACAAGGAGAGTGCCAACAAGTGTGAGCAACGTTTTAATGTGGTGACAGTAACTGAACATATGCAGAGTGTGGTTCATCATATAAAATAAGTGTACTTTGTTAAGTCTTGTAATAATATTTCCAAAAGATGCGAGAGAGAGGCTGTGTACAATGCTGAACAGGGCAGTTTGCAAATCTATGAATGTTGAAGACATCAAAAACAGAAGTAATAAAATAATGGAACAATTGTATCGTTTATTTGTTCATTTATTAGGATTTACTGATTTCTTAAGACTCTGACCTATTTAGTTGTAGTAATGTAGGATGATGTATGCAACATATGTTGAGGTTGAGAAAACTTATTTTACAGGGCAGGTCTTGCTTATACAGATGGACTCAAAAATGATGGATGTGGCTGAGGAGATGGAGCAAGTCATCTTGAAGGATCCTGGGGCGAGATAGTGAGCCCTAAGCTGGCCTGATGCATCTGTGCGTGTGTGTCAGCAGATTCACCTTGCTTATTATGCTCTGATTTCAAACACCAAGATGGGAACGGTAAAAGTGTTCAGCTCGAGTACAAATGGGACCTCAGAGTTGGATGGTAAAGTATATGAACAGCTCAAACATCAACAAGTTTCACACAGCGTGACACAGCTGCAAGTTTTGACGAGCTAGAATTGAAAGGTTCTGTCTTTCTAAGTCGAATACTGCGCTACCTACAGCACCTTTCGGTCTTCACTTTAATCTGTTGTCCTAGGATTTGTGGGTTGTTTTAATCTTGTCACAGGTTTAAAGGTCTATTGCAAATTCATTTTTCAATGCTGTGAAAAACCACAGACACATACGTCAAGCCACAATCTAAAAAAAAAACAACCTCAATAACAAATGAGTAAACAAGTTAATGACCTCTATCAGTCTGGAAAGGGTTCAAAAACACATTTCTAAGGATTTGGGACTCTAGTAAACCACATGGACAGCCATATCCACAAATGAAGGAAATGTAAATGATATATGTAAGTGTGATGAATATGTAAAAATGTACAAAAGGAAAAAAAGAAAATCCACTGCTTTGAATGTGTCCCTGTCCCTGCAGGGTTCACAGCTGCCACCTAAGCAGCACCACACCTTCACCTGCAGTCACCTGTATCCTCCAAGACACACCCAGCACTCCTCTTGCTCCACCAAGAGGAAACAAATTTCAGATTTGTGATCTCAGACATGCACTTTTTACCTGCATCTCTGGAAGTTCCTGGAAAGAGATAAACTAAAGAGACAGATGATCATTTGTGTTTAAGTTTCTGCTGCATTTTTAGTCACTATTTAATTCAGAAAGCCAACTGGTTTAATTTTTCTCTACTTTGGTTTTACAGAAAGAGGTAAGATCGCTGCCACTTTTGAACTTTATCTTTTCTCTAATTTTCCTTTTCATAACCTTCCAATAACATTTGCGTGTGTGTTAGATAAGAGTCCTCAGTAATGTAAGTACAAAACCCTAAAATTAATTTCCTCCTTTTGCAGATTAAAATGTGCTCCTTCATGTTTCTCAAATTCATGATGGTGCTATTCAACTTCTTTATCTTTGTAAGTATGTTTCCACTCTGATTACACATACAGCATGACTAGGAAGATGTTGAGGCATGGTTGTGAGACACTCATTTACTGAGTGACATTCGTAGAAAAAAAGTAAAAAAAACAAACAAACAACCTGGAAAATAATTTCCCTTTCCCATTCAGTGCAAAAAGAGATGTTACATAATCATCTCTGACCACTCTGAAGGCCTAAATAATACTTTTTCTATACCAAAGATTTTGCCTGGTTGTTGCAATTTTTACCTCATTAACTTTAAAGGCTGTACATTAATTATGCCACGTACATCTTCACCTCAGTCTTACCAATGTTAAGCTAAGTTTGCTTGGGGTCTGGGCTCACTTGGGTTCTTGCTCTCCCAGGTGAGCTATAGATGAGATATAGCATGAGCCATTTTCCTCAAAATGGAAATCATCGGCTGAGTGCTGCTTGATAAATTTGGTGCAGCAGCTCTCAAGGTGCGGCGATTGTGATGTCCGTCTGAAATCTAAGACAGCACAGGAGAATGATGTAACAGTTATTTATTGGTCATGAAGATCTTGCTTTAATGTGAACGCTCAAACATATTTTTGCAACTGCAGCTCCCTTCAAAACATATCTAAAGCAGACGTTTTTTCAAGAACTAAACCCTGTTGTTCATAGTGGCAGGAGAAAACTAAATAAGTGAGCACGTATAGGAACATTAAAGGATAGCAACTAAGACTGTGTTTCCTTATCTTCAGTGATAAATAAATAGTGTGAGTACATATGCATAAGTATTAAATGTAGTAAAAGCGAGAGCTATGAGCACACAAGCCCCTTCCTGCTGTTCAGGTGCATACAAGGTCCAGGTAATCAAATGCTAGTTAAAGAGAGATAAATCTCATAGGGAACAGGGAAGCAGCTAAAATATGTCACATCGGACAGAGAAGTGAAATGAGGGGCAGCTCAAAAGCCCAGTTATTTCAAAATGCTAATCATGCAAAACTACTATAGTAGAGTCCAAACAAAATCTGAATCTCACACTTAATAATCAAAGTGTTTAACTGTTCAAGATTATCTTAACATATGATTTGTACTTCTCCACTGAATCTTCTAATCTGTGAATGTGTTGCTCATGATCAAAACACTAGTAAGTGGCTTGAGAGTGTGCTAGGACAGCGGTCCCCAACCCCCGGGCCTCGGACCAGTACCGGTCCGTGAGTCGTTTGGTACCGGGCTGCGAGAGTTGAGGCTCAGGTGTGAAATGTATGGTTTTCAGGGTTTTTTTCGGTTTTGAGCGTTATTTTGTTATCGTTTTTATCGTTGGGTCTTTTCACGTGTGTTATGAATAAATCTTCTTTTTTCGGTACCGGTACTAGTTTTATTTCGTTGTATTTATCCGCGACACCTTAAAGGCCGGTCCGTGAAAATATTGTCGGGCATAAACCGGTCCGTGGCGCAAAAACGGTTGGGGACCGCTGTGCTAGGAGAAACAGCAAGCCTCCAGGATGGCACATCAATATGTTGCATTGCCAGGAGTTGGACTACCTGCCCAATGTCCGTAGGTTCCACGTAACACCTCATGCTACCAGTAGTTACACCGGCCCTAAAAGGAAAACTGGTGAACTAGTGGGGATATCTCATTTTGGCCCCTCTAGTGAACCCGTTGTTAATTTTATAAACACCAATGGAGCTGAAATGTATTAACAACCTTCTCTGCATCAGTACTGACTGATGGTATAATTGTTTAATGTGCGCATTGAAGAAGATATCCTGGTTAAAAATGACTCCAAGATTCCTCACAGTGTTACTGGAAGCCCAGGTAATGCCATCCACCATGTGTACACCATGTTTTTATACACCAAGACTTTAGGGAAGAGTAGAATCCTCATGGTTTTATCTGAATTTTGAAACAGGAAATTAAAGCATCTAGGTCTTTATGTCTTTAGGACATTCCTGTAGTTTAAGTATTTGATGTGTGTCATTTGGCTTTCTTGATAGATAAAGGTATGCATCATCTGCATAGCAATGAAAATGTATGCTACATCCTCTAATGATATGGCCTAAGCGTCCTAGCACAGATACCTGTTAACCTCAGTGTGTGAAGAAAACTCTCCATTTACATGAAAAAAACTGGAGTTTATTGATGGATATGATTCAAAACACTGCAGTGCAGCAACTTCATTACCTATGGCATGTTGTAATCTCTGTAATAAAATATTATGGTCAACAGTGGTGAAAGCTGCACTGAGCTCTAGCAGGGCAAGCATAGAGACAAGTCCACTGTCAGAGGCCATAAGCAGATCATTTTTGATCTTCACTATTGCACTTTTTGTATGTGATGAGTTCGATCAAACCAGTTAGCTGTTTTACAACTACTCTATAATTTACCTTATAATTAGGCCAATATCCAAAATTATAACTCCTGGGTCAAGTGATGGCTTTTTAATACTGCCACCTTAAAGGGCTGTGGTACATAGCCCATTAATAAAGATAAATCTATCTGTCTATTCTTCTATCACTTTCCAAGCTTTTCAAAGTGAACTAATTCCCCTGAGGTTCTCTTTTCATTCCCACTGTAGCTTTACTCTCCCCTTATTGGAGCCTTTGTTTCTCATTCTGCAGCCTGTTATTCAGTCACAGTCCACTAACTGTAAGACTCTTTCTGTTTCTATAGATGACAAAGATATTGTTTCTCCACCACTAGCACCAATTCTCAGTCTCATAAAACCTGGTTTACTCCCATTCCCTTTGCAATGTAGATCCTGAAAAAGACATCCAAATGCATATAACACACCGTCAAAGGTCTCAAAAAAGGTGAAAACTGTGCCAGCTGTGATAAGTGTATTTATAGCTGGCACACTTTTCACTTTTTTGTAGATGGGGCATGATGGTGACAGAAATGGGGTTTGAGGGGAAATATGCTTCTTGCATTACATTTAGTCGACAATGCTATGATGAACTGAACAGGCTGAAGAGACACCCCAGAGTAAGAGGTGGAGAGTGAAAACAAGAATAAATGAGAGAGTCAAAAACAAAGAGAATGTGTAGGAAAGACAAAGACAGGAAGCAGGAGATTTTTCCCATAAGGGACATGTCAGTGTCTGAAAGAGTGCTGGAGTGTGGAGTGCTGGTTCCTGATGTGGAGCAGAAGGGGGTCCCATGACTGAAACCAGTCTGATAGAGCCTGACTGCTCATATGAGGCTTCAAAGTAGGGTGAGTGGAGGGTGAAATACACAGAGGGGAGGGAGAAGGTTAAAAGGGTATAAAAGAAAGTGAAGAGAAAGTCAAAGATGGAGACATGAAGGAGGAGCCGGAGAGATCATGGCAATTACATTTTATTTATAGAGCACATTTTATCATACATACATATAGTTAGAGTTCTGCAAAGATAGCATTACAGTAGTTTGTTAGCAAATGCAAGTAGAATCAAAGTACAACAGCTATCTGGTGAACAGAAATTCACCAGAAAGTATCACGCAGCAGTGAAATCAGCAATTGAATTGACTACTGACTTATGACAGCAAGACATGATATAAAATGTGATCCAATTTTAAATTTGCCATAACTCTTTGTCATGTTAATGAAAATGTATTAAATATTTTTACATGATTAATACAGCAGCAAGACAACATCACATTTAGCCCTTATCATATTGACCTTTTTGTTATCCATATTTATCTCGCTCACCAAACCTAGAGACTAATATTCACTGGGCTTCACTTTGATGTTGTGTTGTAAAGCACCTGGAGATAACAGTTTCTGTGAAACAGTGCTGTTAACTACTAAGCTATTCGGTGAATGCCCATGGGGATACTGGACACATACGTAGTGTCCAGTTTTTGTAAAGCTGGAGATGGAAAAATTACACTGCAGTCCATAAAATTAATGGAGGATAGTAACATTCTCTCTTTGTTACGGGCAAAGCGGTAATCCTGGAGCCTTCCTCCAGAAACCTGAAGGCTGGCTTTCTCAAACAGCATTGGATGATTATTGAATCGGTTCCTGGTCAATGAGCCTGTGTGAATTAAAGGTAGTGACATAAAGATGCTGTCATTTTGCAGATGCCTTCACACAGGTCAGAGAAACTACTGTATATTAATCCCAGAGGGAAACTGAGTTGTCATAGCAGCAAATATACACCAAACATCAAGCACTCATATAAAATGAGTGTAGAAACAGAAATATTGATAGAATAAATATTAAGAAATGTTAAGAATAATAAATATTAAGATAAATACATAAATAGAGATAGGTATAAACATAAATATACATATAAATAATAGCAGCGGGAAGGAAAGACCTACTGTAACGTTCCCTCAACAACGAGGTTGAAGGAACCTGTTCCTGAAACTGCTCTTCAGATTGTCCAGTGTGTTATGGGGGGGGGGGGGGGGGCTGCATCATTGCCTGCGGTCTTGCCAGCATTCTGTCACTGATCACCTCCTCCAGGGTGGCGAGCTTCATGGCAACAACAGACTCTGCCTTCTTGATGAGTTTGTTCAGTCTGTTTGTGTCCTTTGCTTTGATGCCTGCAACCCAGCACGCTACAGCAAAGAAGATGGTGCCTGCAACAAGAGACTGATAAAACATATAGAGCAGCCTGCTGCAGACATTGAAGTTAATTGGGATTTTTATAAGATGGAAAGAGGAAAAGAACTTTTATTTTTACCCTCAGGGGCTGCTGGCATGAAATCTAGACACAAAGACTACTACACTGTCTGGTGACACCTCTGTTTGGATTCATAACACATCATTAAATAGTCGGAAATTGTGGTTGAAAGAATTTATCTGTTGTCTGTAATGCTCATGCATCAATCTAATTGGTGCAGCATGTAATGTTTTGTAATGTGGTTTCTTAAGTAACGGCAATGGCTATATCCATAGGGAGGCTTACTTGATTGTGGACCAGTGTGAGACACTACAGGTTGAAGACTTCATGAACCAAGCAGTTTTTTTTTTATATTTTAAGCTGGTTTCCTTCTATTAGGCTACATAGCCATTTTTCTCATTAGTGCAAAGAAATATCCAAGATACACATTTGGGTACTTATTTGACTACACTCTGTGTATTAGAAATATATGCAAATTAGTGCATAATAATGATGATGACCCTATTTGTCTTTTCAAACATAAAAAATGCAGGAAACATAAGGAATGCTACAAGTAAGTGTCATTGTAGTAGTTATTTCATAATTTCTTTTTACCTGTAAATACTACTTTACAGTTAACATTACAATGCATAGCTTAAGCTACAGTCACCCTGGGGAAAGCAGTAATCTGATATAACAAGATCAGCGTGAGGCTGTCTGTCTGAGATTATAACTTGTTGATTTGTCAGCTCTGTTAAAAAAAACAATGTAACCAATTAATGTATCCAATAATACAATTTAAATGATTCTGTACTAGTAGAATACATTGAAAATAACAGTGAGAGTGAGGGAAACAGAAACGGACATACTATGTTAAAATTGATGCACTGCTCTTGACGCATGGCAAAGTAAATGCAGAAGTCAATAAAGAAATAAAAAAGTGAACTGAACAGATCATCCCATTTTCAATTAAACAATTTAATTTACTTATTTTGTCAAATGGGAATTACTTGCACATACTTAACAGAAATTTGCAATGAACACAATTTTTTCTTAAGTGTACAGTATATGGATCTTGTTTCTCCTACAGATGGGTGGCCTCACTCTGCTGGCATTGGGGATCTGGGTGAGCAGTGATGGGGCTTCCTTGCTACAGATCTTGAGACCTTTCTCCAAACAAAGTACCCAGGTGGTCAATGTTGGCTTCTTTTGCATTGTCATCGGGGCTGCGCTGGTGCTGCTGGGAATCTTGGGCTGTTATGCAGCCCATAAGAAGAGCAAGTGTCTACTCCTTACAGTAAGTGGACAACTCCTGCTTTAGACGATGGCTAATAAAGTACCTGAACACTGGCGTAACAAATAAGTGTGTAGCAAACAGTAACAAATAGGAAAAGAACAAATACTGGAAGGAAAACCATAGGGTGCACGCAGAGTCACTCTCTGTGTGCATTCAGATGGAGAAACTCACTTGGTGTGCAGAATTTTGAAGCTGATAATGAGTCACTAACAGATTTTCCAGGCTCCGGAGGCCTAGACAATCTTCTAATATTTTTACTACCCTGTCACGTCAGTCACTGATATCATGCACAGTTTCAGGTAGTCGTTTCAGTCTGTCTTCAGAGTCAATAAAAGTTTGTCACCTGTAATTGCTTAAATATTATTTCAGTGGAATCATATCTCAATCACATCTCAATGGAAAGTTTGAGCAACTAAAGAAATAAGACTAAATGTTAAACTTCAATTCATTAGATGGAATAAAACAGCAATCATGGATTAATAATCCATATATGTATTGCTTCACTGCTTTTAAATGAGGACACTGATATTAAGATCAAAAACACTAAAAATGATACTGTGTGGTTTCATGAAGTGGCCCACATTTTTTTTGGTATCCCACCCATCCTTGCTTTTACACTGGGTTCATCAGCCACCCTCCTTCCTCATCCATATCAGCAACACCACCAACCCTTGTACAACACATTGTACATTATTACACTCATTAGCGAAGACGTTAACTACCTCTTAGCCCACTGCAGTGAGTAATGAGGAGCACAGGCAGCACATTTTGCCCCTGCAGCGTCCCCATCATGTCTACAGCTCCTGGTGAGTTGAATGACAGCAGAGGAGTATATTCTACAACTGGCATCACAGTTAGCAGCAGATATTTGGCCTACCTGAGAAACTGCTGTAATGAACTAAACATAATAAATGAAGATGGATCATCAGCTCTGTCCTTTCAGCATAGACCCGTGTACTCACTGTCCATTGATTTTACAACAATGCGACTATAGATAAGCTTTTTTTTAATCAGTATATTTGAAAAACCTTGACACATTCCCCTCTTCTTCTCTCCCTGCAGTTTGCCTCCATCATGCTCATCATATTCATTTCTGAAGTGGCTACTGGAGTCGTAGCTTTGACCTACACCTCGTTTGTAAGTTTTCATTTCCTGCATCCATCCTTTTTCTCTTTGTCCATTACTCTCATTCCTTTTCCTTTTCCTTTTTCTTTTGTCTTTTTTTATTTTTCTCATCTAGTTCTGCTTTTTCTCCCACCCTTTCACCTCATTGTGCTATTGTCTGGATTTTATCTCAATATAAATTTTCTATCTTAGCAGTGGACTATTATTGAATTATGGGCTTTATGTCCACCTCACTACATTTCTGCTACTTAATGACTCTGGGATAGCCTGGGGCTGTGTGCACTGTCTCTCACTTTGAACAATATATTACTCTGAAATATAAAACCTAAAGCATTTTATATGCAAAACAGCCTATTTAGATATGTGTTCCCCTCTGTCTGCCTTCTCTCTCTCTCTCTTTCACTCACATACACACACACTCACACACACACACCTGCATACATGCATACTCCATTTTCATTTAGTGCCACACCAAGTAAAAATTAAAAGGAATTCAAAGGCGCTGTGAAAAGGGAGGTTAGTGAAGACTGGGGTCCTAAGAGAAAATCGGTTGTTCCTGAAATTCCAGAGGCAAGAATGGTAATCTAATACTTGGCTTTCTGCAGCTGGGAAATGGGGAATAGAGCAGAGGGAACTCTGCAGTGCTTGAAAATTTCATTTAATTTGTTTGAACTTCTGCTATTGATAAACCAGTTTAAGCTGCAGGTACACACTGCAAAAAGTATCACAAAAAAGGACAAAAACAAGCAAAAACAAACAAAACAAGCAAAAGAAAGTCCTGTAGATTATAACTGCTAAAATATTTCCCAAAACCAAAAACTGGAGGACGTTTTTGGTTTTGGGAAAAGGCGATGGAAAAAGGTGCTTCGACTTACGAACATTTTGACTTACCCTCTGGAACGAATTAGTTTCGTAAGTCGGGGTTCCACTGTACAGTTTGACTGGCTCATTATTATTTGCCAAGTGGCTGCTGCATTTATTTCTTTAACTTACTCTAAATTTCTACTGATTCTTCTCTACTAATTTACTCAGTCACATACACATTCATACAGCATTTACTACTCTATGACATAACATTCTCATACTCTCATACTCACACACACTGACTCCAATGAATGTGGTTGTAACTCAGAGGGCAACGCATTATTTTGCCCAAGGATACTTCAACATACAGACTGATCCTTCCACTATGCTCCAATTAGTTGATGACCTATTGTACCTCCTGAGACAGAGCTGCCCCATATCATTTGTATGATAATCCAGTGAAAACAACAATCTCATGTATAGTGATGATGACAAATGGTGTGCCACCTGGCTAACCTTTAGAATTGGTGACAAAGGGCATCTGCGGTGGAAACCAAACAGACTTATTGTTGGCCATTATAATTTACCATTTGCCCACCAGCAGGCCCATTTTACAAGGAGTTTTTAAATGTCAATAACTCTGTTACCATTTGTGCTAGAGACAAAATGCTTTGGAAAGAAGAAAAAGTGAGCTTTACAGGGATATTGTGTTATCATGGTAGCAGAAGACATCCACAAGGTAGTACTGTCTGAACATGGATGTAAAAAAAATCAGGTCTGATTAGATTATTTCACATGCGCTTCACATTTTCATATTCCTCAACCATTTTGGGCTAGAGAGAAAATTCAAATGGTTCCTAAAAGATGTTAATTATTTTTTCATTTTGCACCCAAAATAACAAAATAATCCATTGGACCTGTACAAATCTTGGCCAATAAAGGATAAACTACCTCAGTGATCTCGTCCCCAGACTCTGCTTCCTCTACAGAAGATGTGTCAGTGAGATTAAGGAGATCCTCAAAGTATTCCTTCCACTGGTTGACTATATCCTCAGTTGAGGTCAGGAACACCCTCTGCACACCAGATTTTTTGGCTTCAGCTACTGCTGAGCCACATTCTGTTTGGCTTGCCTGTACCCATGAGCTACTTCTGAAGTCCCACAGGGTAACCCGCTGTTCCGACCAGTTACACCCCTCTAGGTCTCACTGTTGTTGCCCACAATGTTAAAGTCTCCCAGTAGGAGAAGGTTCGGTATTCTGAACTGCCATTCTGTGCATAAGCACAAATGACAGAACCCATTCTCTGACCCAAAAGGCAAAGGGAAGCGACCTTCTCGTTCATTGATGTATGTGTGTGCAAATACTTTAAAACTGAGGCTTTTGAATCAGCAGTTTTTGAACTAAATTGACATATATACATATATATATGTATATATATGTTGAGCGATTTAAATCTTTTATGCAGTTGCCCTGATGTTCTGTTAAAGATTATTTTTTGCAGTGTCCAGGTTTGCATTTAACTTCTTTCTCTGGGTGGAATGTAATATATTATGTTCCTGTTCAATCCTGAGTGTGCCACCTATCAAACAAAGAAGCTATAGGCAAGTGTGTTGGTGGTTGTCCTTGGAGACTGAACATTGAGCTGCTCTCCTGCTGTCGTTCTCTGAGTTTGTTAAATTCAATCTCTCCACTCTCATTTCCAAAAGCTGAGCAAACCAAAGCCAACCATGTAAACGGCAACTGGTGAGACACGTTTTGACAACAGAGAGCATGCTTGTCTAGAGAAAGTGAGGAGTGGGTCCAAGCTATTGCCTGAACCCCCATTAAATGTAAGATATAACTCAGCTTTGTTTTCATTAAAACAATTTAATGTGCTCTTTGTTATCTTTAGCATCATTTGTTCATTGCAGACATGGTAAGTTCCATCGTGGATATTAATGTGTGAGACCAGCTTTCCATCTCCTGCTTTTCATAAGACACAATAAACAGTATACCAGTGGAATAATGAAAATGGACAATATACATCTAATATGCATATATATAGCTGCCTGTGTAAATATGTAAAAGACAGAGGAGGGTACAAATAAAGGAGGATATAAATAAAGACCTGATCTATCATGTATTACTTATCTGCAGCATAAATCTGCCTTTTGGTTTCTGGGTCTCTGCTGCTCATCTAACCAGGAAGTCAATAACCTTCAGGTAGTCAGAGTAACTGAGATTTCCAGCATGTATTATGAGAAGCTGTCAGTGGTCGTTGTCATGGTTCTGTTTGTACAAAGTGACCAAAGTGGAGATATATTACAGGGCTGATATGATATGAGTTAAGAGTACATGAAATAGATGTGCTGTGAAATAGATGTGCTGTGATGTTTAGTGACACAACAGTTGCGCCACTTTAATTCTTAATTCTTATCCTTACTTAGAAAATGTTTAAAAACCAAATGCCTTAAAAAAACAAACAAAAAACCCCAAAAAACAAGAGGAATATAAATGTATGTTGTACTGATACATGTACAACAGATTTTTTTAAAAAGTATTGAACATGCCACCAATTTTCTAAGTAAATATATTTCTAAATGTGCCATTAGCATGAAATTCTGATTAGATATTGGTAACATCCATTCTAACCCACACATGCAATAAACCAAAACATACATGTCCATGTTACTAAACAGTATTGAGCGCATTAGAAAGGGTAATTTCACCATAGACCAGCCATGGTCAGGTGTTCCCCACAAGAGTTCACACAGAGCAGTGAACAGAATTCTCAGAAGGGTTAGAAGAGTCAGAGTTTTCCAAGAATCAAGGACCACTTCTGGAAAGCTACTTCTTGCTGGCACGTATGGACGTATCCAGTGGCACAGTGCTCCCAACTACCGTCTTATTGCATCTTCCAGCAATGCACTGATCATTTTTAGACATCAACCTCAGACAGAACCCGGACTTTACTTTGGATTGGACAGACAGTATCCCACCTGAGTTTGTGAGACCACCGAGTGCTCTGTTGCTTTTTTTAGGAACAGAAGGCGACACATAGGTGGTGAAGCCACGTAGGTGAAGCCAACGGCAAGATGTGCTTCATCATATTTTCTAATCTTTGGCTTGGACAGAAGTTGGTTTGGAAACATATTTGGCGATGTTTGGAAGCCCCCCAAAAAACTCTGTCCATTATACTAGCAGTATCCAAGCATTCTCTTTTTTTTTTTTATTATCATACCCCCCCCCCCCCCCCCCCCCCCCTCCCGCAATGGCTCTGTTCCCCCACTTTGGGAACCTCTGCGCTAACCCAACAACCCGCTAACCCAACGAGCAAAAACATGACTAAATATGACAATTATGACAATTATGACAACTAACCCACTCCTATGAACAAATGAGTATATCACTTTCTTTGGAATTAGTTGCTTTGATTTTTATTTATTGCTTTCTTCTTAACATGTATGCCATACAAGAAAAGATACTGTTAATTATTTGAAAAACAGCAACATACTATAGAGCAAGAGATCACTAATTTAATAAAAGATGAAGGTGGAGATTTTGATCATGTGTAAATGTGTTCATACCACTCTACATTGATAGATGTACAGTGCTAACATCTCCTGCATCACTGAACTGTGTATTACTTCAAGCTCTTTGTTGCTTATCCACTGTGTGTGTGTGTGTGTGTGTGTGCGTGCGTGCGTGCGTGCGTGCGTGCGTGCGTGCGTGCGTGCGTGTGTGGGCGAATGCACGTGTATGCATCCAACAGAAAGTGACAAGGCGCAGGGCAATTGACAGTATTGAATTAGCCTCCTAGTAATATATCTTTCTGATTTTAGCCTCACTTGGGGGGCACATTTAATCGTGACTTGTATCGCAGCATCCCCTTGGGATACCCCATGTATCCCATTCACTGTGCACGCATTCAAACATGTCCACCCACACAGAGAAGCTAAAAAGAAAAGAAAATAGGGCTGTACATGGCTACATGCATTTAGAGTACATTTCTGACCCTCCCTACCCATCAATTAGGTCTTTGTGACAGTACGTGATAGGTTTATTTATCAAAACAGAAATAGCAATCTGCAAAGGAAAGGAAACAAAGAAGGGAGGACATGAGGGCAAGCTATCCTTGTCATGATGCGGCTCTGTGCAGGCAGGAAAGGCAGGCAGGATCCAATTGCAGACTACACGGGGGCAAGAAAGTGAACTCAAAAGGCAGCTTTATTGCTGACACAAGGGGAAAACGATACAAAAGTAAACTGGGAAAATATAACCTAAACACACGGAGAGGCACACAAGTAAACACACAGCCATGGATCGCGACACGGAGCAAAGGAAGACACAGACACTAAATACAAGAGGGATAATGTGGGAAGTGAGGACACATCTGACACAGTTTACCTAGACATCACAAGACACTAAAACTAAACATAACAACCTAGCGAGTATAGATAGAAAGGATTGTCACTGGGTAATTTTGACCCAGTGACTTTAGAAACAAAATATAAAATTCAGACTAGATGTGTCCAGTGAGGATATATTTGTTTATATATGATGTCAGTAAATCAGTTTTTTCCACAGGCTGAGGGGATCTTGAGAGCGTGGGCGACTCCTGCTCTACAGAATCAATATGGTAATGATCCTGCTGTCACTAAGCTCTGGAACAGCACCATGACACAGGTACAGGATATTGTGTTTTCCTATTCTTGTTATATGTGTTTAGAACTTTATATATATAAACTGTATATACATTCACCATTGATTTATGTATACCTGCTTAACTGCATATTAACATATATATCTGTTCTGCCAATCACATGACAGAAACAAATGCATTTAGTCATGTACAAAAGTGGTTTAAGGGACTTGAACATGGCATAGGTGCTGATGCTAGACAGGCTGGTCTGAGTATTTCAGAAATCGCTGATCTACCTGTATTTTAGAACATAGTCATCCTACAGACAATGATCTTCAAAAGAGAAAATATCCAGGGAGTGAAATTCCTTGAATGTTGGAAGTCAGACAAGGTTGGCTGGGATGCTTTCAGCTGGTAGGAAAGCAACACTAACTCAAATAACAGACAATTGCAAACACATTGTCTTGTCGGATGAGTCTGGATTTCTGCTGCCTGAACAGGATCTAGTAACCATTACAAACATCCAACAAAGAGTGTCAAGCATGAACAGCACCAGTTGGACAGTACCAGGCCCCAACATGATTCACATCTGCTTGCTGAAGAACTAACTGCACTCCATGAGCACCTGGCAGCAGAAATGAACCGGTTGATAATGGACAACACGTAGCTGGAATGGATAATTGAAGGCTGGACAGTGCTGATCCCCAATGTTCACAGATCCTTGGGGATCAGAGGGGCAAAACATCAGCTACTGGTAAACAGAGCAGTTGTTCAAGATGCTCTCCCCCCACTGTTCTTTGTAGGCCTGAACTCTTTAATCCCAGGTGATTGACAAGACTGATTACACACACTGCTTACAGAATAGAGCAATCGTTAGCCACCTCCTCTACATGGATGATATCAAGCTGTATGCCAGGAGTAAACAGGACATCGATTCACTTATCCATCCCACCAAGATCTACACCAGTGACAGTGGAATGCTATTCGAACTGGAGAGGGAACAAACAAAGAGAGTGATGGTAGTCAGAACTGAGGGGATTGCAAAACCAAAAGGGAACATTGCAGACACTAAGAATAGCGAGAATTACAGGGCAATCTGACAGGGATGTGGGAATCATGAAGCGGCTGCCAGGAAAGTTGCAACCACCAAATACCTGCAGAGACTAAGGCAAGTCCAGAAGAGTTAGCTGAAAGAGAAGAATGAGATTTAGGCAAGTAACACCTACACCCTGCTGGAATATATGTCTGAAAGAGGAGATAGAAACCACTAACATCAAGACAAGACAGTGCCTTTAAGAAAGGACCATTATGTAGATAACCCTCTTCACATATTTTCCTGCGGCATGAATAACACAAGAATGTCATCCTTCTTTCAGCTACATTGCTGTGGTTTCTCCAACTACACTGATTTCATGGGCTCTAACTTCCAAAATGCAACTGGAGGCAGCCTGCCTTCCATCTGTTGCAGGACCAACAACAACACTTGCACCCCAGCCCAGGCAGAGTACAGCAATGTGCAGGTGAAATTACCATATTATACATTGTGCAGCTCTGGCATGAAAACAATGACAATTCAAACAAGCTAGTGTTTAGCAGGAATACTGTTTGCCATGCTCTGTGGCGTTCCAGGTCCAGTTCACTGATATGTAGCAGACAACTGCCAGCTACATATGTAGCTGTTAGTGACCACTAATTAGAATCAAAATAGAATCAAAAGAAGTGAAAACAAATATTCTGTCATGCTATGAAGTTGTCTGGGGACTGTGGGCCTGGAAGTAAAGCAGGTTTCCTACTAATTTGAAAGTTGGTAGTTTGATTGTCAGTTCCTCCGGTTCACATGTTGAAATATCCTCGGCCGAGATTCTGATGGCTTTATATTAGAGTATGTGTGCTAGACAAGATGGTATGGCATAGAATAAAGCACTGTATGAATGTGTGAGTGATTGGGAGTATGAGACTTGTATTATTAAACTGCATTTCGAGGGTTTAATTCTAGAAGAAAAGTGCAATTTAAGTATGGTTGTTAGATAAGAACTTACTATAGAGACCAAAACCTGTAAAAGACCTTTTTAATGCTGTAATATTAAATATTTTTACATAGACATAAATGGTGCTAAGCATAAATAAAGTTTATATTCCTGGTATTGAAACCATGCCACCCACATTGTAGTTCATTACTGACACATGTAGTGGTGTGAAAATGTGTGGAACATCCTGCCCAATGACAACAATGTCCAGTAAAAACAATGGAAACTGTCTACTGCAGCTATTTTTTTGTTTTTTGCCATACGTTTTTAAGCTTTAACATTTTTTCAGGTTAACTTATCTTCAACTGAAGTCTCATTGTAGCTCCTGCATGGATTGAAATTCCACAGTCATTCTTTTTGCATAACCTCAGAGCTATGCAAACAAATGAAAAACACCAAAACGTCACTAAGATTTTAACAGTGGGGGACCATGTATGTCTAAATTCTATGACGGTAGCAACAGTTAAAATATTTGATTCTGGACCAAGTGTTGACTGCCCCAAGCATCTTGATTCTGGCCTAGAAATGTAGTGGATTTTGAGCCAACCATTATTTTGCAGTTTTGCGATTGTTATTTTTGCATTAGTGTCTGCATGAGTGTCAGCCATGCGTGTTATGATGATGCATTAGGAATTAACCAGAGCCCATTTCCTATTAGGGCTGTTTTCAGCAGATCCTGATGATCATCAAAGAGAACGCTAGCACCATGGGAGGCACTGCTGCAGGAATTGGATTACTGGAGGTAAAAACTCATGCAAAGCTTAAGGATGCATTCAAAACCTGTTTATGTCATTCTGTTTGGACTCTTACACTTTTGTTTCTCCAGATTGCTGCCATATTGGTATCCATTAATTTGTACTGCCACCTGGATAACGAAGATAGCTGAGAGGTCTTCACAGAGAACATTTTGGGAGTGACAGATAATTTAATTAAAAATCAAATCTATATTAACATCACTCTTATTCTTTTTATGCAATAATTAGCTATAAAGTCATATTTATTATGTAAAAAAAACATCATATATAAGTTTCTGTTAGAAGTAGTACACTTTTACCAATATCATCCTTGGTTTTCAATGTTGCCTTTTCAAAAAGAATGTATGTATAAAATAAAATATTTCAAACATTTGTTGAATATGTTTCAGTGTTGGGTTATTTTTTTCAACACCTTTTGGGTTTTGCTTTTTTTTTAATATCCACATTTAGTGGCCACAGTTTCAGATCTGCAACAAAAGTCAGAAAGTCAACTCAGTATAAGGACCTAAAGGTAGAAGCAAACAAAAAACTGTGAGCTGAAGAGGTTCAGTCAGCGAGCACCCAGAACAAAATGATTTAGTTTAACTAACAAAAACCTTTACCCATATTTACCCATATTTAGTGGAGAGTTGAACAAAAGTCTGCTGTGGAAACAAATTGCTTCAGGTGACATATGCTAAATGTGATGTGAAAGAAACGTAAATGGCGGACATGACATCATATTGACGATGAAAATGAAAATCTAAAGTACTGGAATTTACAATAAATGTTTTTTTTTAAAAAGGATTTTTAGATAGGACCAATACCATTTGCATTATATATGATTCCTCTATGGAGTATAATTAGAAGGCCTTGCATAACAATGCCACAACACAAGAATGTGGATGACATATGCAGCTTGAATTGTTCATGAAACCACATAACACGCACCAATTATTTAAACTACAGGAATGTCTTAAGGACAAAGATAATCATTAATGTCCTGCTTCTAAATTCAAGCCTTCAGCTGATCCAAAATGCTGCAGAGTACTGATGTAACTTTTTGGCTTCTTCTCACTGGGTCCCTGTTAAATCCAGAATCAAATTTCTAGATGACGGCGTAGTCTGAATGTTTGTTTTCTCTGTATTATTGTAATATTGCAACTTAATATTTTTACCTTTTTAAGACATTTTTTCTCTATTTTAATTTCAACTGTTTATTCACTGCTCTTGAATTAATGCTTTCAAACATTATCCATTAGCCTTGTTCAAACAGTCATTTATAACCAAAAAATAACAGCAAGAAGTACAGACATGGCTGACTTTCAAATGAAAAAGGAACAGCATGTAAGATATTTGATCAAATGAGATCATGTTATATTTATTACACAGTTATACTACAAGTTGTAGAGTTCTGTATAAATTGATTGAGTTCCTTCTGTCATGGCTGCAGTTGTGTAGTGAAGTGAGAGTGAGGAGACCCTTAAATTTTCAGCAGGCACACTAATCTATAATTTAGATGATGCATGAACAAAATGTCTTTGTATGCTATGAAACATGTCAC
The DNA here is from genome assembly GCF_963969265.1 of Rhamphochromis sp. 'chilingali'. NCBI lineage: Eukaryota > Metazoa > Chordata > Actinopteri > Cichliformes > Cichlidae > Rhamphochromis > Rhamphochromis sp. 'chilingali'. The sequence goes on from NC_137934.1 coordinate 27,205,649, forward strand.
TCATAATGATGAATGCACAGAGAATTTCCATTCATCTCTGCAACTGCTCTTGTTCCCACAGAACCCCCTCATCTGCACCATTTCAAAGTTTAACATCTAACTGATCTGAGACCACGGGTGAAGATCCTTTTCTTTTGCTTTTGTTACAAAGTCATTTGAAAATAATAATAATAATAACAATAATAATAATAAATGAAAGATTAAAGAATACTATCACTGACATGCAATTCAATTCAGATCCCCCTTGTCATGCCCAAATAATCTCAGTGTTTCAAAAAATTTCACAATGTTGAACAATGGTCCTTTAAAGAGATGCATGTCCTCTGCAGCATCTACAAGCCAAACTCTGATGAGTGTAAAGCCTCAGATCCGTTTCATTTTGATTGCTGGCTTAAATATAAAGTAGAATTTAAAACGCCTCTAGAAGTCTGCCTCCACACACATACATGCATCATAACATGTGGCTCTCCTTGAACAAAAGAAAAGACTGATGTCAGTGGGGTTAATCACCAAAAACAAACAGTTTAGCTGCAAAAGTTGGACCTCAAAGGATAGGAAGCCGCACTCATCCTTGGTCAGCCACAATGAATACAGAAATCCACCGAGTCCTGAGGATTTGCATACATTTCCCTATGTGGTTTTTGCCTCCCAGTTCCTTTGCATGCCTCTCATGGGAAATCTGGAGGCAGCTCTCCTCTCTCCCACACACACTCTCAGAACAACAAGAGCTTCTGGTTTATTCCATGAATATTATACACACAATAAATCTTTATTTCTGAATTATTAAAATATTGTACAGTACAGCCTTGAGGGGGGAAAAAAAAAGAAAAGCAAAAAAGCATGAGAGTGAGTTTAAAAAAAATCTTTATTCATCTCCAAGATAAAAGAAACTCATACATGTCAAACTGCATTCAAGTCCACAAATCCTCCTCTGTCACTCATACGAAGCGCTTTCCAGTATTTTCAGAATCCTGCCACAGTATTAAATCAACTGTATTGCTATTGAAACAATGATTCAATTTAATTTAACCTTTGAAACCCAGAAAAGCAGGAACACCACAAAGTGAAATGAAAGAACAAACCAGAGGGGGAAAAAAGACAATTTGCAGAGATCTGAAACCAGAGAAACACACTAGGACTTAAACTTAGCCCCAACGTCAGTGGTTCATTCTGACAGGTAAACACCTTCCAATCAAATAACTGCAAATACTAACAGAATTAAAATTCACACTCATTTGGTTAATGCGTTCTTACATCAGCTGGTAAGAACATGTCCAGTATCTCTTCCTCACACTCACACCTCTCTGTTAACATGGTTGAAAACTCCACGTTCTTTTAAAACATCTGGCAGAATATCAACATCTGGATTAAAAGTCAGTGTTTTTAGACCTCAATTGGAACAAATATTTCAATTATCTTTTCATTTTTAATTGCCTGAAACATCCATAACAGTTGTTTGAAATGATAACATGACCAGTACAGAGTGAATAAATGCTTAAACAGTTCTATAGTGTGACTTTCAAAATAAATGTATCCATAAGCAGATAATACTTTGTTTGCTTTTGCATGTCTTACCATAAAGAATAACATTTTCTTAAAGGGTTGGGTTTCTATTTGACCACCAGTTAGAAAAGCTTTACAAGAGAAATCGCGCTCTCTCTCTCTCTCACACACGCACACACACTCTCTCTCTCTCAGCTGCATCTCAGGGCATTGAATGCAGCCAGTGAGATTATCAAATAAATCTTCTCACGTATTTACTACTCTTAAAAATGAAGAACACTGCAATTAGAAACTCAGATAAATATATGTAACGAAGATTTAGTACTCTTTTCACATTGCTACCTTCAGTGGATGGAAGTGGTGGAGCCTCTGGCCTCCAGGATGGTTGAGAGAGACCAAAATTTATACGCACACTAAGAAATTAGGAGGGGGAAAAAATACATTTTTAACACATGCTGCTTCCAGGAAGTAGCTGGTTGCAAGTACCTGCCTGCTGTGATGTCTGACCCACAATGATCTAATTAATATATGACTAAAGTGCTAGTTTGGGGATTTCATTTGGTACAAGCAGAGAAATTGACTCGGTTCTTTAGTGTTTATACCAGGTGTTCTTGTTATCTGAGCCCTTCTCCTACGTGACTGGATGGCTGTGTGAAAAGTAACAGTGTTGAGCTCAGTTTTAGTAGCTTCAGTAGTTGAACACTGTTCAATCAGGAAACAAAGAAGCAACTGAACGTTCAGCACCTTATGCAGCTGCCGCTGTCTCTTGTATATCAAAAACAGCAGCAAGCACAGAAAAAAAGTGCATCTGCTTCAGGAAAAAGCAAAACAAAACAACAACAAAAAAAAATGCGTACACACGTAAATGCTGTGCTAGGATACAAATATCCTGAACTGTTTGTTTAGCACACGTTTGCATATTTAGCACACGTTTGCATATTTAGATCTGATCCTAGACACGGATTTTCCTCCTTTTTTGGGGTACACAACAAAAAGGTTTCGTTCCTAATGATTGTTAATTATGATTTTCAGTTCCTGTGTCAATTATTACTTGTTGGTACTGGAAGGGCCACGTGCTTTTTTTCCCCCTGACAGAGCAAAAGCCAGTAGTGAACTATGCCAGAAACAGATAATTACATGGAAAAAGGTTAATTTACTTAAAAAAAACAAACAAACAAAAAAACTGCCCGAATTTAAAGTGATTTGTTCAATGTGCATCATTTTGTAGGTGAGCACACATTAACATCACAGCATTTGCAATTTCTCTGGTTTCAGATGCAGCACATGTTAAAAGTATGACTTTTCAGGTTTTTGTCTCTCAGCCACCTTTCGGATTACATCATCAAGACTAATCCGAGGCAAGTGATCTATACAGTCAATAACGGTACAAACCCATGGGGCTTTTACACTCGATATCTAATGCTGAGAAAAATGCCAACCTTTAGATTTTACACACACACACACTTACATTTTTTCATTGTAAAAGTCAGACTCTTAAAAATGCATTGAACTTGATCAAAGTGGATTTTCTTATTTAGAAAAAAACACTAACTTTTGACAGATGTAAAATAAATAGAGATTCGTTAAAATGTATGTACAAAAATGGACAAACACTCAGTAGTTAAAATACCAAACTATAAGGAGCACTGCCTTCTTTCAGGTCAGTGTGTTTATGTCAGTTGTACTGTTCTGTCAAAGATGTAGCTTAGTGATCGATCCACAAAAAGACACAGCTGTTGGCAGCTGTACACTGTTGTGGTTGAACAATCACAATTAACTATAACTAGTTTTACCATCACTGCTGGACGGACTCACCAGTGCTGTTTGTAGTGTTAATTCTTCCTCCAACATAAAAAATAGACTCTGTGTCCCAGGTATCCTCTTGTACCCAAGACAGACCTGTAGCTCTGGGCCCCAGGCTGGATTATTAATGTTCGTTGATGAAGAGAAGTAGTAGTGTTAAGGCCAGGGCTTGTTGAAGTCTCTGTGTGTGTGTGTGTGTGTGTGTGTGTGTGTGACATCAGATCTACATCTGCTCCACCGGTGCTCCCTCTTCTTTAGGAGGAGGCTCTAAATGAATGGGAGTGACATTCGCTGGTTTCCTCACACTGATCAGAATAAAATAAGAGAGTACACATGAGGTTACAAAAAAGGAAGTGGAGCGATGATAACATTAAGCAGAGATCAGAGAACCTACACAGAAATACAAGTGAATTAAGGCAAATTGTTTTTTTTATCTGGTGTGAATTTACCCAAGATGGTTATTAAAATGAGAATTAAAAGCAAAAGACTTTAAGAATGCAACTGTAGTTGGCTGTTCTGGTTGTTGTGAATCTGAAGCAGATTAATCAACCATGGTGATTTTTGTCTCTTGTGGTCACTGACAAAGAAAACATATATTGATAGGAAACATTATCAGTAAATCAGTAATTAATGCAAAAACAGGGTAAAAATTCTCACTCCAACTAGAGATTCTGTTAAAGGGCTTAAAGTTATTTTACTGAAATAAAGTTTTAAAAAACAAAAACAATTGGATGGTTGAAGAAAGGAAGTGTAAACAATCACAGGAGTTATCATATTACTTTTGAAATAAATTCCCTTTCTCCCTCTGATGACTGGCACAGTGCAGCAGGAGTGACTTTGCTTCTTTGTATCCTATCGTATTCACATCATGTCTTGAGGTGGAGTTTATATAACCTTTATATAATTATATAAATTAAGTTTATGGGCAATGGAAGGAAATCAAACATTTTCTTCAAATATTGGTGCTAATTAATTATTTATGAATTATTCCCTCCCCTCCAACAAGGTACCTCTTTAAAAGAAATGAGCCAGGGTACTCAGGAGTGTTTCAATAGTCTGCCTTCCTGAAATGCTCTTCTCATTAAAAGCACCAGTTGTAACCAGTACCTCCCACATGAACTCTTAGATCCTTCACTTAATCATGTTTACAATTAATAAATCTGCTCCTTGTGTTGCTATGAGAATCAATCTAACTATAAACAAGTGAAAGATGCAGCATCTCACCAAAATATCAACAATAGGGCTAAAACTTTAGCCTACATATTAGGAGAATGCACCTTCTAAGCATTTCAAAGCTAAATACCAACTGTGTAACAGAATGTGTGCTGGACTGCCAAACACTTGAGACCTGGACCTGAATACATCCATTCCAACAGAAGACTGCAGGTGATAGCAGACTGACTGCCTGATTTCATAGGCAGGCAGCAAACAGAGACAATATTTTGTTTAGATTGCATAAGTTATTTGCATAGCCCTTTATCTATCCAAAGTACCTGAAACTTTTCCTTTCTCCCTTTCCTGTCACGTAAAAGGTCATTGTTTGCCTGTGTTTCCACTGTGTTGAAAACCCTGAATTATTCATGTAACAACCAGGCCACATCTCTGCTGTTTGCATCCCTCTCCATCTCCATTTTCTGTTCTGCATTTACAGGCCGTCACACAGAACCTGCTGCTCTAACAAACAGAAGCTGCTCTTAGGTAATAAACAGGATCTTTTACGGTTTCCTCTTAGGGCTGTGAAAATGTTTCATCTTGTTTCACACTGCTTTAGGGTGCAACTGCTGTAAACCATCAGATAATGGTCATATGATTTCCATGTCTCTATCTCTGACTTTCTTGTTTTCCCAGAAAGATTACAGGTATGGGCTACATATAATCTGAGAGTTACTTACGAGTACGGGGAGATCGGAACAGCCACGACCAACACATGGTTCCTTTTTCTGAAGAGCCGCCATAGACCTCTGTGGTATCCCCGAACATCTAGATCCCAAACGTGCAGGCACTAAACAAGAGACATGATTGAATTTATTAGGGCTTAAATCACTGCCTGTAAAAATCACAAGCAAGACCACTTATGTAAATATGACCACCTTGGCAAGCTCAGTCCAAGTGGATGTGTCTGTTTCAGACTCCATCTTAATGAACATGATGTAGATCTTCCCCTCAGAGTCAGGTAGGAATGAGTCCTCACATGGGTTTTTGGTGTGGTCTAGCACCTCTGCCTCTCTGGAATATCACACACACACACACACACAAAATTTACTTTTTGTGGTTTACAACAACCATAAGCAAACACGCTGAGTGATGCCAGAGTTTGTACTCACTTCAGCAGGTTCTGGATCTCAACTTCATAAGCATCTTTCTTCAAGCTGTGAAGACCAATTAAAACCAAGTCTATCACCATGTAGCCAAATTACTTACAAAAAAACAATAGCATTTAATCACATGGCTGTACACACCTGCCCACGTTCTTCAGCTGTACATTGGGAACAGTGTTGAACTTGTGCTTTTTGAAATATACCTCCTATGTGACACGATAAGACAAAAACAGCAATCTTTAACAGCGGGCTAAAAAGATACAGCTGACTTAACTGCTCTAGTGCTGCCTTCAGACCTGTCGCTTTGTGTCAGGAATACACAAATGAAAAGCTGATAACAAAAAGCATTTTCCTTTCAGATCTTACGTGAAAATAGCCATTCATGTTGAGGCCGATGATACCAAAGTGGTAGGAGCGGGATACATCAGGGATGATACACTCTCGGCCTTTCCTCTGCTCTGGCATTCGCATCCACATGTCCCAGTCCCACAGCTACAAGCCAGAAAGAGCGCAGGCACGCACTTAGTCACGATCTTTTCGCCACGGCCTCACACGCATGCACAGCGTGTTCCTGCATTTGTTTTTACTTGTCAGCTAGACACTATTCTTTTTAAGGGCTACATAGATATTATTCAAGATTTTTAGAATTACAACATGACAATAAAATCAACAACACAATATATTAAAAATCCTTTAATGCAGCTCCTTTTAATCACTCATATTTAAAAGTTATTGAAGATTATTCACTTCACATATCTATTTATGACCACTGGAAGAATCAATCGGTGATAAAATATCACAACAAAAGAAAAGACAACTTCAAGCACCTTTTCGGGTGTAGGCCATTTTGGCTCCAGCTCATCTTTGTAGAGGCTTTTCTTCAGCACCCAGCCCAGGCCGGGCATACTCTCCACCCTGTAGAGCAGGGCCGGGTCCTCTGCTGTGTGCTCATAGCCCTGATCAACACCACATATAGGGGAGTGTTATCATCTACATAACAAAGACTGGCGGGACAATGTTCATGAAAAGCAGGCTTAGAGAAGTCAAATAGTGAAGTCACTTAAGTGTGAAAATAAGGAATACAGATGATAGTCAGCACTCACCTGGTCGTTCCAGGCTGAAATACAGTACAGGCTGTCATCCTCATCCAGCAGGTGGATGGTCTGACTCAGAAAGCTACAGAAACAGAAAATATTGATAATGTAACCGTTTTCTGACAATAGACTGAATATAAAAAGGGGTCTAGTTTGCAGTTATGATTTTAGAAAAAAAACAAAACAAAAAAACATGAAGAAAACTTTGATCTAAACAGAAGACCCGAACATACAGACGTCTGATCACTGAACAGGAACATTGTTCTGGTACTTCAACAGATTACACTGAGCTTTTCTACCAGACCTTTCATAGCAAGTGTTCACTGTGATTGACAGCTGACACGGGGAGCTTCTGAACTGGACTTGTAGATATTCCTTCAAGAAACTACAACTATTGGACATAAAGAAGAAATAACAGGCTTGTTTTTGTCAATAGAACCAAGCTTTAATTTCACTGCTCTCTAACTGAAAGCTTGAAGCTCAAAAGCAAACTGGCGCAAACACAGATGATGGCCGCAAGTTCTTCTCCACTATTGAAGTCAGAGCTTCAAACAGATTGGTCAGCCCAGGAGGGAAGCTGGAGCTTTCACAGCAGCAAACACACAGTTCAAAGCACAGCCTGTCCAACAAAGGAAGGCTAGAGGTTCTGACAGAGCAGAGCATTTTTATCACTGCCCTCTACTGCCATCTGGTGGTGAATCTTGCAGGTCAGCGTGTTAAAGGGCCATCTCAGCTGACATTATAGAATCAAAAACATCTTTAAAAATTTCACAGAAGAGCTGAGGATGCTATGCAGAAAGTTCCTTTAACAAAAAAATAAAGATGTATTTCCACTTTCTCTCCTCATCATTTCTTAATTAAATTGTGGCTAACTATAAACCACAGCTTGCTGCAAAAGCAACAGCACACAGTTTGGACACATATTCCTAGCATACATTTGGGTCCTTAAGAGTAAGCATCTCATTTAATGCACAAGCTCTCTTTCTCTTGGAGAAAGAGATTGAGCACCAGTTTTAATGTGTGCCTACATTCAAACCCAAAGGTGGCTTTGTTATGAGAGGACTGAAACAAGCAACCTTCACAAGAAAGTGCACTGTGAGTTCATCTCCAAGGTTAAAAATGAAAATACAGAGTTCTATTCAATGGGCCTGAAGTGTCTTATGACGTGATTCTGCTTCACATCCCCAACCTCCCATATGGAAGTACTAGAGTACTGGTGCAAGTTGCTGGTTTGATGTCGTTTTGACCGGTCGTGCACCTTGGTGCGTTCTTTCACTGCCGCTGCAGCCAGGACGAAGATACAAGTGTAGGACTGTCAGTTTTTACTGTAATTTTAATAACGTCTCAGTACAGAAGCTCAGAGATCACAAATTATACAGAGAGATGTAGTGGTGCAACGGATCACGGTTGATCCGTAATCCGAACCAACTCCACGGTTCGGCACGCACGTTATTCCGAAAAAGAAGGAAAAAAGGTATGTGTATGGTGCGCGTGGTGGGTCTGTCAAGCGATAGTTATGGCCGGCGCTAGCGGTCCAAGTGGAGGAGCAGAGGAGTTTGCGGTATTTAAGCAGCCCTTTGCCGCCCAATCCGACCGGGCTAAAGCTATTACAAAAGCTACTGGAGTGTTTAGCTGCAGACGGGAGGCCGTATTCCCTTGTGCAAAACAAGGGGTTTAAACTATGATGAACGTGCTTGAGCCACACTATGATATCCCGTATGATATCTTCCCCTGGACGACAATCTATTATGGTTGCTGAATCACCAATAATCAGAGTCTGTTCCTTGGCGGGTGTGGCACTGAGTGTGTGTGTGTGTGTGTGTGTGTGTGTGTGTGTGTGGGGGGGGGGGGGGGGGGGGGGGGGGGGGGGGAAGAGAATTCAAGATGGTGGAATACCGTGAACTTCTGTTTAGGCCTATTCTTCATTCTAATCATCATCCAGCCAGCCTGATCTCCAGGCTGCTCAGGACAATACAAGGGGGGAGTCACCAATCAGCCAAGCAAGAAAAAGTGTAAGGGGCGTACATTTTGAACTTTTAACAGCAGTTTAAAGCATTTACAGCTTACTACACTGAAGCAATTAAGTAATACATAAGCAATTAAATAAACTTCACAATAACATTAAATGTAAAATCAATTTAAAGGGACTTTGCTCTGAAATAATGGAGAATTTTTAGCACAGCTTCCATAAGCATAAGCATGAGTAGAGTCTAACAGAATGAGACTACCAGGTTAAGAACCAAAAACAGCAGCTGCATAAAAAGTTGTCAGTAGAGAGTGACTAGATATCAATCAGTAAGAGCCCTTTTCTGGAACTAACATGGACATCTGGCTGCTTTTAGTAGTGGTAATGTAGACTGGAAGAAATACCTGAAGAAGTCAATGGATATATCAAGATCTTCTTCTAGTACAATGGCATAATTAGCATCCTGGGAAAAGATAAAACAGACACAACAAACTCTAATGAGCGCATACATATGGTGCATACAGACTCTACCCCAGGCAACTGCACACACTAAAACACCCACAGTGCATTCACAGAGTTCACTGCATAAAATCATAATGTCAGTGTTGACAGTAAGAGTTTCAGAAGTCTCATTAATATTGAGTGGAAGCAGAAATTTATATGTATACAGTTACAATTCAGACTTATGTTAGAGGGTTTACCTCTGGTTAAGTTGCAGGTTAGTTATGATGGTCAGAGAAACAAATGAATTGGAGCAACTGAGTGTGCACTGTGAAACCTCTGTTTGGACGTGCCAAATGATTTTTTTTCTTAATTAAAGAAATGCTGAAGTGCAATGTAAAATTGAGGCTGTACAATGCACTTATTATAAAAGATGAAAAATTCAAATAAGAGTTATAACAAACTGCATTAACATGATACAGCTGAGTGTTTGATGTTGGTCCTTACTGGGTGAAGATTGAAGGTTGCTGTCAGACTCGCTTTGTAGTGCTGTGATTGAGGAAAGAGATGTTTGAGTTTCACAGTAACAAAGAATAATTTAATAACAACACTGCTCAACGTTTCTGTAAAGGAAACATTGGTTCTTTAAAATCTATGCTTGTACTGCTCTGAATTATGTGTTAACCCTTGAATGAGAAGCTGTTGCTTACCTGAGACACTCTGGCATTCTTGATGCTGATAGGTGTGTGTTGAACTCCCTTCAGTCCAAACAGGTCAACAACATCCATTGGCTCCTGAGTCAAAAAGGCAGATGTTTGAGAGCTACAAAAAGATTCTTTAATAATTTGCAAACTGTTTCCCTGAACAAAATCCACTGAGGTGGTGAGTATAACCTGAAATGACAATTCTGTTTCTAAAAGAAATAGAAACCTAAAGAGAAAACACAAAAACATCCAAAAAACAGATTTCTGTAGTTCTAGTTTAAATTCTTTTAATCTCACAAAGGATGCAGTTTAATCCTACTCTCGTGGTAATTATGACGAGGATACACTGTAGAGATTAATTAGTTTTTTTAACATTTAACAAGATAATTTATAGATTCAGTTCATTCATTTGGTAAAACACACGTGATCGTTATAAGTCAAACAGACTCCCAATAAAAAATTTAAAAAAATTAAAAATTGGGGGGCAGTGGTCAGTGGTACCCCTTCGTCTCCTAGAGATAGTATCAATTTCAAAAGCCTTGTTTTCAAGTTATTGCATTCACAAGGCTTTCTAAAAAAACTTGACCTCTGACCTTGAGGTTGAGGTCACTGAGATTCAAACTCATCCAACATTTTTATTAGGAGCACCAATATTATCAATTTCAAATTCCTACGAGTTACTTGAGTTATCGCGTTCACAACTTCGGTGCCAACGCTGCCTGCCCGGCAGGTTAACACCAAATCCGCATCAGCCTCTTACAGCCAAGGTGTAAAAAGTTATCAATAACTTCAAAGTCTCTGACAAGGAAAAAGATATATAGATACCTAAACTATCTATAAAGACTTCTGCAAATAAAATTATGGTTGTTGTATTTGTTTAAAATAAGGTATTGAAATATGATGTGTTGATTAAGATCTTAAAATTGTATGACTTTGATAGTCACATGACCTAACACCAGCAAAGGTACACCCCAATCACTGGCAGAAGTAAACTGCAGCAATCAAAATAAATAAATACATACATACATAAACAAATAATAATAATAATAATAATAATAACAATAATAATAATGAAGGTACCTCATAATATCCATCAATGAAGACTGTGATCATCTGTGGGTTAACACCATGGGCTGAAAGAAGTGACCTCAGCATACTAAACAACAACAAAAAGCCAAACACTTAGTTATATTTTGACAGAGATTTATTACTTCCTTGTATGACAGAAGAGTATTTTTCAGATCTTACCGGTAGAGATAGTTAGGTCTGTTTCCTGCAATAACGGCCACTGGGACATTGAAAACATTATTGATGGGGAGCTGCAATGACGAAACAGTAAAAATGTGATCATACTGAATCTATACTTGCACACAAGAAACTCAAATTAGTGGACAAGAAGACAAGAATCGGTAAAGCATACACCTGACTACTTAAATCCAAGTATATGAGCATTTTAACAATGACACTTTACATAGACTATACAGCCTCATGTATTCGGACAGCTGGCCAGGTAAATTCGTCAATTTACCTTTATTTTTCCATCTGTCTAAGAAGTGGTTGTTTTACTACTGGACTCTAAGCTAACTCAGTCCTTCCTGTTCTGTGGCATCCTTCGGGCTTGTTTGTCGGATGGAGGCCCCTTATGTCATTCAACTGTCTTGAGTCCCTCGCAACATGCTCAGTGTGATATTATTCTGTTATTATATGTTACCTTATATATGTAATCAAAGTAGTTGAATTAGAATACTGCTGTAGATCACATTATACCCTTTAATATAGAGTGTGTGAGCTGTATGTAGTTTAGTTCTCATTATACTTTTGAGTTAACAGAACATATTCACATATTAGTTCATTAGATAAATGTGCATCACTCTGTATCCTTGATCTGCTGGGAATGTGTTACACTGTTTTTTTGACATGCTTAATTGTTGAATCATGAAGAGAAGGTTGTAAGCAGGAGACTCTGTGTCTAAAGACAGGGGAGATAGATAGACCACATTCCACACCCCCACCTTACAGAAAGCAGAGAAACAACTGCCGAGGTCATAACTTAGGCGCTGTAACAGAGAAAAAATGTGATGTTTTGGCTTTTACGACCAGCTGGGGGCCACTAGAGACTATAAAAAGCTGAGCAACCCGTCACCATTTTGAGACATGTGCCTGACCCTCTGGTAGCATCTCTCCCGTCCGGACGTTGTAATGCTCTTATTGTTGATTTGTATGGAAATAAATGATTGTTGATTGAGCATTGATACACCGAGTATTGTCCCTCCTTCAGCCCAAAGATTCAAAGAACTGCGTGTTTTCAACAACTTGGTGCCGTGTGACCCGGATCTTTGGTGTGCTGAGGAGGTGCAGATTTGACCTTTGGTGAGATCGTGGGGCAAAGTGAACAGAAGGCCGGCCTAAAACAGAAAGGTAAGCACAGCCTGTTGTATTATAAATACCAAATGTGCATATTGGGCTTTCCAAATTAATCTGTTCGCTGAGTCACATGTATTTTCACAGTAAATTTGTCGGTGTCTGGTTTTTGGCGCAAGATACTAACAACATAAGTTGAGGCTGAATTCCAGGGTGTTAAATAAACTGCTTCTACCGAGATACTAATAACATACTACGTTGGTCTAGATTGCAGTAATCTGCTTCTACCGAGATACTAATAACACACTACGTTGGTCTAGATTGCAGTAATCTGCCTCTACCGAGATACTAATAACATACTACGTTGGACTAGAGTGCAGCCACTTTACCTTCCACATTTAATTTTGTCTAATACTGGCTTCTGTAGAAATAATACGTTAGAATTTATTCTGAAGACGCGGCCATAAGTTCAGTACATTGAAGTCGAGGTTTGAAGTTTGTTTATGATGTCGGTTACGTCCTGGCTCTTGCCGGCTGTGAAATAGAAGTTGATTTAAGGAAAAGCAGATGCTGGCTTCACGGTGCGGTTAAACACTGGCAACGCGAGAGCGAAACACGTCCGTAGGTTTGGTTTATGATACGGCCGTGTTCCGGTGATATGCGGCCGTGAAGTGCAGTAGTGGTTGGTGCTAATTTTAGTACATTGAACAGAGGTTTGACGGTGGTTTGTGGCGTCAGTCGAGTTTTTTTTTTAAGGGCTGCGGTCATAAAACAAAGTAAAATTTTACTTGCCAAGAAGTACATAGAGCAAAACCTGGTTTATGATGTCTGGTATAACTTCGGGGATGCAAGCATCACTTTTATGATGCGACTTTGCCCCGTGGTGGCGGTCATAAGCGCAGAGAAAGGGGTATTTTGGTCTATGGTGCAGTGTGCTTTAAGAAGATCTAATAGTTGAGCTCAGAGGTTTCTGTGTAAAATTCCCACTGAGGAAAAGTGTTGTGTGTGAGTGTGAAGCGCGCTCTGGGTGAGAGAGTGTGTGTGAAGCTGCGAAGCGCGCTCTGGGTGCTGTCTTGTGGGTGAAGCGCGCACTGAGTGAGAGTGTGAGTGAGGCGCGCTCTGAGTGTGTTTTTGTGTGGAGGGTGAAGCGTGAACACAGTGACAGTGACGGTTAATGTGTTTGATTAGGAGGACATTAGAGCAAATACACATTTTAGGATCAAAGGTTGATGCCTAGTGTACCTGTGGAACTTTGCCCTAGGAGTGGCGACCCTCCTGTCCGTGGACGCGTGGCCAGGACCGGCGTTGTCCGGGTGCCGAGGTGGTGACTTGGGGAGGTGAGGGCCCCCGCATAGCTACGGAAATAACACTGGAACGGCCGTGTAATCACGGGTTCATATTTATTCCGGACTAGAACAAGACACATTTTGCGAACAAACGTTGAGTCTAGATTAGTAAAGAAATATAAAAAGGTTGAATTCCTCGTTTCAGTGGTTGAAATTGTTGTGTGCCTGTCCCCTGACGAGTGTGAAATTAAAATAAAGAGGGAATTTGGAGCCACATAGAGATAGACGGGCATAATTGGGTGTATTACTCTGTGGTGTAATAAAAATAAAAAGGAGAGATAGTAAGAGGTGTGCAGTGGAGAATTATAGAGGAGTAGAGAGAGGAATGTGTTGGGAGACTGGCGTACAGTTTACGCTGTCAAGGTAGGCGTGTTGCCTGCTTATCGGTTTAAAAGTGATGAAAATGAAATTAAATAAATCTCTTAGTGTGTTAATACAGGAAGCTGCGGACCTGGACCAACTGCCCCCACAAGCACAGCGGGCGAAGCAAAATTATAGGTAATGGGAACCACACCCAGCACGAATCAGCAGCTGTGAAAAAGACAGCAGCGAGGAGAGAATTAGAGGAGAAATTAAGAGAAGTTTTAACACATAAAATTGGGGCCAACGGACTTGTGGAGGTTGGGAAGGCGTCCGGAGCATCACAACAAAAAGGTGAAACAAAAACACACACAAGCAGAGAAATCTGAGAGAAAGGCTCCTTTTAAGGTAACGCCTAGTTTGAGAAAAGATAAAATTAACCTGCTTTTATACAAATGCACATACACGCAATGAAGAAACAGCTTACACTCATGAACACGTGAAGATTTTCCAGCAAGGTTAAAGAAAAATTAACATACTTAAATGATGAAGTCTATACATTACTGACAAAGAAACCCTCTGGGTTGCAGGACAACAATTTAACTAAAAAAAAAAAAAAGGAACACTGGTCTAACCAACCAGGCAAGACACAACAAATTTAGTGGTTAAAAGATTCAAATTGTGACATGTTTTCTGTTGACTGATTAATAAAAGTGATTACTGAATGAAAGAAAGTTCCTTTTTGGGCTTTTAAACATGATCTTAAGAATTTTAACATATACCGGTGTTGTCCTGTCAACTTGGTGGGTTAGGAGTTGATTATATCGGGAGACAAAAAACAAAAAAAGGGGGAGAGAAGGCTGACACAGGGCCTGGCCCCATTGTCTCCCCTCTGAATAACACAGCCAACACAACAACATTTTCCTGTTCGTTTGTTTTTGTTTTTTGTTTGTTTTTGTTTTGTTTTGTTTTTGTTTTTTCTATACATATTTAATTACAGGCTGCTTTGCCGGCCCTGAAAGCCGAGGCTGACTGGACTCCTGCTCTCCCCCATACGTGACACTGACCAAATGCTGCAACAGCTGGACCCACAACAACGACCTGAGAATGTCAACAGACCTGCAGGAATGTGATCTCAGGCAGCCGAGACGGAGAGCACTAAACCTAAGGCCCGTTTCACTACACGGGGGAAAAATTCCCAGACTGCGTCAGCTGACAGAGCTGTGACGAGACGCCCGCCAAGCCCGAATGAAAAGTAAGGCCGAGCGAAAGAATGCTGACCTTGATAACTTTGCATTCACACTGTGCAGGACAGTGATGGACCAACACGGATGATCGGGTGGCGAAAAAGGGCGTGACCGAGACAAGAGGAGTAACTGAGGACAGAAGGCACCTCAGAATGGACAAAAACACAGAAGAAGATGCAGGTTTTACCTGCGGTGAACATCGACACTGGAGAAAGGACCGCCCCAATTGGGGTCAGAACCAGGACGGACTGAATTTTGAGCAGCAGCAGCAGCAGCAATGGTCGCAAACAAACTGAAAAAGGAGGGGGGCAGGACCCCAGGGCACGCTTCAGGCCGTGGTTTACCCAGAACACCAGAACAGGAAAGTGATGAACACAAACACCCACACAAACACACACATCTACATGCACTGACTCAGAATGAAGAGAAACACATACACACACACACACCCACACACACACACACGGGAATGTTGATTCACTGAGAAGTGATGCACACACATACACATGCACACGCTTGTGCAATGAAGAGTGATCCACACGCACACACACATACACGCTGATGCAATGAAGAATGCTTTGCTTATGCTGATATGCAAAATGCTGCACACAAACATCCCAATGCATAATTTTTATGAGGAGCCATTGATTACCATTAAATACTTAGAATGTGTTATATGTCACCTAGAAGGCATTTATGTAGATTTTAGGAATAAGCTCTAAAACGGTTTGGTTATGAAAACAATGTCTGTGCGTGATGTCTGTTTATGGCTCAAGGCCTTGACTGAATTCTTTGCTGTGCTTCACACAGCCCTGATGAGGAACAGTGGCACAGAATGAAAATGATGAATTAATAGTGTACGGTTAGGTTGGAGTACGGCATTTTCTGTGATTGAGTTTTAATTCAAGGAGGAACAAAAGGTGTTACGGCACCTGAGGTTCTCATTCCCACACAATATTGTCCCGGCAGGAAGCAAAATGTTCCTGTGAATTTCTGGTTGATTGTTTGGTTTTGTTTAGCGCTAGCTTGATTTTATCAGTGAGCTTTGGCTTGTGTTCTTTCTCGTAAGCGAGAGAGGGATAGTTTTATGCTTGGACATGTCTGCAACGGGCCCTAGTTTGTGTTATTTTAGTAGTATTTTGTTGGTTATGTCTGTTTTCGTTTTTGTTACAGTGCACTGGAGAAAAAAACATCTGAGAGGTGTGATCCACCGGTGGTGATATGTTGATATTTTGTGAGTTCATGATTTAACAATCAGCTCTTTAAACCAGGCCTGAAAGATTGAAATTTAAAGCGCTATGAAATATTCTTACAAAAACAGTTGCAAAGTGTGCTTCTCCATGATTGTAATTGGCTTGGGAGAAATTCACTTATAGGGAACACTGAGAAGTTCTGAGTCTAAAAGGATTGCACCGAGTCAATCCGGCCCAAAAAACAACAACAAGGAATTGTTTTCCTTTAAAATGATGACGTCATCTTGCTGGTGATGGAGGCTCGAATAGGTTGCGCGTGAGACTCCATTATCAGCAACATCTGGTATGAATGTGTAGGGAGGTATGCATGTGAATGGACTGTGATGGACTGACGACTAAAAGTTTTGACTGACTTGATACTGAGACAATGACTGCACCCACTTTAGGATTAGTAAATGCCAATAAACAAGTCACCCAGCCGACAAGAGAAGGGTGGATGCTTCGCTTTGTTTTGTTTTGTTTTTTCAGGAGCAGGAGGATAAGAGAGACTGGAGGAGGAGACTCTAGCTTCACATAAGTATGAACTGCAGACTTAACACTGTGGTTGCTGATTTTGAGTTACCGATGTTTGCATTAAGAAAACTGTGCTATATTAGCTGTGTTTTGATTAAGGTATCATGTTATATTATTGGGAATGCCAAATGCTACAGTGGAGAAGACTTTTGATACCACTCATGACTGGAATATGTTACTATTAACCACAGCAGGCCACTGTAAAGAAGTCAATTAAATTTTATAGAGGAAAATCGCCAAAATTGAACAATACCTATGAATGACTGGCCACATTCAGAATAGAGATATGCAATAATAAACATTGGTCCACATGATTTAGGTTCTCACTTGAAATAGTAAGTTATTAAATGTAGAATATAATCGACAGGGACATTTGATAGGATGTGGTACTGCAAAAGAACAAGAGCAAAGTAAATAAAGAAAATATTGTGTTTAGTTTGGATAAATTCTAATTAAAATGTACCATTACACTCAGAGGATCAATATGGAATAAAACATATGCAAAATTTGTAGGAAGTACATGACTGATAACTGTTCTGTCCTGAGCGTTTGTTTCCAGAGCACCCACTTGACCACACCAACAGTTTCTCGCCACCGAGGAGGGGTACTTGCAAAAAGAATAAAATAAAAATCTGAGTTTAACAAAACAGTTTGAATGTAAATATCAAGCTTACCTTTCTTTTTCCATGAAATGTGCTAGTGGGCACGCCAGCCATTTTGAAAAGGTGGGCAAAACAATTGGCAAGGCCACACCCCCACACATGTGATATAATTTTAAAGGTACTGTTGCCCTCTCTAAGAAACATCAGGACTTAGAGGAGTGGCAAGTAGAGTATGCGAGCTACAAGCAAAAACTAAAATGTGTACTACAGTGTGCAAAAATGAAATACTGGGTCATCAGGGGGTCATGAGGGACATTTATAAAACTAAAAGTCCCACTAACCTTAAAGTGCACTTGAAAAGCCCACACAAGAAGGTTAACCTAGCTTACCTAGAAGACCTCATCAGGGGGAGCACACTCCCCCTCCTTGAAGAGCTCACCCACTCAACCCGCATCCCCAGAAAACAGCTAACCCCAGATAAGGCAGCGTGATGGATCCCGAGACAACAGGACTGGGACATCTAAATAAAGGTGTGAAACAATCGCCTTCAAAAGGTTATCAATTCACTTGAACCAAAATTAGGACCACACGGTGCGGCAAGAGTTAATAGTTATTAGTCTCAACACCCAAGGATAACCAGAAGAGCATGACTGATATGATGGAACTGGGATTTTGTTACACTTAATTTTTGCAAAACACAAATAAAACTAAATTGAAACTAAGGATTTTCAGAAAATAAAAACTACACTAAACTAGCAAAGAATTGGTAAAAACCAATTAAAACTGATATAAAATTGAAAATCTGAAGTCGAAGCTAAATAAAAATAAAAACTGATGAAAATTGCAAAACTATTACAACCCTGGTGCAGAGATCGGCAAATCTGACCAGGAAACGTTATAAAATGGATTGTCAGGATAGTCAGCGTTAAAGCCACTTTTGACAGTCCATACTAGGATGGCATTGGACATCTTCGGGGCAGAAAAGGGTTGGTGTGACCAAGGTGTGGTTTGGCTTGTTGTAGGTACATTTCAAAATGTTACAGCTCTGGATGGACCAGTTACCAGGGCATGGAAGGATGACAGACTTTATTACATGAGGAGAAGGGACATTTTCGGGATCGAAGATCCTCAGGGATGACAAGGCTGGAGCAACGGTACTCGAGAGAAGAATTTTTGATACTTTCTGAGATATGATGTCACTAACCTTCTCTTTTAATTGTCTAGCTCCAATGAATTGACACATGGGAGTGTGTCAAAAAGGGGGAGTTGAGTTTGAACATCAAACAATGGTGATATGAAAATTTCTATGAGTTTATTTTTGTGTTTAATAATTTAGCTATGGTAAAACTTAAGCTTATAATGTGTTAGACTTAGAAAGGGTTCACTAATTTTTGATTTCTTTTACACACACATAGATTATGATTAGAATAGGTCCTGAACATAATATTTTAAACCAAATTTGAATCATTAGAAGAACAATGGATAACAATATTAGATTATCAAGGCTAGGGAGAGAGGTGTTTTGGTTTTCTGTCTCTTGCAGAGAAAGGAACAGACACCAGACGGGGACCCGGAGATGTGAGGACCCTTCACAGCAGGGACAGATGTAGGGACTGCCGAGACAGCAACTGGGGTCAAGTGTCATGACGTTTGGGCTCCTGGAGAAGATGGATCCCACAAACACAGCGATAACCATGGAGGGGTTGGCGAAAACCAGGAACACCAGACCAACGAGGTTCGAGAGGCTCTTGGCAAAAAGGGGGACACGCCGGTGAACCCAAAACACACAGATCCTTGTTTGAAATCGGGGCAGAATAACTGTGCAATGACTAAAGGGTGGTCTAACCCCGGAGGTCGAAGAAAGAAGCTGAGAATCACCCAACTGGAAGACACTGGTAGCTGCAGCAATAAAAATAAAGGTTAAAAGCTCCTTAGACAGAGGTTCTAGTCTAAGTACATTTGAAAGGTATAAGGGGGCATTAAAATGGGAGTGGAAAACTGGAGCACCAAAATAAAGCTGTGGGAAAATGGGGAGTGATGGGAGTGTCATCTGTAACTGCTGTTATGGTTGTAAATCTAACTTTGCTTGCATCTGAACTGCGTGAACACAGAGGTCATCCCCCATATGGTCCACCCGTTAAAAGGGGACAGAGGGCCTCAGGATCAAGAAAACCTGGACCTTGCAACGCTGAAGTGCTTGTTATTAGTGATCTCTTTAATGAGAGATCAAAAGAGGGTATTGTGATATTATTCTGTTATTATATGTTACCTTATATATGTAATCAAAGTAGTTGAATTAGAATACTGCTGTAGATCACATTATACCCTTTAATATAGAGTGTGTGAGCTGTATGTAGTTTAGTTCTCATTATACTTTTGAGTTAACAGAACATATTCACATATTAGTTCATTAGATAAATGTGCATCACTCTGTATCCTTGATCTGCTGGGAATGTGTTACACTGTTTTTTTGACATGCTTAATTGTTGAATCATGAAGAGAAGGTTGTAAGCAGGAGACTCTGTGTCTAAAGACAGGGGAGATAGATAGACCACATTCCACACCCCCACCTTACAGAAAGCAGAGAAACAACTGCCGAGGTCATAACTTAGGCGCTGTAACAGAGAAAAAATGTGATGTTTTGGCTTTTACGACCAGCTGGGGGCCACTAGAGACTATAAAAAGCTGAGCAACCCGTCACCATTTTGAGACATGTGCCTGACCCTCTGGTAGCATCTCTCCCGTCCGGACGTTGTAATGCTCTTATTGTTGATTTGTATGGAAATAAATGATTGTTGATTGAGCATTGATACACCGAGTATTGTCCCTCCTTCAGCCCAAAGATTCAAAGAACTGCGTGTTTTCAACATCAGACAAATTCCAGCTCCACCATTTTGGACTGCAGATGATGACAGTGTGTTCTGTTCTGTTGTGGAGATCCATTGCAAACTGGAGGGTCACTCTAACTGAGCCTGAAGAGCACTAACGCCAAAATCCTGGGCTCACTACAGAGCAACACAGGAAGTATCATCGAGACAGTGAAGTTGAGCATACTCAAACATACGAGCAAGTGTGCTCAGTGCCTCACTACTCGCTACTCTCACTTCTGTGGGATTCTGTCTTCATCCAAGACCAAAAAAACCATACAAATTATAGCAAAATAAATAAATATCATTGACTGATGCAAGGACATTACTCCCTCCTTACAGCTTGGCATTCCTGTGCTTCCCCACGCAGGAAAAACATGGTGAAACTAAAGAGTCGTGTCTGTTACATGTCTTACAGGGTCAGGATTAAACTCTACGGGTGCCGGATCTTTGCAGCTGCAGATGCTGCCGTATCCTTCCACCTTGCTGCAGAAGAGTTTCCTCCTCCTGTTCAGCTCCGTGTCTGCCCAGTGGCACTCTGCCTCTGCAGAACATAAGAACACATCCCAAATTATTTTACAGTTTTTTGTAACATATAAAATTATTTTGAACTTTATTCTCTTATGGGTTCATAAAGTCAAAGGAGCTTGCAAAGAAAAGCGTCTGGACTTCTTTAAGTTGCTTGAAGACATTTCACCTCTCATCCGAGAAGCTTCTTCAGTTCTAAGGTCAAATGGTGGAGAGTCCCAGATATAAACCTAGTGGGAGAAACCCCCCACAGAGGGACAAAAGGACCCCCCGATGATCCTCTAATCGCCTGAGCCAAGGTGTGAAACTGGGTGTGGGTCCCAATCAGCCAGAGTTTCGGGTGTGTTCATTGGCTCAACTCTGGCTGATTGGGACCCACACCCAGTTTCACACCTTGGCTCAGGCGATTAGAGGATCATCGGGGGGTCCTTTTGTCCCTCTGTGGGGGGTTTCTCCCACTAGGTTTATATCTGGGACTCTCCACCATTTGACCTTAGAACTGAAGAAGCTTCTCGGATGAGAGGTGAAATGTCTTCAAGCAACTTAAAGAAGTCCAGACGCTTTTCTTTGCAAGCTCCTTTGACTACGATGACCTGGATGACTGAGAACCTTCACAGACGATTCATAAAGTATTCCGATTTCTATATCAGCAAAAAAGTTGGGGTGGGGAAAAAGGCTGAAGAAGTAAATAATACTAAAAAGATAGAGCAGGCGGAACATGTTGCAATACATTAGGTTAACTGTCAACAGGCCAGCAACATGACTGAAAAGAACATGTTTGAGAGGCAAACTTGCATCTGTGTCATCCATAAATACAGCTTAAAGCTCTATCATGCAAAAGAGGAAGATGTATATGAACATGATCCAGGAATACTGTGTTCTGCTCTGAGCCAAAGCTCACGTAAAATGACTGAGGCAGAGTGGGAAACTATTCTCTTGTCAGACAAATCCAAATGTTAAATTATTATTTGCAAACATGGCTGCCGTTGCATTCTCTGGATTATAAAGAACTGGGACCATCCTGCTTGTTATCAGCACTCAGTCCAAAAGCCTGCATCTCTGATGGTATATAGATGGGTGCATTAGAACTGGCAACTTGCACATCTGAAAAGGCGCTATTAATGCTAAAATGTGTACACAGCTTTTAGAGCAACATATGCTCTCAAAGAGAACACGTTTTTTTCCATGTGAGGCCTATTTCAGCAAGACAATGCTAAACCGCAAAATACATTGGTCAGAATTATAGGTGTTGAACTGGCCTGCCTGGAGCCGAGACCTTTAATTAGTTAAAAATATTTGACACATGATGAAATGAAAAATACAACAAAGATGACACAAGACTTTTGAGCAGCTCGGCTCTTGTATCAAACAAGAATGAGCAACTTTCCTCTCCCCAAAGTTCAGCAACTGGTTTGAACTAATATTTTTTCTCAGTTTTAACAGTTGTGTTATTTTGTGCATAAAATGTGTTTGAGACCTTCAAATCATCATCTTTTTTTAAATTTACATTTTACAGTTTCCCCAACTGTGGCCAAAATGTTCATGCTAAACCTACAAAATGTGAAATCCAAAACTACCGGTGAATTCAACCATCATTCATATACAGTCTTTGTCTCAAACTTTTAACCCATCTGGTCCCTACACCATTGGGACTAAAAAGATCTTAATATAAGGAGAAGCAAATCCCCAACTTTGACTTTTTTCTCAAGGACCCAACTTTTACTGCATGTCATCGCACTTTCAAAAGATTATTCATAAAAAAAAGCTACAAGTCTTTTCGTTTTTTTATAACATTTTGTGCACGAGAGGGGAATCAAGTTTAAATATTTCACCCTTTGTCAAGCATGCTAAAACTGGCTCTTACCTTCAGAGGCAGTAAGTTGCACTTCAGTCTTGAGCAGCACTGGGTCTCCCCAGGTAGACAGAGCTGGAGACTTTGAATGCTTCTCTCCATAAACCTGACCTGAACACAAAAACAACATCAAGTCAAGAGAGGTAATCTCAGGGCAAGTATAAACTCTTGTTTTTCCTTTTGTCTCTTTCCCCCTACTGACTGATTTATTTGATCAAAGATGCCTTATTTATGGTTTATACTGATAACTTCTCAACAAAATCCAAGTTTATGTAGAAAATAGTGATGAAAAACTGCACAGACAATATATCCATCTGTTTTGTTTCTTGTAAATCAAAGATGATTAATTTCAGCCTAAGAAAAAGTGTTTAGCCATTAGTGACAACACCTCAAGCACAAAGGTCAAGACACAAATGTGACTAGAAAGATTTGCATTTCCTGCGAAAATGCAGTGTGGATGCTTTAAAGCTGAAGCTGTATGCAAAAACTAGCTGAAAAAGCTGAAAAGTTGCAGAAATTGTAAAAACTTTGCAGAAGCAAAGGAACTTTGCTAAAATGGAATAACTTAGCAGAACTGCAATATCTTAGAGGAAACATAATACTTGGCAGAAATACAATAGCATAGCAGAACTTAGCAGAAATATTGTAACTTACCAGAAACATGATAACTTCTCAAAAATACAAGAATTTAGGAGAAATAGTATAAGATAACAGAAAGAATATATTTAGCCAAAAATACTTAAGCATTACAGAAACACTATGATTTAGAAAAATAGTACAACAGAGCAGAAATACTGTGATTTACCAGAGACACTGTGATGAACTATGAATATTGTAATTTTAAATCAATACTATGTTTTAGCACAAATACTATAATTTGACAGAAATACTGTATTTAGCACAAATCTTATAAAATAGCAGAAATAGTATGACTTAGCACAATAGTAATAACTTAAACAGAAAAATTGGAAAAGCAAAATGGACAGCTGAAAAAATGCTGAACATGCTAAGGGTCCCTCAAATATACTTGTTAAATGAAAAAAATTGGCAAAAAAACAAGCAAATTTTAGCAGAATTGCAGAAGTTTCCCATTCATTTCAATGGGACAAATTAAGCTTAATATTTTAAAAAGTATAATAGTGAAAAATACCAAAAGACATAGCAGGAATTAGCAGAAATAGCAGAATATTTTAAAATTTGAACGGTGAAAATCGGCTGAAAATTGTGGAAGTAGTTAAGTGCCAAAAAGTGTACGGAAGTCCCAAGAGGAACTCAATAGTGTGGATGCTTAAAGCATCCACACAAATATGTAGAACAAAAAAAGTCTTTCTTTCAGTCATACACAGTAAAGTTGTAGTGGTCCTGAAAACAATCTAGGCTGATTCTAGTTTAAAAAAATAAAAATAAAATAAAACTCATATGTCAATCCACGATAAAATGGTGCACTTTGGGCTGACTTTGTGAAATCTCATAATCAAATCTTCTTAATGTTTCTAAACAACCAATCATAATTCTCCCCAGCTCCTCAGATGTTTTGTGACTGATCGATTTAGTGAAGCTCTTCCTGTATAATGGCTGTCCTCAATGTCATTGTTAAAAATGAAGGTCTGCTTTTCTACCTCCTTTCTTCACCACTAGAGTCCACATGTCTCTCCAGCTCAGATTGAGGGACACCTGGCTGCCCAGACTCTTGAGCAGGTTCTTAGCAGCATCTTTCAAGTGGAATGTGCCCTCATCCTGCAGGACAAATAAGCCCCCAAAAAACACAGTTACAGGTATGGTTTATGACTGGAACATGAATATCCCCTTCACTCCTCAGACAGTTAGAAGCTCCTGACCTTTATGGTAAAGATGAGGATTCGCCCACGAGTCACCATATTGAGGAACAGGATCATGGCTTCATCCTCATGGGGAGAGTAGGTGTCAAATATCCTCTTGGCCATCACATGACCCTGTGAGAGAGACACACACACACACACACACACACACACACACACACACACACTTACTTACTGGCTTACTTAAAAATCTGAAATTGCTAAAAAAAAAATATATATATATATACACACTACTGACATTTGATAAGTTTAACTTCAACGTTGTTTGTATTGTGATAAATACAGCTATAAAAACAGTGAAACACAATTAGCAAAAAATCATAATATGATGCATCCATTTTTTCCTCCTACCTCTAGTATGTACCGTAATTGCAGTTTGTTATATTTACATATGAGTTGCCAGTGGAAAGACATGCGTCATGATATGAAGAATAAGCAGCACATGCTCACAGTTGCTTGGTTGAGAACTATCACATGGATCCCTCTGCCTTGTTCTCGCATGTCATCTTCCAGCACCTGCAGGAACAAGTAAAATAAAGAAAAACAATATTTTTACTGAGCCAAGTGTGTCAGACACTAATCTTATTAGTGTCTGACACACTGACTTCATTGCCAGTGGCAGTCTAAGATGGTAAAGTTATCCACGTGATGAGAAACTTACTGGAGACTAATTTGTATTGTTGTTGCTGTACATGGTATTATTTATTAAATACAATATAATTCTGTGAGAAATGTGGCATGTGAATGCTCGGCCAGAAGAAACAGTCTGACGCTTTGTGTCTATCATTAACCAAATTCATTATAAAGGATTATTACCATTTTGAACATGAGTTCAATGACATTAAAAAGCCAAAATCTAAACACCTTGCATTACCAATATTTCCCTTGACAAAATAGAATTCAACTGAAAACCTAACAACAAAATGAAGGTTAGTGGGAGGAAAGATTAGTCTAGGATGTATAGATTGTCTTGAAAACTGCGATGGTGAGAGGCCCAAGCAGCAGCTTACTTGGTCTGAGTAAGATTGTTGTTGTCTTCAGGCACCTGGAAAGTTAGTGAGACCAAACCCTCTGTTGTTGTGTGAGTCTGTTATATTAGCTAAGCCCCTTTGAGTATTAAAGCAGGATGTCTCAAGTAACCTGTCAGTAGGCATCAGCCAGTTAACCAGTTAATCACCCACCGTGGTGCCATCTACTGCCACGTAGACCTTGGAGCGGCTGGAGTACACCTCAATGTCGAGGACTTTGCGTCCATTAGCCGGCCTGCGTGCTGTCTCCATGTTAGGAATAACATCCTCTAAAGAGAGAAAAACAAACATCAAGATCAAAATGATGCACTTCATAATAAAACTACACTTTAATGGAACACCGTGTATCAGAAGGTTAATGAGTGATGGGTGAATATTAGGGGTGCAACGATACTCGTATCGATATTGAACCGTTCGATACAGTGCTTTCGGTTCGGTACGCATGTGTATCGAACAATTTTTTAATTTATTTTATCAACTTTTCTTCTGACGATGCTGTCTGTGTTGAGCGCTCAGTGAATCTGCGTTCGACTACTCCGCCTAGGCTGCACTGTCGAGCACAGATCCACTGAGTGCCACCCACATGCATTCAATCAAGCTAGCGAGACAGAAGCTAAGCTCATTGCAACATGGCAACTGCCTTAATGCCTCCCGAAGTTGAACCTCCTCCACAGTCATTGAAATCTGGCGTTTGGAACTTTGGCTTTCGTGTGAAGTATGACCCTGATGGTAAGCGCGTTGTGGACAAAACTACAACAGTATGTCGGATGTGCCACGCCATGGTTAATTACATCGGTGGCAACAACAAATATGAATGCACATTTACGCCGACATCACCCTAGTGCAAAGACGAGTGAAGGCAGCCAAAAACAACAACAAACACACATGCTACAAACTTTGCCAGAGTCATTTAGACAGCCGTTAGCGCATGATTCTAAGAGGGCAAAAGAAATCGACAGGGCAATTGCTACTTTTATTGCTGTCGACATGCGACCCTTTTCTGTTGTAGAAAACACCGGGTTTCAGGAAATGCTGAGAGTACTTGAGCCCCGTTACAGTATTCCTTCACGAACCTATTTCACCGATATCGCAGTTCCCGCTTTGTACAAGGAGACAAAAGCAAAATTAGAGACGGCAGTGTCAGCAGCACCCGCTGTTGCTCTGACCTCAGACGGCTGGACGTCAAGAGCTACCTCACTGTCACCGCGCATTACATTGATCCGGAATGGCACATGAAAAACTGTGTTTTGCAGACACACCTGGTCGAAAGTCACGCCACTGACGACTTAGCCAAAGGTCTCTCTGAAGCTGTGGAAGGCTGGAAGTTAGTGCGACCAAATGTGACAATACCTGTAACTACTGACAATGCTAAGAACATAGTTAATGCCGTCACAGCTGCTGGACTGGGGCCACAAATCGGATGTTTTGCACATACAATTAATATAACTGCTCAGAAAGGAATGGCAGTGCAGAAGGTTTCCCCATCTCCTAGCAAAGATGAGAAGAATTGTCTCCTTCTTTCACAGAAGCACAACAGGATGCAATGTGTTTAAGAAAAAACAGCAACTGCTGCAGCTTAGTGAAAAAAAAACTGATTCAAGATGTTCCAACTAGGTGGAACTCTCATGATATGATGGAAAGATACCTTGAACAGCAAGCTGCAGTGTTTGCTGCTATGGCCGACAATACTGTGAAGAAGAGTATGAAGAACATTCAGAATCTAACTCAGGAAGAACATGCACTGGCTGAAAATCTTGTTACAGTCATGAAAACCCTAAAAACTGTGACAGTCATGATGTGTGAAGCGTCATCTCCAACAGCATCCATGATCCTACCACTTAAAATGAACATCCTGAACTCTATGGCGCAGTCTGGTGATGACAGCCCAGCAGTGAGAGATGTAAAAAAAAAAAAAAAACATCAGAGAGGACCTGGAGAAGAGATACGCTGATCCTGCCCTTCAGAATTACCTATACAAGTGCACAGCTTTAGATCCTCGATTCAAGTCCCTGCGACACTTTGATGATGTCACTCAGCTGAGAGTCTATGGAGCACTCGCCACAGAACTTGTCTTGAGCATTGAACAAGTAGGTATTCTTTTTTTTTATTTTTGAAATTTTATTTAGCTACTGCTTCATTTATAAATATTATTTAAACAAATACAATTAACAGTTTGGTTGTTTATATTTCCTCAAGACCAAGCCACAGGCACCACAGAAACTGCGACCTCCGCAGAGACTCAAGCAGCAAACTCTTCAGATTCACCATCAGCATCTCCACCAGAGAAAAAGTCAGCCATGAAGGAGTTGTTTGGAGAACTGTTCATGTCACAGGAGCCAAGGACCAGGTCTGCAGCCGAAGTGGCAGAGGAGGAAATTAACTTGTACAGGTTAGCAGACTGCATTCCCACAGATGATAACCCACCGAGATGGTGGAAGGAACATCACAGCTTGTACCCTCATCTTTCCAAGTTGGCACAGTGTTACTTGGTTGTACCTGGAACCTCTGTCCCAAGTGAGAGGGTGTTTTCCACAGCAGGTGACATTGTCACAGCAAGCAGATCTGTACTGTCAGCAGAACATGTGGACATCCTAATTTTTCTGAAGAAGAACATGGAAATTGAGTAAACTATGTTTTGGTTTGTATTTAACAGGACCTTTTATTTAAGTTGTTTATGCTGTATAAGCAGCTAAGTGCTAGCACTCCAGAAGATGAGTGTTAGGGGAGGTCCATTAAAGAGTGATTCATTTTATGGGTACCTGATTTGTTATATATGCTGCTGAGAATATACCCCAGAAGAAGGGTATAGAATAGCTTTTATTTGTATTTATTTTTTATTCTTTACATGGTGTTTTTTTTGTTTGTTTGTTTTACATGGTGCCAAGTCTGCACAACAGAAAATATGTGAAGTATAGCTTTACCAGATTTAAGTTTTCATGTGTTTTCTGTACACTATAGAACATGGTTCTAAAAAAATTTTCATGTCAGGGATTGGGTGTGTTTGTTTTATATTCTGCCAAGAATAGAAAATACCATCAGGGATTCCCAAACAATGCAGAACTGTATGTGGTTGATATCTTGTTTTTAGAACATTTTAAATGTTTAAAAATATATTTAGGAAGGCCTTTCTGTGCAATACATTTTTATTTAAGTTGTTTTTGTTGTATATGCAGCTAAGTGCTAGCACTCCAGAAGATGTGTGTGAGGTGAGGTCCATCAGAGAGTGGTTCATTTTATGGGGACCTGATATGTTCAATATGCTCGTGAGAATTTACCCCAGAAGAAGGGTATAGCATAGCTTTTATTTTGGAAAAGGACATTTCTCTGAAATAAACTCGTTTCCAAACTCCTTTATTCTTTTATTATTTTGTTGTTTCAGCAACATCTCATTTAAAAACTGTATTTTTGAGTTAAAAGAAATATTTATAATCTTAATAAATTACAAATTAAAAAAGGCATGAACATTTTTTTGTATCGAAAAAATATCGAACCGTGACACCAAAGTATCGAACCGAACCGAACCGTGAATTTTGTGTATCGTTGCACCCCTAGTGAATATGTCAGATAGCAACAGACAGATCAACCCTCAACTCTTCTATTAAACTGATTTTGTACATATTTAAATACTGACTGTTACATTAACATACAGTAAACGTTTCAGAGGAATTGACTGAAAGCTGCATTACTGTCCAGAGAGTCACAGAGTTAGACATTTGGGGACTATAGACTGTACTGTATACTGTACACATATATTGTAGATGAGATATTTTATAGAGTCACCTTGAGGAAACTATATAAATAAAACTGAATTTAAATCCATGACAAAATCGCAGCGTCTGTCCAAGTATACTGATGGGTGAAAGACTGTAGTTAAAGTTTACTCTGAAATCACGAATCAAGATAAAAAGTTCAAGTTAACATGTCAAAGGATGAGACATCCATCTATCAGGCCGAAATACTACTAATCACAAAAGTCTGCTACAACTCAAAGCTAAAGCTGTGGTCACTCGACATTCTACATTCTGGGTAGAATGTCATGGTAATGAGTTGCTTGTAGCAGTTTTTTTTGCGGAGTTATTATACAGCACAGATCTTTAAAGTCTTAGAATTAGACGCATTAGTGTGAATTCATTTAGGATTTTCACCAATCCACACAGGGTCAAAATCGTACATACAGGCTCAAATTTATACATACACTCACTTAAACCTGAGTGTACTAAGTATAAGTAAAATGACATGTGAACATGTTTCTCACCATATTCTTGGGCTGCTGCATCTTCACTGGCAACTCTTCTTGTATCCAGGATGAGTTTAATGTTGACTATGACGGTTATCAGCAGAAACAACACGGCACTGGCCTGTAGGATAAAAAAAAAAAAAATGTATCAGTGTTCATCTTGATGTCTGTAGTTAGTTAATTTTGATATTATTAAACTCTACAAATGGTTCACTTAATTGCTGATCTACTGGCACTAATGAGTCTTGATTTCTGTTGTGAGATTCAGATGGTATTTATTTTACTGTCATTTAAATGCGACACCCAACAAGTATTATTGCGGACCACATCCCTCCCTCTATGACTACTGTGTGCTTATTCTGACGTCTGTTTACAGGACAACAAACCATGTTACAAAGCTTAAATCAACTCAAACTAGTTTCTTGAACATGACAATAATCTCAATGTACTCAAATGGCCTCCACAGTTACCAGATTTCAATCCAGTGGATTGCTTTGGGATGCAGTGGAATGGGAGATTGAGATGAACGTGCAACCAACAAATCTGCAGCAGCTGTGTGATGCCATCATGTCAATATAAATCAAAATCACTGAGTGTTTCCAGCATCTTGTTGGATCTATGCCATGAAAAATTAAGGAAAATAGGGGTCCAACCCAGTACGAGTAACGTGTAACCTTCAAAGTGCCCAGTGAGTGCATCTAGGAACGGGCACTGATATAATCAAGCCAGGATATGTCTTGCAGCCTTTACTTTGAAAGAGCACCTGACATTTCGTTTACCAAAACTTTTTGGCAATATGAAACCTTTAAATATGAGCTAAAACAGAACAATTCTCCAGGACAATACGTTTACTTTACTGATTTACAGCAGCAACATCACTCTTTTGCTGAGCTCTATCAGTATTTACCTGACAGAACCGGCGAATCGTCCTCTTGTTGGTCAATTTGTATTTCCAGGTGAGATAGAGACTCCTCTGTTGACGGGGGATGAAGGGCTTAGCTCGGGGATTGGGGGTCCAGGTCTCCATCCCGGACACCGACAGCCGCCTGGACACAGCTCACGCCCTCCGCCTGCTCTCCTCCACTTTCTGCAACCGGGACATGCACAACTCCACACCACCAAAACACGGCTGACTCTTACATGCTCATCTGAGCTAAACAAGAGACGCGAATAAAAAGGCACTGTGCACAAATAGTCACCAAGTTTAGCCGACGACACCAAACTGCCATGTGACTGTACGGGGCTTTAACATGCTCCAGCCGCCTCTTTTCTGTTTGCGTATGAACATCATTAATCACGGAGTCATCAGTAAGTCTTGTAGTGTCATTTATATTCCATAGTAAGCAGCTGCTTCTAGAAAAGTAGCTTTAAACCGCAACATACACAGTTTCTGTCGCAGAGCAAAATACGTCACAGAGGTCCTCTTCCTTCTTCGTTTTTTAAATAGGCAGAAAAGACATTGGTGTATTTCTGCCCTCTACTGGTTGTTATTCGAGTTAACGCTTATGATTGACGTTAATTTGTTTGTTTGTTTTAAAGTAAGTAAGGTAAGTAAGAGCCCGCTTTCCTTCGTATTTTAAAACTTAGAAGGACTTAATGGGAGCAATAGCATTGTGTATTTCAAGTTGAAATGTCACAACAATAACAACAACAACAAAATAGCACTGCAGCTTTTACAGTCTTTCTGTGTTGAGCTTGCACGATCTCTCCAGGAACTCCAACTGGTGATTCTAGATTGGCTGTAGGTGTGGATGTAAGCATGATGGCTGTCTGTCCATGTTAGACCATTGACAGACTCTAGACCCGGCCAGGGTGTACTCTGACAGCCAGGATGGGCTCCAGCCCCCTATGACCCCAAATTGGATAGGAGAAAAAAAAATTGATTTACTTATTATTTACCAGGCCACCTTTTGCCAAGTTTTCTTAGTTGCTAATGTTTAGAGAGGTCACATATTTTAAAGCTAAACATCCATGTGCAAAATGATGACTACTGCAGAGACAGACTTTCATTTGAATACATTTCAAGTGTTTTTAGTCATATACAGATAACAGCGGCACATCACTACTGGCAATGGAATCCTAAATATTGTACATAGAAAAAACTCCAAATTGCACATAAAGTAACACTCATGTATATATAAAATATAATAAAAAATATATATATGTTGAGAAACAGAAAATTAAAAAAATGAGATGAGGTGCAACTCCCCACTCCAACAACTCATAAGAAAAGGCCAGCTTCACAGAACAACTGAAATGCCTGGCACTAGTTTATTTGGGACAATGCCAAAACAGCAAACAAAGGTTTAAGTTCCCTCGTCTTCCCTAACTGAAAATAAAAGGCAAAGAAAGACAATTTTTATTATCTATGCTCCTAACCAATAAAAAAGAGACAACAAGATTAAATAAAAATGGCTTCTTAATCCCACTACTGCTGCAGTTTATAACCACCTACTGGAAATAAGTCTGACTGCTGGCATTATAATCCAAGCTCGTACATAAAGGTACCGAATGACCGGTGATGGGTGGCCCAACACCCTATTTCCATACATAGAAGGGATGCCTTCCAAGAACATGGTAACAAATTAGGACAATTTCTAGCTAACCAGTCAAAATAAATTAAAAAATGACTATATGTGCCATTAAAGACTCATCTGGAAGCCCTGAAAAGTATGCCCAATAATAAACATAGATGAATGAATAAACATAGATTACTTAATTTGATAGACACAGTAAAAACACTGAAACCACAGTATTGTTTCTAAATGTAGAAAAAACATTTGATAGAGTTGATTGGGTAGGGCTCAGCCTTTAACTGTGTGAACTTCATTTATTTAAACTGCACTTTGAATGGAATGACTTTGAAAAATAATTTCAAGAGGAATTCAGTTTAGACATCATCTAGTATGACCTCACCTGGATTTTAGCCTTTTGATGGCTTAAAATATCTTACGTCAGGTAAAGAAATCAAAAAAGTATGCAATCAACACTTCAGTTTCCTGACTAATACTTTGGGTAACACCCAAAATTAATCATTTGCTAACCTATCTTGCTAACCTAATTAAACATACACGTGGCGGTATTTTTTCATGAGAAGTAATAGTTCACTAAGTTCAAAGTTCATCATTTACAACAGTACAGAAGTTAAACATGACTGACTTTTATGGTGCCACACCCAAAGAAACAGTCCAAAGAAAGGACACCAGTGCTATTTAGAAAGCAACTGAGTTAGAAGATGAGGTGAGTAGCAGCTTTTCTGTTTTGTTTTGTTTTGTTTTTTGTTTTTTTTGGGGGGGGGAGGGGGGCGTATGTGATTTGAATATTTAGAGAACATTATATTTCTTGAATGTGCATTTGTTTTAATTTTGAATCCCCATAGTTCTTCTCAGAGTCAGTCAACGTTGGAGTCCAAACTGGAGGCTCTGCAGTGCCACTTCAACTGGAATCTGGACTGTAGCAGGTCCACACTTTTCCG
Organism: Rhamphochromis sp. 'chilingali'; assembly: GCF_963969265.1. NCBI lineage: Eukaryota > Metazoa > Chordata > Actinopteri > Cichliformes > Cichlidae > Rhamphochromis > Rhamphochromis sp. 'chilingali'. Next base: position 27,238,925 of record NC_137934.1, read on the forward strand.
TCTCAAGTACAATTTGGAGGACATTGGCACCGAAGAGGGGTACAGCTGGTTGGGTCACATTTATAACTTGCAGGGGTTCATTCACTACGAGCTGGGCTTCAGTGAAGATGCCCTGCGTTTTTTCAGCAGAGCCACAGAAGCCTTCCGTCAGATGAGAAACACAGTATCAGATGAGGGTCCCTGGCTGGTAGTGAACTATGGGAACCTGGCTTGGCTACACAACCAACAGGGAGAACAAGTACAAAGTCAGAATTACCTGTCAAAAATTAATGCACTGATGAATGAATACCCATCTCCATCCCAGGATGAACTCCATCCAGAGATCTCTGCAGAAAAAGCCTGGACCCTGATGAAGTTCAACAAAGAAAAAAAGCTGCTGGCTATAGATTACTTCCAGAGAGCCATCAGGATGCAGCCTGACATGGTGGCATGGCGGACCAGCTATGTGTTAGCATTAGTGAATGCTCATAACAATAGCGACCATGCCATCGTGGAAAAAATGAGAATCGCCAAAGAACACGATCCAGAGAACTTGTACCTTGCTGCTCTTTACCTTGATGCATGTCCTCAAAAAGGAACAAAAATGAAAGATGAAGTATGCACATTGGCCAGAAGAGTTTTAAAAAAGCCAGTTAGCAGCTACAGTGGTATCAATCCGGTACTTATGCTTTACAGTAAATATTTATCTGTACATGAAGCTATTGATTTGATAGAAGAAGCTCTGGAAAGACATCCAGATGAACGTTACCTGAAGTGGTGTGCTGCGAACTGCTACAGAAGTAGGATCTTTTCCAGGCAGACAAGGACCAATCTGCTCGAGCGCAGCATGATTGACAAAGCCATCAGTCTCTGTAAGGAGGTGATTTCGCTTTACCCTCATTCTTCACTTAACATGAAAATAACTCTTGCAGACATGTATGTAAAGGTAAATAAGCAAGACAAAGCTGACCAGATATACAATGAACTGCTAGAAAGTGACCTGGAATATAAGGAGCAACAAATGCTTTACAACAAATATGCAAAACATTTATATTTTAACGGAAAGTTGATTGATAGACAAAATTCAATAGAATATCACAAGAAGGCAGCAGTGATACCACACCAATCCTTCCATCGTGAAAACAGCATTACAATGCTGGAGAAATACACTAAAAAATATGGTAGCAGAGAAATAGAGGAATTTCTAATCAAGCTGCAACAGTAAGAGCTCACACTAAAGTTACGAAGAAGAAAGAGAATAAAGATAAAGAACATTTACTATGCTGGCAGTCTAAATGTTTGCAACGAAACTAATAATAAATTATTATTGATTCAGATATTGTTATAACAGTAACAAGAACATACATGACCTGAAAAAGAACTTTATTGATTGTAATATTGTTCCATTAATGTTGCTGACTCTTACCCAAATTTTGCAGTTTGCATTTGTTTTTTGTTCATTCATTTAATTGTGTTTTACATAAAAGGTTTAATTTTGAAAAGGTTGAATAATTTTTTTTAAGAGCTTTTGTATTTGTTTCTTGTTATCCTCTGCGGCTGAGACAATCAAATGAAGTTACTGGAAAATGATCTGGAACAGTATGACACCTTCTGAAATGAGATCATAACAGTTATGTGTAAAGGAATGCAGAGTGATCAGCGAACATCTCCAAGCTGGCACGGGCTCATGATGCAAAAAAAGAAGTGAGCAGCTGCACGGTGGATTTCAAGCAGTACTGTCCTCAGCTTCTCACAGACAGTTTACAAAATGTGCACATCGACAAAGACTGAAGCAGATCAGGGGTATCAAACTGATTACAGGCCACATAAAGCCACTTTGATCTTAAGTGGACCAGTGACACCCTTTTTTCTGTTAGTGTAAAGAAGTCACATCTTTAACTGCTTTTCTACATGATAAAGAAAAAGCTGCTGTGAGAAAGAAAGAACTCTGTGACCACGTCTTTTTGGACTTGAATTGTAAGAAATAAATGTGTAAAATTACTGAAAAAGCTCTGGTCCACTCTTAGAAAGAATAAGTTAAACATTTTTTAATTCTAATATAATGTGTAAAACACTAAATATTTAAAAATGTGCACTGTTTTTGTGTTATTTTCAAAATCCAGCAAAAGCAGGATCTAAAACAAGCAGTTCAGGATTAATGTGTTTGTGTTTAAGTGTATATTAACTATTATATTCTAACAATATAAACTGAATGAATGTAAATATCCAATTATTGTTTTTTTCACAGTCCTACACTTTTAATTTTTATCAAATCATATATTTTATGATTTAATGTGGGCCAAGGTGTGTATGGTATACTAAATTTGGAAGAATAGGTAATAAATTAAACTAAAAGAAGCTTAAACAGACAAGCTGGAAAAATAATCAAATCTTGCCCAGGAACATGACATATTAGTAGCGGGAAAGGGGCGGTCTTTCTTCATGCCACTCTGACAAAGGACACAAAGAGGGAGGCTGTCTGGCTTGAAATACTGTAAGACCCTACAGTAAGTATCCCTTAGTAGTTTAGCTTAATGTAATGAAAAAACATCATAGAAAAGTGAAATTGTAAAAAAAAAAAAGAAAATACGTATTTCTGAAGGCATGTGATGTTTTTAGAAAATTATCGTCGTATGAGGAGGAGTTTTGAGTTCCTCTAACTGGCTAGCTAACTAGAGAGCTAAATCAGGGTTAAAACTTATTTAAACAAGCGATTTCACACAGAAATTCTAAGTTTTGAAGTTTAAAAAATTAAAAAAATAAAATAAAATAAAAATGTGTTGAAAACATGAATTATTTTACTTTGAATAAATTGTTTTCTTGCATTTATTTAGTTTCACAATTTTTCTGCTTCATTTTCTTTTTTATTTCAAATCAAATTTTTTTAGTTTCAGGTCATTTTTAATGCAGTTTCAGACTTTTGACCATGATTTTGTGTAACATCAAAGATGTTGCAAAGTGTAAAGGCGTTTTAATGTGGGGGATTTTATATACCTACCAAACAATCAAATCACAGTATTCCCTGTTGCTGGAATAAATTGTTTTCCTTTCACATGCTCATTCTCATATTCAGTGTCAAGAAGTCTGTCACACGCACACATATATTAATGCTATTTTATGATTACTTGTTACGAATTTCATACATTGTTTGTCACACTTACATTAATATAGGAGGAAGGGAGGAGACTGAGGGTGAGAGATATTTGAGGGTAACCTCGAGTGATATTGTTAGATATTACACTTTTAATAAACAATGGCAGAGTATCCAATGTTGACATTAATGTGAACAGTATCTTTAAGTCCACCCTTTATGCTGCCCGATATATGTGTCTGTAATGTCATCATTAAATTAAGCTAATACAGTAGTGTTAAATAACCGCTGTTTGTTCCAGGAGCAATTAAAATGAACTTAGCCAAAGACTACTGGATAAACTTACCAATGCAACACAGTGTCCACCAGTAGATGTGAACTATTAGCAGTTTGTTGTGAACCAGGAAATTACACTGTTTAGGTCATTGTTAGGCCAAGCTGAGATGCCACAGGATGTTCTAACTGCTTTAAATGAGATGTCAACTCTAGTCAATACAGCCGAAAACTGTAATCAGGGGCCTGTGCTTCGTACCGCGCTAAGTGAGTTAGCTGGATTAGATTGTTGACGATTTCGCGTGATCCTGGATCGTTCGGTTCCCCGAAGCCCATCCGGGACTTGCTGTCATAGCAACAGAGCCGTAAGCGTAAACCTGCTGGGGAGCAGGTTTACTTTATGTAAACAGGATTAGATCGTGGCCACGCAGGTATGTCCGCGTCATTCATACGAAAGCAACAGCGATATTCCACCACTGTTTCACCATAAATAAATAACATCAATGTAACTAAAGATAATGCAGCACTTGATCCTTTTATTGATTTCACACAGATACATACAGGTCATTCCCTAAAAAAGGGAAATGTACTATTAACATTCTATTACATGTATGTGATTATTACAGATGTAATTCATATTTCAGAGTAGTAATTGTAAATTACTTCGTGTAATCAAGATGAGAGACCACGGCTATAAAAGCGAAGGTGGATTTGGGAAGTCTGTCGCAGTCATATCCTGTCCGTTTACGCGAGCAACCCATTGCGGAAGGTGCAAGATTGATAAGGAGAGTCCTCAGAATTCAGCGTATATTGCGGGACAGACAGGATCCTTTAGCTCAGCGCGACAGTGTGCTCATAGAGAGATATCGATTTTCCCGTGAGGGTATTATTCACTTAACCAACTTGTTGACGAGGGGGTGCAGGACCACCACCTGTCTTTTTTTTTGCTCTGCCCTTTTCTTGGTTGCTGTTATGAACAAACAAACAGAGTATTCCAGGGTCTCTTTCCAAGAGACTAAAAGCAATATAAGTGATAAATATTACCATTCTGTAGAATATTCTTATATTTCACTTTTACTTGTTCCCATGTTCTAGTGGGTCCTGTTGTGGCTCTAATGTGAAAGGGGATATAATATAACATATTATAATATAATATAATGTAATATAATATTGGATAATATGGTGTGATATGATAAATCTACCCTACCGCCTACTGGTGTTGGCCAGAGGGGCCGATGGCGCAATATGGCAGCCTGGCTTCTGTCAGTCTGCCCCAGGGCAGCTGTGGCTACAACTGTAGCTTGCCTCCACCAGTGTGTGAATGTGAGAGTGAATGAATAGTGGCATTGTAAAGCGCTTTGGGTGCCTTGAAAAGCGCTATATAAATCCACTCCATTATTATTGTTATTATTGGATTACTTACGAGTTTGATTTGTCAGCAACTTTCTGCCAGCCCTCTCTCCTTGCTTTTGCAGCCTTTGCAGTGTTCCCTTGCGTTTTAATTAAACTCTGAAACTCCTGAAATCCCTCACTCAAGAGTTCTTGCTCTGCTGCCGAAAAATACCGAGCCGAGCACGCTCCTTCGCCATTTTCGCCAACCAATCAGCGGGTTGCCGATCACTGTTTCTGCTATCGATGCGTATCCCCTTTTACGGCACCCAGTGATCGCACATTACTTCATCCAGCTGTACTAATCGTCAACAGCAGGTGTGTTCGGGGAACCGGATTAGTGAGCTCACGGTTAGCGCGATGATTTGATCTTGGATGTTTCATTTGATCTTGGATGTAGTAAGCGACGTACGAAGCACAGGGCCCTGAACTTCAATCAGGGCCCTGTTTCAGGAAGCCGGTTTAGTGGAAAAACTGAGTAAGTATACCCTGAGTTAACGAAAACTCTGGGTTTTCGGTTTCACAAAGCGAGTTCAGATGAAGCCTCAGTGAGTCACTATGACGACACACTCCGTGAAGCTAACCTGCCCCCTAGCAGGTTTACTACAACTAACCCTGACTGTCTCCGCCCCTTTGTCGGAAACCTGACAGTAGGAAGTGTCGGACATGGCGTGCCACTTCCTTGAAGAGCCAGTAGATCGTGAAGCCCAAATTCTCCGCAGAGCTCTCCGCCGGGAGAGAGTGATCAGAGCGCGTCTGGACATTTTATCATTTCCTGATGATTTTCTGTGCGAACGTTACCGTTTCTCAGCACAATCTCTAAGTTATTTGGATAACATCCTCAGGCCATATATTACGCATGTGACACATCGCGGACATGCTCTCAGTTCATTACATATTATTTGTATTGCACTTCGGTTTTTTGCAAACGGGAGCTTTCTGTATAATATTGGTGACGCTGAGCACGTTTCCAAGGCTACCGTCTGTCGGGCAGTCAGGAATGTTACAGTTGCACTGAAACGTCTCCTGTACACGTTTGTGGTGTTCCCCGGTCATACACCCACAAGATTTATCAAAGAGGGATGCCACAAAATTGCAGGTATCAGGATGACCAAAACTTAATTTATGATGTGGTGATACTTGGACTACTACTTAAATTGTACATTTATTTTCAGGGTTCCCTGTATTGGCTGTACAGATGGCACTCACATTCCAATCATTGCTCCTTCAGTAAATGAAGGAGACTATGTGAACAGGAAGTCTTTCCACAGCATTAATGTACAGGTACATAGTTCCCTGTAGCATTTCAAACTAACAAATGATTTCATTATAGTAATGGATGCTAATTTGTGTTCTCTGCACTGTGAAGATCATATGTGATGCTGCCAACATTATCACAAATGTGGAAGCCAAGTGGCCAGGCTCTGTTCATGACTCACAAATATTCCGTGAATGTACACTGAGCACAAAATTTGGACATGGTGAGTTGAGAATACTTTAAAATATATAAAGACCAATTGCTTCAGGGACATTTGAACTGAAGTGTATCCTTCTGTCTTAGGAGAGTTCACTGGCTACTTGCTTGGTGATAGGGGGTATCCATGTTTACCCTATTTGCTTACCCCTTACCCTGACCCTGAACCGGGCCCACAGCAGCGATATAATCTGGCTAATTGCAGGACAAGAGCCAGAATTGAAATGACTATCGGAATGCTTAAGGCCCGGTTCCAGTGCCTGCAAAGACTCAGGGTCACCCCAGAAAGGGCATGTGACATTATTGTGGCATGTGTGATTCTTCACAACATTGCCACAATTAGAGGAGAACACTGTCCTTCTGAACCAAACATCAGCAGTGATCCAAACCATGAACATCCTGACCCTCCCACGGACATACAAGATGGAAGCGCAGTCAGAGACACCATATGTCACAATCATTTCTTTTGACCCATCACCTCAACATGTTGAAAGAAGAATAAACAGATTTTTTGTTCAACTGGCTTTATTGGTCGCCTGTATTTCCTGTACACAAAGTATTAAAAGATGTAAACCTCATAAAGTGTCTCTGTTGCTTCCTCCTCTGTAACAGCTGTCAATGTTTCTTCATTATTTTCCTGTAGTAAAGAAATAAACAACATTGCTGTTCTACTGTAAACTCATATAATCTGTGGAGTATTACTCACAACTGCATGTTGGTCTGGCTCAACAGGAGGCTGCACCAGATGCAGTACACCACCACCATCAACTGATAGAATATGAGGTTTATACAGGTCACTTATAACTTACAAGGGACCAAATGGCAATTAACAAACATACCAATCACCTTACACTTCATTGTCATTATGCTCTCAAAGACAACCAAGACTGAGGGAAGGCAAAATCAGTCGGAAAATAACTTCACTACAAAATAATCCATTATGGTAAAGAGTTTATCAGATGAATGAGTAGCACTGCAAAGGTGACTGTGAAGAAAGGATGTATGCACATCATGTATTATTTTGAATTTACCCCTTATGTAGGCACTTGTGTCTTGCGGGGTTATTGACTCAGAGGATGTCCCCGCAGAGATGCCTTCGGCCACAGGGCGCCCACTGTTTTGGCTGAGGGCCAACTGCTCAGCCTCTGTGAGTGGTGGTGGTGGAGGACCCCCACCTGTTTTTCGGGCCTCCGCTTTTTTTCTGTTGGCTATAACGGGCCACATTTGAGCATACAGAGTAAGCAAATATGTACTTGTAATGTGCTCAGATAATTTCAATAAGTGCTTACAGAGGGGAAATTAATGTAGCCTCTAACTGCAATTGATTTACATGGGACAAACAGACCAAGCACTATGGCTCATAATACAATTACACCTTACCTGTTTGGACTATATTTTTATATTTCGTTTTTACTTGCTGCCAGGCACGTTTGGGGCCTGTTGGGTTGCACCTGCGCTCACATCACATCACAAAATAAAATGTATAAAATAACAAATAAAATAACATATGATAAAATAACGTGTTAAATGGGTGGAAATCCCTAGATCAATGTTTATATTAACACTCACGCATTGACTCTGTCGGCTATGTTTTGCCATGCATGCTCCCTTTCTTTTGCAGCTGTGGCTGTGTTACTTTTTTCCGCGGAATTTGCATGTTATCGGCATATGCTGCCATCAGAATTTCGGCCTCAAGCGCTGTGAAATACATTGACCGCGCCTTCTTTCCCTCCGTCTCCATGGTGACTCGCTTAATCTGTGCTCCGCTTATCAGGGCTTTATGTATCCTCGTCCGCGCGCTTCACTTGGGGTTACAGCAACTCCGCGTTGACTGAACTAATTGTTATCAGCCTTTCTGAAACCGAATATTCCGAGTTGGACAGTTCGGGGTTACTCAACCCTGCGTATCGTTTTTCACTCTGAGTTTTCTAAACCGGCTTCCTGAAATAGGGCCCAGGTGCCACTATTACAAGGAGATATGGGGCAGCGAAAATACAGTACATGTTAAATGATAAGATATACGTGTTCAAATAGTGTCAATTAACACACAACTGTTTTTTTTTTATTTCTATATGATAATTCTTCTTAATTAAACAATAAGAACAAGTAGTCTGATGTCCTATAAGTATTATGAAGCTATAATTTTAAATACAATAACACATGAAGTTTTTGTACAAAGTATTGGTATCGGATCAGTATCGTCGAGACCAACTTCTTCTTTTGAGTTTGAGTTCTCTACTAAGTACGTCTGCACATACACAAGTTTTTCTGTAATTGCAGCTGTCAAAGCTGTCATCATGACGTTTAATCCCAATTTTACAGAATCTAGTTAATAATTATAATAAAGTTAAGAGAAGAGTGGCTAAAACACAACAGATACACTATAGATGTTATTCTCTTGTTCCCTGGTTGGCTTAAATCTGAAAGGGTCAGCAATTCTGTCTCCTCATTTCTGTTGTGCTAGAAATGAGGTACCTATGGAACATGAGTTCCTCATGTTCCATAGGTACTTCAGGAGACCCACTTTGCCATCCCTTAAGGTGACAATATACCGTCATTGTAGGGCTGATGGATATAACGAGATATATCGGATGACGATATGAAAACGTCTATTGTTTCATATTATGCCATAATTTGTTTCATGGTGTTGCAAAATAAACTGTTTACGGCAATATTTTTTTATTGGTTTGACGGTCACTGCAGTGGCTATATTAATTTCTTAAAGTTCTCTCTTTCTCTTATATTTAAAATAACCACACTACGGATGGACCAGTGACTGTTTTTACACGTTGACGTTAGAAACAACAATGGTGAACCCAGCGTGTGCCTCCACCGTCTGCTTGTTTTCTTTCCCCACATAAACCTTTCACAATAAAGCTGAAGATCCTGTTGGCACTTTTCAAAATAAATTGAAATTATGACAAAATACATTTTAGAATATGCCTCAAAGAAATTACCTGAAATAAAAACATGAAGTAATTATAAATGGCGCTACAGGCACCATGTGGATGCACTTTTCCACTGGACTGGAAGAGGTTACAGGCAAACTAATCACTTCCTCAAAAAACAGTTATGGAAGGCAAGATGCTATTGCAGTTCAATGCAAACCTAGACTTAGAATGTATGTCTTCTCAGCATGTTGGGCAGAAGGTGACAAAGTTGGTTTATTTGCCCTTTGAACAAAGACAGACAATGTCAGAATTTAACCCTGTTGTAAGACCATCGGACCTTTGGGTGCTGCATTGCTGTTATTTCTGCATGTCTATACAGAAGTTATGCTTTATCAGATCAAGCCTTTAATTGAACACGCACAAAACCAAAGCAGCCTGGACAGCTGGAAGCTGCCAGTAACACTGAGTCTTAGGATCTAGGAGCAGTGAGACAGTGAGACTTTTGTTGCCTCAAATTTGTAGCAAGCTACAAAGTTGAGGCAACAAAAGTGTCCTATATAAGTCTGAGGTGTATCAGGTGTTTTGGCATCTACTCATAGATGAAGTTGCTGGGAATGTGTGGTAGAGGCTTTGTTCTGTGAGATCTTCATATCCCACCCTTCACCAGAACTTTGACCAGATTCCGATGGATGCTAAATGGTACATGGACTGGTTCTTATATAGCGCTTTTCTACTCTGTCTGAGCACTCAAAGCGCTTTATACAACTAATTCATTCACCCAATCACACAAGCACTTCTAAGCTTAAGTGCTAAGTATCTAACCCTTATAAAAAAATTCACACTTCGATGGATGAATCGGACAGCAACATGGAGTTAGTATCTTGCCCAAGGATATTTGGCATGCAGACTAGAGCAGCCTGGGATCGAACCACCGACCTTCTGGGGAGTGGCAGCATACCATGCTGTGGATGGTATGCTGTTATTTACTGCAGTAATTCTCACACAGAATAATTTACCTTTTTAAATGAGCCATGAATTCTTGATTTTCTATTTAATCAATTATTTTATTTCATAAAACATTCTTGACAGAAAAACCGCACATCCTCATACATCTGTTCACTTGGCACATCTAATCCATTCCAATTTATTTATAAAGCACTATTTTGACAAAGTGCTGTACAAATCACCAAAACACCATATAATAAAGCAGCAACAATAATATTAAACATGTAACGAGTTTAAGCATAACAAAAATCTCACTGACACATTGCTCATTTGTGGTGTACTACTACTATACACCCTAATGATCAACATGTCAATGATATGTCAAAAATGAGGTCCCAACAAGATTGTTCCAATAAGTCTTACCATTATTATTGCCTTAAAATGCTAGAAATATTATCAGATTATCTTTGTTGAAAGGCTACATGGTGACTTAAAGTTGCGGTCATTAAAATATGCATAACATAAATAGCCTTTTCTTGACCAGATGTCTTGCATAATCCATTTCTAACCTCTTTTACTAAAAAATTCAATAGTTGTCCTGTAACAGCTGAAGGATGGTTTATTTGAAGACACTTCAGCCATGTAGCAGTTGATAGCAAATGAAACAAAAATGGATGCAGAAGATGAAAAGGTCAGCTTAAGGTTTAACTAAAAACAACACTGCCTGATGGTAGGGGAAAGTCACAATTTCCCATTAAAACTGTGTCAGGTTTCGTCACTGGGCAGGAAAGCAGGACTCGATTGCAGGACTTTCTTAGCAGAAACACTGTTTTGTTGCAAAAACCAGTGTTTTTTTTTTTTTTTTTGCCTGTCCCATTTGGTTCTTTAGCCATCAGAATTGTTGTCTGAAGACCAACAAGGATACCCAATGGATTTACTTTGCCAAATGGATCATCGTGGCACTGCCGTATTGGTCCATTTGGTCGATCTTTGTTTTTATTATTTATTATATTTTATTTTCAGATGTTACAGACGGGACAGACATGAGTGAGGGATAGGAAAGGGAGAAAGAAAGAGGAAGGAAAGGAAAAACAGAAGGGGAGAGGGACAGTGAGCAAGGGGGGGAGAAAAAAAATAAAAATCTCCTGGATCACCTGTTGAGAGAAGAATAGAAAACAAGCAAAAAAAACAAAGCAACATACTAAACACAACACCATCGCATTAATCTAGCTAAGTGTAAACAGCAGTAAATACTAAATATTCAATGTTGTTGTGCAGCACGCAGGACAGATGTGCTTCGAAGTAGCAGCCAAGAAAGGTGTAATTTGGGTCTACGAGCAGTGAACACCCGTGTGCATACCTGTGTGGATCAGCGCGCTTGTATTCCAAAGGTTTCTCCATGTAACGATCTGCTAGGGAGTGTGGGGGGGCCACAGCCCCGTCCTCCGGGGTGTGAAGCGGGTATGGAGGAGATCAAAACTCCAGACATCCAGAGGCCCCCAGAACACAAGAGACCAAGGAAGACCAACAGAGGGGCAGCCGCGCCACTGTTCCAGTAAGAGCTGAGGAGAGTCCCAGATGAGGGTTCACTCAGCAGCCGCGGAGCAGAAGCCAGGGGGAGTTGCGGTGACGCGCCCATGAGCTCCGCCGGCCCCCAGCTGTGCCTGAGTGACCGGCAAAAACCAGTGTTACAAAAAAGTAACATCCACAGCAGTAAAATCCCCAGCTCCTGGTGCAATGCTAAAAACACTCCCTCCACAGTTTCCCCAGAACTATAGGGATGGGAAGCTTGAAACAGCCATTTTAACACTGTAGCTGTGTCCAAATTCAGGGGAATTCTGTCCTAATTCAAAGAGTCCTTTAAATGTGGCGACAAATGCATCTTACTTTTACCCGAATTTGAAGGATGGCTTTGTCCAAATTCAGGGGAAGGATGCTCCAAATGCCATACTTGGAGGCAATGATGTCACAGCAAAGCCACGAAGACTGTACTCAAAGAGTACTCCAAATGTGGCGACAAATGTGTCCTACTTTTCCCCGAATTTTAAGGGTGGGTCCAGTGTATCCTTCTTGTCCTACTTAATCCCAGGATTCATTGCGGGCCATTTTTTCTGATAACAATGTTGATCGAAGCAGGAGAGGAAAACACTGTGAAAATCTGGTGGTACAAAAGTTAAATTTTTATAGCGGTTGTGTTGTTAAGCTATGAGCATCTGCATAGACATGATTTTTTCTAATTTAAATAACCGTAAACGAGCTTGTGTGGTGGGTTCTGCGGTTTTTCATGTATTGCTGCTTACATACAGCCACTTTAGATTTTTACAAATTCATGCTTTGGTGATATGTTGTAGGGAACAAAGACCAAATGGCTCAATTGATTAAAACGAGGAGAAAAGGATCACTACTTTACTGCGGTGAAGAATTCACCACTGTGACATGGAGGTACAAGAATAAATCAATTTACACATTTAACCCTAATGTTGTACAGCTGCGGTCCCCAACGTTTTTTGCGCCACAGACTGGTTTATGTCAGACAAGGACCGGCCTTTAAGGTGTCGCAGAAAAAAACAAAATGAAATGATATGACCAAGACAAAAACTGTGGTATTTTGTAACTATAATAAAAAACATGAATTCACTGTGTAATTATGTAGCTTTGTTAGCAGCAGCATCCTGAAATTCGCCAAAATTGAGAGTAACATCCTCCTCTCTGCCCCTTAACGCTCTCTGGTCGCTATTGTATCACGGAAATATTTCTTTCAAAATAAGACACACAACTATCACACGGGAAAAGACCCAGGGAAACCGAGTTAACAATAAAAACCCTGAAACCCATAAACTTCACACCTGAGCCTCAACTCTCGCGGCGGTACCAAATGACTAACGGACCGCTGCTGTACAGAACCTGTGGTGTCCTGACGGTATTCCTCTAGTGTTCTGCTGTAAAACCTTTTAGATTTAAGGATTAACATAGTTGCCATGGTTTCCTCTCTTCTCTTATTTGTTGTGTGTGTGATCAAGACAATTCTGGAGAAGATGGGCCTACAGGGAAAAGTCACCCACTTTTCCTGTGGAGTTGTCTGCTTCCACCCAACTTCCTTACTAGACCCCCACCATTTGTCTTACAGTATGGGTGTGGAACATGTTTAAATCCAGTGGCACCAAGGCATTATACAATAAAATAATGTGATTAATGCATAAGTAAAAGAAACTCCTATACAGCAGACAGCAGTTTGATAAAGTGCTATGAAAAAAAAGAAACCAAAAAATTAGATTCTAAAGGTTTCAAAGAGATGGCAATGAGAAAGGTTTTTTTAGCTCCTCCAGAATTAAAAATGTATATAAAAACAGAGCAACATTTCTGTGTCCATTTAAAAGTTCTCGCACTGTGGTGCTAGCGACCGGAAAACACAAAAGTAAGGGCGGACTTGAACAAAGGCAGGTTGTCCATAGCTTTTTATATGTTGTATACTCATTGTTTTTTCAGTAAAGTTTCTATGGAAAAAAGGGGGCTGTGCACAGCTGCTCACTTCCTGCCTACCCGTCTGTCAAAGGATACTACCTACGCGATGTAGGTAGGTAGAATCCTTCGGTGCATTGTTCCCCCGAATTTGGGCACAGCATGTGTTGAGCTTCTCAAGCACAGATGTTTTGAAACTATGCTCCAACGCATGGTTCAAAACACCCAGATCATGTGACCATGACTGAAAATGGTTTTGGTGTGCTTCACACACTTTAACAGGCTCAATATTTTTCTTGTCTTGTTTGTGCAGGGATTTTTCCAAAACATGCGATGACCATCAATATTTAGAGTCTGGTATAATAAGTAGTTTAACCTCCTAAGACCCGAACTCTTTCATGGCATGCATTTTTAATTTCTCTTTGATATTTGGGCTAATTGGGACGATTTTACATTGTTTTACATTGATGAATGTAAAAACAAAGAATTACCAGATTTTTTATTACCTAATTTTTGTTTCTAAGAAAAATGAGAGCCACATATGAGGATATTCATTTAAAATTTCGATAGGACAGTAGCAGTATAATGTCCTCGTAACTGGATATCAGGCCCTTGTAGAGCAAAATTGAGTATTTTGGTCTAAATAACCCAAAATGTGATGTCCACATATGTGGACGCCAGGTCCTACACTGTAAAAAAAAATTCCGTATAAAAAAGGAAAATGTCCTGATAATTTTCTGCCAGTACATTTTCTGTTTTTTTATGGATGTTTGACGGACTTTTCTGTAAATGATAAAACGGAAAATTCTGTAGATTTACAGTATCCCACAACTTAGACATTCACATTATTCACACTCTCATTACACATACATATAGGATCTTGGGGGTGGGCACAATCACGGAGTCCAAATCACCATCAGGGTGTACACCTCACCCCTGACGTCGTTGCCCACCTCTCAATTTTAAATACACTTAGTCATTGAGGGTTAGCAGGAGGGACTATGCGCTTACCTGCTGCTCCTTGGCAGGTAGCTCCATGCCCTCCTGGGTTTTAATTGCACCTTAGAACACATATGCATCAACACTACAATGAGCGGGTGGAGGGAGGTTTGGAGTCTTCTCCCACCCCCATTCTCTGCGGCCTGCTGGAGCGGGAGGGCTAGTAGGAGGAGTTGGCCGTCCGACTGCGGTCTGGGGTGTGGGGCCTCCCTGCTGCTGCGGAGTCGGGGTGGTCTGCCTCTCCCCACCGCAGGGAAAAGGGTAACACCACCTGGGTCTGGGTGCAATTCCCCCCTCCAGGGGCAAGGGTACCTAGACCCGGTTTGTAGAGTACGCTTGGGGAGTGTGATTGTGTGTACAGCGTCTCTTTATGTCTGTCTCCACGTTGGTTGAGTGTGGAGTGAGTGCATATGAGAGCATGAGGGTGGGAATGGATGTTTGTGTCTGTGTGTGCCTGTATGTCTGTGTCTATATGTCAGGTTGGGTATCAGACGCCACCTCTCTGGGGACACCTCAGGCCCTCCAAGGTTTGGAGGCCTATCTCCACCCACCACCACTTCCCCTGCCGGTGGCGGACTCCCTCAGGTGTCGGTGTGTTGGTGGTTCTTTGTGTCTGGGGGTGGGCGTCCGGGTGCACACCGGCTCACTCCTTGGCGGCCGCTTGTCGGGGCCTGGGGCCTGGGGCTCGCTCGGGCCCCTTTGGAGGTGGGGTGCCCCCGGCCTCTCGGCCTAGGGCTCGGTCACTCAGGCGCAGCTGGGGGCCGGCGGAGCTCACGGGCGCGTCACTGCAACTCCCCCTGACTTCTGCTCCGCGGCTGCTGGGCGAGCCCTCATCTGGGACTCTCCTCAGCTCTTACTGGGACAGTGGCGCGGCTGCCCCTCTGTTGGTCTTCCATGGTCTCTTGTGTTCTGGGGGCCTCTGGATGTCTGGAGTTTTGATCTCCTCCATACCCGCTTCACACCCTGGAGGACGGGGCTGTGGCCCCCCCACACTCCCTAGCAGATCATTACATGGAGAAACCTTTGGAATGCAAGCATGCTGATCCACACAGGTATGCACACATGGGTATTCACAGACGCGGACTAAAGCTTTCTTGGCTGCTGCCTCAAAGCACACTGTGCGCTGTCTATCTTGCGTGCTGCACAATATCGTTTATTACTTAGTAAATACTGATATCTATGACTAGCTAGTTTATTGTGATGGTGCTTTGTTTTCTCTATTATTATGTTGCTCTTTGTTGTTTGCTGTCTCCTCTGTTTGTTTTTGTTTGTTTGTTTGTTTGTTTTTTTTTCTCCATACAGGTGACCCAGGAGTTTTTTTTTTTTTTCTCTCTCTTTCCCCCCCCCTTCTCACCGTCTCTTCTCCCCTTTGGTTTTCTTTCTTTCTCTCCCCCTCTCTCTCTCATTCATTCCCCCTGTCCTATTTTTTAAAAAAAAAAAAAAAAAAAAAAAAAAAAAAAAATGACAAAGGATGAACTGAAGCTCTGCCATCACGTAATGTCGCATACTGCTGTTTCTGATGTCATTTAGAAAAAAAAGAAAAAAAAAAAAAAGATTTACAGTATACTCTCTGTACTATTTACGGACATTTCCTTCAGTTATAAAACGGAAAATTCCGTTTATTCACAGTATATTTTCTGTATCATTAACTGATATTTTCCGTTAATAGAAAAATTGAAATTTCTGTTTATATTACTATTTCCAAGCACTTCTTTTCACTGTAACTCATTAAATAGTTCTTTATATCCTTAAACGTACATTTCTATGCAATTACAACCTAGTACACCATGTACTCAAAAATTCCTAAACTAAAACTTAAATTAATTTGTGCTTCGTACACAACAACATTGGTACAATTAATGTTAAATATTCTTTTATTCTCCTCAACTCAAACACTATACTAAAATATAATGACAGCATCCAGCTTGTCATAAAACGACTAAATAGCTGATACATGAACAAAATAATTCACAAGCTTTCAAATTTTTTATTTCCTTGAAATGAGGTTGCCCTCATGTAAATGTGTTTATTTACATTCATTCAAGTGGCTACCAAGTGTTTTCTTCAAACAGGACACCTGACAAACAGAAAATGTCATATTTAACGATATGTTCACATTTAATAATATCCAGAGGACCTTTTAGTTAGAATCACTGCCTTGTGGTAGTTTTGCCTCAGCCAAATGGTTAAGGTGTGGTTTACATCCATGTCTGTCAACTTATGATACAGTATACACATGTAGTCAGTTATAGCCAAACACCTTTGATTACTGAATTGCATTCACTTCATTAATGAAGTGAATGTAATTCACATTTGTCTGAACATTTGTCTGAAATTAACTCTTTGGGGTCTTTACCTTACATACTATAACATACTTGAGTCAAAATTTGTTGACTGTTTAAGTGGTGCCACATGAATAAAACTGAACAGATCCAAAGAAGATGTGCCTGAACTTTGGGTTTATTCGAACAGGACGGATGGATAACCTCAGGACTTTTCCCCATATGATAACTACAACACAAAATAAATTAAGACAGATTACTGTCCCAAACTTAAAGATAAAAGTGTATTTACTGGACTTGTTTTGTCAGTGAGGAGCAAAGTACAATTAGAAGTGATTGTTCTGATGAAAAGTTAAACTGTAAACAGCAGCGTAGTGAATAAGGATCTGTGTCCACGAATCCTCAGCAGTGACAACACTTAAACATCATAGTTCAAAATCCTTAATGCTAGGGCTGCACGATTTTGCATAAAATGAGAATCACGATTTTTTGGCTTAGAATTGAGACCACGATTCTCTCACGATTTTCTTTTCCAGTATAAATATTTATTGCACTTATTAACTGCACATCAACTTCGTAACAGTTGAGACTGAACATAAAAACAATAAATAAACATAAAAACAACAAATGTCTCACGTTTTGTGGTTGCCGCAAAATGTTGTACTGCTTGAAATTCCGTCTCCACCGTTGCTCGACACTGCGTGTATAGAGCAGGTAGTGCAACAATAGAAAAATAGTTGCGGGACAGCACTGTGTAGCGTTTGTCTAGGGTGTTGATCATTTTCCTAAATCCCTCGTTTTGCACAGTGTTGATGGGAGCCATATCTTTGGTCAGGTGATAAGTGATAGCCTCCGTAATTTCTTTGTGCCTGCAGAAGTTCGACGGGTATAGGGAAGCACTGTATAAGGTTCCCGTTATTGATGTTTGGGTGGTTGACCGGGACGGATTTTCTCCTGTCACTTTCTTGTCATCCCTGACGTGCTCTCCGTTGTTTTTCCCCTGCTAATTTTAGCATCACACGGCACAGCTTCTGTATCACGTGGTATAAGGCTCTGCCCTTGTCATTTGTTGAGCAGGAAGAGTGAGCACTTGTTTTCATGCAGATTACGTCCCGGATCAAAATGCGGTACAATCGTCGTCTGCTTTTTTTTTCTTTTTCTTTTTTTTTTAAAATCCTTGTCATTTGGAAATGAGATTGCACGTAAGTCTGAATTGAGATCGCGATTTTCTAACGATTAATCGTGCAGCCCTACTTAATGCACACCTTTTTCTCCACGGTGTTCAAATGCTCTTAGCTGTTAAAGTAGAGGAAAAAGTCTGACACATTTCATGACCATTAAATGTTAGACAAGACTCTGAAAACGAGGTTACGGTTACAAACAAAAACCTCTGCTTGTGCGCACTCACCCTAAATCACAACAAATAAGACAATAGTAAGACAAATTACTACAAAGTCTTGTTACCACTGTTCATATACCAGTGTGACAAAGTCCTGAATGCAACCTGCATGTTAGTACATCAAGGTCCAACTGAGCTTTAAATAAACTACACTCAGCTTTTCCTTGGATTTTCAGAGTTGCTCAGTTCATACAGGAACTGCAGCAGTGGGGGTTAACGTGTCGCTGTGTTGCTCCTCCATGTCAGCCATTGAGACTAGTCGCAATTTATTCTGAGGAAAAAAAGAGAAACAACAGGACATATTTAAAAATTTTGTATTTTTATAATTTTTTTTACCTAGAACATAAACAACATTAACAAAAAAAGGATTAGGGCTGTGCGATATGACAATATATATCAGATGACGATATAAAAATGTCTATCGTTTCATATTATACACTATTGTTTGTTTTGTGGTGTTGCAAAATAAACTTTACGGCAATATTTTTTTCATGGTTTTGATGGTCACTGTAGTGGCTATATTATTTCTTAAAGTTCTCTCCTTCTCTTATACTTACAATAACCACACTATGGACGGACAAGTGACTGTTTTTACGCGTACTTTCGTTACCAACAATGACGGTAAAATCATTGCGTGGCTCCGCCGTCCGCTTGTTTATTTTCCACATAAACCTTTCACAATAAAGCTCAAGTTTCTGTTGAGACTTTTCAAAATAAACTGAAATGATATACATTATTCTCAAACATAAAATTTCAGAATATGCATCAAACAAATGACCTCAAATAAAAACATCAAGTAACTATAAATGGCGCTTACAGTCACCACGCAGATGAAGGCACAGAGAATACCAGCATGGCCAGCAAGGATGAGGCAGAACCAGCTAGCTCCAAACTGAAGGACCAGTCAAAGGAAATCGAGGACCTTATTGTTAAACGAGGGGCTAGCTCTGTAGCATGGACATGGTTTGGTTATGAAAAGGCTGACACGCCCCAGAAAACTGTACTATGCAAATTATGCCACAAACTGGTCCCCACCACCACTCAAACATGACAAACCTCTCTAACCACCTACACAAGAATCACATGAAAGAATTTCGAGAGAGTTTACGAATGAAAAGCAAAAAAGAGCCGTCAGGTGCTCAAAATAATCCTTAGACTCAAACGTTAGAACAGGCTTTTCCTCGCAGCACGCCGCGTAATAAATACTCAGAAAGAAAATGGCGGCCATTTAAACTCATGTCTAAAAATGTATAGTTTCACGCATCGGTCAAAACACTCGACTCCAGGTACACGACGCCCAACTGAAAACACTTCACATAAGTCAAGTTGCCCGAGAATCACAGAATTTACAGAAAATGCACTATTTTGTGATATATATGTAGCCTGGTCTCAAATATCTATTTTAGACCCTACAGGTTAAAAGGATATAAATATTGTCATCTGCCCCCTGGGGTTCTATCAATTTGAACGAATGCCACAAGGCATCACAGGAGCCCCAGCCACTTTTCAGCGGCTCATGGAGAAGGCAGTGGGTGATATGTACCTTCTCCAAGTCCTAGTGTACCTTGACGACATAATCGTCTTTGGTAGAACACTCGAAGAGCATGAGCAACGTCTCCTCTTAGTCTTAGTCTTAGATCGCCTTGAGGAGTTTGGTCTGAAATTGTCGCTTGACAAATGTCAGTTCTGTCAGTCCCAAGTCAAATATGTTGGTCATATTGTCTCAAAAGATGGTATAGCCACCGATCCAGAAAAAGTAAAGGTTGTCAGGAACTGGCCAGAGCCAACAGATCTGAAAACCCTTCGCTTATTCCTTGGTTTCTGTGGGTATTATCGCAGATTTATTGCAAATTATTCAAGCATAGTCTGCCCATTAACTGAGCTTACCAAAGGTTATCCACCTACTCAGAAAAACAAGTGAGCTCAAACCAAATACTCAACCAAAACGTACCTCAAACCTTCTGAGCCATTCAAAGAGCGATGGGACCACTCCTGTCAAGCCGCATTCAGAAAAATCATTGAATGTCTGACCAATGCCCCTGTTTTGGCATTTGCAGACTCCACAAAATCTTAGGTCCTACATGTGGATGCTAGCCTGAACGGGTTAGGTGCCGTGCTCAATCAAGAGTACCCTGAGGGCCTTAAGCCTGTTGCTTTTGCTAGCCAAAAGATCAGTGACTCAGAACGAAACTATCCGGTCCATCAACTGGAGTTCTTAGCACTAAAGTGGGCGGTCGTGGATAAATTTCATGACTATCTTTATGGAGCCAAGTTCACGGTTAGAACCGACAACAATCCCCTAACCTACGTGTTGACCACTGCAAAGCTAAATGCTGTTGGACATCGTTGGCTTGCAGCTTTAGCCACGTACGATTTCAACATCCAATATCGTCCTGGTGGTCACAACATAGACGCAGATCTATTGTCCCGACAACACACCAATGACACTGAATGGACAGATGTTCCACAGTCTGCAATAAAAGCCATCTGTAAAAAGGAATCTATCTATGAAGCTACTAAGTCCCCTGTCAGGCTAGTAGACCAACTGGGAGTTCCTACATCCGTGATTCCAGAAGCTTATGTCCTTCCAGTAAGTCTAAAAGCAACTTTGGAAGATCAATTGACGCCTACAGACTTACAAGTTGCTCAAGATCTGGGCCCTATTTCAGGAAGCCGGTTTAGAAAACTCAGAGTGAAAAACGATACTCAGGGTTGAGTAACCCCGAACTGTCCAACTCGGAATATTCGGTTTCAGAAAGGCTGATAACAATTAGTTCAGTCAACGCGGAGTTGCTGTAACCCCAAATTAAGCGCGCGCACGAGGATACATAAAGCCCTGATTAGTGGAGCACAGATTAAGCGAGTCACCATGGAGACGGAGGGAAAGAAGGCGCGGTCAATGTATTTTACAGCGCTTGAGGCCGAAATTCTGATGGCAGTATATGCCGATAACATGCAAATTTTGCCGAAAAAAAGTAACACAGCCTCAGCTGCAAAAGAAAGGGAGCATGCATGGCAAAACATAGCCGACAGAGTCAATGCGTGAGTGTTAATTTAAACATTGATCTAGGGATTTCCACCCATATAACACGTTATTTTATTATATTTTATTTTATTTTGTATTTTATACATTTTATTTTGTGACGTGATGTGAGCGCAGGTGCAACCCAACAGGCCCCAAACGTTCCTGGCAGCAAGTAAAAATGAAATATAAAAATATAGTCCAAACAGGTAAGGTGTAATTGTATTATGAGCCATAGTGCTTGGTCTGTTTGTCCCATGTAAATCAATTGCAGTTAGAGGCTACATTAATTTCCCCTCTGTAAGCACTTATTGAAATTATCTGAGCACATTACAAGTACATATTTGCTTACTCTGTATGCTCAAATGTAACCCGTTATAGCCAACAGAAAAAAAAGCGGAGGCCCGAAAAACAGGTGGGGGTCCTCCACCACCACCACTCACAGACGCTGAGCAGTTGGCTTCCACATTTGTGATAAGGTTGGCAGCATCACATATGATCTTCACAGTGCAGAGAACACAAATTAGCATCCATTACTATAATGAAATAATTTGTTAGTTTGAAATGCTACAGGGAGCTATGTACCTGTACATTAATGCTGTGGAAAGACTTCCTGTTCACATAGTCTCCTTCATTTACTGAAGGAGCAATGATTGGAATGTGAGTGCCATCTGTACAGCCAATTACGCCTGGGAACCGTGAGAATAAATGTAAAATTTAAGTAGTAGTTCAAGTATCACCACATCATGTATTAAGTTTTGTTCATCCTGATACCTACAATTTTGTGGAATCCCTCTTTGATAAATCTTATGGGTCTATGACCGGGGAACACCACAAACGAGTACAGGAGACGTTTCAGTGCAACTGTAACATTCCTGACTGCCCGACAGACGGTAGCCTTGGAAACGTGCTCAGCGTCACCAATATTATACAGAAAGCTCCCGTTTGCAAAAAACCGAAGTGCAATACAAATAATATGTACAGAACTGAGAGAATGTCCGCGATGTGTCACATGAGCAATATTAGGCCTGAGGATGTTATTCAAATAAATTATAGATTGTGCTGAAAAACGGTAACGTTCACACAGAAAATCATCAGGAAATGATAAAATGTCCGAACGCGCTCTAATCACTCTCTCCCGGCGGAGAGCTCTGCGGAGAATTTGTGCTTCAACATCTACTGGCTCTTCAAGGAAGGAGCACGCCATGTCTGACACTTCCTACAGTCAGGTTTCCGACAAAGAGGCGGAGAAGGTCAGGGTTAGTTGAAGTAAACCTGCTAGGGGGCAGGTTAGCTTCACGGAGTGTGTCGTCATAGTAACTCACTCAGAATTAATCTGAACTCGCTTTAAACCGAAAACCCAGAGTTTTCGTTAACTCAGGGTATACTTACTCAGAGTTTGCACTAAACCGGCTTCCTGAAATAGGGCCCTGGACCCAGTCATTGGACCAGTCAAACAAGCCATCCAAACTGGAAAGCAACTTATCACATCCAAAAATTCACCACCTGACATGTCTTTGTTAAGTCGTGAGAGCAGGAAACTTGAACTGAGAGACAAAATACTATATCGACAGAGAAAACTGGCCAATGGCACAGTTCACAAACAACTGGTTTTACCAGATCGATACAGAACAAGTGTAATGAGATCACTACATGATGAATGTGGACATCTAGGAGTCGAGAAGACAACAGAACTCACCAAAGACCGTTTCTATTGGCCACGCATGAATGCTGATGTGGACCAGTACATCAAAACGTGTGGACATTGTGTCTCTTGCAAAACTCTCCCACAACGGTCGTCTCCACTCAGTCAAATCACTAGCAAAGGTCCTTTAGATCTAGTCTGTATTGACTTTCTTCAGATTGAACCAGATAACAAAGGCGTTGCTAATGTATTAGTAGTGACTGATCATTACACAAGGTACGCCCAGGCATTCCCTACAAAAGACCAAAAGTCAATCACAGTTGCAAAAGTATTATGGGAGAAGTACTTTGTGCATTACGGATTACCTGCCCGGATACACTCAGATCAAGGTCGAGACTTTGAAAGTCGCCTTATCAAAGAGCTCTTGTCTATGCTAGGTATCCGAAAATCACGTACCTCACCATATCATCCGCAAGGAGATGCTCAGCCAGAACGTTTTATCAGAACCTTGCTATCAATGCTTGGAACTCTTGAAAATGTACAGAAACAAAACTGGAGTCAGCACATCAGCCAGTTAGTACATGCCTATAACTGCTCAAAAAATGAGTCTACTGGATATTCTCCATACTATCTAATGTTTGGACGTAATGCCAGATTACCCATTGACATTATCTTTGGTGCTGTTCTTGAAGATGACGCGGAGATGACTCACCTGCAGTACGTCGACAAAATGAGGAAAGAACTCAAACAAGCATACCATCTAGCTACCGAGAATGCAACAAAGAACCATTTGAGGAACAAGTCACGTTATGACCAAAGAGTAAGAGACCAACCTTTACAAGAGGGAGACAGAGTCCTGATAAGAAACGTTGGCCTTACTGGTAAACACAAACTGCAAGACCGATGGAAGTCAATACCTTACATTGTCATCACACAGCTGCCAAACCTACCTGTGTACAAGGTAAAACCGGAACAAGGATCTGGAGGTGTCAAAACTCTACACAGAGACCATCTGCTACCAATCGGTTATCTTGTCAGAATCGCAGATAACTCCGTTTCACCTGAAAGAGTAAGAACACTAGTTACTAGAAGACGTCATGCCAACAGACGTCAGATACGAGACCAAGAAGATCGGTTATCTGATGTCTTGCCAGACTCCGAATCTGAGAATGAGTATGTCTACAAGTACCCCACCATTACCAGTGACCATATTCAGAGACATGAATTCAGGTCAGACAGACCTAACACAGAATCTGTTCCCTCTGATAATTCCCCCTCATCTGAGGGTGAACCGGAATTGGAGGAAGGACCTTCTGAAAGTTCTCATGAAGAGGAATGCCAGCCATCAAATGTGGAAGGAGATACCAGTGATACGGCTGCAGACACCGAAGTGGAGTTGAGGACTCCCGCAAGACCTAAAACCCGAAAGTCAATGCGAGAGGTGAAACCAGTAATCCGTTTGACCTATGACAAACCTGGAACGCAGTCTGAGGAACCTGTGACTATTGTACACCAAGGCATGGTTATACAGTTGAACCTCAGTAGCACCAGAGATAAAAACCATCATACACTCAACAAAAATATAAACGCAACACCTTTGTTACTGCTCCCATTCCCCATGGGATGGACGTAGAGACCTAAAATTCATTCCAGATACACAATATAACCATCCCTCCCGAACAGAGGTCACAAATCAGTCCAAATGTGTGGTAGTGGGCACATCTGCTATATTGAGATAATCCATCCCACCTCACAGGTGTGCCACATCAGGATGCTGATCTGACATCATGAGTAGTGCACAGGTGTACCTCAGACTGCCCACAACAATAGTCAAAACAATAGCCGTGGATGCAGAGGCTACGTTCCTGTTATGGACTGTTTTACCCTGTGATGATGGACCGAGAGGAATTCTCTGGACCCTTCTGCTGTGGATAGGATTTCCGTGGGTTTGTCCCAGTGTGCTCAGCAGCCCATGTATGCCGCTAATTCCGACCACGTTGCCGAGTGGAGGCCGCATGGTCACCAACCGAGCCTGCCCCTCAGCTTGTCCTCGCACTTAGCCCGAAGGATTTGTGAGTAGCCATGAGCACGTGCGTTTTGTTTTCTGCTTGTTTATCAAGCAAAGCCGCCATTTGTGTGTTTTTCTGGCCCAACGAGCCCGAGCAACGATCAGGCCTGCAACGGTTTCAGTAAAGAGCTCTAAAAGGTTACAAATTTGAACTGAACTTAAAGGGGAATATCTTGGATAAATATGTTGTTTCTAAACATTGACTGTGAATTGTGAAGAGGAAAAAAACCATCCAATTGAATTGTAAGGAAACACTTCGGAACTTGGAATATTGTCTTTTTTTTAATTTAAATCATACTTTGTTTTGACTAAATCTTACATTTTGAATTTAAAGTTTTGTGTTGTGTCATATTTATGATTTACAGAGTTTATGAGTGATAAGGGTTACTAAAAAGGTAAAAGAGAGGTTTAACATGTTAGATAAAGATTAAACAGAACTCATTATTTTCACTAAGTGGAGGCACCGCTAACATTAAGATTTCTAAGTACAAAGGTTAAAACTGGTTAGCTATTGTTTCTCCTGTTTACCAATAAAATAAGCAACGTACCCAGGGCCCCGCTCAGAGTACTATCACCATCTTAACTGAGGGTTAATCCAGAGCTACTTGAGTTGGGTGCTACATATATCGTTATCAGGAGAGATGTCTTACATTGGGATGTGAGATTTTGGTCATATCCCACCGCCCTACAAAGGATTATAATTCACGTAGAGTTGCATACACATAACAGCATTCTGTTGCAACAAAAACAGTTTATAATTAAAGTAACATACATACCTTGAAAAACTAAATCAACCACAACATTAAACTCACCTTGTTTCTGTAGAGAAGGTGATCAGGGTTTTTCTTCATTTCCTGAGACCAGCTGCTCTGGATCATAACCAGCTTGTATCTTCATCTTTTTTTTTCACTGGGGGAAGTCTTTCCTTTTCCTGGCCATTGCTCTGCACTGGAAAATCAAAGTGTGTGACCAAAGGTGAAATAAGGGATATTTTTCCACTGCAGGACTTTTAAAGTGCTTCAAGTAGTGATAGCTGTTGATCAATTTCTCAAATAATATGTAAGGATCTGAATTTTTAAGAAAGATACAAATATCTCTGCTTATATTTGGCTAAAAGCTTGATATAGACACAACAGTTTATAATATGTCAGCATCCCCCACAAGGCATATAAATCCCCTGCACACTAGCACTGCGCTTACATTATAGTTCAATCAAGAAATAGTTATTATTGATTTATTATTGAATTTTTTTTAGTAATATTTATTAGTATTTGATAGGGCCGGGCCATATTATACCGTTCACGGTAATACCGGTATAATGTTAGGCAACGATAGGAAAATGAAATATCGCGATAGAATATGAGTAAAACGCGCATGCGCAGTGCCTTTGTTTTCATGCACATGGCCGATTGTTGAGTGAAACAGATGAACCAGAATTGGTTTGTAAAAATGGTGCAACTTCAGTGATGTGGAACTGGTTTGGTGTTTGTCCGTCAGATACACGACAAAGCACATTTTTTTTGCAGAACATGCAAGCGGCCGTCGTTATTGTCGTATTTGTCGGACTAAGATGCTCTTAAATCTGGGAGTAATCTGGGTCCTAAACGCCGTATGCTTCAGGTCAAACGAACACTGCAGCATCACTGAGAGTTAAAAACTGTCTAAATTCTTTCATCTTTAATAAAACGATCAGCATTGCTGTTTTACCAGGTGTAACTATGAAGTTTAACTTCCAGGCATCCATGAAAACAAAATTTATTACATTTAACGGAGTTAGAAGTTAGCAGAAAGGTAGCGGAAGTTAGCTCGCTAGTTTCGCTAGTTACTGAAGGATATAAAAAAAACAACAACAGCAATAGAATAATATTAAACACAAAGTGAACCGTCTTCCTTCATTAAATAGGTTCTTTTAGATGTTAAGGAGGAATTGACTTAACCAGGCTGGCGGAGAATGAAGACAACCGGACACCTGCAGCAGATGGGGAATCAGTGAACTTTTATTGTGACAGAGAGGACCTCTCAACACAGCTCACATCAGAAGATTCCTAATATTTGCTGTGAGGATGGGTATATATTCTCTAAAACTTACAGGAGGGGGTTGTGAGGAAAGTGCTGCATTAGCAGAAAAACAACTCCATAAAAGGAAAGCGGCCTTGGGTGTTCTAGTCTCTTTCGCTTGCAGATATCTTCCACCTGCAGGATGAGGCGATCGCTTCTTATCGCTCTCAAGGCCAAAGTCGTGAGCACACATTTTTATTACACAGTTGCACAGTAACTTTAAAGCTGAACAATATTTAAAGCTGAATAATGTTTGATCAGATTATATTTTCTTCAAATCCCCCTTTTGACCCATCTTAAATGGGTCAACACACAAAAATAAGTAACATTCAAAGGAACACAGAGACGTGTCGAAGCCTGGCTCGAAAAACTCCTCGGGTCTTATCATTTGTCTTTATCTGTCATTGCAGATGAGGAGAAAAGAGTCCAGGCACCACCCTGCCCAGGGGTCGGCTGCAAGCAGTCTCGGTTCCCGATGAAAGCAGTAACAGCTGTCCTGCACAAAAGGATACAACGAGTCAGTGCAACCAGGGTAGTGACACAAAATTAACAGTTCCTGTAACCTAGCAACCAAAAAGCATAAGTAATGATAAAAATGTGGAGAGTACAGAGTATACTATAATAATGAGAGATATAAACGTAAAAATGTGAAAGAATAAATCAACCGTAAAATAAACTCAGAACGGTAACTGCTAAGGACATTCAAAAGTGAATATGGTAAAACGTGAGGAAGGGGTGTGGAAAAAAAAAACAATTTATATCCAGTGGTGGGAGTACACATTCGCTCAGGCTTAAGTCCGGAGACCCTGAGAACATCGCTTAACCCTCACAACCCGACCTGACACAGTTCAACCAGATATATCCTTCAAGAGGAAGTGGGTGAGGGAAACAATTAATAACAAGTCTAATACAAAACACCACAGAGAAACAACCATTCTAGAAGCATTTAAACAAGAGAAAGACGATAATGTTCGTCACCCTCACGATCAGAGTTTTCATCATCCGTTGGCGAGGAGGTGGGAAGTTGACTAGCCAATAAAGGCATCTGCCGGGCGAGATCCTTATCCTCAGGAGTGAAAGCTGTAACAATCAGTCTCTGGAAGAGGGATCGAATGCATGGAATACAACAGCAACCGCAGGTGACTAGGATAGCAACAAAAACTGAGATGGAAACTAGGATGGAAGCTACAAGGGCCTTATATTTGCCAAACATGTTAAGCCAAGAGTCCCACATGGCAGTATCAACGCCCGAGTGTTCCTTCATTTTAACAGTAAGAGCTGTGAGACCAGTAATAGCTTTAGTGAGGGAACCATCAGGAGCTGTGTTATTGGGGATATAGGTACAGCACTCCTGGCCAAAAAGGCTGCAGACTCCGCCTCTTTCTGCGAGGAGAAAATCCGTTGCGACCCTGTTTTGGAAAGCCATTAGGGAAGTGGCAGATAACTGTGCATGCACAGCTTCAAAACCATCTCGAGTGTAATTAGCTAACAGTTGCACATTAAAGTGAATGTAGTTAATTCTGTCTACATTCGCATTTATTTCAACCATCCAAAGTATCGAGGCCCATCCTGCTTTAACCTGGTCTCGCAGTTTATATTCATCGGGGACCCCACGGGGTATACCTACAGCATCAATATAGGTTGGATTATGAGCTGAACCTGGGATTAGAGAACGTTTAGAGCGGCGTTCAGAGGAGGATGGGAGGCCAACTTCGTGTACTTCTATAGAGAGATCTACTGGAGTGACTAAAACAGGTAAAATAAGAGTTATGAGAGCGCAAAGACCTGACGCATCCCGAGGGAAACCATCATATAACTTGTTATTGCCACACCACCACCACAAATCAGCTCTAGCCGTAGGTCGGAAGTTTGGTTTCATAACCGTCATCTCAGTGCACCAAGAAGAGTTCAAGCTACCTAGTTTTACTGCATTGCCAGTCAGGTTAATACAAGTGAAATTGTTCACAGCTACATCTGAAGAAAAGAAAGGTGGTTTATTAGAGACCGAGCGTTGAGTTTTAGGAAAGTGATTTTCCAGATATGAGCAATGACCTCGTTTTGTATTGTTCATAAGATGCAGGAGGCATGCACTATTGACTGGCGCCGGTACAACTCGTAAAGTGGGGCGAGCTCCCATACATACTATGCAGTCGGAAGCCGTCTTGTCAGCAGCTTGTTCAGCTAGTAGTAACCAGTTGTTTGTTGCTCCAGAAATACCGGTTAGAATTTGGAAGAGGTCATCTTTAGACATTTTATTTGTCTCTACAATGCGTATTCGGCCGTTTCTCCCCCCGTTTGTATATGTCACCGGAGGGCCATTAAAGGTGGGATTATCATCTTTAACTACAGAGCTTGGAACTGCACCAACGCTAGGGCATATTTCCATTTGCCAATACAGGGCGGTGCGATCAGTCCAAGGGGCAAGTATAAATTGTTGACAGGAGGTCAAGGCCAGATCCTTTAGGGTAAAAATTAAGCCTGAAAGATCCGGTTTTTTTGCTATTCTGAGCATATTTTGGTTTCTCCAGTGCAAAGCCTGACCCCTAGAGTGCTTGGACCAATCGAGGTCCGTTTCTGACACTAAACTGGACCACTTCCACTGATGCCAACCTCCCAGGGTTATATACCACACTGAGGAGGAGAGATGTACTGCCAGGTTAAAAAGATCCCCCCCTTGGTCTTTGGTGACGGGAGTGACTGGGAAGCTAGCGAAATCTATTTCAACTACCCAACTTTTATTGTTGGGGACACAAAGAGTAATCATTCTAGTCGTGCTTGGGGTACAGGAGGTAACCGTGTCTCGTTTCTTTCTAACTGGATCGGGCGTGGGCAAAACTGGAGAGGAAGTGGTGGGCAAGACCCTAGGGGCTACATTTGTCAGATTGGGACTGTCAGAAGGGGGCGAAGCTTTTGAACTTGAAGGTGTCAGAAGTGTCGGGGGCCCTTCACAGATCAAGATTATGCCAATGGGAATGAGACCCAGGGCCAGGAAGCAAACAAAGACGCAACATCTTTGCCTGCCTGTCATTTCAGGGGGAAAGGGCCAAGACATGTTTACTTAGCTTGGATGTCGTCTAATAGAGGATGATGGGGCACAGAAAGGTGGTCCAGTTCCCCCCACCTCGCCAAGGGCGTGTTCTAGGAGTTAAAGAGCAACAAAAAGTATCAGTGACACAACTTTAAATGAGCTTTCAGCGGTTAAAACTATTGCAATGTAAAATGTAAATCTTAAAAACTCAAGCCAATATAAAAGCAAAGTCATAAAAGATGTTAAAAATAAAAAAAATGTTTAGTTCAGTATGAAGAACACCCCCTTTTGTAACCAGCCGGCTTGTAGGTTGAGCTTTGGCTCCCTCAAGTGGTTGGTGACGCTGTTGCAGCTCCTTCTGACAGGTCCTTCTGCACCTCTCTCAAGGTTCTTCCTGGTTCGGTGGCAGCAGCGCACTGTGTGTAATGAAACCAGGTGTCACCTTTACCTTCGAGCCTGACAGCGTGGGAGGTCCGCTCTGTTATGCGGTAAGGGCCTGTCCAGCGAGGCTCAGCCCACTTTCTCTTTGTGACTTTCAGGAGGACGTAGTCCATTCCAGGTGTAGCCGCCTCTTTCAGCTCTTGCTGGTTTCTTTCAGCGACCTGTGAGGAATACTGGGCAACAAAGCTGCGGAGCATGTTATAATATGTCCTCGGATCGAGGTCTGAATCAGCTTCATCCGACATTAACAGGCGAGAGGAGGGGCCAGGAAAAGGCCTGCCATGCTCCAACTCAAATGGAGTGTAACCAGAGGTTTGATTTACTGAGCATCTTATGGACATTAATGCAAGAGGCAATGCCTTAACCCAATCTAATTTGGTCTGTGCACAGATTTTAGCCAATTTAGTTTTTAGAGTTTGATTCATCCTTTCCACTTTCCCTTGGGACTGGGGGTGGTAAACTGAGCCAAACTTATGTTTCAAACCTAATGCGGCTTCAACCCTCTGCAGATCGTGGTTCCTGAAATGTGAACCATTGTCCGACCTTATGACCTCGGGAAACCCATGCTGTGGTATATAATGATTAATCAGACACTTCACCACAGTTCTACTGTTTTCACTTGCTGTCGGCCAAGCTTCTGGCCAACCTGAAAATGCATCCACAGCCACCAGCAGGTACCTGTAACTACCTACTCTGTCCACCATGTCTGTGTAATCAATGATTATCTCTTTCCCTGGGCAAAGTGGGATGGGGAAGTACCCTGCTATTGGCTTGAAGGCGGGCTTGATTCCAAATTGGTTGCACTCCTTACAGGTTTTAACCATGTATTTTGTCATGTCTTTTAAATAAGGGTGCCACCAGCCAGCTAAGTTCCTCATCATTTGTGCAGGTCCCACATGCCCCACTCCATGTGCCTCTTCCATTGCTGTCTGTCTGACCCCTGGCGGTAGAATGGGCCTTCCATCTGGGCCCCGCCACACATCTGTGTTTGTGGCCCCTCTTGTTACCCATAACGATTTTTCCTGGGGGCTGGCTTTGTCCTGTAACTCTCTGATTGTGGCTAGGCCTAGTTGTATGGGTGGTCTTTCTGGAGGGGGTGTGGCTTCTGGGTCCATTACCATAATCAGGGAGGGTAAGTAACCAGCTGTCTGCTTAGCTACTAAGTCGGCCTGTTTGTTACCTAATGCCACTAAATCCAATCCGGCACTGTGTCCTTTGCATTTTACCACTGCCACCTTAACAGGTAACAACAGTGCTTCCGCTAATTCCCTCATTTCCATCTCATGTTTAATAGGCTTTCCGCTGGCTGTCAAAAAACCAGCTCTTAGCCACTGCTTGAGCTCCACATGCACTGCTCCCACAGCATAAGCTGAATCACTGTATATATTCACTTTCTGTCCCTTTCCCATCCTTAAGGCTTCAATCACCGCTCTCAGTTCAGCTCTCTGTGCAGACTGTTGTCCTGTCAACTGCTCTGCCTTCACTGTTTTCCATCTCATGTCTGTCTGTTCCACTATTGCCCATGCAGCCTTCAACATTCCACTTTCAGTTCTGAAACAACATCCATCTGTGAACCAATCTTTTTCTGCATCCATTAGAGGTTCTGCCTGCAAATCTGGCCTGATTTTCTCCTGTACCTGCACAACCTCTTCACACATATGTGGTTCCCCCGATCCCATGTGATCAGCCATGTTTATGCCTTCATGTGAGTAGGTGATGTGTGGTGCTTCCAAAATGGTACTGAGGCGTCTCTGCCTGAGTGAAGTGAGTGTGAAGGCCTGTGAGGAGACGTAGGCCACCACACTGTGTGATGTCAAAATTTTTAGTGGGTGGTTCATCACTATGTGTGCTGTTTTCTGAATGATTTTTGCAAGTCCAGAAACGTGTTGTGTGCACGGTGGGTGGCGTTTTTCAGTGTTGTCAAGCATTACGCTTACATATGTCAACACTTTTCTCTCTCCCCCTTTTTTCTGGAACAGGATACCATTGATATGGGTTCCAGTTCCAGAAACATCAAGATGAAAAGGCAAAGCATAATCTGGCACAGCAAGGTCAGAGGCGACAGAAAGTTGTTGTTTTAACTTTATAAACGCCTGTTCTGTTTCTGTAGTCCATGAGAGGGGAGCAGAGAGGTTTCTCATGCCTTGTTCATTTACCAAAGCGCGCAAAGGGGAAGTAAGGCCAACATAGTCTGGGACATAGGTCCTGCTGTAACCAGTCAGGCCCAAAAATGACAACATGTCTTTTACAGTTAGAGGTTTTGGATGGTGCAAAATGGAGTTCCTGTGTTCTGGGGACAAGGAAATACCGGACTGTGAGACCATGCGGCCTAGAAAAGAAACTTGTTTTCTTGCAATCTGTAGTTTGTTTTTGCTCACTTTAAAACCTGTGTTGGCCAGGTGGTGAAGTACCACTCTGGTGGCCTCCAAACAGATGTCAGCCGTGGGAGCAGACAGCAAAAGGTCATCCACATATTGTATTAACATACAGTCAGATGGTAGTGGGCAGGTTTGTAAAAGTTCTTTCAAACACTGATTAAACAGTCCTGGGGAGAGGGCAAATCCCTGTGGTAAGCGAGTGTAACGCCATTGTCGGCCTCTAAATGTAAATGAGAAAATGTCACGCAGTGACTCACGAAGTGGGAGGCAGAAAAAGGCATTAGCCAAGTCAATGCAGGTGAACCAGGCATGAGATGGTGGGAGGTTGGTCAAGGCAACATAAGGATTAGGCACAGGCAAAGTAGGAGTGCCAAGTAAGGCATTAATCCTTCTCAAATCATGTGCCATTCTGAACTTCCCCGTGCCTTTTTTCTCAACGGGTAGGATGGGCGTGTTCCACTTAGAGCAGGAGGGCTCCAGGACACCGGCAGTGACCAAACCAGAAATTGTTTCTGCAATCCCAGCCTCAGCCTCCGGTTTGTGTGGGTACTGAGGCTGCCACAAAGGGGTAGCAGATGACAGTTGAAAAGAGACTGGCTCCACATCAACTAAACCTACATCTGTGGGTCCATGGGACCACAAACAATCTGGAAGAGAGTCGAGTAAAGGCGCAGCATCACAGTGGTCTGTGTGTTCTCTGCCATGTGACCCGCTGACCACTCTATGTTGCAGTGTTGAGGAATTAAAGCAATCATTTAAAATTTGGTATGTGTTGGTAGATGGAGAAAACAAAACCTGTGGGAGTTTTGTAGGTGTCCAGTCAGTGGCCGCAAGGGAACGTTTAACCATTCCACCCAGCTCCTTAGCCTGGTGTCCAGGATGTAAGGCCAGTGACACATGGGGAGCTGCCT
Source organism: Rhamphochromis sp. 'chilingali' (assembly GCF_963969265.1). Classification (NCBI taxonomy): domain Eukaryota; kingdom Metazoa; phylum Chordata; class Actinopteri; order Cichliformes; family Cichlidae; genus Rhamphochromis; species Rhamphochromis sp. 'chilingali'. Next base: position 27,272,657 of record NC_137934.1, read on the forward strand.
CATCAGACATCATGTACCACTGTAATTGATCTGTTGTAAAAGTAACCGCTGCTGCCACTCCCTCCGGTGCCGCAAAAATGCACGACATGTTCAGAGACCAAGCCCGCCCCTCACACTGCTCTTGGAACATGTGCTGGTACCAGGTGGTGTCATGCCTGTCATAAAACAGTGTAACATGAGGTGGGTCAGGGGGAGGGACATAAGGATGCAGGAGTGAGAGCCACGGCCGCCATTGCTGAAAAGCAGCCCAAACTCCTGGTTCAGCAGGTGTTTCAACTTCCAATAATGCCCAGTAGATGTCAGCAGAGTCCGCTAAACAGGAGGAGGGTTGTAGCAGAAACTGACCACCTCCCTCTGGCCCATCAGAACAGGGAAGTACAACACCAGTAGGGAGAGTCACAGTTAGGCCTTGTGAAGAGCAGAGTATTGTGGCTCCTAATTTAATCAACAAGTCTCTTCCCAGTAAATTCACAGGCGCCTGTTTTGAACAAACATAGCTGTGTAACAAAGTCTGATCTCCAACCGTTGTGGGGAGGGGCACGGTGTAAGGCAGAGTTTTAGGTTCCCCAGATATGCCCACCACTGTAATCACTGTGTCAGTAAGTCTTTCACGAGCAACATCCTTAATGGTGGAGTACGTAGCTCCAGTGTCCACTAAAAAGCTGCTTCTTCTTTTATCTACAGTTATGGACAGCATAGGGTCCGCCGTTGTCCCTTCACTGTCCTGGGCAGTCTGTGGGGTGTCCTATAGCTGGGGACCACCCTCGTAGTACTCCCACCCCATCACAGGCATCTGTGGGGCCGGGGGCACTTCAACTAAAGCACCACGAGGTCCACCTCTGTGGCCAGGATGCTGATAGGGCCCACCACGGGCTCCCCTGCCTCTTCCAGCAGCCGGGTTCAAAGGGCACGCTTTAGCCCAGTGTCCAGGTTGTCCACACCGGAAACAAACATACATCTGGCCTCCCCTACCACCTCCCATCTGACCTCTTCCCCTGAAACCACCTCTGTTTCCTCCAAATGGGGAACCTCTCTGCCCATAAGGGGCCGGGGAGTGATAAGCACCATACTGTGGGGGCTGTGGATCAGCTGGCCACGGGTTCGGATACAAATCAGGGGCAACTGGACCAGGAGGGGGAGCCGCAGCGGCCACAAGCTGCTTTTTAGGCTTGTCACCTTTTCCACCCAGGTCGTTTTTAGCTTTCTGCAGCTGAACCTTCAACAGTTGCAACTGTAAATCTTCGACGCTCTCTGCTTTATCATCAGACTTAATCTGCACTTTGTTAAGATTAAAAATCAAATGTTTCTTCCAGATTGCAAAGTCACAGTCCTGCAAATCAGGATTATCCTCCATTTTCTGGCTTACTGACTCCGGAATGCCCCTCAGTACCGCCCTTCTAAACCACATGCTCTGTGAACAGGTCCTACTGGGATGATGACCTGTGTGGTTCACCCAGTCTTCAACAGCCTGATTTAGATAATGGGTGGGATTTTGCTTTCCCTCCCATTTAAATTTCTGTAAGGTGCCTTGATTTTTGGGTGGGAATTGTTTGCGCAGGGCCGGTCCAATAAACCTCAAAGCCTGCATTAGAGGCACCGCGTTCTCATGCATGGTAGTACCCGCATTTTGTTCCAGGTCCGCTGCCTGAGATCGGGATGTGCACCTAGTTATAATAGCTCTAAAATCTCCCAGTGCGAGGTCCTGTCCAGCTGTGTATTTATCCAAACCAGCCAACCAGGCATTCCCTCCCTCCATTATGTCAGGGAGTTTGTCCACTAGGGCCTGGACATCTCCGAATGAATAAGGTTGATACACTGGTCTACGTTGCGCTTTAGTCTGGACCAGGGGAAACATGCCTGGAGGCTGAGGCACAGGGCCCTTAGATCTAGTCTGATATCCTAAACTGGGAGAGGTAGGGAGGGGTGTATTGTTAAGGTCACTGAGTTCATCATCAGTATCCTCAGTTTCTTCCCCGCCTAGTGGGTTAGCAGTGTCAGCAAAAACGTGGGCTAAACTCATCTGTGTTTCCGGATCCTGACGGCCCACCAAAGACATGTTAACTGTGACATTTGGTGAAGTGCCAGGCTCAGTTTTTGCAGTAGCGGTCAGATCTCCTTTAACAGCGACAGGAGTGCTGGCAAAGGGGTTGGACCGGGAAAGAGGGGCTGACGCAACACGATTATTCACCTGGACCACTGACCTATGTTCATTTAAGCAGCTGCGTAATGCTGCTTCTAGATCAGTTAATTGTTGTTCAGTGGGTTCCTGTCTGTTCATTCGAACCGCAAATGGTGCGCTCGCAAATGGGTCAGTTAGGCCCTCAGATCCGGTTCCAGAACAGTGGGACATAGAAGAGGGGGCTCTACTACTAGCTGAGGATGTCGCCGACAGAGAGGAGCTTCCTGGGCATAAATGCTTGGTATCTATGGGAGTTGGAGCTACGGGCGGTTCTTCTCCAATAGTCATTATTCCACCAGAGATATTAAGTACCGGATATATGCCTGCTGAGGGAGGAGTCTGGACTGAGGCAGAATAGGGAGGTGGCTGAGACCTATTTTTCTTCATGTGTGGTTTTGCAGTTTCCCATAAACACACCCAGTGATTAAATTTAGCTTTGCGGCCTGCGTGCTTATCTGCTTCCTTTCTGTGTCTCACCCCGCTTATCACACCTGCACCTGCTGCTGCTGAGTTGGCTTCTTCCTCTTTCTCTTTTGCCTGCATAGCCTTATTCTGCCAAATTATTCCCCAATTACCACTACTCCCCTCATTCTTTCCCTTTTCTTTCATTAACCTTTCAGCTGTTTTCCTCAATGACTCTTTCTGCTTTTTTGCTTCTTTAGGCTGGTGTGTGGAGTTGATGACTGTCTCAACACATGTTAATTGTTCTCCCAATGTGCTAAGAATAACACCGGGACCCCAACCATCATCATTAGTTTGTCGATCTAATTCTCCATCCATTTTACTGTCAATGGAGGAGTGTTCTTTTATTGATTTTAAAGGAGAATTTGGGCCAGCTGGGTTTCTGCCTCTGTTAGGCACTAATCAGCTGGGGCGCTGCTTTAAAGGTGAGTCAGCACTGAAATATCCCTTCAGGTGTTACCAAGCTTCTACCAAACCGGAGTCTGGCGGGTAACCTTGCCTAGAGCTTCCTGATAGGGGTGCTAGTTGGTTGTCACCTTGTTCACACGTCTCATTCACACTTCATACATTACCTGCAGTCACTCATTACCCTCCTTATGTATGTAATAAATGTGTAAAAAAATTCTATGTGTGGTGTATTATTTTAACCAAAAGAGGAACCTAGTTCCTTTAATTGTGTAATCTGTGAACAACGGAGAACAAACTGTCCTGCCCAGTGTTCCACAGCAAGCATTCAGCGTGTATTTATGTGTGTCCAATATCAAACAGAACATCAAAACATTTAAAACACTAAAATCATCGGGGTTTTAAGAAGAGATCCGTTTTCTCCTATTGATCAAAGGGACCCCTCCTTTGGACTCCAACCAGTACTTCTCCTTTTTAAGTTTTAGAGGATCTTTTCTAATAAAGTCCTCTGGGCCTTCCTAACCCTTCTGTAGTTTAGAGAATATTACTAAAAAATATTCTCAAGGCCTTTAACCTTTTAATTTGTTTAGAAAGGCGTTACTAATAAACCCTTTCAAGGTCCCAGACCTGCACTGAGGTATTTATATCCGACACCGGAGAGCAACCCGTCGGCTGCAACCGTGGTCAGACCTCAGTTCACTCTTATCTTTATTCACTTATTTCTTATTCACTTATCTCTTATTCACTTGTCTGATTCTCAGCAAGCCTTAAGTAAGCCAGACAATTTTGGTTATGAATTACTAGGAGTTTGGACACTAAGTATTTTTATAATGTTCAATATAGCAGAAATAAAAGGTCTGCTTACCTTGTTTTTGTGTGCACACAGCTTTTGTCCAAACTCCGTTCACTCAGACCACTGCCGATGTCCTCCCCCCCGTTCCAGTTTGGCCTGGAGCGGATCCTGTTCGTGACGCCAATTGAAGGATATAAAAAAAACAACAACAGCAATAGAATAATATTAAACACAAAGTGAACCGTCTTCCTTCATTAAATAGGTTCTTTTAGATGTTAAGGAGGAATTGACTTAACCAGGCTGGCGGAGAATGAAGACAACCGGACACCTGCAGCAGATGGGGAATCAGTGAACTTTTATTGTGACAGAGAGGACCTCTCAACACAGCTCACATCAGAAGATTCCTAATATTTGCTGTGAGGATGGGTATATATTCTCTAAAACTTACAGGAGGGGGTTGTGAGGAAAGTGCTGCATTAGCAGAAAAACAACTCCATAAAAGGAAAGCGGCCTTGGGTGTTCTAGTCTCTTTCGCTTGCAGATATCTTCCACCTGCAGGATGAGGCGATCGCTTCTTATCGCTCTCAAGGCCAAAGTCGTGAGCACACATTTTTATTACACAGTTGCACAGTAACTTTAAAGCTGAACAATATTTAAAGCTGAATAATGTTTGATCAGATTATATTTTCTTCATTACCTAAGCATGATATTGCATGTTCTGACTGAGAGATTTCTGAAAAAATTAAAACGTACAGCTCTGCTGTCATTTCCAACATAAATGAAGACAGGAAACTAAACAGCAGTGACGTTTGTAGGGTTACTGAAGTTGGGCTAGCTGTTATACAATGATGTGCTACGTGATCGCTAGCGACACAGCTATGTTTAGCATAACATAAACAGTGAAGCTGGAGGACGAACACTAACACTTTTTCCACTTATAAAAGTTAACGTGAAGGTTCCTCATGGTTAGAGACAAATGCAATCGCATGGCAGGATGCTGTAAACGGACCAAACTTCAGTCAGGAGAACAACTGAGATAATCCATCCACAATACGAGGTTAGTCATTAATATACTGCAACAACATTGTATTTTGTCTCGCATCAATTATATCGTCAGTTATATCGTTATCGCAAATTTTCAAATATATATCGTGATAAATATTTTTGGCCATATCGCCCTGCTCTAGTATTTGATCACATTAGCACAGTGGGGTGACAAAAATATTCCACATACTAGAAATGCTGCTCAGCATTTCATAAATTACATTTTCAACAAATGTTGGAGTAAAAACACAGTTACAGGGAAAATGTGTCTGTCTGTAAATATTAACTAAACATTTCTATGTGCTACAAAATAGACATAATTGTAAATGTGCTGAGGTGAAACTATACTTTCAATAATAATACCACCGAAATAATCTATGCTGGTCAGCTAGCTGAAAGTATTTACTTTAGCAGCCCAAATCAGAGGCTAACATTAGCATTTGCTAGCATCAGCCAGGAAGGTCTGAGGCTTAAACTAGGGTTAGTGTAACTTTGCCTGAAACCCTTTAAAGTGTACAGTAGAGCCAACTGTAAAACACAGGTATTGATACAGTACTTATTAGAGTCCTAGAATAATTTCTAGAACCATGAAGTTCTCACTTTTCTCAGTTATCCACATCGCTGACTTTCGCTAATTAGCTAGTTAGCAGTCACAGCTGTGTAATACCCAGAGAGACACAGACTGCTAACTATAATATTTATGAAAACTGGTTCAGACACTGAAGGGCAAAACTGGTGGTATCACAGTAAAAATTATTTTAACATTAACTGAAATGGAAAGCTTAAGTCATGTTAAACCTAAATAACAATTATTTTAAAAAATGAGTCAGCAAAATATTCCTGACTTGTCTGGAGACAGCCGAAACCAGTTAACAAATAAATTAACAATTCTTTCTAAATAAAAACGCGGAGTCTTTTGAAAAACATTATTTTAATAAAAGAAAACATGAGTTTTGATACTTACAACAGAAATTTGAAGGCAGTTTCTCCAACTTCAGAGTCCAAAATCCAGATGAAGCCTGAAAGAAGCCTAATGGCTGCTCTTGCGCTTACTTTTCCCACCTTTTCGGGTTCTTTTTCCCACAATGCATTGCAGTAGTTGAGAACTACAGAAAAATACCTGTAAATGACTAATACGGAAAATCCCTTCACGTTTATACAGTAGATTGTACTGTATTTTTACGGATTTTTTTTTACAGTGTAGGAGGTTAAAATTGTACAGGGCTTGCCTGTGTCATTGTTTCCCAGAACAACACTATCAGGATTTGGCAGTTGACAAATTGGGCAGCAGGTGTCACTGTGACATTGGTTTCAGATTGTTTCAAAGCCTTGATACAGTTTATGCACAAATACTTCAAACATTGCAGTGTTTCACGAAGCCTCACCCTGCCCATCTGCACTCTCTCCAATTCCATGCCACAGGATTCCTGGATATGAAGGAGAAAATGGGTAAGTAATGTTCACAAACAGAAAGGTAAATGGCCTGTGTTTTGTATAGCACTTTTCTAGTCCCTAAGGACCCCAAAGCGCTTTACACAACCTGTCATCCACACACAGGTGATGGCAAGCTACATTGGAGCCACAGCCACCCTGGGGCGCACTGACAGCGCACCGAGACTATCCAAGCCAGGCCTCGAACTGGCAGCCATCCTTTTACTGATATCCTCTCTGACAGGATGCCGATTAAACGCAGAACTAAACCTAAAACAGCCGGAAAGGATGGATCACGGTTCATCGGCTTCCGTGTCTTTGCCACTGTCTAGCCGCACAGCACAGCGCATGGAGATGCCGGACTTCAGTGAGGAAGAGCGGCAGCAAGTGTTACGGGCTTATCGCAAGGAGGAGCTGCGTTGGAAGCCTTGGCTCCATCCCGACAGGGAGCTCTCACGTGTTGCCTCGCCTCAGCCGCTCGCCCTCAGCGCCCCGCTCAGACTTTACTTCCTGAAGCTGAAAGAAGAGTTGTTCAGAAGGGTCTACTACGGGTGTCATGGATTCCGACCTCTATGAGCGACAGGAAGCAGCTTGTGCCCAGTGTGAGTACAAGAAAATAATTATTATAATATGATGTGTTAAATTTGTTTACATCAGAGGAATAAGGAAGGATTGGTCTGCACTGTTCCAAAAAATAGTAATGTCAAAGTATCTTACTGTATATTTTACAGTTTTGTACTGTCTTTCTAGAATATCATGAAATTTACATAAGTAGACTGTGATTTTACATGTCAAAGGTAAAATAACATAACATCACTGTACATATAGTAAAACACAATTTACTTGTTTTTTAAATATATTTTTTTGTACATATGCATATTTAGATTGTAAAAATACATTCACAAATGTATCATAATTTCACAAATATTTGTCTGATATGTGAGAGAATGATCTGTTAAATCCAAATGTAATACTATGGAAAAATATATAAAATGATCGAAAATTAATGAGAATAATCAATAATTAAAGGAGTATTTGAATTATAATTGTGCTGAAAATTTCAGGTCATCTAGATCTGACTCAATAATTCAGAGGTAACAAGTGAAAATATAATTAATAGGAATAAAAACTAAAAAAAACATATAAACATTGCACGGCCACGCTGTGCTAATTATATATTTAAAAAAATAAATGTAGAGGTAGGAATTGCAATTGCAATAAATCTCAAAGTATTCACAACATTCCTGAACAGAAATACAGGGAGTGCAGAATTATTAGGCAAATGAGTATTTTGTCCACATCATCCTCTTCATGCATGTTGTCTTACTCCAAGCTGTATAGGCTCGAAAGCCTACTACCAATTAAGCATATTAGGTGATGTGCATCTCTGTAATGAGAAGGGGTGTGGTCTAATGACATCAACACCCTATATCAGGTGTGAATAATTATTAGGCAACGTCCTTTCCTTTGGCAAAATGGGTCAAAAGAAGGACTTGACAGGCTCAGAAAAGTCAAAAATAGTGAGATATCTTGCAGAGGGATGCAGCAGTCTCAAAATTGCAAAGCTTCTGAAGTGTGATCATCGAACAATCAAGCGTTTAATTCAAAATAGTCAACAGGGTCGCAAGAAGCGTGTGGAAAAACCAAGGCGCAAAATAACTGCCCATGAACTGAGAAAAGTCAAGAATGCAGCTGCCGAGATGCTACTTGCAACCAGTTTGGCCATATTTCAGAGCTGCAACATCACTGGAGTGCCCAAAAGCACAAGGTGTGCAATACTCAGAGACATGGCCAAGGTAAGAAAGGCTGAAAGACGACCACCACTGAACAAGACACACAAGCTGAAACATCAAGACAGGCTTTTGAGTGTCCTTGCAAAGAAAGGTGGCTATATTGGTCGCTGATTTGTTTTTGTTTTGTTTTTGAATGTCAGAAATGTATATTTGTGAATGTGGAGATGTTATATTGGTTTCACTGGTAAAAATAAATAATTGAAATGGGTATATATTTGTTTTTTGTTAAGTTGCCTAATAATTATGCACAGTAATAGTCACCTGCACACACAGATATCCCCCTAAAATAGCTAAAACTAAAAACTACTTCAAAGAACATTCAGCTTTGATATTAATGAGTTTTTTGGGTTCATTGAGAACATGGTTGTTGTTCAATAATAAAATTATTCCTCAAAAATACAACTTGCCTAATAATTCTGCACTCCCTGTGATAGGTTTGTAGCTTGAACCCATCCGCTGGAACGTTGGAGACAATATAATTACACTGCAAAGCAAGACACGAAGTAGGCAAAGTTCTTCATGTTTCTCGTGCACGGGAGATAACCGGACAAATGCCGTTCCTTCGCTTGACCCCAGTTGCTCTCGTCCGTTCTCCCGTAACACTGCCCTTTTATTGAGGTTACATGAATATGCATAGGTTCATTAACATATGACGTCTACATACACACAAAGAGTACTTTGCCTGTGTGTGGAGTGATTTGTGTGAGGTCAAGATGTGACCCTGTGAAGACTCCCCAAAGCTGGTGCCACACGTCTAGCAGATCTATCTAAACAAAAGGCTCTTATACTTAAAGAGATATACGTGTGTTTGCTATACCATATATCAACAATGAGAAGTTAGGACCTCTCTGATGTTCCTAGACTGTGGGTGTGCATTCTAGTGTGGAATACACACCAAGCCTTTACAGCCTGCTAAAGATCACAGTCCTATCACTACACAATTGATTATACACCTCTAAGCATATATGGTTAAATATTTCTAAGCATAAATGACAATCAACAATACAAAATCTAACATTCCCCCCTTTATTGACCTTTATGCTAGAAAAGTTCCCAGTTATGAATACCTCATGTCTGACAGTTTCAATGCAAACATTTTTATACACAGCATATGTCAAATCACCGTAAATTACTGTAAAAGTACACAGTTTAACAAATGTATTAGCAGTGATCCCATTCCTCATTGATCTCATCCAATGGCAAACTGCATCCTACAGGCAAACAAAGAAATTGTTAATTTAATAGTTAAAATAAGAAAGTAACATTTTCAACAACATCTCAGCTTGGTGGGGCTTCCTCCGGGTGTGCAAATCACATGTCTCTCTGAAGAGTGGTTTGAGTTCTGCAGGGCGTCATGAATGTCTCTTCCAGTTGTTTCCATGACTGTCCATAGGACCAGAGTCCTGTAGAATAAACATTCAAACATACCAGTTAGTTTTGTTGTTTGTCAACATGGGTCTCAGCTATTTCCAAAGCTGCAGACCTCTCAGCACTCAAGTTTTATGGCCTCTACCAACCCCCATCACCTCACTTCAGGCCTTCGTCCTGCGAGGGGGATATTTATGACTCCTCAATTGTCCACGCTCTGCAGAAAAACACCTCTGTGGAAAGGGTGCTGGGTTCAGTTATCTTACTGCTGTTATGATCCCAGCAGCCTTCAGAGTGTCATCGTATGCACAGTATAGTGGCACAGCATTAGGTGATGTTCATAGGAAACTGCTGTCATCACCACCATAGCTTCTGGTTCCTGTGCTTTCACAAAATCATGATGCCATCCTTAGACTCCCTCTGCGTTGTCAATGGACCTTGGCACGCTCCCCTCATCCTTCAGGTGCCCGTCTGTTGTCCACAATCTCCTCTGTTGGCCTCTGGAAAAGCCCCCTTGGCACAGCTCTCATTCCAACGCAGTTTCATGGTCCTTGCTGTGGCTTCGAAGTTTAATCTCATGATGGGCCCCAACCAGCTTGACCTTTGACCTCAACCACTGCCTGGGCTGTCAGCTATGCCTGGAATGGTTCTCGCTTCTCACTGGGCCTCTGAAGATTCCTCAGTAGATTACTGCTGCACCTGTATTTCCTTGCTAGGAGCAAAAACTTCTATTTGGAGAGCATGTCAACAATCATCAAACCACATTCTTTAGTTCAGTGAACTTCACTTATAGGCCATCAAAGCCTCATCTGAACATGGATGCACCACTTGCATAGGTTTAATACCTGTAAATAAACGGTTAATCACACAAATCACTGCAACAATAATAGAAAACATTGTTTAATGTTAATCCTTGGACTCCACCTCTTGACGCATGGACACTCCCACGCGTCAACTCATCAAACCTGGATCCCTGTCTTAAAGAAAAAGGTTAGCTAGATCATGTCCCAGGCAACATCAGGGCATCTCCGCTGGAGTAACTCCGTAACCCTGCAATAAAAGATGTTAGTGTGTTTTGCATATTAAGTTTGCTTAACACCTGGCTCTCCCAGGAGCCTGCATACACACCATCATGGCCTGGAAAGCAAAATCTGGAAGTGAAATCAAACTTCATACCTGTAAACAATTGTATCATAAGAGCAATAAGCATTCAACATCAGCAAGACAAGTGTCATGTGCAGGTTTTCTCAAATCAGTAAACTACAATTATTTCCATAAGGCACCTCAGACATGGATAATCCCATGTACTCAGGCAACATTAACGTAATCGGTGACTGCTCTTAAGCAAAGTCACTCCACTCATATATTACTATGGGCTCAAAGTGGCCAGCTAAGAGCCCATATTCAACTTTTCCATAAACACTGCATCTCCTATCTGTTTTTCTCATGTCACTTGTCTGCTTCTGCTGAATCTTCTACATGCAGTCTCAGAAAAACAAACATTAGCAATACACATTGACTGTGGTCAGACGCAGGTCAGACACAGGTCAACAGGTCCCAGAGGTGCCATAAAAAAGACCATAAAATCAACCATCCATTGCTGTGGAAAGAATGTTATTCATATCATCAAAGTAACCGTCACATTTTCCCAAAAACACAGTGTAACAGCATCACCACTCATAACCTGTAAACACAGTTTTCTTCACACATAAACCCAGAAATCCTGTAGTAGGAAAAAAACATCAACCAGTTGTCCTGGTATAAATCGCATCATCAATTCACATGAAGAACTGGCATGCTGTAGAAAAGAAATGCAAATGTTAGCGCTGCGCAGATGTATACACACTTTCTCACAGTTTCCTCTGTGAGCAACACAAGGTAGTGAATAACACGCCTGGTAGATGCACCGACACAGAAAGTGGCACTTAAAAGGTTAAATCATCACACAACCTCGAAAGTGGCTGTCATCTTCTGCTCCTGTAAAAGGAAACACACATAGATTCATCTGCACCTTTGTCAAGTGGGGGTTAACTTCACACAGTCGTGTTACATCAGTAAAGTCTTGTCAGCTTTTGTTAGCTTTTACCAGTCAGTCAGTTTTTTTGTTTTTTTTTTCCTTTCACTCATTCATTCATTCCTTGCTGATAGTGGAACCTGTCGTCGCATTTAGTTTCCACTTCCAGCAAAATGACATCATTTCAAAAAGAAAAAGAAGAACTTTTGTTCGGATTACATCGCTGAATCCTTTTCGGACAGGAACTTACTTTCTAATTGTCCCAGGTAAGTGACTTTCTCCAGAGCCCATTTTAATGTGGAGAAACTCACTTGTAACAATTTCCTCGACGACGTGTCGTACACCGCTTTCTGTTCTAATCGTGCAGATCTGCTCAAACGACAGAGATTATCAAACAAAACTTTCAATGCACTGTGAAAGTATCAAAATAAAAAGGCCTTGTTAAGTCATGACACAAGCTCCTCATCTCAGGAGGGTAAATCATACCATTAGCATGGTTTATCATACCATCATACTAATTGGCAGGCTCAACTTCACAACAAAAGAAAAATCATCAGCTAGATTAACTCCAAACCAACCATCAGCTGCACAACACACAACATAAGCCTAATGTCCTATTAGCTATGAGTTTAATCACCAGGTCTGTGCTCTTCACTCATTTAGGCCACACACCCATTTTATTCAGTTTTCCTTTTTTCCTTCATCATAAAACATGTGACATGCTGTCATGTACTTCACAAAAGATGTTTATTCTTATGTATTCAGAGTTGTGTATCTAGGTACAGGATTCACTCGCACATCAAAACAGGAAACTCAGTGTTTTAGAGTCTCCACTCAACACACAACAAACTCCAACACATTCCATTCACTCGTGCTAGAATTCAGTCACCTTTCATTAATCTAAGAACGATCAACTCATTTGCATATCAGCTATTAACACACTAAGATGACAGGACAACAGAAATGCATGTTCAAAATGTTCTCACAAAAATAGAATTTCCCTCATACAGTAAATTACTTGTGCTGCATCAATCAAGCAGGAAGCATCTCCCAATTTACTATATCAACAACTAAAGTTATTGTCTGATCACTGGTTGGTCAAACCAGGATCTTTTTTTTTTTCCCACAAAAGTTAAACTGTTGCCCTGCAACCTAGAGAGTCAATTTTTTGAATTGGATAAATTCAGTATTTGATAACAAGTGTCTGCTAAATTGACACTATTTTTAACACTGATGAAAGATAACAAGCTGATTTTCATTACATGTGTTTGTGTTATTAGGCAGGTTTAATGCATGTCTGTGGAGCTGCATCTCCAGCAGGGCATGTTCTTAAAGCTGCCTTTCCTACACACTTCTCTACTATTATTTGATCATTTCTTAACCAATGTGCTATGAGTCCACTGGTATTGGCATCACACTAAGTGACCTGGACAAGATGATAAACAGACTCACATGCTTAAGATGTTGTCTAATCTTCATGAGCTCTCTTTTGTTTGTATTAGTAGGGTTAATGCATGTTCTGCTTGTTTGTGTGATTTGTATATGTTTCTATTTTCGCAGTGTTTCAGACTCCTTCTCAATTTTCCAACTTAAGCAGTCAGTTTTCTTTTCCCCAGGTTTGCTAACCCAAATTTTGATTTCCCACATTTAAATAACAGCATTCCTCTGTGTTCTCACCACTCCTCTCTGTTGTCTGTTGTCCTCTCACTCTGTTGTCCTCTCCCACTTCAACAGTCCAATAGCCGGCAGTTCTCCTTCAGCTTTGTCCTGTGTCTCTCTTTGTCCCACTGTCTCTTTTATTGCCATTTTATTGCCTATTTTCGACCCAACAAAACAAATAACAAAAACATGATGCTGATGTTATGAACACTCTACACACATAAGTCAAGATGCAGGAAAACTGCTCACGGAAACGCTGCACACTCCAGTTATCACAGTTATCATAGCTCTGTTTCCCTCTCTTTGAGTAGCTCTCAGACAACTCTCGATCTGATAATGTGTAGCTTGCTCATCAGCTCAGAAGAGACTGCAACGCAACATCACACAGTAGTTGCATGCTCTGCCCACAGTGGCAAAGTCTTACACTTTCATATTCAATTCAGCTTCTCCATCATGTACTTTTAGATGTTTCATACAGGGTTCAACATATTAGTTGTTTTCACAGGTGTGCTCTATATCTCAACAATGGCTCATAATAAGACGACAGTCTTTCACACAGGTCAAGTGCCTCTATGCACATCATTAGTTAAAATATTTATCTATATCACTTCACCTCATATGTCATTGTAATAAATTTGAGCAACTTTTAACAATTATCCACCTCAATTAAATCTATGGTCTGGCACACAGGCTGTTGTCGATCAGGGCAAGCTAAAGAATAAACATTTTGTGTCAGCAAGGGGGTGGGGGAAAGCCATTCACCACAGCACATCTCAAGTGCTGCTGATGTGGCAGGCCTTCTCCACACGCTCTTCAAGGCTGGTGTGTTTTCTGAAAACTTTGAATCTCTTCCATTTATAAGCCTGCGATTAACCGCACGGCTCAGGTCCGCGTGAAACCCGCGCGACCGCGCTCGCGTGAACCCGCTCAGCTAAGGAGCCGTCACTCTCTCTCATTTTTATTTAAATACTTTGTGCTGCCAGGAGCAAAGTCCAGCACAAACGTCTGTCACCCTCTGACACACTCATGGTTGCTTAGGAACCCATGATAACAACAACAGTCGGTGTCACAGACCACGTGTTCTGCTCCGCACACACTCACACAACAACAACGACAATGACAACAACACAAAATAGGCCTACTCTGGACTCACACCGGACCGCTCGGGACACTAACCCAGTTGTGGGACGCTCACCCAGTCGCGCGACAAAACCCAATGAAGGGACGCTCGGGACACACACCCAGGGCGATTTCAAAACCCAATGAAGGAACGCTCGGGACACACACCCAGGGCGATTTCAAAACCCAATGAAGGGACGCTCGGGACACACACCCAGGGTGATTTCAAAACCCAATGAAGGGACGCTCGGGACACACACCCAGGGCGATTTCAAAACCGGACACACACCGGACACTTGGGCCTTTGGGCAATTTTACCAAAACCTCTTTTTCGGGACACTAACCCAGTTCTGCGGTTATAGAGTCGCTCTCTCAACTTACTCGGCGTTGCTTAGCGTGTAATACAGCCTCGAATCCCGCCGATCGTCATTCATCGAGGAGAAAAGATAGACAGTTAATCCACAGGAACTTCCTGGCTGACGTCAGTCTTTCAGCGTGCCTCTTCTCCCCTCGGTGAATGCCGACTCCAGGGATCCGACATCGAAGGACCAATTAATGATAGGTTTGTAGCTTGAACCCATCCGCTGGAACGTTGGAGACAATATAATTACACTGCAAAGCAAGACACGAAGTAGGCAAAGTTCTTCATGTTTCTCGTGCACGGGAGATAACCGGACAAACGCCGTTCCTTCGCTTGACCCCAGTTGCTCTCGTCCGTTCTCCCGTAACACTGCCCTTTTATTGAGGTTACATGAATATGCATAGGTTCATTAACATATGACGTCTACATACACACAAAGAGTACTTTGCCTGTGTGTGTGTGTGTGTGTGTGTGGAATGATTTGTGTGAGGTCAAGATGTGACCCTGTGAAGACTCCCCAAAGCTGGTGCCACGCGTCTAGCAGATCTATCTAAACAAAAGGCTCTTATACTTAAAGAGATATACGTGTGTTTGCTATACCATATATCAACAATGAGAAGATAGGACCTCTCTGATGTTCCTAGACTGTGGGTGTGCATTCTAGTGTGGAATACACACCAAGCCTTTACAGCCTGCTAAAGATCACAGTCCTATCACTACACAATTGATTATACACCTCTAAGCATATATGGTTAAATATTTCTAAGCATAAATGACAATCAACAATACAAAATCTAACACCCTGTAGGCCTCTGCACCTGGGGTGAGGGTGTGGCCATGAAAACAATGTGACATGCCATTGGGTGTTGGGAGACATAATAACATGACGCTAAGCATCAGCCAATGAATGTGAACTAACAACCACAAGGTCGCGGGTATGGCTGCACTAATATAAAAGTATTTTACTGTGCATTTTACAGTTTTGTTCTGTTCTTCTAGAATATCATTAAAGTTACGTAAATAGACTGTGATTTCACATTTCAAATGTAAATTAATGTTAAATCACTGTAATGTAATAAAATATAATTTTCATGATTATTAAATGTATCTGTCTGTACATATGCATATTTAGATTGTTAAAATACATTCACAAATGTATCATGATTTCACAAATATCTGTCCGTTATTTGAAAGATTGAACTGTTGAATTCAAATGTAATGCTATGGAAAAGTATATAACATGATTCCTATAAGCTTGAGTTACATCACAGTATTATTATCATCACTATTTAGGGCGATCGTGGCTCAAGAGTTGGCAGTTTGCCTTGTGGTCAGAAGGTTGCCGGTTCGAGCCCCGGCTCGGACGCGCTCGGTATTGTGTTTGTGGTCAAGAGTCTTCACCTACTGGTGATGGCCAGAGGGGCCGATGGTGCGATATGGCAGCCTTGCTTCTGTCATGCAATCCATTATTATTTAAACCAACTGTTAACTGTATATTTCTGTACCTTTACGTATTATGATTCATATTGCCACATTCATTGACCTTGTTTATAGGTAATTTCATTGTTTGATCACGTTAAAATGTTCCCAATTTAATGTCTAAAAACACTTGGAAAAGGCAGAATCCCATGTAAAATTAGCGCAACAAACTCTATTTTCATTACTGAAAATGACTGTATTTTCATGAGAAAGTTATTTTCTGTCATTTTACGGTAGTATTTTGGCGCCCCAGCTACTGGAATATTACTGTTTTTTAAGATTTGTTTTTTCCCCCCTATTTATAGATAATTTCATTGTTTAATCACATTACCATGTTCCTAATTTAATGTTTAAAATTAATTGAAAAGGCAAGATCCCATGTAAAATTAGCGCAACAAACTGTATTGTCATTACTGGAAATAACCGTATTTTTATGAGGAAGTTATTTTCTGTTATGTTACGGTAGTATTTTGGCGCCCCAGCTGCCGGAATATTACAATTTTTTAAAAGATGTTTTTTGTAACAGTGTGTGTTTCAGTTTGGGTTAGCTGTAGGCTTGCGAGTGTGTGTAATTGTTTAGAGGGAAAGGCATTTATTGACACTGGGGGTCTGCTGTCATAAAAGGAGACAGGGAGCTACAGTTGGGGGTTGCTGATGCTGATGCTTGTACCTTTAATAAAAACTCATAATTGTTATAACTTAGAAGTAGGTTTGCAGGAGACTCTCCACATCCTTATCTGTAAATGTAAGACAACAAGAGGGCAATGGCCCAGTGGATGCAGAGTGGGCGTCTCAGTGTTTGTAATATGTTAACTCTGTTTTCTATGTTGTGTAGAGGAATTTGGTGTAGCTTGGGTGAGATTACTTTTATGACCGTCAGGAAGTCACACACACACACACACACACACACACACACACACACACACACACACACACACACACACACACACAGTGCTTAAACTGTTACACTCACACATCCACACTCACTGGCGTGCACTCACACATACACACAGGTACGCAAACACATTCACTTACGTGCACTTACATAGACATACGGGTATGCGCACACACAGGCACTCATGTGCTCGTGCATACACACACAAACACAGAGTTTGCCAACACACCATGGGGTTTTTATGATGGGGTCACTTCTATAAAGCTGACTGTAACAAACAAATGTTGCTAACTCCAGGTCCGATAACAGGCACCACATCCGTAGTAGGTACCGTGCATTTCTTGGCTTTAAAAAAAACCGCTATGCGTCGCCAGGAGTTTTATCAGATTCGAGGTGTTACCTCCTTTGCACAGTATCACCTAAAAGCACTTGTTGCAGGCTGCTGAGTTTGCATCTTTTGCTGTGAAGTACAGCCAGACTGTTGACCGCTTTTCCTTGGGCATTTTTAATCTGTAGCTCTGCTCTAAAAGTAAACATATGTACCTGGGCCCGCCTACTATCCTTGGAAAGGTAAAATGTTTGGCTAGAATCTGAAGTGTATGACATCTCAGGGAAAAAAAGCACTGAAATATCCATCCATCCATCCATCCATCCATCCATCCATCCATCCATCCATCCATCCATCTTCTCCCGCTTTATCTGGGGCCGGGTTGAGGGGGCAGCAGCCTAAGCAGAGAAGCCCAGACCTCCCTCTCCCCAGCCACCTCCTCCAGCTTATCTGGGGGAACACCAAGGCTCTCCCAGGCCAGCCGAGAGATCTAATCTCTCCATTGTGTCCTGGTTCTGCCCCGGGGCCTCCTCCCGGTGGCACATGCCCGGAAAACCTCACCAAGGAGGCGCCCAGGAGGCATCCTTGTCAGATGCCTGAACCACCTCAGCTGGCTCCTTTTGATGTGGAGGAGCAGCGGCTCTACTCTGAGCCCCTCTTCCGGATGGCTGAACTTCTCACCCAGCCACCCTTCGTAGGAAGCTCATTTCCCCCGCTTGTATCCACGATCTCATTCTTTCGGTCACTACCCACAGCTCGTGGCCAGAGATGAGGGTAGGGACGTAGATCGACCGGTAAATTGAGAGCGTCGCTTTAACACTCAGCTCCCTCTTCACCACGACAGACCGCATCACTGCGGCCGCAGCACCAATCATCTGTCGATCTCCGGCTCCCTTCTCCCATCACTTGCGAACAAGACCCCGAGATACTTGAACTCCTCCACTTGGGGCAGTAACTCACCCCTGACCCGGAGTGGGCTCTCCACCCTTTTCCGGCTGAGAACCATGACCTCAGATTTGGAGGTGCTGATCCTCATTCCCGCTGCTTTACACTCGGCTACAAACCGTTCCGGTGAGAGCTGGAGGCCATCACTCTATGAAGCCAAGAAATAGCCTAGAAATCCTGTCCATAAAACTTATGAACAGAATCTGTGACAAAGGGCAGCCCTGGCGGAGCCCATCACCCACCGGGAACAAGTCCGACTTATTGCCGGCAATGCGACCCAAGCTCTTGCAATGGTTGTACAGGGATCGAATGGCCCGTAGCAATGGGCCAGACACCCCATACTCCCGCAACACCTCCCACAGGACACCCCGAGGGACACGGTCGAATGCCTTCTCCAAGTCCACAAAACACATGTAGACTGGTTGGGCAAACTCCCATGCAGTCTTAAATATCCTTGAGAAGATAAAGAGCTGGTCCAGTGTTCCGCGACCAGGACGAAAACTGCATTGATCCTCCTGTATCTGAGGTTCGACTAGCGGATGAACTCTCCATTCCAGCACCCTGGCATAGACTTTCCCAGGGAGGCTGAGGAGTGTGATCCACCTGTAGTTGGAACAGACCCTCCGGTCCCCCTTCTAAAAGATGGGGACCACCCCCCTGGTCTGCCAGTCCAGGGGTACTGCCCCTGATCCCCACGCAACATTGTAGAGGCGTGTCAACCAGGACAGCCCTACAACGTCCAGAGCCTTCAGGAACTCGGGGCAGACTTCATCCACACCAGAGACTCTGCCACCAAGGAGTTGTTTAACTGCCTCAGTGACCTCTCCCCTGCCCACAATTAATTAATAAATTAATGCTGTGATTTTTTTCTGTGCAAGAGTCCTTTTGTTCAGAGTCCGTTTGGTCCTTTTTTAAAAGTTTCTTTTTTAAAGTTCATTTTTTTTAAGGGTCCAGCTTCATGTAATGGGGAAATATGTCCGTAATCCAAATGTCACGGATTGCCGGGGCAAGCCGTGTGGAATGTAGAAAAGGACCCAAAAGGCAGCAGCTCTGGTGCAGGTGAGTGTTTATTTACAGGGGTGTAAGTACAAACAGCGGTGGCGACAAAACATGAAACCGGAAACCTAAACTGGGTAAACTAATAAGACAAACCAGAATGAGGATGCAGGGAGGTCCGGAGAAATACATACGGGGAGACGCAGGGAGACCGAGGGGAAACAACACAGACGAACCAGCGATTACTAAGACAGAAAATACAACTTAAATACACTCAGAGAATACAGGGAGATTACACACAGGTGGGAGACACAGCTGGGAGTGATTAACATGACGAGACCAGGGAGGCAAACTGAAAACACTCACATAAGACGCAGACCTTCACAATAAAACAGGAACACACGGGGGGGAACAGGGTAAACACCAATTAGAGAAGAACAGAACCAAAATCGCGAAGAGAAAACACAAAACGCTAGGTCAAAAGGACCCAGGATCATGACAGTACCCCCCCCCCCCCCCTCAAAGGCTGGCCCCAGACAGCCCAACAAGAAACAAAACAGCCAGAAAAAAACACAAAACAACCCGACCAGGGCGGGCGGCGGGGGCCCAGGAAGGAGGGCCCGAAGCAAAACAAAACCGGAGCACCAGAAGGCCAAAAGACAAAAACAAAAAACGAGCCCAAACCCAAAAGAAACGAAGCACGCCAGAACAAAGGAAAAAACAGAGTCCAAAATAGAAAAGTCCAGGGGGCCGGCCAGGGCCCGACAGCACAGGAGTCCAAAACAGAAGAGTTCAGGGGGCTGGCCAGGGGGCCGACAGCACAGGAGTCCAAACAGTTCAGGGGGCCGACCGTGCGGACGGCAAAGTGGTGACGTGGACACAGTTCGGGGGGCCGACCGTGCGGACGGCAACAGCGGCGACGTGGACACAGTTCGGGAGGCCGGCCGTGCGGAAGGCAACGGCGGCCACTCACGCGATGGCGGTCCGGGGGCCGGCCGTGCAGAAGGCAACGGCGGCCACTCAGGCGATGGCGGTCCGGGGGCCGGCCGTGCGGAAGGCAACGGCGGCCACTCAGGCGAAGATGGTCCGGGGGCCGGCCGTGCGGAAGGCAGCGGCGGCGACGAGGGAGACGACGGAGCAGTTCAGGGGGCCGACCGCGCGGAAGGCAACGGCGGCAACGGCGGCGACGAGGGAGACGACGGAGCAGTTCAGGGGGCCGACCGCGCGGAAGGCAATGGCGGCGACTCAGGCGATGGCGATCCGGACCAGGCGAGGCTGCAGAGGCTGGACTAGGCAAAGCACAGGCAGAAGCTGGACCAGACGAATCAGAGGCTGGACCAGGTGAGGCTGCAGAGGCTGGACCAGGGGAAGCACAGGCAGAGGCTGGACCAGGTGAGGCTGCAGAGGCTGGACCAGGCGAAGCACAGGCAGAGGCTGGACCAGGTGAGGCTGCAGAGGCTGGGCCAGGCGAAGCACAGGCAGAAGCTGGACCAGACGAATCACAGGCAGAAGCTGGACCAGGCGAAGCACAGGCAGAAGCTGGACCAGGCGAAGCACAGGCAGAGGCTGGACCAGGTGAGGCTGCAGAGGCTGGACCAGGCGAGGCTGAAGACTCGGATGAAGCCGGACCAGACGAGGCTGAAGGCGCGGAGGCTGGACCAGACGAGGCTGAAGGCGCGGAGGCTGGACCAGACGAGGCTGAAGACGCGGAGGCTGGACCAGACGAGGATGATGAAGCGCAGAGCGAGCGAACGCCAAGTGACAGCGCCACCAAGGATGATGAAGCTGCAGCAGGCGAGGATGATGATGAAGATACAGCAGGCGAGGATGATGATGAAGCTGCAGCAGGCGAGGATGATGATGAAGCTGCAGCAGGCGGCTGGACGGGCTCCTCGGGCCCCCCAGCCGACGAGGCAGGAAGCTGAACGGGCCCCTCGGACCCTCCAGCGGAGGCAGGAGGCTGAACGGGCCCCTCGGACCCTCCAGCGGAGACTGGAGACGAAGGCCGGAGCGGTCCCTCGGACCCACCAGCGGAGACTAGAAACAAAGGCCGGAGTGGTCCTACGGACCCTCCAGCAGAAGTCATCACTAAGCCAGCAGTCATGGAGTCCTCTGGCAAACACGAAGGCAACTGGCAATGCGCTGAGCACGGGCTCTGCACAGGCAATGCTGACATGGCGCAGTTCTCAGGTAGCTGCTTAGACTTCAGGGGTCCAGAATCAGCCGGGGACTGAGACCTAGCCTCTGGGGAAGCCCTGGAGTGGCAAACTGTGCCAATGGCGGCTGAACCATGAAAAGCACCTTGAGGTGAAATTAGACTTTCTCCCTGCATGGAGTGAATGAGTGAAACCGGGGATACCGGAGCCAGAGCTACGGGTAGCGGGGACACCGGAGCTACTGGGGCTTGCGCTACAGGCGGCACTGGAGCTACTGGGGCCTGCGCTATAGGCGGCACTGGAGCTACTGGGGCATGCGCTACAGGCGGCACTGGAGCTACTGGGGCCTGCGCTACAGGCGACACTGGAGCTACGGGAGACTGAGCTGAAGGCGACACGGGAGACTGAGCTGAAGGCGACACTGGAGACTGAGCTGAAAGCGACACTGGAGGCTGAGCTGAAAGCGACACTGGAGGCTGAGCTGAGAATGGCTGCGGGGCAGGTGACATGCTATTCACAATATCATCTGCTGCACAGAACACCGCCCCAGAATGAACAGTCATACAGTCCGAAAATGAAAAAGAGTCCTCACTCACCACAGCCGGTGAATTAGAAGTCCGAACGTCCGGCTGTGGGGTGGCGCGCCCGCGGCGCGATCGGCGTTTCCTCCCCGCAGATGGCTCCGACGGGCCGGGCAAGATCACATCCAGCGAGTTGGGCTGCGAGGTAGTTGTGGCGGAGAGAAGGTGAGGTGTGAGGTGGAGAAAGGCCTGCGCGGTCGGGGGAAGCGATTCCAATAGCCATGGCAGGCCGGAAAAGAGCCGTTGTAGCCGTCTTTCCACGGCGCGACGCAGCTCCTCTGGGGGGTTCTCCAGCCACAGCCCGAGGAGGATCTCCACATTATACGTAATGTCGTCCCGGAGCTCCTCGGACGGATTTACTGCCGCTGGGTCCATGGTGGCTGGTTCGTACTGTCACGGATTGCCGGGGCAAGCCGTGTGGAATGTAGAAAAGGACCCAAAAGGCAGCAGCTCTGGTGCAGGTGAGTGTTTATTTACAGGGGTGTAAGTACAAACAGCGGTGGCGACAAAACATGAAACCGGAAACCTAAACTGGGTAAACTAATAAGACAAACCAGAATGAGGATGCAGGGAGGTCCGGAGAAATACATACGGGGAGACGCCGGGAGACCGAGGGGAAACAACACACACGAACCAGCGATTACTAAGACAGAAAATACAACTTAAATACACTCAGAGAACACAGGGAGATTACACACAGGTGGGAGACACAGCTGGGAGTGATTAACATGACGAGACCAGGGAGGCAAACTGAAAACACTCACATAAGACGCAGACCTTCACAATAAAACAGGAACACACGGGGGGGAACAGGGTAAACACCAATTAGAGGAGAACAGAACCAAAATCGCCAGCCCTAACTATATGCTTTAGCAAAAAGGAAAGTTTTAAGCCTAATCTTGAAAGTAGAGATAGTGTCTGTCTCCTGAATCCAAACTGGAAGCTGGTTCCACAGAAGAGGGGCCTGAAAACTGAAGGCTCTCCCTCCCATTCTACTTTTAATTACTCTAGGAACAACAAGTAGGCCTGCAGAGCGAGAGCGAAGTGCTCTAATTGGGTGATATGGTACTACAAGGTCATTAAGATAAGATGGGGCCTGATTATTTAAGACCTTGTATGTGAGGAGCAGGATTTTGAATTCAATTCTGGATTTAACAGGAAGCCAATGAAGGGAAGCCAAAACAGGAGAAATATGCTCTCACTTTCTAGTCCCTGTCAGTACTCTTGCTGCAGCATTTTGGATTAGCTGAAGGCTTTTCAGTGAGTTTTTTGGACATCCTGATAATAATGAATTACAGTAGTCCAGCCTGGAAGTAATAAATGCATGAACTAGTTTTTCAGCGTCACTCTGAGACAGGATATTTCTAATTTTAGAGATGTTGCGCAAATGGAAGAAAGCAGTCTTACATATTTGTTTAATATGTGCATTGAAGGACATGTCCTGGTCAAAGATGACTCCAAGGTTCCTCACAGCGTTACTGGAGGCCAAGGTAATGCCATCCAGAGTAAGAATCTGGTTAGATACCATATTTCTAGGCTTTTCAGGGCCGAGTACAATAACCTCAGTTTTATCTGAATTAAGAAGCAGAAAGTTAGCAGCCATCCAGGTCTTTATGTCTTTAAGACATTCCTGCAGTTTAACTAATTGGTGTGTGTTATCTGGCTTCATGGACAGATAGAGCTGGGTGTCATCTGCATAGCAGTGAAAATGTATGCTATGTCTTATAATGATACTGCCTAAGGGAAGCATGTATAATGTAAACAGAATTGGTCCTGTTGATTGGGGAGTTCAATTGCACTGTCTTTTTGCCTGCTGGTAATTATTCAAGTACACAGTGTTCTGTCTGTCTCCTGTCTTCATCAGGAGATTGACTGTCCTTTAAGTTTCTTCTCTTTCTTCACTTTACAATAGTGGAATTGTAAAGTGCTTTGAGGCCCCCGAAAAGCGCTATATAAATGCAATCCATTATTATTATTATTATTATTATTATTATTATTATTATTATTCTCAGGATAAGGAGACAATGAGAGGTGAAGCTGTCAAAATTTAAGCCAAAGCCTGGCCTGTTTAACTCCCAATTCTGTTAATCTATGCTTTTGCCGCTGTACTCACGTTTTCAGTGCACCTGTATTAACACTAAGTCTCTCTCTCTCTGGTCCCACACTAAGCACATCAGCCAGTGTCCTTTTATGGGCGTGCAAAGTTGTCACACACACACCGCCACACAGACTCATGTTTTTCTGTTTCTCTCTTTCCTATTTCTACAGGCTAATCAAACTTTTGTTATTGACTTGAGGTCTGGCTCTTTGGCAGAGATTTAAAGTTATTTGCACCCTTGTAGGTGGGAAACATTGCGCTACTCTGGCAGAGAGATGTGTAGTGGAGTCCACCGCCACTGACCAATATTTATTAGGGTGTGACGTAGGGCTGGGCCATATCATACCATTCACGTTAATACCGGTATAATGTTGGGCAACGACAAGAAAATGAAATATTGCGATAGAATATGGGTAAAACGCGTATGCGCAGTGCCTTTGTTTTCATACGCACATGGCGAAAAAGGCACGGCGGCGATGGAGAATGACAAGGGCCAAAGCGGACCGTTGAATGGAACGGATGAACCAGAATTGGTTTGTAAATGTAGGGCTCCAGCTGCAATCAGGAGAGGAATACAGAAATGATCATCACAATTTAAATATATAGCAAATAGGAGATGTTTTGAAAGTTCATATTGGGTTACAGCAGGTTACAGTTGAGTCAATACTACTCACTAACTTTGGAAAAAAATTACAATGTAAGATAAAAAAAAGATTTAAAGCTTTAAATTAGACTCCCTTCTACCTGCAGGTGAAATGAGTGTAGTTACCTGTGGTGGAGAGTGCCCAGAGAAGAAACAGAGAAAACAGCAGCTTCATTGTGATGAACAGGTCAGTTCTGCAGATTAGTTTCCCTGGACTGTGATACTAAAGCTGAGGAGCAGCACTGCACTTTATATACTGAACAGGTGACATCAGGTTTGGGTGTGTTTACATTTTTACAGCATGATCATTCATACAGTCAAGTCTTCTTTCGTCAAATCATGATGTCAAAGCATCTTACCACGCCTTTCTTCTTCAATTAAACAACAAGTATTCATGCATCAAAACAAGCTCAGAAATTTTCTTTTACGTTGTTAACTTTTCATTAAATAAGAATGACTTCATGTCCTGTTTCATGAGTCATAATTGACACAACTTAGATTTTTGGTAAATGGTAAATGGACTTCTTGCACAATGGTCCATCATTTATCGCAGGAGTTACGTTTTGGAAACAGCCTGCAACAGATTAAATCTGCAAAGTAGCCAGCTTTATTTTTTAAAAATATTATAGATGTTTTAAGGCTGTAAAACCCCTCATTACACACTTTATACACTGAGTTTTTTTGAGTTTATTATATTATTTATCATTTCTAGTCTTTGGTTTCTTTGTTAGAGTTCTGTCTTGTGGTTTATGTCTCTGTGTAATCCTTAGTTGCTGTCTCCCCTGTCTGCTATATCCCCGTGTCCAGTCAGTGTCTGCCCTGGTCCCACGTCTCTGTTCCCTCTGTTGTAGTGCCTGCCTGTGAGTCTGTAGCTGTGTCCCAAAACGTCGGTTGCATCCTCCGGAGGCCGCATTTGAAGGCCAATTACGTCACAGTCAGGCGATGAAGGCTGTCCCAAATCGTCGACTCCTTCAAATGCGGCCAACAAATGCGTCCTTCATTTCCCCGAATTTGAAGGATGGGTCGGGTGTGTCCTTCGTGGCCCACCATATCCCAGAATTCATAGCGCGGCCCAGCAAAATTTCAGCTGCCAACAATGGCGGCCGCTGCTAAGTTTTAAAATTAGTCTTATTACTCTTTCTGGGTCACAAAATAAACTTAAAACATATTTTCAGGCGAGATGTAGCTGTGTAAATCTCAAATATCTGCTTGATTTATCAAGACATCGCATATTTGCAAAAGTGCGCCGACGTTTTCGGAGACGTCTGTTACCCACCGATAGCAAGCCGGGGGGTGCAGTGGTCACTCGAGCCGGCAAGAACAGCGGACTCGCGGCTTCATCGTTTTCAGATCCCCGCTCTTTTGCTACTCAGGTTAAACATGATATATAAGTCACTCGGATAACTTAAAAATGTAATTGTTTGCCTTTTTTTCTGTGTTTTATTTGTTCCTGAGTAAATCGGTTTGGCTGTGATTAAAGTTATAGTTTTTACACAGCTGAATAAACGTCAAGCAGACAACTGATTATCAGAAGTGTGACATCAAATGGTGCAAGTAAAGTGGTGCTTGACCACTAGCTATTAACGTGTGTCCCTAGTGCTCGCGGTGGCCAACCGAATTAACCCTCTCGCCCACGGAACAGAGGGGAACAGAGGGGAGGCATAACCCTCAGAACATTTTGCGCCCCTAGGAAGTCCAACTTCCCGTCCTAAGTACTTTAAATAACTCTGGAAGCATCACTGTGGACTCTAACCGCCAGTTTATTATCTGATGCCCGGGTCCCACCCTATAATCAATATGGGAATAAAATTCCCTGACCAAATGTCCTAATCTAATCTCAAAGTAAACGAAAAAAGAAGTAGCAAGAGCATGAAAAAACGATACCAACATGAGGTTGTTGACGAACTGGTGGTGAACGAGAGTCTAGGTGGAGCTTAAATCCTCAACCTGATTACCCAGAATCAGCCTCAGGTGTACAGGAGTGCAGGAGAGATGATGGCTCCGCCCAGGGGTGGAGACCAAGGAACTCGGGTGAATGATGGAACTTTCCAGTCAAACCTCAAGGTCCTGACAGAGGATCATTGCCTTATTGTATAAGTGTATAAACTCTATAACATTTAAGTACTAAAGGCTGGACAATAGAGAATGCTGCAAAATATCACTCAGATTTGTGGTGGAGAGTTCCCTGCCCTCCTCCCAGAAGATGACCCTGCTGATGGTCATGAAAACTGTACAGAGGATTGTAAGCAGCAGCCTCCCCAGCACCAAATGCATGTGAGATAGGTGAGTCCTGAGAACTGCCCCTGATAAGCAGAGCTGGTTTTTGTCCCTTTCATAAGCTCAGGTTTGGGCAATTAGGTATTCTCTGGAGCGCACCTGAAGCTGCGAGTGCTTGGTCCAAGCCGGGCAAGTTGGCACTTTTAACTTCTTTTATGGACGCTAGCCTTCTGTTAGAACGGTAGGTCATAGCAAATGGACCACTTGAGGTCTGGCTCTTTGGCAGAGATTTAAAGTTATTTGCACCCTTGTAGGTAGGTGGGAAACATTGCGCTACTCCGGCAGAGAGATGTGTAGTGGAGTCCACCGCCACTGACCAATATTTATTAGGGTGTGACGTAGGGCGGGGCCATATCATACCATTCACGTTAATACCAGTATAATGTTGGGCAACGACAAGAAAATGAAATATCGCGATAGAATATGGGTAAAACGCGTATGCGCAGTGCCTTTGTTTTCATACGCACATGGCGAAAAAGGCACGGCGGCGATGGAGAATGACAAGGGCCAAAGCGGACCGTTGAATGGAACGGATGAACCAGAATTGGTTTGTAAAAATGCTGGAGCTTCAGTGGTGTGGAACTGGTTTAGCTTTCGTCCTCCGGATACACAACAAAGCACTATTTTTGGTAGAGCATGCTAGCGGACCGTGGTTATTACCGTGTTTTTTGGAAAATATGGCACACTTAAAATCAATCCTTTGATTTTTCTGAAATATAAATCTAGAAATATATATCTTATAATCCCGTGTGCCTTATGTTTGAATTCTGGTTGTGTTTACTGACTGATGTTTTAGTACGACTTTGCTAAGCTACAAACCTGCACCACTTGATGGATTGTCAGAGCATTATGGCTATCGTAGGCAGGAGCCTCGCGGAGTGATACGTACTGTGCTTCAACATAATGTTACCGTATTGCGTGTATATAAGCTCTTTTTAAGTTTTGTGGATATTATACACGGTTATGCTGAGGATATGTTGGCTAATTTCC
The DNA here is from genome assembly GCF_963969265.1 of Rhamphochromis sp. 'chilingali'. NCBI lineage: Eukaryota > Metazoa > Chordata > Actinopteri > Cichliformes > Cichlidae > Rhamphochromis > Rhamphochromis sp. 'chilingali'. The sequence continues at coordinate 27,300,673 of NC_137934.1, forward strand.
ACTGGAAATGCCTTTTGATTAAACTGTCAGCAAGGAATTTGCATTTGCACTGTTACATTTTTATATAACTTTAATGTAAAAAACAGCTGCTTGTTTAAGTGAAAATACATTGATGGGTTTTTTTGCACTAATAAAATTGTGGAGTTGTAAAGTATTTTGTCTAGTGTCAATTATATCGTCAGTTATATCGTTATCGCAAATTTTCAAATGTATATCGTGATAAATATTTTTGGTCATATCACCCTGCTCTAGTGTGACGCGAACTTGTGGACAGGTAATGAAAGCAAAATAATTGGAGAGATACTCCCGCTGCGTTTTACTGTCTAGCATAAGTGATCTCCTGCTTTTATTTACAGAGTACAGAGCTGCTGCTTTGCCGAGTGGATTTCTGGCTGCGGGCCGAGGACCCGATACAGCGGTGTATTTTAATTTGTTTTAACCTGGTGTAATCTGACATATTGTGGCGGCTGCGGCTGTCAATTTTGTTTGGGTTTTATTTTTAAAATTAAACCCATTTTAACCGACTGGTATACATGTGTGACCCGTGGGTCACACATGTATACCAGATTTAGGAAATGGCCTTGAAACACTTCATTGTATCTTGATCACAAGTAATATACAGCAGATTAAGTAGAGAGAGAAATTTAGAAAATCAAAGGGACAAAGGGAAACAAATAAACAATAAATAAATATAATTGTGCTTCTTTCTTTTATTTACAAAGCATGCTTTGCTATTATTACAAGGACTCCTTTGTTTCACCCACTTGGTATAAACTAAAATCCAGACATATACATACATGGAAAACAATATGCATATAACACATATTTAAAATAAATATTATAAATAATATTAAGTATTGAACTGACACAATTGACTATGCCAACAAACAAAGAAGTCTTGCATACTTATTCCAAGTCTGCTTCAACAATACTCTATTACCTTTTTTCATGGACTTCAGTTTAACAGTGATTTCTAAACAACTCAAATCTCGAAAAGGTTTGTGACATCATATGTTTTTTTGTTTGTTTTTGTGTTATTCAGACTTCAATGAACGGTAAAGAGAAGGAGTCCAAGCAGCAGATGGATCATTCCCAGTCTGATGGAACAAGCATCACTTTTGGTTGTGGAGGCAGTAGTTGTACTTGATCCTGCAGTTGAAGTTGTAGTTGGGGTAGTGGTTGTAATTTCAGTGGTTGTAGTTGGGGTAGTCGTTGTGGTAGTTGAGGCAGTGGGTGTAGTTGGAGTGGTGGTTGTAGTTGGTGTAGTGGTTGTAGTTGTAGCCGTGGTTGTAGTTGGTGTAGTGGTTGTAGTTGTAGCCGTGGTTGTAGTTGTAGTTGGTGTAGTGGTTGTAGTTGTGGCCGTGGTTGTAGTTGGGGTGACGGTTGTAGTTGTGGTGGTTGTTTTTGAGGCGGATGTTGTAGTTGGGGTACTGGATGTAGCTGTAGTTGGGGCGGTGGTTATAGTTGGGGTAGTGGATGGAGTTGTAGTGATAGTAGTCGGGGTGGTGGTTGTAGTTGTAGCCGTGGTTGTAGTTGGGGTGGTGGTTGTTGTTGAGGCGGTGGTTGTAGTTGGAGCGGTGGTTGTAGTTGGTGTAGTGGTTGTAGTTGCAATGGTAGTTGTTGTTGAGGCGGAGGTTGTAGTTGGGATGCTTGTTGTTGAGCTGGTTGTTGTAGTTGGGATACTGGATGTAGCTGTAGTTGGGGCGGTGGTTGTAGTTGTACTGGTTGTAGTTGGGACTGTGGTTGTAGTTGTAATGGTTGTCGTTGGAGCGGTGGTTGTAGTTGTAGTGGTTGTCGTTGGAGCGGTGATTGTAGTTGTGGTGGTTGTTGTTGGGTTGATGGTTGTAGTTGGGGTGGCGGTTGTCGTAGCACTAGTTGTAGTTGGGGTGGTGGTTGTAGTTGCAGCGGTGGTTGTGGTTGTGGTTGTACTTGCGGCGGTGGTTGTAGTTGGGGTGGTGGTTGTGGTTGTTGTTGCGGCGGTGGTTGTAGTTGGGACGCTGGTTGTAGTTGGGGTGGTGGTTGTAGTTGCAGCGGTGGTTGTGGTTGTAGTTGCAGCGGTGGTTGTGGTTGGGATGGTGGTTGTGGTTGCGGCGGTCGTTGTAGTTGGGGTGGTGGTTGTGGTTGTAGTTGCAGCGGTGGTTGTAGTTGGCACGGTGGTTGTAGTTGTTGTTGGGGTGGTTGTTGTAGTTGCGGTGGTGGTTGTAGTTGTAGCTGGGACGGTGGTTGTTTTTGCGGCGGTGGTTGTAGTTGCGACGGTGGTTGTTGTTGGGGTGGTGGTTGTAGTTGCGGCAGTGGTTGTGGTTGTAGTTGCGGCGGCTGTTGTAATTGGGGCGGTGGTTGTAGCTGGGGTGGTGGTTGTAGTTGTGGATGTGGTTGTAGTTGGGACAGTGGTTGTGGTTGCGGCGGAGGATGTAGTTGTAGCTGGGACGGTGGTTGTTGTTACAGCGGTGGTTGTAGTTGTGGCGGTTGTTGTAGTTGGGGCGGTGGTTGTGGTTGCGGCGGTGGTTGTAGTTGTAGCTGGGATCGTGGTTGTGGTTGCAGCGGTGGTTGTAGTTGCGGCAGTTGTTGTAGTTGGCGCGGTGGTTGTAGTTGTCGTTGGGGTGGTTATTGTAGTTGCGGTAGTGGTTGTAGTTGTAGCTGGGATGGTGGTTGCAGCGGTGGTGGTGGTTGCGGCGGTGGTAGTAGTTGGGGTGGTGGTTGTAGTTGGGGTGGTTGTTGTAGTTGCGGCAGTTGTGGCAGTTTCCGCGGTGGTTGTAGTTGGGACGGTGGTTGTAGTTGTGGCAATTGTTGTAGCTGTAGCTGGGACGGTGGTTTTGGTTGCAGCAGTGGTTGTTATTTCGGCGGTGGTTGTAGTTGCGGCGGTTGTTGTAGTTGGGTTATTGGTGGTGGTTGTTGTTGGGGTGGTGCTTGTAGTTGCGGCAGTGGTTGTAGTTGGGACATTGGTTGTGGTTGCGGCGGTGGATGTAGTTGTGGCTGGGACGGTGGTTGTTGTTACAGCGGTGGTTGTAGCTGTTGGTGTGGTGGTGGGTGTAGTTGCGGTGGTTGTAGTTGCGGTGGTAGTAGTTGCGGTGGTTGTAGTTGCGGCGGTGGTTGTAGTTGGGATGGTGGTTGTGGTTGTAGTTGTAGCTGAGATGGTGGTTGTGGTTGCAGCGGTGGTTGTAGTTGCGGCGGTTGTTGTAGTTGGGTCATTGGTGGTGGTTGTTGTTGGGGTGGTGGTTGTAGTTGCGGCAGTGGTTGTAGTTGGGGTAGTGGTTGTGGTTGCGGCGGTGGATGTAGTTGTAGCTGGGACGGTGGTTGTTGTTACAGCGGTGGTTGTAGTTGCGGCGGTGGTTGTGCTTGTAGTTGGGGTGGTGGTTGTTGTTGGGGTGGTGGTTGTAGTTGTAGTTGGGGTGGTGGTTGTAGTTGTAGCTGGGGTGGTGGTTGTAGTTGTAGTTGGGGTGGTGGTTGTAGTTGTGTCCGTGGTTGTAGTTGTAGTTGGGGTGGTGGTTGTAGTTGTAGTTGGGGTGGTGGTTTTAGTTGTAGTTGGGGCAGCAGTTGTAGTTGGTGCTGCAGAACAGGCAACACCTGATACTGTACCAACGCTCTGCATGAAAGGTAGAGAACCCAGCATTGAAGCAGCTGCACACAGGTTTGCAGATGCGCAGCCGTAACCTGGATACGTGCCGGTGCTGCTTTTGACTGCAGATGAAAAAGAAGAATTTCAGGATATGTTTTAAATTGGCTACTTTCCAGGAAGCTTAATATATTTCATGCAAAAAACAACTTAACAGCTTTTTAAAATTTTCCGCTCATTTATATGTCAGAAGTATCACAAAAGAATTTGAAATCATCTTTGATTGAAAACCGATGACACAACTGATACAACATAAAGACTTACTGGTTGATTGGAAGCATTGGTTCTCCACTCCCTGACACTGTAATGTGGAGGAGCACTGACCAGTGGAAGGGTCACAAAAGTTGCATACTCCACCATTATTTGACTGAGAAGCAGGATCTGAAACAGAAAAGAAGGCCATTTCATTTCAGAACAGAGACTCTTACAACATCAGATTATTGTTTTTATTTCTTTATATTATTCTTTTGTCATCAATGAGCAATGTAGTATTTAACTTACTTGGCAGAGTTACTGAGTTGCAGTTATCTGTGTTGCAGCATTGAGCAGAAGCCAGAGCACTTTGAAAACCCAGGTCGACTGAAAATGTCTGAGAGGTTACGGCTGGACACAGGGAGGAAGATGCACATGCCTTGTAGATTTGTGTGACCGGAGTTCCAGATGAAGTAGCTACAAAGGCAAAGTCCAGTTTGTTAATGTTGATGGAACACAAATAGCTTCACAGTGGATGTAATTTAGTGAAAATATTAAATATTATATGAGAAAACATTACCTAGAATGGTAGCTGTAACACACATTGGTTCCGATGAGGAGCATGTAAGTAGTGCTGTGCTTGAACATGCTGAATTTGTGCAGGTTTGGCACTGGAGGGCTCCAGCTGCAATCAGGAGAGGAATACAGAAATGATCATCACAATTTAAATATATAGCAAATAGGAGATGTTTTGAAAGTTCATATTGGGTTACAGCAGGTTACAGTTGAGTCAATACTACTCACTAACTTTGGAAAAAAATTACAATGTAAGATAAAAAAAAGATTTAAAGCTTTAAATTAGACTCCCTTCTACCTGCAGGTGAAATGAGTGTAGTTACCTGTGGTGGAGAGTGCCCAGAGAAGAAACAGAGAAAACAGCAGCTTCATTGTGATGAACAGGTCAGTTCTGCAGATTAGTTTCCCTGGACTGTGATACTAAAGCTGAGGAGCAGCACTGCACTTTATATACTGAACAGGTGACATCAGGTTTGGGTGTGTTTACATTTTTACAGCATGATCATTCATACAGTCAAGTCTTCTTTCGTCAAATCATGATGTCAAAGCATCTTACCACGCCTTTCTTCTTCAATTAAACAACAAGTATTCATGCATCAAAACAAGCTCAGAAATTTTCTTTTACGTTGTTAACTTTTCATTAAATAAGAATGACTTCATGTCCTGTTTCATGAGTCATAATTGACACAACTTAGATTTTTGGTAAATGGTAAATGGACTTCTTGCACAATGGTCCATCATTTATCGCAGGAGTTACGTTTTGGAAACAGCCTGCAACAGATTAAATCTGCAAAGTAGCCAGCTTTATTTTTTAAAAATATTATAGATGTTTTAAGGCTGTAAAACCCCTCATTACACACTTTATACACTGAGTTTTTTTGAGTTTATTATATTATTTATCATTTCTAGTCTTTGGTTTCTTTGTTAGAGTTCTGTCTTGTGGTTTATGTCTCTGTGTAATCCTTAGTTGCTGTCTCCCCTGTCTGCTATATCCCCGTGTCCAGTCAGTGTCTGCCCTGGTCCCACGTCTCTGTTCCCTCTGTTGTAGTGCCTGCCTGTGAGTCTGTAGCTGTGTCCCAAAACGTCGGTTGCATCCTCCGGAGGCCGCATTTGAAGGCCAATTACGTCACAGTCAGGCGATGAAGGCTGTCCCAAATCGTCGACTCCTTCAAATGCGGCCAACAAATGCGTCCTTCATTTCCCCGAATTTGAAGGATGGGTCGGGTGTGTCCTTCGTGGCCCACCATATCCCAGAATTCATAGCGCGGCCCAGCAAAATTTCAGCTGCCAACAATGGCGGCCGCTGCTAAGTTTTAAAATTAGTCTTATTACTCTTTCTGGGTCACAAAATAAACTTAAAACATATTTTCAGGCGAGATGTAGCTGTGTAAATCTCAAATATCTGCTTGATTTATCAAGACATCGCATATTTGCAAAAGTGCGCCGACGTTTTCGGAGACGTCTGTTACCCACCGATAGCAAGCCGGGGGGTGCAGTGGTCACTCGAGCCGGCAAGAACAGCGGACTCGCGGCTTCATCGTTTTCAGATCCCCGCTCTTTTGCTACTCAGGTTAAACATGATATATAAGTCACTCGGATAACTTAAAAATGTAATTGTTTGCCTTTTTTTCTGTGTTTTATTTGTTCCTGAGTAAATCGGTTTGGCTGTGATTAAAGTTATAGTTTTTACACAGCTGAATAAACGTCAAGCAGACAACTGATTATCAGAAGTGTGACATCAAATGGTGCAAGTAAAGTGGTGCTTGACCACTAGCTATTAACGTGTGTCCCTAGTGCTCGCGGTGGCCAACCGAATTAACCCTCTCGCCCACGGAACAGAGGGGAACAGAGGGGAGGCATAACCCTCAGAACATTTTGCGCCCCTAGGAAGTCCAACTTCCCGTCCTAAGTACTTTAAATAACTCTGGAAGCATCACTGTGGACTCTAACCGCCAGTTTATTATCTGATGCCCGGGTCCCACCCTATAATCAATATGGGAATAAAATTCCCTGACCAAATGTCCTAATCTAATCTCAAAGTAAACGAAAAAAGAAGTAGCAAGAGCATGAAAAAACGATACCAACATGAGGTTGTTGACGAACTGGTGGTGAACGAGAGTCTAGGTGGAGCTTAAATCCTCAACCTGATTACCCAGAATCAGCCTCAGGTGTACAGGAGTGCAGGAGAGATGATGGCTCCGCCCAGGGGTGGAGACCAAGGAACTCGGGTGAATGATGGAACTTTCCAGTCAAACCTCAAGGTCCTGACAGAGGATCATTGCCTTATTGTATAAGTGTATAAACTCTATAACATTTAAGTACTAAAGGCTGGACAATAGAGAATGCTGCAAAATATCACTCAGATTTGTGGTGGAGAGTTCCCTGCCCTCCTCCCAGAAGATGACCCTGCTGATGGTCATGAAAACTGTACAGAGGATTGTAAGCAGCAGCCTCCCCAGCACCAAATGCATGTGAGATAGGTGAGTCCTGAGAACTGCCCCTGATAAGCAGAGCTGGTTTTTGTCCCTTTCATAAGCTCAGGTTTGGGCAATTAGGTATTCTCTGGAGCGCACCTGAAGCTGCGAGTGCTTGGTCCAAGCCGGGCAAGTTGGCACTTTTAACTTCTTTTATGGACGCTAGCCTTCTGTTAGAACGGTAGGTCATAGCAAATGGACCACTTGAGGTCTGGCTCTTTGGCAGAGATTTAAAGTTATTTGCACCCTTGTAGGTAGGTGGGAAACATTGCGCTACTCCGGCAGAGAGATGTGTAGTGGAGTCCACCGCCACTGACCAATATTTATTAGGGTGTGACGTAGGGCGGGGCCATATCATACCATTCACGTTAATACCAGTATAATGTTGGGCAACGACAAGAAAATGAAATATCGCGATAGAATATGGGTAAAACGCGTATGCGCAGTGCCTTTGTTTTCATACGCACATGGCGAAAAAGGCACGGCGGCGATGGAGAATGACAAGGGCCAAAGCGGACCGTTGAATGGAACGGATGAACCAGAATTGGTTTGTAAAAATGCTGGAGCTTCAGTGGTGTGGAACTGGTTTAGCTTTCGTCCTCCGGATACACAACAAAGCACTATTTTTGGTAGAGCATGCTAGCGGACCGTGGTTATTACCGTGTTTTTTGGAAAATATGGCACACTTAAAATCAATCCTTTGATTTTTCTGAAATATAAATCTAGAAATATATATCTTATAATCCCGTGTGCCTTATGTTTGAATTCTGGTTGTGTTTACTGACTGATGTTTTAGTACGACTTTGCTAAGCTACAAACCTGCACCACTTGATGGATTGTCAGAGCATTATGGCTATCGTAGGCAGGAGCCTCGCGGAGTGATACGTACTGTGCTTCAACATAATGTTACCGTATTGCGTGTATATAAGCTCTTTTTAAGTTTTGTGGATATTATACACGGTTATGCTGAGGATATGTTGGCTAATTTCCACTGGAAATGCCTTTTGATTAAACTGTCAGCAAGGAATTTGCATTTGCACTGTTACATTTTTATATAACTTTAATGTAAAAAACAGCTGCTTGTTTAAGTGAAAATACATTGATGGGTTTTTTTGCACTAATAAAATTGTGGAGTTGTAAAGTATTTTGTCTAGTGTCAATTATATCGTCAGTTATATCGTTATCGCAAATTTTCAAATGTATATCGTGATAAATATTTTTGGTCATATCACCCTGCTCTAGTGTGACGCGAACTTGTGGACAGGTAATGAAAGCAAAATAATTGGAGAGATACTCCCGCTGCGTTTTACTGTCTAGCATAAGTGATCTCCTGCTTTTATTTACAGAGTACAGAGCTGCTGCTTTGCCGAGTGGATTTCTGGCTGCGGGCCGAGGACCCGATACAGCGGTGTATTTTAATTTGTTTTAACCTGGTGTAATCTGACATATTGTGGCGGCTGCGGCTGTCAATTTTGTTTGGGTTTTATTTTTAAAATTAAACCCATTTTAACCGACTGGTATACATGTGTGACCTGTGGGTCACACAGCAGATTTAGGAAATGGCCTTGAAACACTTCATTGTATCTTGATCACAAGTAATATACAGCAGATTAAGTAGAGAGAGAAATTTAGAAAATCAAAGGGACAAAGGGAAACAAATAAACAATAAATAAATATAATTGTGCTTCTTTCTTTTATTTACAAAGCATGCTTTGCTATTATTACAAGGACTCCTTTGTTTCACCCACTTGGTATAAACTAAAATCCAGACATATACATACATGGAAAACAATATGCATATAACACATATTTAAAATAAATATTATAAATAATATTAAGTATTGAACTGACACAATTGACTATGCCAACAAACAAAGAAGTCTTGCATACTTATTCCAAGTCTGCTTCAACAATACTCTATTACCTTTTTTCATGGACTTCAGTTTAACAGTGATTTCTAAACAACTCAAATCTCGAAAAGGTTTGTGACATCATATGTTTTTTTGTTTGTTTTTGTGTTATTCAGACTTCAATGAAAGGTAAAGAGAAGGAGTCCAAGCAGCAGATGGATCATTCCCAGTCTGATGGAACAAGCATCACTTTTGGTTGTGGAGGCAGTAGTTGTACTTGATCCTGCAGTTGAAGTTGTAGTTGGGGTAGTGGTTGTAATTTCAGTGGTTGTAGTTGGGGTAGTGGTTGTGGTAGTTGAGGCAGTGGGTGTAGTTGGAGTGGTGGTTGTAGTTGGTGTAGTGGTTGTAGTTGTAGCCGTGGTTGTAGTTGGTGTAGTGGTTGTAGTTGTAGCCGTGGTTGTAGTTGTAGTTGGTGTAGTGGTTGTAGTTGTGGCCGTGGTTGTAGTTGGGGTGACGGTTGTAGTTGTGGTGGTTGTTTTTGAGGCGGATGTTGTAGTTGGGGTACTGGATGTAGCTGTAGTTGGGGCGGTGGTTATAGTTGGGGTAGTGGATGGAGTTGTAGTGATAGTAGTCGGGGTGGTGGTTGTAGTTGTAGCCGTGGTTGTAGTTGGGGTGGTGGTTGTTGTTGAGGCGGTGGTTGTAGTTGGGGTGGTGGTTGTAGTTGGTGTAGTGGTTGTAGTTGCAATGGTAGTTGTTGTTGAGGCGGAGGTTGTAGTTGGGATGCTTGTTGTTGAGCTGGTTGTTGTAGTTGGGATACTGGATGCAGCTGTAGTTGGGGCGGTGGTTGTAGTTGTACTGGTTGTAGTTGGGACTGTGGTTGTAGTTGTAATGGTTGTCGTTGGAGCGGTGGTTGTAGTTGTAGTGGTTGTCGTTGGAGCGGTGATTGTAGTTGTGGTGGTTGTTGTTGGGTTGATGGTTGTCGCTGGGGTGGTGGTTGTCGTAGCACTAGTTGTAGTTGGGGTGGTGGTTGTAGTTGCAGCGGTGGTTGTGGTTGTGGTTGTACTTGCGGCGGTGGTTGTAGTTGGGGTGGTGGTTGTGGTTGTTGTTGCGGCGGTGGTTGTAGTTGGGACGCTGGTTGTAGTTGGGGTGGTGGTTGTAGTTGCAGCGGTGGTTGTGGTTGTAGTTGCAGCGGTGGTTGTGGTTGGGATGGTGGTTGTGGTTGCGGCGGTCGTTGTAGTTGGGGTGGTGGTTGTGGTTGTAGTTGCAGCGGTGGTTGTAGTTGGCACGGTGGTTGTAGTTGTTGTTGGGGTGGTTGTTGTAGTTGCGGTGGTGGTTGTAGTTGTAGCTGGGACGGTGGTTGTTTTCGCGGCGGTGGTTGTAGTTGCGACGGTGGTTGTTGTTGGGGTGGTGGTTGTAGTTGCGGCAGTGGTTGTGGTTGTAGTTGCGGCGGCTGTTGTAATTGGGGCGGTGGTTGTAGCTGGGGTGGTGGTTGTAGTTGTGGATGTGGTTGTAGTTGGGACAGTGGTTGTGGTTGCGGTGGAGGATGTAGTTGTAGCTGGGACGGTGGTTGTTGTTACAGCGGTGGTTGTAGTTGTGGCGGTTGTTGTAGTTGGGGCGGTGGTTGTGGTTGCGGCGGTGGTTGTAGTTGTAGCTGGGATCGTGGTTGTGGTTGCAGCGGTGGTTGTAGTTGCGGCAGTTGTTGTAGTTGGCGCGGTGGTTGTAGTTGTCGTTGGGGTGGTTATTGTAGTTGCGGTAGTGGTTGTAGTTGTAGCTGGGATGGTGGTTGCAGCGGTGGTGGTGGTTGCGGCGGTGGTAGTAGTTGGGGTGGTGGTTGTAGTTGGGGTGGTTGTTGTAGTTGCGGCAGTTGTGGCAGTTTCCGCGGTGGTTGTAGTTGGGACGGTGGTTGTAGTTGTGGCAATTGTTGTAGCTGTAGCTGGGACGGTGGTTTTGGTTGCAGCAGTGGTTGTTGTTACAGCGGTGGTTGTAGCTGTTGGTGTGGTAGTGGGTGTAGTTGCGGTGGTTGTAGTTGCGGTGGTAGTAGTTGCGGTGGTTGTAGTTGCGGCGGTGGTTGTAGTTGGGATGGTGGTTGTGGTTGTAGTTGTAGCTGAGATGGTGGTTGTGGTTGCAGCGGTGGTTGTAGTTGCGGCGGTTGTTGTAGTTGGGTCATTGGTGGTGGTTGTTGTTGGGGTGGTGGTTGTAGTTGCGGCAGTGGTTGTAGTTGGGGTAGTGGTTGTGGTTGCGGCGGTGGATGTAGTTGTAGCTGGGACGGTGGTTGTTGTTACAGCGGTGGTTGTAGTTGCGGCGGTGGTTGTGCTTGTAGTTGGGGTGGTGGTTGTTGTTGGGGTGGTGGTTGTAGTTGTAGTTGGGGTGGTGGTTGTAGTTGTAGCTGGGGTGGTGGTTGTAGTTGTAGTTGGGGTGGTGGTTGTAGTTGTGTCCGTGGTTGTAGTTGTAGTTGGGGTGGTGGTTGTAGTTGTAGTTGGGGTGGTGGTTTTAGTTGTAGTTGGGGCAGCAGTTGTAGTTGGTGCTGCAGAACAGGCAACACCTGATACTGTACCAACGCTCTGCATGAAAGGTAGAGAACCCAGCATTGAAGCAGCTGCACACAGGTTTGCAGATGCGCAGCCGTAACCTGGATACGTGCCGGTGCTGCTTTTGACTGCAGATGAAAAAGAAGAATTTCAGGATATGTTTTAAATTGGCTACTTTCCAGGAAGCTTAATATATTTCATGCAAAAAACAACTTAACAGCTTTTTAAAATTTTCCGCTCATTTATATGTCAGAAGTATCACAAAAGAATTTGAAATCATCTTTGATTGAAAACCGATGACACAACTGATACAACATAAAGACTTACTGGTTGATTGGAAGCATTGGTTCTCCACTCCCTGACACTGTAATGTGGAGGAGCACTGACCAGTGGAAGGGTCACAAAAGTTGCATACTCCACCATTATTTGACTGAGAAGCAGGATCTGAAACAGAAAAGAAGGCCATTTCATTTCAGAACAGAGACTCTTACAACATCAGATTATTGTTTTTATTTCTTTATATTATTCTTTTGTCATCAATGAGCAATGTAGTATTTAACTTACTTGGCAGAGTTACTGAGTTGCAGTTATCTGTGTTGCAGCATTGAGCAGAAGCCAGAGCACTTTGAAAACCCAGGTCGACTGAAAATGTCTGAGAGGTTACGGCTGGACACAGGGAGGAAGATGCACATGCCTTGTAGATTTGTGTGACCGGAGTTCCAGATGAAGTAGCTACAAAGGCAAAGTCCAGTTTGTTAATGTTGATGGAACACAAATAGCTTCACAGTGGATGTAATTTAGTGAAAATATTAAATATTATATGAGAAAACATTACCTAGAATGGTAGCTGTAACACACATTGGTTCCGATGAGGAGCATGTAAGTAGTGCTGTGCTTGAACATGCTGAATTTGTGCAGGTTTGGCACTGGAGGGCTCCAGCTGCAATCAGGAGAGGAATACAGAAATGATCATCACAATTTAAATATATAGCAAATAGGAGATGTTTTGAAAGTTCATATTGGGTTACAGCAGGTTACAGTTGAGTCAATACTACTCACTAACTTTGGAAAAAAATTACAATGTAAGATAAAAAAAGATTTAAAGCTTTAAATTAGACTCCCTTCTACCTGCAGGTGAAATGAGTGTAGTTACCTGTGGTGGAGAGTGCCCAGAGAAGAAACAGAGAAAACAGCAGCTTCATTGTGATGAACAGGTCAGTTCTGCAGATTAGTTTCCCTGGACTGTGATACTAAAGCTGAGGAGCAGCACTGCACTTTATATACTGAACAGGTGACATCAGGTTTGGGTGTGTTTACATTTTTACAGCATGATCATTCATACAGTCAAGTCTTCTTTCGTCAAATCATGATGTCAAAGCATCTTACCACGCCTTTCTTCTTCAATTAAACAACAAGTATTCATGCATCAAAACAAGCTCAGAAATTTTCTTTTACGTTGTTAACTTTTCATTAAATAAGAATGACTTCATGTCCTGTTTCATGAGTCATAATTGACACAATTTTGATTTTTGGTAAATGGTAAATGGACTTCTTGCACAATGGTCCATCATTTATTGCAGGAGTTACGTTTTGGAAACAGCCTGCGACAGATTAAATCTGCAAAGTAGCCAGCTTTATTTTTTAAAAATATTATAGATGTTTTAAGGCTGTAAAACCCCTCATTACACACTTTATACACTGAGTTTTTTTGAGTTTATTATATTATTTATCATTTCTAGTCTTTGGTTTCTTTGTTAGAGTTCTGTCTTGTGGTTTATGTCTCTGTGTAATCCTTAGTTGCTGTCTCCCCTGTCTGCTATATCCCCGTGTCCAGTCAGTGTCTGTGTCTGCCCTGGTCCCACGTCTCTGTTCCCTCTGTTGTAGTGCCTGCCTGTGAGTCTGTAGCTGTGTCCCAAAACGTCGGTTGCATCCTCCGGAGGCCGCATTTGAAGGCCGATTACGTCACAGTCAGGCGACGAAGGCTGCACAGTCAGGCGACGAAGGCTGTCCCATATCGTCGACTCCTTCAAATGCGGCCAACAAATGCATCCTTCATTTCCCCGAATTTGAAGGATGGGTCGGGTGTGTCCTTCGTGGCCCACCATATCCCAGAATTCATAGCGCGGCCCAGCAAAATTTCAGCTGCCAACAATGGCGGCCGCTGCTAAGTTTTAAAATTAGTCTTATTACTCTTTCTGGGTCACAAAATAAACTTAAAACATATTTTCAGGCGAGATGTAGCTGTGTAAATCTCAAATATCTGCTTGGTTTATCAAGACATCGCATATTTGCAAAAGTGCGCCGACGTTTTCGGAGACGTCTGTTACCCACCGATAGCAAGCCGGGGGGTGCAGTGGTCACTCGAGCCGGCAAGACAGAGGTGGGACCAAGTCATTGTTTTGCAAGTCTCAAGTAAGTCTCAAGTCTTTATCCTCAAGTCTCAAGTCAAGTCTCAAGTAATGTCAGGCAAGTCAGAGTCGAGTCTCAAGTCACTGGTGTAAAAGTCCGAGTAAAGTCACAAGTCTGAAATTTTGAATTTCAAGTCCTTTCGAGTCTTTAAAAAAAAAAAAAAACGAAAAAAGAATGTTGCAGTTATATGCTAAATGTAAATATTAGACCATGTAATTTTTAAATCTGTGTTTTTCTCAACACATGACAAAATAGTGAACTTAGAAAATATACACAAATTGTGAAATTGCACCTCTTTAAAATGCAGCTCAATTAAACCTAGCTCCAAGAATAATTTTCACCGACAGTTCTGAGATAAGCTGCATGTTATTCTTGGATGCGGTTGTAGGACCGGCTTTAAAATCGCATGACAAAAATATCATACATATTAAAAAAAACTGCATCACCAACGTAGCCTGGACAACATTTGCTAGTTAGATGAAGTCAGCTATCTCATCGTAGCATATTTATATGCATATTTATAATTATACGGTTCTTGGAGTGAGTGCATACACTCATGAAGTTTAGTAACTTCAGGTCACTGCAACAAGCCCAGGTACAGTTTACCGATGGATGGGTACAGGACCTTGAAATGCACCGTGTAGAACGAAAGACCATCGTACGTATCATAAGTTTACCAGTCTCACAAATTGTCTTCATAAATACACATTCGTTAACCGTTTATTAATAGGACCTTTGAGCTCAAGGGTAATTAATTAGTAGTGGAAATAATTTCTGGTACGCATCACAGAAATGTAGCAGTGACAATAATATTGTATGCTGTAATCGTACTGGGCAATTAGTGATACAAAAAACCTGTTTTATCCTGTGAATAAAAGTACATGTTTTTGTCAATGTACCATAATAACAGAGGCGAAACGCAATATTGAGTCAGGACAATTCACTATTTATGCACAATAAACAAAGGAGCATAGCGCGACAATTTCTGTTCAGCGCCAGACTTGCTTGTAACCTATATCACCAATTATGTTAAGAAAAATGACGTATTAACTACAACAGCAGACTGACCTTTGTGGAAATGCTTGGAGCAGACTAACCTGTGAGCTGGAGGGTTCTGGGACGTTATATTTGCTCTTTGAATGGCTGCAATCCAGGCCATCCGTCGCGTCTTTGTTACTTCGGAAACATGGCTTGAACAATTTCTCTTCAACGACGTAATCCGATAACAACCGATCTCTTTACCCGTCGGCTTCCCGTGGCTGTCATGCGACCGGCTATTGCAGTTAATAATACAACGGCTTCTTGACATTTTTGTGTTTCTTTTTATCGCTGTGTGACTGATTTCAATTGAAAGCCTGCGTGCGCTAGTACCTCTTGCCACGAGTTCCCAGAATCCTTTGCGGTTTACCCCTGAATGACGTCACATTTTCAATCTCTATATAATATGCATGTTAAATTTTATATTTGGGGTGAAATATCAAGTCTTTTCAAGTAAGCCGGTTCAAGTCCAATTCAAGTCCCAGGTCATTGGTGTAAAAGTCCAAGTCAAGTCACAAGTCTTAGAAAATTTTTTCAAGTCAAGTCTAAAGTCATAAAATTAATGACTCGAGTCTGACTCGAGTCCAAGTCATGTGACTCGAGTCCACACCTCTGCGGCAAGAACAGCGGACTCGCGACTTCATCGTTTTCAGATCCCCGCTCTTTTGCTACTCAGGTTAAACATGATATATAAGTCACTCGGATAACTTAAAAATGTAATTGTTTGCCTTTTTTTCGGTGTTTTATTTGTTCCTGAGTAAATCGGTTTGGCTGTGATTAAAGTTATAGTTTTTACACAGCTGAATAAACATCAAGCAGACAACTGATTATCAGAAGTGTGAAATCCTAGAGAATATACTCCGGTGTCCTGTTATATTTTAGATAGCAAGGAGCAGACAGCTAGGTTTATTAAACTCCACCGAAACAATCTGCAAATTTCATTAGAATTTAATAAACTATCATCTTCTCTTTATTTTTAGTTAGCACATACCTTAAACACTTAAAGCTGTAATTTAATGATAGTCATATAAAAGCAGGTGCATGCTGGTGCAATAAGCTGTACGTTTTACGTCCAATGGATGCATGATCTGACTAATCGCAAAAATAATCGGTGACCAGTCGACTATCAAAATAATAGTTTGTCGCAGCCCTACACAGTGGTTGTAGTTATAGTTGCGGTGATGGATGTTGATGCAGCTGTTGTTATTGTTAGAGTGAATTGTTAAATGTTGTCATTTTATGCTTGCCAAATCTGATGAAAGGAATTCCAGTGTCCTTCCCCCCAGTTTCTCAAGGTTCTGGGTGGGGGGGGCTGTAATGTTTTATTACAGATACATCCTATCTGGAAGATCTGCTTCTTGTGATGTTGCTCCTGCTTTTATGACCCTTTGGTCAGCAGGAGGTAACACACACACATTCTTACACACACACACACACACACACACACACACACACACATTTTTACAGAAGTTCACACATATACATGCAATGCCTTGTCTTAGAACCATGTGGGCGTTGCTTTGCTGTGATGTGTTTTGTGTGAACTGTCTCTCAATAAAAGGCAGTGAGAGGAGGCCGTCGTTGGGGTCATTTCCGTGGTGGACACAGACGAGGCCTCCCTTGCGCGACTAATCGATCGATCGACTGTCTTGTTTTCTTCATGATGAATAAGTCTCTAGAATTAGCGGGGCTTGTGGAAACACAGACCCAACATTTATTTGGTCCTTCGGAGCCGGAACCTAACACATCGCATCCACCGAGGAGAGGGAGAGGACGCCACCGCAACGTCTGGGACTATTGACGTAAAGCCCTGGTGTTTCACTTTGTCACCCGGCCGGACAGTTTGCGCCTGAACTCCACTCGGGATGGATGGCAATTGACGGGATCCAGAGACTCTTCCCATGAACGAAAACAACACGAACAGTGAGTACAGAAGGCGCGCTAGCCACGTGAGAGAGACGCAGGCTTCTCCGCTGTGTGGGGCGTAGAGACAATTGGCCTATGTTGTGTGTGTGCGGGCCAGACGTGGTCTGCGTGAGTGTGGCTGATTGTTGTCTTGTAATGGAGAATAAACTGTGTAAGTCTGCCTTGAAAGAGGATGAAATACACTACAAAGCTTTTATTGGGCAGCACGTGGTGTGTGGATCGTTGACGAATGAAGTGAAATTGTGCTCTAAGCAGAAGTGAGTGCTAGCGTGTCTGATGTCACGGTGTGTGTGAAAAGGTATCCAGCTGGGGAAGATGTGATTCTGAAGGTCACCTGCCCAGTGGACAAAAAGAAATAAAATAGTTGTGTGGATGAATGATAACATGAAGAGTGTTTGGTGTTTCTCAGCCTGAAACAGCTGTAATGCTATTTTCTGTTTTGGAGAAAAACAGAGAGCGAGATGTGTGTTGTTTAAGCAGTGATGAGAATAATGCAAATGTGATGACAGAGGAACACAAAAACATACAGAAAATGCATTAACTATACTAACCCTACATGCATATATACATACAAGTTCAAGTTCAAGGTTCTTTATTTGTCACATGCATAGTTATACAAGTATAACACACAGTGAAATGTAGCCTGACACGCTCCTCGACATGTGCAAAAATTGGGGGGGGGGGGGTGTAGAGGAAGAACATTATATATATATATATATATATATACAGACATATAGTATATACACTGGGTGAATGTGCAGTAGTAGCAGCAAGCAGGTGAATTCTGTACATTAATATGAATAGACATCTGACTATTTTACAGGATAGACAATATAAACATATTTAAAATTAAAGGAATTGAAATGTACATTGTGCCTTGGTTTAGAGTGTCTGGAAGAGAGTCCTGTCTCAGTCAATTATAGATGATGTGAGAGGGTGGGTGTGTGTGTTTAGGGCACGGATGGCTTGGGGATAGAAGCTCCTCTTGAGTCTCTCTGTCCTTGCCCGGAAGATGCGGAACCTTCTACCAGATTGCAGAAGTTGGAACAGTTTGTTGCCTGGATAGGACGGGTCCTTCAGTATCTGTGCTGCTCTAGTCCGGCATCTCCTGGTGTAGGTGTCCTGAAGAGCAATCCTGCAGCAGCGTTCTGCTGTACGGATCACTCTCTGGAGAGCTTTTTGGTCCTTCACACAGCTGTTCCCAAACCACGATGTCATGTTCTGTGTGAGGATGCTCTCCACAGCGCCTGTATAGAATGTACAATGATATTCATGAAGACCAGACAGCATCTTAAGCATGAGATTCTGTTTGCCATCTTGTCCAAGTCACTAGTAAGATGAAAGTGATACATAGACTAGTGGACTGAATATTATAGGAGGACAGATGGTTGCATCATAGAGGAGAAAACAGAATGCTGATGAGAGGTCTTAAATGAGTGAGCTGAGTGAGCTGATTGTGAGTTTCTGGTGTGTGAAGAAGTTTTAATGAGGCACACATTTAGTTACATGAGAATAAACTTATTATGTGCTAAGACAACAGGGTTATGCTGTATGTTGTGTGTGATTGGATGAATGTTTGAGATTAAACTGGCTGTTGATTTGTCTTTTGTTACTAAGTTGAGCCTGCCAATTGGGTTGGTACGATTTATCCCCCTGGCATGAAGAACACGTGTCATGACCAGTGTTGGGTAAGTTACTTTAAATTAGTAACTTAGTTACATTACTAGTTACTTATATCAAAAGTAACTCAGTTACTTCAAGTTACTCGTTACTTTCAGAGTAACTAGTTACTAGGGAAAGTAACTTTGGTTTTACTCAGAATTCTCTTCTTAATGTGTTGTTTCCGTAACTGGATACCCAGCAAGATTGACAGTCTTCTAGCTTGCTTACTTGCCACAAGTGCACTGTGCCACCTACCAATAGAAAGGAAAAAATAATGTGCACATTTCCACGAGAGAAATCCCACACCTGATTCTATCCTAGCCTGCTTTTTACATCCAACACAAAAACTGCAGTCGTGGTGCTTTCGATTGTACTCAGAACTCGGAAATTCTGCCTTCTGAATAGGAAGATGTAGGTAACACCAGACTGCAGATGAGCTGCTTACAGGGCTGGACTGGGACAAAAAAATTGTCCCGGGCATTTTGAGTAGAGACCGGCCCACCATTATAGGAAAAATCATAAAGTCTTTGAATGAAAATAAACACTGTTGTGACAGTGATGTACACTGTTCTGATGGTACATATGAATCAATCTATCAATTGTTTGTTGTAAGACTCAGATAATTATTTTTTTTAAAAGTGAGACATTTTAAATGAGAATAAGAAAGTATTTCCTTGTGCCCCCCTTTCCCTTTTAATGCCCTACATGGACCCCTGGCAACACTTTGCTAGACCCGCCCCTGCACAGTTACCAGCTCTCAGCTACTTAGAAAAGGATCCTGGTGTTATTTGTCTCTCAGAAACAGTTCATAACTTCCCTTCAAATCATTCATGTTAACTAAAAGGTAAACCTGTTTCTCCATCACAGCTCTGATGATTCAGTAAGGACATCTCCTGGTTTCATCTTCATGTTTCCCTCTCACCACATAACCAAACTGATATCATGACCAGCAGGTTTACAGCTGTGGCTCCAGCAAACATCAGCTGATACTAGAAATTAATAATAAATAAATTCTAACAACAGCTGATCGTGCTTAAACGTGCTGCTGTTGTTTACCGCGACATCCGCTGGTTTCCTCTTTCTGGTGCAAAGTGGGCGATAAATAAACAAGAGAGAAAAGCCAGTCAGCTGATCACTGATCAGTTTCATGATTGAAGTAGAAACAGGAGAGGGAGGGGGAGAGAATGAGAGAAGAAGAGGCAGCTGTGCAGCGTAAACACAGAATAACTCCAGCTTTGTGTCTTTTTCATTGTAGCTGAAGTCCGGGACAAACTGTTCCTTTTCACCTCAATACGAAACGCGTAATATTTTCTCTGAATACGAGAAGATTCAGTTTTTTACGGGACGGTTGGCAACTCTGATAATTAACCTTATGAACAAAATAAAGTTCAACATCAGTAACATCATAGCACCCACCCAGCTGTATAGAAACTCCGTCATGCTAGCTAGCACGCAGTTTGAAAAAGTCAGCATAACGAAAATAAACTCCAACTAAACTTGGTTCATATCTGACCCAGATAGACTGCAGGTCATAACTTCTTACCTGAAGTTCAGTTCACCTGACACTCTCGGACCAGCGGCCGCTTCAGGTCTCTCCTCTTGCCTCCCTTTTCCTTCATCCACCTGCTGGCTTCCACCTGCTAATGTTACTGAATCTGTGGAAGCTCTCCGATAGCCACCACACGAAGTAATGAATAACGAGCCTATTTAAATCCCAGTAACGAGTAACGCGTTCCCGGTTTTGGCATAATAACTAGTTACCGTGCTCGTTACCACAATAACAACGTAGTTACTGTAACGCGTTACTTAATAACGCGTTAGTCCCAAAACTGGTCATGACTTAAACAAGACCTTTCTTTCCTTTGCTTTCCTTTATTTTCTTTCTTTCCTTTTATTTTGTTACTTTCATGGCGCACTGAAAGTTTTATTTGATGATCTCTGTTTGAGCAGATCTGCACGATTAGAACAGAAGCGCTATACGACTCGTCGTCGAGAAAACTGTTGCAAAGTGAGCTTCTCCAAAATTAAAATGGGCTCAGGAGAAAGCTACGTATTGGGACATTTACAGGGAGTGCAGAATTATTAGGCAAGTTGTATTTTTGAGGAATAATTTTATTATTGAACAACAACCATGTTCTCAATGAACCCAAAAAACTCATTAATATCAAAGCTGAATGTTTTTGGAAGTAGTTTTTAGTTTGTTTTTAGTTTTAGCTATTTTAGGGGGATATCTGTGTGTGCATGTGACTATTACTGTGCATAATTATTAGGCAACTTAACAAAAAACAAATATATACCCATTTCAATTATTTATTTTTACCAATATAACATCTCCACATTCACAAATATACATTTCTGGCATTCAAAAACAAAACAAAAACAAATCAGCGACCAATATAGCCACCTTTCTTTGCAAGGACAGTCAAAAGCCTGCCATCCATGGATTCTGTCAGTGTTTGGATCTGTTCACCATCAACATTGGGTGCAGCAGCAACCACAGCCTCCCAGACACTGTTCAGAGAGGTGTACTGTTTGCCCTCCTTGTAAATCTCACATTTGATGATGGACCACAAGTTCTCAATGGGGTTCAGATCAGGTGAACAAGGTGGCCATGTCATTAGTTTTTCTTCTTTTATACCCTTTCTTGCCAGCCACGCTGTGGAGTACTTGGACACGTGTGATGGAGCATTGTCCTGCATGAAAATCATGTTTTTCTTGAAGGATGCAGACTTCTTCCTGTACCACTGCTTGAAGAAGGTGTCTTCCAGAAACTGGCAGTAGGACTGGGAGTTGAGCTTGACTCCATCCTCAACCCGAAAAGGCCCCACAAGCTCATCTTTGATGATACCAGCCCAAACCAGTACTCCACCTCCACCTTGCTGGCGTCTGAGTCGGACTGGAGCTCTCTGCCCTTTACCAATCCAGCCACGGGCCCATCCATCTGGCCCATCAAGACTCACTCTCATTTCATCAGTCCATAAAACCTTAGAAAAATCAGTCTTGAGATATTTCTTGGCCCAGTCTTGACGTTTCAGCTTGTGTGTCTTGTTCAGTGGTGGTCGTCTTTCAGCCTTTCTTACCTTGGCCATGTCTCTGAGTATTGCACACCTTGTGCTTTTGGGCACTCCAGTGATGTTGCAGCTCTGAAATATGGCCAAACTGGTGGCAAGTGGCATCTTGGCAGCTGCACGCTTGACTTTTCTCAGTTCATGGGCAGTTATTTTGCGCCTTGGTTTTTCCACACGCTTCTTGCGACCCTGTTGACTATTTTGAATAAAACGCTTGATTGTTCGATGATCACGCTTCAGAAGCTTTGCAATTTTGAGACTGCTGCATCCTTCTGCAAGATATCTCACTATTTTTGACTTTTCTGAGCCTGTCAAGTTCTTCTTTTGACCCATTTTGGCAAAGGAAAGGAAGTTGCCTAATAATTATGCACACCTGATATAGGGTGTTGATGTCATTAGACCACACCCCTTCTTATTCCAGAGATGCACATCACCTAATATGCTTAATTGGTAGTAGGCTTTCGAGCCTATACAGCTTGGAGTAAGACAACATGCATGAAGAGGATGATGTGGTCAAAATACTCATTTGCCTAATAATTCTGCACTCCCTGTAGAAAATGAGTTCCTGTCCAAAAGGATTCAACGAGGAAATCCAGTCTACAATTCTTCTTTTTGTCTTTGAAGTGTTGTTGTTTTGCTGAGCGTGGAAACAAAATGCGACGATAATTTCCACAATCAGCAAAAGAAAGAATCACTGAGTGAATGAGTGAGAATTTTAAAATAAATGGGGAAGCTGACAAGACTGACTGACTTAACTCCATTGTTTGAAGTTAACCCCCACCTGAAAAAGGTGTGGATGTATCTCTGTGTGTGTCTGTGTTGCAGGAGCAGAAGGGGACCACAGGAGGAAACTTGGGTCACATGACTATGTGAACTTTGCAAATTTAACCTTTTTAGTTTAAAATTTTTTGTGTCTGTGAATTTACCATGGGTGTGCTATTCACTACCTTGTGTTGCTCACAGAGATTACTGTGAGAAAGAGTGTATACGCCTGCGCAGCGCTAACATTTACATTTCATTTTACAGCAGATGGTTAATCATGTGATTTGATCATGAGATTTATAGCAGGACACAACTTAACCCTTTAAGACCTACCATAGAACCAAGTCCGCCAGAGCTTATAGTATATTTTTACATGCTGTGGAGCCATTTTTTGGAGCATTTCAAGTTGCTATACATCAATACCACTATTATAGCCCAAATTTGAATATGTCTGCATTAAGTGCATAGTAATTAAATAAATTGCAAAAAAGTGCAATAAACTACAAAAAAATTTAAAATCGTTTTTGTTTTTTTAACATATATTTCTAGTTAGAGAAATTTAAGAGGCGTATCCCTCAAAACTGTAAATACAAAAAAGTTGCACAAACTAGTTTCCCACCAAAGGAAATTTATTTTAAGTGTCTTCATAGTTTTATTTTTGAGATACACCAATTTTCATATACTGCAGGAAAAACGAAAAAATATATTATAGTGCAAATTTGCAAAATAACATTATATGCATGAAAATAAAATATTTCCAGCAGTGCAATATGAGTCCTAAGCATCCCAGAAACGACACAGAAAGTCACAAAGTCAAACTAACACAAATAACTAACAGCATTTTTTCCAAGTGAAGCCAGTCACTTACTATCCTAAAAGATTAGCTCTAGTTGCTTGTGCTTTACCTCCATGCGTGAGATCAGTATGTGCAGCAGCTTAAGCTGTACAATGTTTCAGGAAATAGTTTATTTCAACTTTTTGACATTGTTAGTTCCACACGAGGTAGATGTCTACTACTGCAGACTAAACATTTCTGTCACCTACAAGACACTTGTCTTTAATGTTACCATTACTCTCACAACCATACATAACCATAAAATGGTGCACAGTTCTGAATCTGTCAACCCTTTTTGCCAACGAAAGAAGAGAGCACTTCTCATGAGTGTGGAGAGCACGTGGAGAAGGAGTGTAAGCCGAGGGGATGACTTAACAAATGTGCCACTTGTTGAGGGAAAGGTTTGGTTTGTTGATGATTTGAGTTTTACAACAGCAGAGGGACAGACTAAAACAGGTTTTACTATAGTAGACAGTGAGAAAGTTATCTGTGCAGGACACCTAGAAAGTTTCATATTTGCTTGAGCAGCAGAGATTCTAGCTTTAACGGAAGCGTGTAAAGCTGCAGAGAGACAATATACACTGATAGCCAGTATGCATTTGCTACAGTACATTTCTTTGTAGTTCAGTGGATGAGGTGTGATAACCTCTACAGGGAAACCTGTAGAACATGCCAAACTCTTGCAAAATCTGCTGGAGGCAGTGTTATTACCCAGTAGAATTGCCGTTTGTAAATGTCCAGCACACATGTGCGGGAAAGATCCAGTTGCATTAGGGAATGCTTTTGCAGATAGATCGCAAAAGAGGCAGCTTTAGGAGAACATGGTGTTCATATTTTAGCAGTGCAACACCAGCAGACGTTGCCGGAATGCACTGGTAGACATGTAGGGCTATTTACCTACTGCAGAAAAATAGTTGTGGCTCACCAAGGGAGCGAGCTTGCAGGATGGTGTTTATTATCTGTGTGATAAACCAATACTGTGTAGAAATAATAGATTGTTTATTAGGTATTGAGGTCATAGGGAATGTAGTTTATTAGTGGGTGTCATAGTAGGATTTTGTTGTAGGTAGAATGTAGGAATACACGATAAAAAATAGTCCTGGAAGGGGGGGAACAAAGAAGTGCAGGGCAATGGGACATCTAACCCCCACCCCCAGGACAGTAGCAAGAGTTACTGAGGGTGAGGGGCAGACAATGGTGGATGGACATTTCCTTAAAAGGAGATGGGGGTCAGGGTGTCAGCATACCTGGCCACTGTACCAGTGTTTTTCCACTGTGGGGGGTTTACTGTAGGAGGAGGAGACCAGAGACTATAACTGTAGCTGCTGTGTAAAACTCTTCAGATCAACTTGAGAATAGTTGCACAGGACTGCACAGGATGTAGTGTTGATCTCCAAATGCGCATTTGTATTGGGATTGGGAAATAAAGTGATACCTTGATACTTGGAAACATCTCAGCGTGATCTCTACCAGGACCAAAAGAATCGCATTGTCTCAACAACTGCCTAAGAATTTGTATAAGACTGCTGCTATTTTGAGCCATGGGCTATGCCATGTCTCCACAGGAGGGAGAGTAATGATGGCAGCAGTGGTTTATACTCACTCTAGGATTAAATACCTTTAAAAAAAAATTTTTTTGCAGGCAGAGAGAACTAATGGAACAGTAAAGTTAAGACTTAGGAAGACAGGCAGGACATGGTTAGACTGTATAGAATTAGTTAAGGTGTACATGAGGATTACTCCAACAGAGAACGGTCTGACTCTTTGAGATTATATAGGGCTTTGGAGTTGACGTCACGCCGCAATGCATTGTGGGAGCGCAGCTCCATTTTCGGGGTCTACGAATCAAAACAAACACACTGTGTTGGAACGACGACGACAAGAAAGATGCTTAAAAGCAGCTCAAAAGAAAACGGACGGTATAGAGACCGATTGCGTCCAGAGGCGAAGCAGCGGTACTTGAAAAAAAATAGAGTGCATCGCAAATCTGGACCCATATGAAATACGGCAGTGGAGTAAAGACCCAGACGACTTACCGCCACTGTCCTACCCCGATATCTTCACGTATCTTGTTTGTGGAGTAAGCGCTTACACAGCGAACCAGTTTCGTAATTACAAGTCACTGGAGGCGCACATCCAATTTACAAATGGCTGGGTGCAAGATTTGGCTATTTTCAAGCTGCCAAACTCTGAGTACGTCGTCAAAGTAAGTCAGCTGGAGTGCATCGAGTGAAATAGCCATTTTCCACCCCCCACCATAATTAATGTTACACATTTATCATTGAACTGCTAAAATATCGTTATCATATTATATACCCATAATTGTAAAGTACATGTAAATTAACACATTGATAATCGGGTAAATTATTAACGCCAATTTGTGTCCTTCCTGTCTCATTTCATTTATTGTCTTTACATCAACCAATCAAGTCACTCCATTCTATGTTTGATCGCAATTTCTATAACTTCCGAGACCACCAACGATGATATTATTCAGCTATAAAGTGTGATGTGAACATATTTAGAACTTACCGGAATGAAAATGTCTGATATCTGGAGACGTAACAGAACTTGATATCAGCTCGTCTCACGGCTGCTATCCAGGCTAGACGCCTTCGTTTGGTAATATCCGATACATGAGCTCCTTCATGTTGCTTCCAGGTTGGGAAAGCATAAAAAGACAATCGAAACTTATTCCCATGCCGGTCGTAAGATCGAACATTGCAGCCGACCACACAGCAAGTACGAACCATGGCTATGCTTTCGCTCCTTACTTAGACCCCCAAAATGGTGGATCGGGCCAAAATCCTTTCCACGCCCACCCCCGTGACATCACGCTCCAAAGCCCTATATGTTAGAGCATTTAAAGTTCTAGTCTTCTGTAGTGATGATAGAAAAGCATAAGAGAGAGCATATTAGCAGATTAGATGCTTGAAATGTATATGGGCCAGTATCGCCAATACCGATACGTTTCAATAAATAAGGTGGATGCCTCATTGAATTGCTAAATCGCAATTAATTTTCATGACCTTAAGTGTTTTTTGTGATTTTTCCTTTTGTATTATTAATTACTTAAAACCCAGGACATAATTAGGAGAAATAATTTATTTATAATTAAATAAAAAAATGCTTTATTATTGTGGCAGGCCATGGTCTGCGATGCTGCTGCAGGTGAGATGGACTCACCTTCACTGCATCTACAATGATGCCTCACCGGCTTAAAACCTGTGCGCTGCTTGTGCTGTTGTTGTTTTTGGTGTTGATGTGTACAGCTGGCAGCAGGAGGGCTGCAGCCGTTGAATGTAGGCTACTGTTACAGCAACCGGGTGATCACTGTAAGGGTGGACAGTGTGCGGCTCGGGGTGAGCCAGAGGCTGGCTCACCAGCGGGACCTGCCAAGCTGGAGATGGAGGTCGAGGTGCGCGAGGTGTACGGGGGTCCTGCCTGAGGGCGGCATGCTGTTCGCTTCGGCACGGAGGCTGCATGGTCCTGCGTGCCGGCCGTCTGCCCAGCTGCCTCTGAGCCCCGGCTCACTTCCACTCCTGCTGCACTGCCGCTGCTTGCCATATGGGTGGCCATCAGGCCAGCTCCCGGGCTTCCGCTGGAGGCGCGGGCAACCGCCAGAGTGGACACTTCCCAGTCGCTGGGCCGGGGCATTGGGGGGCCGATGGTCCGGGCCGATTCCCTCGCCTGCTCACGGGGTGGGGTGAAGCGGGCGATGGGGATATGTGGCAGGGCGTGTTCTGCCATGCTGCTGCAGGTTTGGTGGTGGTGATGTGTACGGCTGCCAGCGGGAGAGCTGCAGCCATTGAATGTACTGTTATAGCAACCATGTGATTATTGTAAGAATAAATGATGCTGCGAAGCATGAAAATGCCATTGGGTCTGACGTGGTGGCGATCTTTTTTTTTTGTTAATCTTAAGTGCACGCAAATCCAGTAGCGGTTTTTGATATGGGGGACACGGGCGGTTGCCCGGGGCGGCATTATGGTGGGCGGCATCACGGGCATCGGCAAAAAACAAACAAACAATTTCTCGTACTCATGCTGCCCCGACGTCAGCCAGCGCATATTGGGAACGGCATAGAGATGATGAGAAGACAATCAGGTCATCAATGAACACGAACCTCTTTTAGCTTCATATCGCCGACACACTTCTCAATCACACTCTGGAAGGTCAAAGGTGCATTTGTAATCCCCTGGGGCATCCTGTTAATTTCCCAAAATCTGAGTGGGCAAACAAATGCTGTCTTATGCTTGTCTGCTTCTTCCATCTTGAGATGAAGACATTGGGGTGTATGGGACGCGCTCTCTGTTTAAAGGGTGTCTGATCAGTTTGATATAGTGTTTGACTTTGTCAGCATGCCCAAAATCCAGGTCATTCTGATAGAAGACATTTGGCATGTCGTTTAACATGTTTGTAATTTACTCCTTTTATTCAGTGGGTATCAGTAAATCTACAAAATCAAAGCTTAGTTCTGAGGAAGACTTGAAATTTAGAGCAATCTGGTTCTCTGACAGTTTGCTCTTTGTGTAGCACTTGTACTATAGCATTAACGTCTGCCAATGTTTTGGGGGGTATGACAATATCATGATTGGTTTCATTTCTTACAACGACAGGGAGAAGACACGGGCATTTGCGTGGCGGCATCACGGGCATCGGCAAAAAACAAACAAACAATTGCTCGTACTCATGCTGCCCCGACGTCAGCCAGCGCATATTGGGAACGGCATAGGCACCAATCGGTTTTCTATCGCCCATTTGCTGGGAGTAAGGGCGCCCTCCGTTTGCGAGGTGCGCCTGCTGCTTGCGGCACAGGGAGGAGAGGGCGGGGCGGCGGGGGATTCTCTGACTGGAGCAGCATCTAATAACCAACTCGCAAAATAAAACAAAATAAAAAACAAACCATCCATCCATCCATTTTCATCCGCTTTGTCCGGGGCCGGGTCGCGGGGGCAGCAGCCTAAGCAAAGAGGCCCAGACCTCCCTCTCCCCAGCCACCTCCTCCAGCTTATCCGGGGGAATACCAAGGCGTTCCCAGGCCAGCCGAGAGATATAATCTCTCCAGCGTGTCCTGGGTCTGCCCCGGGGCCTCCTCCCGGTGGGACATGCCTGGAACACCTCACCCAGGAGGCGCCCAGGGGGCATCCTTGTCAGATGCCCGAACCACCTCAGCTGGCTCCTTTCGATGTGGAGCAGCAGCTGCTCTACTCTGAGCCCCTCCCGTGAGGGACCAGACAAAGAGCGATTCATAAGACCCTTATGAAAAGGACATCGAGGGAACAGTTTACCCTGCCCGGGATAGGGTTACCGGGGCCCCGCCCTGGAGCCAGGCCCGGGGAGGGTGCCCGAGGGCGAGCGTCTGGTGGCCGGGCCTTAGTCCATGGGGCCCGGCCGGGCACAGCCCGAAGAGGAGACATGGGCCCATCCTCCCGCAGGCCCACCACCCGCAGGAGGCGCCATAGGGGTCGGGTGCATTGTGTGCCGGGTGGCGGCCAGGAGCGGAGGCCCTGGCGGACTGACCCCCGGCTGCCAAGACTGGCAAAAACAAACCAACAAACACAAAAACACCAGACATCATGATACAGACTTATAATTTGCACCGATGTTTTTTCAAAATTCTATACGCGAAAAGTGAGCGGAAGAGCCCTCGGTGCACCTGGTCGCTGCTGAAGTCAAACTAAACTCATCTCCGCTACATACAGACCAGTATATAGAGAGACGAGACGACGAGGCTCCAGTTACAGCAACAGCACCTGGCTGTGCCCACTGGGGAGCGCCATATTGCGACCTCCACAGTAACCGGAAACACGTGACCTCCACACTAACCGGAAATACGTAACTTCAGTTAAATCGACTTTGACAGCAAAAACTAAATTGTGTTTTTGTTACTATTGATGCTGCTGATAAATAAATTTTGTTCTAAGTGTTTTAACACTCTGGGTTTATTTAAAAAAAAAATCACCATCCCTTCAGCTCATTTGTGGCCAAAAGTGTCCATGTGATTTTGTTTCTTTGCTTTTTCTGCATAAAGGTTTTTCAATAAATATAAAATAATCATTACTTTTTACATTTTTAATCCTTCAAACACCTTTTTCTAGTACAATGCACTTGTTTGAAGACAACCTCAAGACACCATTTCATATATCAACAGTGCTACTGGAAATTATTGTACAGTGGTCCCCGCAGTTCACCTTTAGCGGACTCACTGTTTCGCTGATTTTATTTTATTTTTTTGTTACAGCAGATTGTGTTGTGCATTCTGAATGCTGTAGACCATTGTCAATCAATCTAGTGACGTGTCTCCTGTACAACAGCGGTCCCCAACAGGGAGTCGTTTGGTACCGGGACGCGAGAGTTGAGCCTCGGGTGTGAAATGTATGGTTTTCAGGGTTTTCAATCGTTAAGTCGGTTTCCCTGGGTCTTTTCCCATTTTGTAGTTGTGTGTCTTATTTTGAAAGGATTATTTACGCGTTACTATAGCGACCAGAGAGCATTAAGGGGCAGAGGCTGAGGAGTCTCTCAGCTTGTTCGTTGCCAAAAATGGCAACTTTTGTGTATGTTCACAAAATGCTGTAAAATGTATATTTATTAAAACATTTATCTACTTTTACCGACTTGACTCTTTAAATTAGCACCAGTGCTTTTCATCAAAAAACCAAAATTTTATCTACATTCTTTTCTTTTTTTTTTTTTACACTTTAAATGCCAGTTAGGCTATGTATTACCAGTAACTTTTCAGATAAAATGTGATAAAGTCCTAATGGTTTGATAAATCTTCCTATTTTTTTTTCATCTGAGCATCGGGGACAAGGCTGTCTTGCAATTGTTGAGGTCACAAGTGTGCGCCCTATTTCTTCCAGGATCACTCTTCATTTGTAGGTTTTAGAGGACTCCTAGTACTGTGAAGTGGTTTTCATAGGTCAAAGGCATTGTATTCCAAGATCTGGGAGATTGTAGAAATGAGCAGGAATGCCCTTCTTGCCATCTTTCCAGAAAAATAAGTGATCTGGAAGCTGTTAGGCTTACTTACAGCAACAGCACTTTCTGCACCTGCATAAACTCCAGGACACATTTATTAACAGTGTTTTTTGCTGTGTGTGCTGCAGCTTTTTTTTTAAGAGTTAATATTTTGGCTATGGTGTGTCGTTATGAAATTTACAAGAGTACAAGTGTTTTTAGCATGTGCTTCAAAGATAAGTTTGACTAGGAAACTCAAAGTTCAATAGTCAGTATCAAGAGAAATTCATTGCAGCCAGTGTAATATTTGATGCATCAAAATTTATTCCAGTCTATCTTGCAAATACATATTTGTGTTGCAATGTCATGCACAAACACACACAACTATTAGATCCTTAAGATCAAACCTGTGTCATTCTTTTGGTCCACTGCAGTGTAGTAGTCAAAAAAAAGAAGTGAAGTGGCCACAAATGGCCAGCACAGAGCCCAGAGGGGTAATGCATAAAATGTATAAAAATATTATTGATTACAGGGTAACACATTAATGTTAATAGCAACTGTAAGCTTTTTACTTTGAAGTTACAAGTATAAACCATGCTGTTACATTTACACTTAATTTTTTTACTATAAGTATGGAAACAAGTGAACAACATTTTATAATAAGTTTAACTGGAATTCTGTACACTGAAAAACAAACAACACATAAAAAACACAAACAAACAGCCAGTGCCTTCATCTGTCCATTAAATGTCAAATATCACATTGACCCGTAGTCTCTGCTCGTCAGCACATGCTTTTAAATTTCCCCTAATTTCCTTCGGGATTAATAAAGTATTCTGATTCTGATTCTGATTAGAAAGAGCTCCATATCCTCTGCAAACTGAAAAACAAAGAGAAAGAAGTCCCTCTACACAAAAACACTGCAGATGACAGGCCAAGGAAACATCTGTTGATCTGTTTGAATGCCTCCTCATCATGTGAGCCTTGAAGTTGGTTTTTTTTTTCAAGAAGACTAAGACCACAGTGAGGGTATTTCCTTTTCATGGACTTTCCATAAACTGCAGTTTCATTTAGCACAGAGGGTAGAACACATGAATGTTCTACCAAAGATTCAGAAAATGGTTTAGATGCTGCAGACAAGACATCGAGACGGAGATGGGGCTCCACGGAGAGTTCAGTGGGGAGTAGTCCTGAATGCTGACATGACAATAATTGACTTGCCATATCCCCATGCTGTATGATTGTCATGTAACAGACACGGCAGTGAAAGTGCACCGGCATATCGTTTTGTCTGTACGAGAGAAAAAAAGAAAAACAACAACAACATGTAATTTAAATGTAGTTTATCTAACAATCAGATTGTACATATCAACAAAAATATCCAAGCCATCCTCAATAAGGAAAGCAAAATGGTGTGGATCACAGGAGCTGTCAAAAAATGTGGTGAACAGGAAAAAATATTTAATGAAAACACGCTTTTTTCTCTTGCTGATGAATGCACTGAACTGCACAATGTGAAAAGCAACTTTTAAGTCAACAGAGAGACTGCAGAAGTGCTGAAAAGAAGTGCATATTTATAACTTTAACAATGAGGTATATTTAATACCAACATACCTTTGAAAAGCAAAGCATTTTTAATGTGTCCATTTATATGCTCCTCAATCTGTGCCCTGACAGTAGAGCTGAAAGTGGGGGACAGAGGGCAGTGAAACAGCCAACATGTGGTGCATTCCTGCAATTCTGGCTTGGAGGCAGAATTCCAAATTGATATGTGCATCTAAAACAGAGAGAAAAACAGATAAAGATCATATACACATTTAAGTTCAGGTTTTCGCAGAAATGACACGTTGCAGTTAGCATGTAAGAGATTTGGGGAGAAAATTCTTTACAAAAACATCATTTTCAAGACACCTTTATTTGTGACATACGTATCTATTGACATATAAAAGACAATTTAACAAAGGCTAACTAAAATCTGAGGAATAAAAAAGCAGAACAGAATGAAATAAAGAATATTAGTATTTATAAATGTATAAATCTCTTTGTGACAAACTTTACAATGTTGATGCAGGTGGAATGAGAGACATGAATAAAGCGCAATATGCAGTAAATGGAACAATGTGCATTGATGTCAGATAGTGAAAAGCAGTGAAGTGAATTTGTTCATAACAAGCAAAAATCAAATACGTCCAAAACTGACCACTAAATGCTAACCAGAGGTGTCAAAAGTACACACATTCCTTACTTAAGTTTAGATACCTCGGGGGTATGACAGTTGTTGTAACGCTAACAAAGTGCCAACGTAATCAGTGTAAGCAAAGTAGATGATTCCTAACGGCAAGTTTATACATGGAAGACTCTGTACCAACCTTTACGATCGATTTGCAAGGTTAATGATCCATGCAGGAACGAGACAAAAAATAAATAAATCCATGCAGAACGTATTTCTGCCTACTGTGGAGATCACGTGTTTCTGGTTAGTGTGGAGGTCCCAATATGGCGCTCCCCAGTGGCTGCAGCCAGACCCTTCTCAGTTACAGCAGTGCAAGTAAACAAACAATATATATAAGAAGAGTAAGAAAATATATATACACTTTAGGACTCGGGGTAAAGGGCTCAATAACAATTTATAATTTACAGTTTGATGATTCAAAGTCTCACACACAACCCGTCGAAAGGGGAGGGAGACATGCTGCTTCCAAATAGAGCACATTTCATTCATAATGATGTAAATCCAAGCCCATTATGTATTCATGATTTGAATCCTGGGTTGTGCGAAATCCCAGAAATAAACCCTACACAAAGTGAATCTGTGAACTAAGGTGTAGGTTTATTAGGTTATGTTGTGGTGATCCAAGTGTTGGGGGATTTGTGTTCATACTGGAGTGCAAAATTAAAACCAATGGAAGATCGACAAGAAAAGTTCAAAGCCATCAGGTGCTCAGTTTAGAAAAATGAGAAAAGAAGAGGAGGAGAAACGAGTAAAAGATACAGGTAAGCAGATGTGTCATTGGATAATGGCAGGCCATCCTGAAACAATCAGAATCAGAATACTTTATTAATCCCTAATGAAATTATTTGGGTTATGTGGGTTGGTCCAAGAAGAAATGGTAAAAATAGTAACAGTAACAGACTAAACTCCAAACAATACATTATGTTACAGATTTTAATATTAATTAGTCATTGTCAATTGTTGATTTGTCCTGTTCTCATATGACAAATTATGATGGCAGTTTGGTAGTCGTTTGCATACAATGCTTACTCTCTCTCTTCATATGTGTGTGTGTGTGTGTGTGCAGTGGTGTGTCCAGCGGGGTGGCCTGGGGGGGCACAGGCCACCCCCCCAACCAGACTGGCCACCCCAGGTGCCACCCCAAAGGCAAAACAATAAAATTCAATCAAATATCAAATGTACGATTATGTTTTCACGGTGAAGCTCAGACATCAGAGTGTAAGTGAATGCAGCATCGGCTTCTGCGCTATGTGCATCACGTTAGCAAAGGTAGGAGAGCCAAGCAGGAAACAATTTTTCGGTGAAAGAAAATGAGGACAGAATAAATGTCCCGGTAAGTAATATTAAGTTTGTTGAGTTTAGTAAACTTCGGTGAAATTAGAATACCAAGGAAAAAATAACACTTAAAGAATTATTGCAGCCCTCGAATATTTCTGACAGTATGCTACTGAGGGGAGCTAACATAAGAGTCATGAGTTATAAGATATCATCTAAGTCGTAACATTGCTGTATGGAGCTGCAGACTTGGTTGCAGGCATAGCTGGACTGGCCATCGGGCATACCGGGCATATGCCCGGTGACTTATTTTTTATTTTTTTTTGTAATGGCATGAACAATGAGAGGTGGTGGATTGGCCAGATGCAGGTCGATGTGTAAAAATAACTCAGTTGTTTGGTGGTGGCTATGGCGGGGCTTCCACAGAGACCAGCAGGTGGATGAGGGAAGGGGAGTCAGGAGGAGAGCCCTGAGGCGGCCACCAGTCCGAGTGTCAGGTGAACTGAACTTCAGGTAAGAAGTTATGACTTGCAGTCTATCTGGGTCAGATATAAACCAAGTTTAGGTGGAGTTTATTTTCGTTGTGCTGACTTTTTACCCTCAGTTGCAATAACTCCTACTGCGTTCTAGCCAGCTTGACAGAGTTTTTATACAGCTGGGTGGGTGCTATGATGTTACTGATAGTGAACTTTATTTTATTCATAAGGTTAGTTAGTAGAGTTGCCAACGGCTCCTTAAAAAAAAGGAATGGTCCCTCATTCAGAGAAAATATTACACGTTTCGTATTGAGCCTGAGAAGAGACTCAGTTTGTCCCGGACTTCAGCTACAATGGAAAAAGACACAAAGGAGTTATTCTGTCATTACGCTGCACAGCTGCCTCTTCTCTCATTCTCTCCCCCTCCCTCTGCTGTTGCTACTTCAATCATGAAACTGATCAATGATCAGCTGATCGGCTTTTCTCTCTTGTTTATTTATCTCCCACTTTGCGCCAGAAAGAGGAAACCAGCGGATGTCGCGGTAAACAACAGCAGCACGTTTAAGCACGATCAGCTGTTGTTAGAATTTATTTAATATTACTTTCTAGTATCAGCTGATGTTTGCTGGAGCCACAGCTGTAAACCTGCTGGTCATGATATCGGTTTGGTTATGTGGTGAGAGGGAAACATGAAGATGAAACCAGGAGATGTCCTTACTGAATCATCAGAGCTGAACAGTTGATGGAGAAACAGGTTTACCTTTTAGGTCACATGAATGAGTTGAAGGGAAGTTATGAACTGTTTCTGAGAGACAAATAACACCAGGATCCTTTTCTAAGCAGCTGACAGCTGGTAACTGTGCAGGGGCGGGTCTAGCAAAGTTTTGCCAGGGGGCCAGGTAGGGCATTAACAGGGAAAGGTGGGGAACAAAGAAATACTTTTCTTTCTTATTCTCATTTAAAATATCTCGCTTTTATTAAATAATTATCTAAATCTTACAACCAAAGTTTTTATCTGACGTAAAATGTATAGAAATCATACATATACCAACAAGACAGTGTACATATGGAAAAGATATATATAAATCTTATACAGTTTGTATCTGTCTTGTGTGAAACTTGTATGAAAAGCATACAAGAGTAAAAACAGATATAAGATCCCTTGAAAGATTATATAATGAATCTTGTATGTTTTGGATACTTACTAAAACAATATATGAAAGTAATGAGAAAGTGGCCACTTTCATGAGTAAATCATGTAAGCCTTATATGATTTACTCATGAAAGTGGCCACTTTCATGAGTTAAGTCATATAAGTTTTTACTATTTCTTTTCCATATGGGTCACAACAGCATTTGTTTTCATTCAAAGTCTTTACGGCTTTAATACCTGGTGGGCCGGTCTCTAGTCAAAATGCCCGATTTTTTTGTCCCAGTCCAGCCCTGCAGGTTAATACTGGCAGTGTCACCATGCCTGCTGACTGTATTTCATCATCAGCCAGTGTTGTTCTTTATCAATATTACCAAAGTTTACTACTTGCTTTCAGGTTTCATTCAAATGTTAGTCTTTTCAGTTGTTTCCCCACTTTTTTCCTGTTTCAAAATCAAACACCAGTTTGTGAGAAGATTATCTTCTTTTTTTAACAGGCAGATAAAGTTTTACATTGGAACTGGCTAATTTGTCAATTGTTTATTACAAATGTTCGTATTTTAATATTCAAAAATGTTTTTGCCCAAAACATACGTATGTGCACTACATGTCAGTAAAAATACTATGCAAATATTGATGTCCTTGAATGCTGAGTAAACACTGACAAAGCACTGATTGTATCTCTTGTACTTTATCAACGCAGTATCTAAAAACTTTGCACCGTAGTGGTTAAAATCTCATTCTAATAAGAGTTAAAAGCTCATTCGGTTATTAGGTTTATAGGATTATTGAATTATGGTTAATGGTTGGTAGAATTTTTTTTTTAAACATTATCTGCCAATTACATCTGCCACCCATCTCCAAATCTGTGCCCCTACCTGGCCCCCCCAACAACAATTTTCTAGACACGCCACTGTGTGTGTGTGTGTGTGTGTGTGTCCGTTCATGTTTCTCTGGTGAAATTCAGTATGGTTCCGAGAACAGTTTTATGTTTTATGCTAATGTACAATCCTTAATATGTTTCATGAGTGTGTGTGTGCGTGTGTGTGTGTGTGTGTGTGTGGGGGGGGGGTTATCGGTTTGATTTTATGTGTAAGATAAAAAAAAAAACCTTGATGCAAGAACTAGCAATTATGACTTGGCAGTAACTGTCTGAATGGAATATAAAATAATGATGCTAATCACTCATTATTTTCTTGCGCCGCACCTGCTTCAGTTTTCCTGTAGAGCTGGTTTGTTGAGAAACTGGCAGCTTGTGATCAATGGTGAAAAACCTGCTGCAGGTGTGCCAGCTGCCTTACCTTGCAGGTCAGCAATACGTGAACAGTGAAGTAACTGTGCTTTTACTCAGCTACTGTACCCAAGTGTCTTTAAGCTCAAACATTGATTTTCTGTATTACAGTTCTATACATTTTGCTCTTAATATGATTGTTACACAGCTCAAACAGACAACAAATCATCTAAGCCATTACCATACAACTGATGCTGAAAATCTGTCACACAATGTTGTCACTCTCTGAATTCACCACACCTGCTGTTGTTCAATTGATGCCATTGCCACCCTCTATTTATAACTTAATGATGGGGTGCTACTAATTAAAAATATACCGCATGTTGTTTATCAAGTTTGATCATGTGTCACACACACACCTGACTTACGTACAAGAAGTTTTTGTTCTATTATGGCCTTTCTGTGAAGTAGAAATAATGCAGGTTGTTTATGATGTACTTAATTAAGGGTTTGGCCATTACAGTAATTCTTCAGCTATGTCACCTACACCCCACGACCTAGTTATCTTTCAAATATATTCTTCTTTATTACTATTCCAAACAGAGTAAAGCAGGACTGCTTTACTCTGTTCTGTTTCCATGTTTTGGATGAAACATCTGAAACACTACTGTATGACAAATATGAACTATAAAAGGAACCATTTGGCTGCTGAGGATGAAACTGCAAGGGGAAATAACCTGAACTGTTTTTATCTCCAATTTGAAATGGACACTTACAAAGAATACCTTGATATTCACACTCATTCACAGCTAGGGGGTGTTGTGGAAAATCTTAAATAAAACTGCAACCACCAGGTGAGTGTGTCTTTTAAAGTGAGGTTTATTAAAAAAGAGAGAAACACTGCAGTGGAGAAAACATTCAGGCCAAACACCAAAATGGTTTTCTGAGGAAGGACAACGACCTGGACTCTTTTATAGCTTCCCAAACACTCTCAAACAAAGAACATGCCACAGCAGATCATATATCCCTATACCTTCAGTCCAGCTCATCCTTCACCCCTTTACCACTCTAAGAAAAGTTACAACCACCCATCACCTCCCTTGAGCAGAATGTCTGGATATCTTCAACTAAACAACAGGCCCTCTGTGAAAAGTGCAATAAACATGGGGCGCACTTGTGATAACATTCATGCAGACTACTAAGTGAGAAAGTAATATTACTATTACTAATGTGGTATGGTTAACAGATGTGATTAATTTTGTGTGATAATAAAAATAAATGCACTGCATATTATGTACTTAAATGCACTTTCTCTTAAATCACTTTCCTTGGCTGTGTGATTGCGATCATTTACTCCCTGAAATGCCCACCCCTGTTTTATCTTCATTAAGTATGTTTGTAGGTAACATTCACAAAGGTAGCATGGTTTGGCACTTCATTTTACCCGTCATAGTATGTTTCTAGTTCTTATTAACAGAGGTAGGCTGATTTGGCACTTAATTTTACCCATCAGAGTATTCTTCTGGCTAATATTCACAAAGGCAATACGGTTTGCCACTTAATTTCGTGTTGTGCGCATGCGCAGAAACAACAGGTAGGATGGTTTGTCAGGTAGGATGGATTCCCATTCTCGCTTTGAAGTGAACGACGATGGGAGACATTTTTTTTTCTTCTGCTTACCCCCTCTCTCTCACTTTTTCCTTTTTTTTCTCTCTCTCTCAGTTTTTTCCGTCACGCCACACGTTAGCCTTGTGTTTGCTGAGCAGAGGGGGGAGGGGCGGTAGTTCCACTCGCAGCAGCAGTAGCACACAAACAGAGCAGGAGGGAGAGAGAGAGAGAAAGAAATCCAGGGGCAACAACAAGAGACAACATTGCCACATCAGAAAGGTATAGTAAAGAAAATGAGTGACACCAAGAAAAGAAGCAAAACCTCACCTGAGAACTGTCCACCCATCAGTGCAATGGGAAGATAAAACACAGTCGTTGAGTGTGATATTAATGAAGGTGACAGTGTGCGTACTGCAACTGTTGCTGCTGCACGCACATACACACAAATGTGTATATATATATATATATATATATATATATATATATATATATATATATATATATATATATATATATATATATATATATATATATATATATATATGTATGGAAGGAAAGATCGCAAATTTTGTCACGAAGGAAAGAAGGATGGAAGGAAAGATCGCAAGCTTTGTCACAAAGGAAAGAACGATGGTAGGAAGGAAAGATCACAAGCTTTGTCACAAAGGAAAGAACGATGGAAGGACGGATCACAAGCTTTGTCACAAAGGAAAGAACGATGGAAGGAAAGATCACAAGCTTTGTCACAAAGGAAAGAAGGATGGAAGGAAGGAAAGATCACAAACTTTGTCACACAAAGCTTGTGATCTTGTGTCTGGCATCTGGTGTCTTTTTTGTCATGTTGATACAGGCCTGAGTATATAAATAAAGTGTAAATCGGCTGTGTAAATTGCTTAGGTTGATTATAACTGCGTGTGCTGTGAAAAAGATTTAATACAGAAGCTGTGGTTTGTGAGAATTTGTGAAGTGCATGAGAGCGGCCGCGCGCTTTCTCTGTTGCTGAGAGAAAGAAAAGGTGGGGGTCGAGCGAGTGAGTGAGTGTGTGTGTGAAGTTTATTTTTGACTCATTATATAGAGTGGGCTATTTCATTTATGTTTTCTCCCTATTAAGAGTGGGAGAAGTGCGGGCATAGTGGCCTTTTATGTCTGTTTTTAAACTTTATAATTGCTGGATGAAGTGCTGTGAGAGTGAATTTTTGCTGGCTTTGCGTGCTTAAATTGTTGCAGTGGCCTATTGAGGAGTTTTGTGTTTTTTAGGAGAGCTACTGTAACTCTGAGTCTGTGGAAGAGAGACAGAGTGTGTGTGTGTGTGTGTGTGTGTGTGTGTGTGTGTGTGTCTGTGCGGCGGCGTACAGAGCTTAGAGGAAGTGAAGCTCAAGCAGTCAGGGCGCTTCTGACTGTAAAACGGGAAGTATAGTGAACTAACCTAAAGGGAGGAGCTCGAGAGCGGCCATTTTGCGTGGGTGAGGTTAATTACAGGATGGTTGACAGCGAGAGGGCGACCCCCAGTGGGGAGAAGAAGTACAAGCCACTTAAGGACCAGATTCAACAACTTAAGAAGGCCATCAGAATTACCTCTGAGGGAACTCCTAAGGAGATTGCCCGGGAGTGTAAGGTCATGGAGGATGAGGTGAAGAAATTATGTGAGGATCAACAAAAAACCTTGGAAGACAGAGTACCCCTCCATCGGATTTTCCAAATTGGAGGAGGAAAATGTGAGAAGAGGATGAAGGAACTGGAAGAGGAGTCTCTGGGACGCTCGGTGAGCAGAAAAGTGAAAGCAGAAAAGAAAATAGTTGGGGTGTGATACTTATAGACATGATGACCATGGTGACATGCGTCACTACAGATGAAAAACAACATGCATGTTCCAGTAATTCTATCTCAGGAGATATTCCAAAAAGAACAGTTCATTCCGATGTTCCTCCACCTAACAGATGCATCCTGTTATTACACTCTTACACTGGACTTATCAGAACTAAACTGTCACGTATGCAGGTACACAGCCTTTGCAATCAGTTCCCTCAGGCAGACTATGTGTCTGTGTTGTGACCTTAGCGCCTGACCCCCCTCTACGTCCTCTGTTACCAGGCAAACTTCAATGCAGGAGGCTGCTGAATGCACACAGGCAATATGTAGTAAATTATACGATAAACATGTAGGCAGACATCGCGCTGCCCGTAGCTTCAAACCATTAATTAACTTGACCGAGCTTCAACCCTTTAATTATGCAATATGTGTATAACATGATTACAGTTGCACCTGCAATGAAAGATTATGTGCTTATGCTAACACCTGAAATACAGACTTTAATATAACCTCACCAGTTTCAATATGTGTCAATGAAAGATTACAATGATAAATCATAAATGATGCAACAGTAATATTGATTATGAATAGTCACAGATTATGAATGTAAAATAATGTTTCGTCTCGACACAAAGCTTGTGATCTTTCCTTCCATCCTTCTTTCCTTTGTGACAAAGCTTGTGATCTTTCCTTCCATCCTTCTTTCCTTTGTGACAAAGCTTGTGATCTTTCCTTCCATCCTTCATTCCTTTGTGACAAAGCTTGTGATCTTTCCTTCCTTCCATCGTTCTTTCCTTTGTGACAAAGCTTGTGATCTTTCCTTCCATCCTTCTTTCCTTTGTGACAAAATAGGAAAGCTTTGTCAGAAAGGAAAGAAGGATGGAAGGAAAGATCACAAGCTTTGTCACAAAGGAAAGAAGGATGGAAGGAAGGAAAGATCACAAACTTTGTCACAAACCAAAGAATGATGGAAGGAAAGATCACAAGCTTTGTCAGAAAGGAAAGAAGGATGGAAGGAAAGATCACAAGCTTTGTCACAAAGGAAAGAAGGATGGAAGGAAGGAAAGATCACAAACTTTGTCACAAACCAAAGAATGATGGAAGGAAAGATCACAAGCTTTGTCACAACGGAAAGAAGGATGGAAGGAAAGATCACAAGCTTTGTCACAAAGGAAAGAAGGATGGAAGGAAAGATCACAAGCTTTGTCACAACGGAAAGAAGGATGGAAGGAAAGATCACAAGCTTTGTCACAAAGGAAAGAAGGATGGAAGGAAAGATCACAAGATTGGTCACAATGGAAAGAAGGATGGAAGGAAAGATCACAAGCTTTGTCACAAAGGAAAGAAGGATGGAATGTAGGAAAGATCACAAGCCTTGTCACAAAGGAAAGAAGGATTGAAGGAAAGATCCCAAGCTTTGTCACAAAGGAAAGAAGGATGGAAGGAAAGATCACAAGCTTTGTCACAAAGGAAAGAAGGATGGAAGGAAGGAAAGATCACAAGCTTTGTCACAAAGGAAAGAAGGATGGAAGGAAGGAAAGATCACAAGCTTTGTCACAAAGGAAAGAAGGATGGAAGGAAGGAAAGATCACAAGCTTTGTCACAAACGAAAGAAGGATGGAAGGAAAGATGACAAGCTTTGTCACAAAGGAAAGAAGGATGGAAGGAAAGATCACAAACTTTGTCACAAAGGAAAGAAGGATGGAAGGAAAGATCACAAGCTTTGTAACAAAGGAAAGAAGGATGGAAGGAAAGATCGCAAGCTTTGTGACAAAGGAAAGAAGGATGGAAGGAAAGATCAGAAGCTTTGTCACAAAGGAAAGAAGGATGGATGGAAAGATCAGAAGCTTTGTCACACGGGAAAGAAGGATGGATAGAAAGATCAGAAGCTTTGTCACAAAGGAAAGAAGGATGGAAGGAAAGGTCACAGGCTTTGTCACAAAGGAAAGAAACAATGGAAGGAAGGAAAGATGACAAGCTTTGTCACAAAGGAAAGAAACAATGGAAGGAAGGAAAGATGACAAGCTTTGTCACAAAGGAAAGAAGGATGGTAGGAAAGATGACAAGCTTTGTCACAACGGAAAGAAGGACGGAAGGAAAGATCACAAGCTTTGTCACAAAGGAAATAAGGATGGAAGGAAAGATCACAAGCTTTGTCACAAAGGAAAGAAGGATGGAAGGAAAGATCACAAGCTTTGTCACAAAGGAAAGAAGAATGGAAGGAAAGATGACAAGCTTTGTCACAATGGAAAGAAGGATGGAGGGAAAGATGACAAGCTTTGTCACAAAGGAAAGAAGGATGGAAGGAAAGATCACAAGCTTTGTCACAAAGGAAAGAAGGATGGAAGGAAGGAAAGATCACAAGCTTTGTCACACAGTAAACAAACGATGGAAGGAAAGATCACAAGCTTTGTCACAAAGGAAAGAAGCATCGAAGGAAAGATCACAAGCTTTGTCAAAAACAAAAGAGGATGGAAGGAAGGAAGGAAGGAAATATCACAAGTTTTGTCACAAAGGAAAGAAGGATGGAAGGAAAGATCACAAGCTTTGTCACAAAGGAAAGAAGGATGGAAGGAAAGATCATAAGCTTTGTCACAAAGGAAAGAAGGATGGAAGGAAAGATCACAAGCTTTGTGACAAAAGAAGGAGGATGGAAGGAAGGAAAGATCACAAGCTTTGTCACAAAAGAAAGAAGGATGGAAGGAAAGATCACAAGCTTTGTCACAAAGGAAAGAGGATGGAAGGAAGGAAGGAAATATCACAAGCTTTGTCACAAAGGAAAGAAGGATGGAAGGAAAGATCACAAGCTTTGTCACAAAGGAAAGAAGGATGGAAGGAAAGATCACAAGCTTTGTCACAAAGGAAAGAAGGACGGAAGGAAAGATCACAAGCTTTGTCAAAAACGAAAGAAGGATGGAAGGAATGAAAGATCATAAGCGTTGTCAAAAAGGAAAGGAGGATGGAAGGAAGGAAAGATCACAAGCTTTGTCACAAAGGAAAGAAGGATGGAAGGAAAGATCACAAGCTTTGTCACAAAGGAAAGAAGGACGGAAGGAAAGATCACAAGCTTTGTCAAAAACGAAAGAAGGATGGAAGGAATGAAAGATCATAAGCGTTGTCAAAAAGGAAAGGAGGATGGAAGGAAGGAAAGATCACAAGCTTTGTCACAAAGGAAAGAAGGATGGAAGGAAAGATAACAAGCTTTGTCACAAAGGAAAGAAGGATGGATGGAAAGATCACAAGCTTTGTCACAAAGGAAAGAGGATGGAA
The DNA here is from genome assembly GCF_963969265.1 of Rhamphochromis sp. 'chilingali'. Classification (NCBI taxonomy): domain Eukaryota; kingdom Metazoa; phylum Chordata; class Actinopteri; order Cichliformes; family Cichlidae; genus Rhamphochromis; species Rhamphochromis sp. 'chilingali'. The sequence goes on from NC_137934.1 coordinate 27,343,617, forward strand.
GGAAGGAAAGATCACAAGCTTTTTAACAAAGGAAAGAAGGATGGAAGGAAAGATCACAAGCTTTGTCACAAAGGAAAGATGCATGGGAGGAAAGATCACAAGCTTTGTCACAAAGGAAAGATGCATGGGAGGAAAGATCACAAGCTTTGTCACAAAGGAAAGAAGGATGGAAGGAAAGATCACAAGCTTTGTCACAAAGGAAAGAAGGATGGAAGGAAAGATCACAAGTTTTGTCACAAAGGGAAGAAAGAAAGAAAGAAAGATCACAAGCTTTGTCACAAAGGGAAGAAAGAAAGAAAGATTACAAGTTTTGTCACAAAGTGTCATGGTCCTGGGTCGTTGACCCAGCGTTTTGTGATTATTTTCCTCTGTTCTAGTTATTCTGTGTCCTCCTCCCTTGTGTCCGGTTCGGGTCCTAGATTTCCTGTTTTGTTCTGAAAGTCTGTGTCTGTTGTCATTGTGTTCAGCTTGTCTCCTCCGGTCCTCGTGTGTATTAGGTTCAGCTGTTCTTCCCTCCTGTGTGTCTGTGAACGTTCTCAGTCATCCAGGTCATCGTAGTCAAAGGAGCTTGCAAAGAAAAGCGTCAGGACTTCTTTAAGTTGTTTGAAGACGTTTCACCTCTCATCCGAGAAGCTTCTTCAGTTCTAAGGTCAAATGGTGGAGAGTCCCAGATATAAACCTAGTGGGAGTAACCCCCCAATGAGGGACAAAAGGACCCCCTGATGATCCTCTAATCGCCACACCTTGGCTCAGGCGATTAGAGGATCGCGCCGTTGGCGCGTCACCCCACAGCCGGAGATTAGGACTTCTGAGTTGCCGGCTGTGGTGAGTGCAAAAGACACTCTGTCGGTTTCGCCAGATCTTGTTACTGTTTATACCGGGGCAGTGTTTGTTGAGTTAGCTTCCCAGCCAGAAGCTCAGTTAGCTGCCCAGCCTTCACCTCCATCACATTCAGCCTCACTACCCATAGCCCAGTTACAGTCACAGCCAGACTTATTAGACACTATGTTACAGTCCATAGCCCAGTCAATAGCTCAGTTGTTAGAAGACTCATCAGCCTTATTATCAGCTCAGCCACCTATTCAGCCATCATCTTCACCAACTCCTCCTGTACAACAAGTTAAGTCCATCCAACCCGAAAAGAACTATTTTTCATCTGTTTATTTCAAGCAGAGAGACAAACCACACAATATTGAAAACATTCCTCAAGAGCTGGCCAGTTCTGAGACTGAGACACACTCCAGGGCCTCCCCAGAGGCTGGGTTTCAGCCCCCAGCCCACTCTGGACCCCTGGAGGTTAAGAAGCCAGCTGAGGACTGCACCCGGCTATCGCTGCCTGAGCTGAGTCAATGCTCTGTGCAGCTGCAGTCTGCTTTGTGTTTGCCAGAGGCCCGTGCGCCTGCTGGTTCTGACCTGTTCCTGCCAGAGGCCCGTGTGCCTGCTGGTTCTGACCTGTTCCTGCCAGAGGCCCGTGCGCCTGCTGGTTCTGACCTGTTCCTGCCAGAGGCCCATGCGCTTGCTGGTTTTGTCCTGTGTGTTCCAGGGGCCCCGGTGCCCACTGGTCCAGAGACTGTTTTCGCTGGAGGACTCGAGGAGCCCGTCCAGCCTCCTGCTTCGCCAGCTGGAGGGCCCGAGGAGCCCGGCCAGCTTCCTGCCTCGTCAGCTGGAGGGCCCGAGGAGCCCGTCCAGCTTCCTGCCTCGTCAGCTGGAGGTTCAGGGGAACCTAGCCAGCTTCCTGCCTCGTCAGCTGGAGGGCCCGAGGAGCCCGTCCATTTTCCTGCCTCGTCAGCTGGTTCAGGGGAACCTAGCCAGCTTCCTGCCTCGTCAGCTGGAGGGCCCGAGGAGCCAGTCCAGCTTCCTGCCACGTCAGCTGGAGGTTCAGGGGAACCTAGCCAGCTTCCTGCCTCGTCAGCTGGAGGGCCCGAGGAGCCTGTCCAGCTTCCTGCCTCGTCAGCTGGAGGTTCAGGGGAACCTAGCCAGCTTCCTGCCTCGTCAGCTGGAGGGCCCGAGGAGCCAGTCCAGCTTCCTGCCTCGTCAGCTGGAGGTTCAGGGGAACCTAGCCAGCTTCCTGCCTCGCCAGCTGGAGGGCCCGAGGAGCCCGTCCAGCTTCCTGCCTCGTCAGCTGGAGGTTCAGGGGAACCTAGCCAGCTTCCTGCTTCGTCAGCTGGAGGGCCCGAGGAGCCCGTCCAGCCGCCTGCTGCAGCTTCATCATCTTCGCCTGGCCCGGCTCCAGCATCATCAGCTTCGCCTAGCCCGGCTCCAGCATCATCAGCCTCACCTGGTCCGGCTCTGCTTCTGCCTCGCCTGGTCCAGCCTCTGCTTCTGCCTCGTGTGGTACTGCGGGGGCCACACCACCATCGCGTCCCGGAGTGCCGCCTCGACATCAGCGGTCGTCTGCCGGGCCGCTAGTTGGGCGTCATCGTCGACATGGACGACCTCCCAGACGCCGCCGTTGCCGTCCGCACGGTCGGTCGCCTGAACGGTTTCCCCGTCGCCGCCGCTGCCGTGTGCACGGTCAGCCCCCTGAACTGTTTCCACTTCGCCACCACTGCCTTCCGCGCAGTCGGCTTTTGGATCTGTGTCGCCAACGTGGCCGGCCTCAGAAGATGAATTGTCCTGGTCTTCTGAGTTGTCAGCCTCCGGGCCGGCCTCCTGAACTGTGTTTTGTTCTTGTACTCCAGCATGTGTGTTTTTGTTTTGGACAATTCCCTCGGCTCGCTGGATCTTGTTTTGTTCGGTGTTGGGTTAGGGTTAGAAAGATCACAAGTTTTGTCACAAAGGGAAGAAAGGAAGAAAGAAAGATCACAAGCTTTGTCACAAAGGGAAGAAAGAAAGAAAGATCACGTTTTGTCACAAAGGGAAGGAAGAAAGAAAGATCACAAGTTTTGTCACAAAGGGAAGAAAACAAAACTGTCACATGAATATAGGGCTGAAGTACAAATGGCCATCTATAACAGAACATACCACATTCTTAAAACATTACTGAGAAGATATATCTGTTAAATTATTCATCAATGAGTAAAACCGAAACTCTGCTTTTATATATAGAAAATTTTGCTTGACCCACCACAAAATTTAGCAGATTCCACTTTGAAGCCTCCTTTTTTTGTATAGCCAGCACCAAACAGAAATGCCAATGGAGACCAACCCCATCCACATTTTTCAAAGACATGCTCTAACATAACAAACAGTGGTTCAAGGCATTTACATTCAAGAAATGTGAAAAACAGTTTCTGTTTCCTGTTCTGTTTTCTGTTACCAGCTGTCAGCTACTTACAAAAGGATCCTGGTGTTATTTCTCAGAAACAGTTCATAACTTCCCATCAACTCATTCATGTCACCTAAAAGCTAAACCTGTTTCTCCATCACCTGTTCATCTCTGATGATTCAGTGAGGACATCTGGTTTCATCTTCATGTTTCCCTCTCACCAGATAACGAAACCAATATCATGACCAGCAGCTTTTATGGCTGTGGCTCCAGCAAACATCCGCTGATACTAGAAATTAATATTAAATAAATTCTAACAACAGCTCATCAAGCTGAATAACTCCAGCTTGTGTCTTTTTCGATTCTAGCTCGAGCACGGGACAAACTATTCCTTTTCAGCTCAATATGTAATATTTTCGCTGAATACGGGACGATTCCATTTTTTAAGGGACGGTTGGCAACTCTAATAACTAACCTTATGAATAAAATAAAGTTCACTATCAGTAACATCATAGCACCCACTCAGCTGTATAGAAACTCCGTCATGCTAGCTAGTACCCAGTACGAGTTAGTAACTGACTATAAAAAGGCAGCACAACAAAAATAAACTACACATAAACTTGGTTTATATCTGAAAAAAAAAAAATCATCAGCCCATAAACATGAAAAATTATCATCGGCCCACCGGGCAAGTGCCCGGTATGCCCAATGGCCAGTTCAGCTATGGTTGTGCCATCAGTTAACCCAGCTGGCACGGGTTGCTGACCCCTGCTGTAGTGTCTTCTGTGTTTACGTTCACCTTCCCATGTGTATGCGTTTCTCTCTCGCCCCTCTGCATGTCTTAGGTTGGCATCTTTATGTTTCCTTTTTTATTTTGACAGACTTGTGTTCCATGTTCAATGTTTTTAGTTTTGCTTCCCCTGTGGCGTCAAGTTCATTTGTATCAGCTGTGTTCCCCATGTGTTTCTGGTCATTGGTTATTTTCACACCATGTCTCCAGGTTTCCACACTGGTTTTCATGTTTAAAGTTGTCACGTTTATTATCTAGTTTTCCCAGTTTAGGTTCAGTTTAGTGTCAGATTCTTTTGCCTCACCCACAATAAACAGTTCTTCTCGTTAAGATTTCTGTTGTGTCCACATTTCATTTGTCTGCATTTGTTATACTACTCTCCACACCATCTGCCAGAGCAGACTGTGCCATGGCCTCATGACATCATTAAAATGTAAAAAGTGGCATACAGTTTTAAGTCCAAACTTTTAACACAAGTTGAAATGGAGACTCATAGCTGCAGCTGAGGGTAAATAACAGTCACCTTCATTCCATTTCCAGAGTGTGCTCTGGCACAATCATATGCATTGGTTGCTAAAGAAAACAAGAAATAAGAGCCACCCCTGATCACTAGGTAACATAGATCAGATTATCATCATCATCATCATCGTTTATTTGTATAGCACTTTACGAACACACCAGGCAGACCAAAGTGCTGAACAACACAGATCAAAACAACAACCAAATTAAAAATACCATAAAATCATTACATACAATAAAATAAATAAGAAGGTGTCAGTTTCCTACAGAGTTAAAAGCCAGGGAATAAAAATAGGTTTTCAATCTGGACTTAAAGACCTGCACTGTCTAATTTGGAGGGGAAGGTTATTCCAGAGCATCGGAGCCGCAATTGAAAAGGCACGGTCTCCTCTGCATTTCAGCCGCGACTTAGGGACCGACAGCAGCAACTGCTCAGCTGAACGGAGCGAGTGAGGAGGAACATGTGGCTTCAGCAAATCAGATAAATAGACAGGAGCCAGACCATTTAAAGATTTAAAAACCAATAAAAGGACTTTAAAAAGGACTTCACTAAAATCTTCAACCTTTCCTTGTCATCAAACACCGTCCCGCCCTGCCTCAAAACCTCCACCATCATCCCCATCGCCAAGAAGACAGCTGTGGCCAGCCCAAATGACTACAGGCCTGTTGCACTTACGCCTGTAGTGATGAAGTGCTTTGAGAGACTGGTCTGTCAGCACATCAGGGCCGGTCTGCCTCCCACTCTGGACCCCCACCAATTTGCCTACAGGACAAATCGTTCCACCGAGGACGCTATCACCATAGCGCTCCACACTGCGCTGAGTCACCTGGAGCACCGAGGAAGCTATGTGAGAATGCTCTTTCTGGACTTCAGCTCAGCATTCAATCATATCATCCCGGAGATCCTGGTCCAGAAACTGTCTCACCTGGGACTCTCCACCCCCATCTGCCTCTGGATCAAGGACTTCCTGACAAATAGACCACAGTCTGTCAGACTCGGCCCCCACCGGTCCAGCACCATCACACTCAGCACCGGGTCTCCACAAGGATGTGTTTTGAGTCCCCTCCTGTTTACGCTCTACACATCCGACTGCTCCCCTACCCATCTCTCAAACACCATCATAAAGTTCGCAGATGACACCACAGTGGTTGGACTCATCTCAAGGGGGGATGAGTCGGACTACAGAGATGAGGTCAACAGACTGACTGAGTGGTGTTCAGTTAACAACCTCCAACTGAACACCACGAAAACTAAAGAACTTATCTTGGACTTCAGGAAGGGCAGAGCAGACCCGGCCCCACTTTACATTCACGGGAGCTGTGTGGAGAGGGTACACTCCATGAGGTTTCTGGGCGTGCAGATATCTGATGACCTCTCCTGGACTGCAAATACTACAGCGGTGGTTAAAAAGGCCCAGCAGCGTCTCCACTTTCTGAGAGTGCTCAGGAGGAACAACCTGGAGGAGAGGCTGCTGGTGACATTTTACAGAGCCACCATAGAGAGCATCCTAACGTACGGCATAACAACATGGTATGCAGGGTGCTCAGCTGCAGACAGGAAAGTACTGCAGAGGGTCATCAACACAGCCCAGAAGATCACTGGCTGCTCTCTGCCCAGCCTGGAGGTCACTGCAAACTCTCGGTACCTCAGCAGAGCTGGCAATATCATCAAGGACCACTCTCACCCCAGCAACCAACTGTTTGAACTATTACCGTCAGGCCGACGGTACAGGTCACATAAAACCAGGACAAACAGATTCAGGGATAGCTTCTTTCCCAGAGCTATCATCGTAGTAAATAAGCACAAAAACAATTGAACCTATTCCATACCGTCACTGTCATTATATTATGCTGCTATTCATACTGTCATCATATTAATGCTGCTATCCTGTATATATTGTACATACTATTGTTTGAGTACTTACGATTGTTTTGTTTTTTTTTGTACTTTTTATATTTTACATTTATATTTATTATTGAAACTTGCACCAAGGGAGTGGCACTCCAATTTCGTTGTACTCTGTACAATGACAATAAAGGCTATTCTATTCTATTCTATTCTATTCTATTCTATTCTAAAACGAATCCTAAATTCAATGGGAAGCCAATGCAAGGAAGCCAGAACCGGAGTGATGTGATCGAATTTCCTACTACCAGTTAAAAATCGCGCCGCCGCATTTTGCACTAACTGCAGGCGTGACAAGGTGCCCGACCCGACCCCTATTAAAAGGGAATTACAATAGTCCAGACGTGAGGTGATAAAAGCATGAATAAGAGTTTCCAAATTGTGTTTGGAAAGGAAAAGCTTAACCTTCGACAGGCATCTGAGGTGATAAAAAGCTGATTTCACCACCCCATTTACATGACCTTCAAAAGTAAGCGCAGAATCAAGTTTAACACCAAGATTAGTGATTGAACTTTTCAGATGAGAGGTCAAATCACCAAAATCAACATCTGGAGAATCAGTAGAACGATGCGGGCCATATAAAATTTGCTTCAGTTTTGCGACCATTAAAATTCAAAAAATGATTTGCCATCCATAATTTAATATCGCTAAGACAGTCAAGCAGTGATTGACCTGGGGAGGTATCCAAATGACTAAAAGGTAAGTAAAGCTGACAGTCATCGGCATACAAATGAAATGACACTCCGTGTTTACGAAAAATCGCACCAAGGGGGAGTAAATACAGCGAGAAAAATAATGGCCCAAGGCTAGATCCCTGGGGCACACCCCAAAGCAGAGGGGCCACAGAGGAAGCGGCCAGCTCCAGCTTGACACAAAAACTCCTTTTGGAAAGATATGATTTTATCCATGACAATGCCAGATCAGAAATTCCCACACAGTGATGTAAGCGGGAGATCAGCAGGTCGTGGTCCACTGTGTCAAATGCAGCTGTCATATTCAATAACACAAGCACAGCATATTTACCACGATCAGTAGCAACAAGGTTGTCATTCATAACTTTAACAAGAGCTGTCTCCGTACTGTGAAAGGGCTTAAAACCAGATTTCAGACAATTGCGAGTCGCTCAAATAATCCAACAGTTGGGTATGTACAATCCTCTCCAAGATCTTGCTTAAAAAGGGAAGTTTGGAGATAGGTCTAAAATTTGACATAGTAGAACTATCAAGGCCAGGTTTCTTAAGTAAGGGGTGTATGACTGCATGTTTAAACGCACTAGGAACTTGACCGGTTAACAGACTAGTATTGATAATTTTCAGGATATAAGGTCCAATGATGGGAAATACTTTTTGGAGAAAACGGGGAGTAACAACATCATTCGGGGAGCCACAGGGCTTAGCATGTAGCACCAACTCCTCTAAGTCACGCAGAGAAATCAGTGCAAAAGCAGGGAATAGGCTTGAGCAAGGAGCATGCATGGCCGGATCGACAATAGGTGGAATCAGAGGCCTCAGGCTAGCCTCAGAGGACGGCAAAAGGTTGTGACCCTCCAAGTTAAGTACAGAATTAATCGTATTGTATAAAACACAAGGGTTGTGAGAGTTGGCCGAAATAAGTTGGGAAAAGTAGGAGTGTTTATCGGCCTTAACTGCCCTCTGATAAGTTTTCCAACTAATCTTTAGGGCTTCCAGGGTGTTACATCCCCCAGGAGGATGTCTCTTCTCCCTATTAACCCTTTGTTTTGTCCAGGCTCCACCTCCTCTGTCCTGATTGGATGTTGCGCAGAGTCCGGCTAATTGGTAATCAGCAGAGCACTACTTAAGGCCTGTGGAGCTGTGCTTCTGTGCCCTCTGGCCATTTTGGTTGCCATACTTGTGCAGGCTTGCATGCCTTTGTATTTTGTGTGAGCATTGTTGTTTCATGTTCAGACTGCTTGTAGGGGAGAGCTGCCTTTTGTTTTGACACCCTGTTTTCTCCTGTTTATGTGTTGTTAGGTAGGTTATGGTTATAGGTTGTATATTTTGTTTCCTTGGAGTTAGGTAAGTTTCTTTTATTTCTACGTCAGGGATGTTTTGTTTGTTATGTTGGCCTTGGCTCTCCCTGACGTTACACCTCGGTCTGAACCCCATCACCAGTGTTAAATAAACCTTTTAAAATTACCATCTTGGCTCCTCCTTCTCTATCCACATTTATGTTCGTCCCTTCAACCCCCTAGACTAGCCAGGGGACGTAACACAGGGAGACATGCAATCTGTCTTTTTTCCACTGTCTTTCACATTTCCTACATTGTCTTCTAATAGCTCGGGTACGCTCTGTTAACCAAGGACTAGTCTTAGATTTACATTTTCTTAGTCTCAAAGGGGCAACAACATCAAGCACAGATTTACAAGCAAAGTCAAAATACAAAAGTAGGTCATCTGCAGTGGGCAACTCAGGGGCATAAGACATAAATTTGTCAAACAGTATAGAAAACCGTTCATCAGAATCCGAGCCAAAGGCACGATAACATCGAGCAGGTGCAGCCTGATTTGCAAAAGCGTTAGAAAGAGCAATATCAAATAAGATAGGCATATGATCAGAAAATACTTCATCTTCAACCCGTACATTGCAAACAGATAAACCATGAGATAAAACTAAGTCCAGTGTGTGACCACGTTCTTGAGTGGCACCACTAACAAATTGGACAAAATTAAAAGAGTTCACTAAGTCCAGAAAGTCCTTGGCCAGGGGCTTCCCCCCTTCTGATAAGAACACCTTGTTATATTTCAGCGGGCGATAAACAATCGCACATAACAACGAAGGCAAGTGGCCCAGTTTACATAAACAGAGTTCAAAACTGGTGTAGCGAGACGAAGGGAAAAGCTGCTTCAAGTCCAAGTGAGCCTTAAAAACAACAGCAAGCCCTCCTCCGCGACCAGAAGCTCTCGGAACATTAAAAAAGGTACAGTCAGCGGGTACTAGTTCAATGAAAGCGCTTAACTCACTGGGAGAAATCCAGGTTTCAGTCAGGAAGAGTAAATCCAGAACACGAGATGGAAAAAAATCCTTCAATATGAAGGTCTTGTTGGCCACCGACCTGGTATTTATTAGACCCAGCCTGAGAGGGACTGGGTCCAAAACTTCCGAGGTATTAGCAACCAGATCCACCGGTCGAAGATTTTTCTTGTCAACTCCGCGCCAGCGCATATGCCGTAGAGGAGAGAGTTTTGCTGGACCATTTTCGAAAGACCCAACAACAGCGGCGGATGCAGCGGAGCTCATGGGGAAAATGAGAAATCCAGGTTTTCAGCTTCACAAGACGACCTCCACGGTTACCCCGTCTCCTGCGTCGCTTCCGCAGATCCGGTGACGGTGGTAGGGAACGCCAGTACGGTGGTATTGGTTCCAGTTAGGGAGGAAAAAATCCTTGGCTGTCATATTCAGGCCGGTCAGACATCCGGATGGATAAACCTATTTCCAATAATGTCTGGCGATCATAGGAAAAAGTACAACACACATGTAACACAAAGTTAACTAAAAACAATAAAACAAAACAAATAAAGGAGAGCGATAGACGGCGTGCCGAACACACAGGCGCCATCTTGAAATTAACCTCAGTTGGTCTTAAAAAAATTAGAGAGAGAGAAATGCAGAAAGAAAAGCACAAACGGAAATAAATGAACATATAACTAAAAGAAATTGTGCTTCTTTATTTTATTTCCAAAGCATGCTTTGTTATTATTACAAGGATTCATTTTTATCACCTACTCAGTATTAAATAAATCCCATGCATTTGGATACATGTAAATGTATATATTATATCTATAAAAAAAATAATGTTCAATGTTCTGGACAAAATTGACATAATTGTCCATCATGTCAACAAACAAAGAAGTCTTACATACTTGTCCCAAGTCAGCTTCAACAAGACTCTATTGCCTTTTTTTTATGGACTTCCGTTTAACAGTGATTTGTTAACACAATGTAAATCTCCAAAAAGCTATTGAGTCTTGTTGAAGCATCATATGTTCTTTTGTTTATTTTTGTTTTATTCGGGACTTTAATGAAAAGTAAAGAGAAGGAGTCCAAGCAGCAGATGGATCATTCCCAGTCTGATAGAACAAGCATCACTTTTGGTGGTAGAGGCAGTGGTTGCAGTTGATGTAGCAGTTATAGCTGTAATGGCGGCGGAGGTTGTAGTTGGGGTAGTGGTTGTAATCGTAGTTGGGGTAGTGGTTGTAGTTGTAGTTGGGACGGTGGTTGTAGTTGTGGCGGTGGTTGTAGTTGTGGTGGTGGTTGTAGTTGCGGGGGTGGTAGTAGTTGCGGGGGTGGTTGTAGTTGTTGTTAGGGTGGTGGTTGAAGTTGCGGCGGTGGTTGTGGTTGTAGTTGGGATGGTGGTTGTAGTTGCGGCGGTGGTTGTTGTTGGGGCAGTGGTGGTGGTTGTAGTTGGGGCAGTGGTGGTGGTTGTAGTTGGGGCATTGGTGGTTGTTGTGGTCGCGGCAGTGGTTGTAGTTGTGGCGGTGGTTGTAGCTGGGACAGTGGTTGTGGTTGTTGTTGGGGTGGTGGTTGTAGATGCAGCGGTGGTTGTGGTTGTAGTTGCAGCGGTGGTTGTAGTTGTGGGCATGGTTGTGGTTGATGTAGCAGTTGTAGCATTTGTAGCTGTAATGGCGGCGGTGGTTGTAGTTGGGGGAGTGGTTGTGGGTGTAGTTTTACTGGTTGTAGTTGGGGGGATTGTTGTAGTGGTGGTTGTAGTTGTGGCAGTGGTTGTAGATGTTGTTGGGGTGGTGGTTGCAGTTCCGGCGGTGGTTGTGGTTGTAGTTGCTGCGGTGGTTGTAGTTGTGGCAGTGGTTGTAGTTGTAGTTGTGGCGGTGGTTGTAGTTGTAGTTGGGGTGGTGGTTGTAGTTGTGGCAGTGGTTGTAGTTGTAGTTGTGATGGTGGTTGTAGTTGGGGTGGTGGTTGTAGTTGTAGTTGGGGGGATGGTTGTAGTTGGGGCGGCAGTTGTAGTTGGTGCTGCAGAACAGGCAACACCTGATACTGTACCAATGCTCTGCATGAAAGGTAGAGAACCCAGGCTTGAAGCAGCTGCACACAGGTTTGCAGATGCGCAACCGTAACCTGGATACGTGCTGGTGCTGCTTTTGACTGCAGATGAAAAAGAAGAATTTCAGGAAATGTTTTAAATTGGCTACTTTCCAGGAAGCTTAATATATTTCATGCAAAAAACAACTTAACAGCTTTTTAAAACATTTATGTGTTTGTCTGACTTCCAGGCTTGAAATTTAAAATCTTATTACAGTAACTTTCACACCCAAGGATAACATTTAGTATAAATTAGGGTAAAAGTTTCCGCTCTTTTTATATGTCAGATGTATTACAAAAGAATTTGAAATCATCTTTGATAGAAAACCGATGACACAACTGATACAACATAAAGACTCACTGATTGATTGGAAGCATTGGTTCTCCACTCCCTGACACTGTAATGTGGAGGAGCACTGACCAGTGGAAGGGTCACAAAAGTTGCATACCCCACCATTATTTGACTGAGAAGCAGGATCTGAAACAGAAAAGAAGATGATTTCATTTCAGAACAGAGACCCTTAGAACATCAGATTATTGTCTTTATCTCTTTATATTATTCTTTTGTCTTCAATGAGCAACATAGTATTTAACTTACTTGGCAGAGTTGCTGAGTTGCAGTTATCTGTGTTGCAGCATTGAGCAGAAGCAAGAGCACTTTGAAAACCCAGGTCGACTGAAAATGTCTGAGAAGTTACGGCTGGACATACGGAGGAAGATGCACATGCCTTGTAGATTTGTGTTGTCGTAGTTCCAGATAAAGTAGCTACAAAGGCAAAGTTATGGGCAGAAATCTGTGCCATCAGAAACTGAATTTGAATAAGTTAAATTTGAATTTGAATTGCTCCAATTGAATCTGAATTGTAACTTGAATAAATGCTTTTGAAAACTGAATTTGAATTAGTCTAATTTGAAATTGAATTTATGGTTTGAAAATGATCATCACTAAATTGAAATTGAATTTTATATTTTGAAAATGAATTGATTTGCTTTGAAACTGCATTTTATCCTTTAAAAATTCAGCTCTCGAATAATTTCAGTTTCACTTCTCACCATTCAGTTTCAGGTCTACAATTCAATTTCAGGTCCAAAATTCAGTTTTTTGGAACTTACATCCGGTTCCGGTTCAAGCGCAGATTAATAGAACTACGTTTTACTAGCGGACCGAAAGTGTTACTGACGGGAATCTACAGCGTCTTGAGCTGAATTAAGACTTCAGAAGTCATTTGTCATGTCGAATGACCAGCGGATAAACTCTCAGGTTGGTAATAAATGTATTACATGTATAAAAACAAGCGTCGTGTTAACAAATGATAGCCGTAAGGTAACTTTTATGCTTATTGTAGCTGTTATGTCACGAGTTGCTCTGAGGATCCACTCGCAGGACTCCGGAGTTGTGTTTTAACAGAGACGGTTTATTTACAAGATCTTCACCAAGTGTATTTACAGACAGTGCGAGGACAGTGCTATATACAAGATGTGAGAGGCAGGGTTCCAGGGCTCCAGGGAAAACAAGGGAATCACACACGCGCTCACGCAACCTCTCTCCGCTAGTGACCAGTCACCCCTTACACACTCCACACGGGGAAACACGGGGACGGGTCCGGGGAATCTAGAACAGAGAGACACACGTTAACTTTCTGAGACGGAAGTGTGGGAAACTAGGGCTCGACGTGTACTGACTAGAGTCTTCACAACAATCCAGCGTTGAACAGCTGATCTCCTCCTTCTAATATACCAGCTGGTCTGATGAGGCCCAGGTGTGCATGATCCAGGAAGGCGTGGACCGAGGGCGTGAACCCGCCATGAGTTCCGCCCCGGCAAAACAGGGGAGAGGGAGAGAGAGAGAGAGAGGAAAAAGAGAAGAGAAGGGGGGCTAGGAGTGGAGAGACGCTGATCAGCGCCTTGCCGATCCCGCAGGTCGTGACATGTTAGCTAAAAACGCTAATTTAGCGTAGTTTGCCCTGAATTCAGCTTTGACAAACAAATATGATCGACTGTTTTTAGTAGAATTCCAAAGTTGTCATCTTGTACCCTCTCAGAGTACCCCCTCTGTATGCTTGCAGAGACCCCTACAGTAGGGAAACATGCAAAACAGTGTCCAAACCTTTGTATTTTAGCTTTATTTATGTCTTACACAGCATCCCAACTCTTTAGCTAACTTAATAACTTTAGCTAAAGCGAATAGTTAGTCTAATTCATTAGTGCAGCATTACTGGATCACCTCTGTTTGAAGTGATATAATATGATATACAACTATCACTGAAACAGCAAACTTTGTAAATAAGCAAACAACACTTCTCATTCTCTAAACGTTTGGCCACAGCTGTAGATTACACTATCAGTGCTTGTTCACTCTTGACAATAATTACATTTCAAAATTTACTTTGTGCATTTACAGGTAAACAATATCTAATATTTTATCTAAATGACTGCTTTGTCTTTGAAAAGGGTGAAGAGCCTGAGGCCGGTGACAGTCCAGTTCTACTCTAAGTACAGCCTTACAGTGGCTCACAGGACAAGGCCACATTCCTGTCCTGCCAGAAGAGAAGAGAAACTTCAGAGTCTTCATGCAGTTCAACCACACCTGTCATATTCCATATGACAGGGGTCTCAAACTCCAGTTCTCAAGGGTCAAAGTGTCATGCAACTTTTCCATGCCCTCGAGGACTGGAGTTTGAGACCCCTGCCGTATAGTGTTCATGCAGTTTTCTACCCCACAGTTACAGCATGTCTGACTGCCTGTTCAGCATATGCAAAAATATATGATGACTTTAAGCATGTGATGACTAAGGCCTTCCATTATGGTGTTTGTCATCACATGTCACAGACATCTGGATGATCATTTGGAATAAACTAAAAACTAAAAACTTGTTACTTCATCTTTTATCTTTATTATTATCATTGTTCTTATTTTACATTTTTCATTGTTAGGCATTAGGTTTATTTGTAGTAGTCCTTTCCAACTTCTTTCCCTCTTCCATGTTACTGTGTCAGCTTGTCAGCATCTATTTGGGTTTGGAAGTGGAACAGAAAGTAAGGAAATCCAAAGTGCCATTAAAACCAGGAGAGGTTCTTATATTTCAGAAGAAGGGATTAATTCAAAAGAAATGACCTCAATGCCATATTTTATTTAGGAACCCTAGAGAGCACTTTGCAAAATAACACATTCTTATAATTTCACCCTCAGATGAGCCAAGCTACAACTGTCAGGGAAGGTGATGTAGGTACAGAGCATATGAGAGTGGTTAAGTTAATGTCTCTTGTCTAGATGAAGGCACAAGAGGGATCAATGGCAAGGCGTAGAGATTCAGTATCTTCAGTGGACACTCCATTTCTGGCACAAAACACCTGTAAAAGATGGTCGATTTAGGAGGTGACCCGACAACTTCAGCCTGTCAAACATAGTAATGGAGCAGTATGCTTTTAAAAAAAAAATCTAATTAAGCATGCACTCAGTACCCTAAGAATTATTATGGTAGTTAAACACAGTGATAGTTGTATATCATATTATATCACTTCAAACAGAGGTGATCCAGTAATGCGGCACTAATGAATTAGACTAACTATTCACTTTAGCTAAAGTTATTAAGTTAGCTAAAGAGTTGGGATGCTGTGAAAGACATAAATAAAGCTAAAATACAAAGGTTTGGACACTGTTTTGCATGTTTCCCTACTGTAGGGGTCTCTGCAAGCATACAGAGGGGGTACTCTGAGAGGGTACAAGATGACAACTTTGGAATTCTACTAAAAACAGTCGATCATATTTGTTTGTCAAAGCTGAATTCAGGGCAAACTACGCTAAATTAGCGTTTTTAGCTAACAGCTACAATAAGCATAAAAGTTACCTTACGGCTATCATTTGTTAACACGACGCTTGTTTTTATACATGTAATACATTTATTACCAACCTGAGAGTTTATCCGCTGGTCATTCGACATGACGAATGACTTCTGAAGTCTTAATTCAGCTCAAGACGCTTTAGATTCCCGTCAGTAACACTTTCGGTCCGCTAGTAAAACGTAGTTCTATTAATCTGCGCTTGAACCGGAACCGGATGTAAGTTCCAAAAAACTGAATTTTGGAACTGAAATTGAATTGTAGAACTGAAACTGAATGGTGAGAAGTGAAACTGAAATTATTCGAGAGCTGAATTTTTAAAGGATAAAATGCAGTTTCAAAGCAAATCAATTCATTTTCAAAATATAAAATTCAATTTCAATTTAGACTAATTCAAATTCAGTTTTCAAAAGCATTTATTCAAGTTACAATTCAGATTCAATCGGAGCAATTCAAATTCAAATTCAGTTTCTGATGGCACAGATTTCTGCCCATACAAAGTGCAGCTGGTTAATGTTGATGGAACACAAATAGCTTCACATTGGATGTAATTTAGTGAAAATATGAAATATGATATGAAGAAAACATTACCTTGAATGGTAGCTGTAACACACATTGGTTCCGATGAGGAACATGTATTTGCTACTGTGGTTGAACACGTCAAATCTGTTCAGATTTGACACAGAAGGGCTCCAGCTGCAATCAGGAGAGAAATACAGAAATGATGATCACAATTTAAATATATAGCAAATATGAGATGTTTTGAAAGTTCATATTGGGTTACAGCAGGTTACAGTAGAGTCAATACTACTCACTAACTTTGGAAAAAAAATACAATGTTAGATTTAAAAAAAGATTTAACCTCCTAAGACATGCATTTTTAATTTCTCTTTGATATTTGGGCATATTGGGGCCCGGTGAATGTAAAAACAAAGAATTACCAGATTTTTTTTTTAACCATATTTTTGTTTTTAAGAAAAATAAAAGCCACATATGAGGATATTCGTTTAAAATTTTAAAAGAACAGTAGCAGTATAATGTCCTCGTAAGTGGATATCAGGCCCATGTAGAGCAAAATTGAGTATTTTAGTCTAAATAACCCAAAATGTGATGTCCACATATGTGGACGCCAGGTCCTAGGAGGTTACAGCTTTAAATTAGACTCCCTTCTACCTGCAGGTGAAATGAGTGTAGTTACCTGTGGTGGAGAGTGCCCAGAGATGAAACAGAGAAAACAGCAGCTTCATTGTGATGAACAGGTCAGTTCTGCAGATTAGTTTGCCTGGGCTGTGATACTGAAGCTGAGGAGCAGCACTGCACTTTATATACTGAACAGGTGACATCAGGTTTGGGTGTGTTTACATTTTTACAGCATGATCATTCATACATTCAACTCTTCTTTCGTCAAATCACTATGTCAGAGCACCTTACCACACCTGTTTTCTTCAAATCAACAAGTATCCAGGCATCAAAACAAACAAAGTAAGTTGTTTTTTAATTTTTTAACCTTTTAATAAATGAGAATGACCTCGTGCCTAGCATCATTAAACTGTCATCTTTCATTTTTATTGTGAAACCATGATTGAATTTTTGTTGATACAATTTAATTTGTTTATAACAGTTGACACTTTCAAATAAAATCAGGATCAAATGCAAGGGCGATTCTAGGATCAGAGCTTTGGGGATGCTGAGCACCCAGAGAGCTGTCCAGCCAAGCAAGATAAACTACTTGTCACGATGAGACTTCTTCCCTGTCTCTGTCAGTCCCTGCATCCTTAAATGTCTCCAGTTGCCCCGAGTTCTCTCTGACTGTCTCCTTGGTGCATTTAAACCCCTGTTCCCGTCCTCGTCGTCTGTTGTCTTCGTCTCCGTTATCAGTCATCATAATTTTACCATCTCTGTGCTCGTCTGCAAATTTCTTCATTAAATCATAAGAATCTTAAATTCATCAAGTCTCTATGTGCCTGGGTCCTCGTCACAAAACACGACATCACTGTTTTGTACATTTTAACACAATTTAATCCCCACATTTGTGAAAGAAAAGCAAAACACTTTTTTTTTTGAAAAGTTTGTAACAAAACCATCAAATCTGATAAAGGTTATTTAAATGCTGCAAAAGGCTACTACTGCAAAAGAAGAATTGATTGGAATAAAAAAATACATATCCTAACCTTAATTACTGGGGGAGAATAATGCATGGTGCTCATAGTGAGTAAACAGTAAAACTGACTGCATTTTTTTGAACAGAGATTCACTTTTATTGTGTATGTACAATATAATACAGATACATAAAAAATACACTCCAAAAATAGAAGAGTCCTGATGATGTACAAATGTACAAAATATTAATTAAAAAAATTATAAAAAATTGAGGCAACTTTGCCTAGGGTACAATGTATACTATGTAAAAAAGCTACTACTACTGCAGCTATTACTATGGCTCTATGGCAGATTTTTTATTTTAGTTTAACCTCCGTCGCCTCACCTTGAGGCAAATCACTTTTGGTGGTCACATCTCTCAAGCAGTTTAACAGTTTCTGTTTTGCCTGTCACTAGTCCCTGTCTGTTTTCTTACCTGGTTCTTCCTGACCTTGTACTTTCTCCTCACGTTCCTCTCTTTCCTCTCTCCTTCTTTGGACTGACAATCATACACAAATAGATTGTATTCAATTAGATGAAAAAAATTACATTAATATGCAAAAAATACTATTAAGATCACTAATAAAAAAGTTCTCTCTTAGTGTACTTTCAACTAAAAGGCAAATTTTCAAATCACTTGTACATATGACAAAATAAGCAGCTTCTCTCATTCCATTTCAAACAGGACAGTGGTAACAACACTACGCTACAATAAGTTTTAGATTTCAAATAGGCTGTATAAATCTCAATGGAAGCAACAGGACGGTCAAATGTAGCTGATTTTACTACAGAGTAAGACGGATTGTAGGGTAGCAAATATCGTCGGAAAACACGTTTTCAACACTGCAGGTTACCTGGATGTAATGTTTTTCAGCTAAAAAGAAACATGGTCTGACTCCTACCTAACTATATAAAGAGCAACTGAAGGTTAAATGCAGCTAACATGTCCTGTTTTAAGCCAGGCACTTACACCTCCGCTCCGCTGCATCTCAGCCACTATCGCTCTGGAAGAAAGGGCGCTAGAGTCAGAGCAGGGGAGAGGCGAGCTGGAACAAACCATTTTAATATATTTTAACAACAAACCTTTTGTTGTTAAAATATTACGTCTCAACCAGGTACTGTATGATTTTTGTATTTTTATTAGTGTGTCACACAAACAGCAAATATTGTCAAAAAAAGTAAGAAATCTTCAGGGGTGCTTTGATTCACCCCCGATTCATTTTTTGGGGTGTTGAAGCACCCCCAAAAATGGGCATAAAACGCCCCTGATCAAATTTTTCGAACCAAACCTGGAATGACTTTTCTACAACGAATGAAGGCCGAACCTAAATGTTTAACATTAGGTATTGTCCACTACATATATATGGAACGCCAGGACTGCCATAATGAATTAATTAAATACACCATTAAATAATTAATTAAATGTGTCAATAATTAATTAAAATTGGAATTAATTAATTAAATAAATAGTTATGACACATGTAATTAATTAATTATTGACACATTTAATTAATTATTTATGTATTTCACATTTTAATTAATTATTGACACATTTAATTAATTAATTATTGACACATTTAATTAATTATTTATGTATTTCACATTTTAATTAATTATTGACACATTTAATTAATTATTGACACATTTAATTAATTATTTAATGATATATTTATTTATTTCATTTTGGCAGTCCTGGCGCCTGGCTCTCGTCATGAAATAATTTTATCTGTCAGCCTCACCCATCAAACTCAGGGGGCGGGGTTAACGCTGCCCATGCAGCTTCTCTAACATTTGATTGGTTGCCGTGCAAAGTAAGTCAAAACAGGTCGATCCTAGATAATCGATTGCTTGTGTAGACTTGGGGCAGCCAGTTATCCCAGAATGCAGATCAAATCACAGGCAGCAATGGTGGTGGTGTAGTTTTAAAATACCCCGTTTTTCTGTCACCAGCTACACTTTTAACAGTGTTTTAGCCGCGAATGTCGCGCCATATGTCTGGTCAGGTTGTCAACATAGAACATGCTTGCAAAAGTGCTCAGATGTTTTCAGAGATTTCACTAGCTCTGCTAACAGTTAGCATGCAGAGTGCACCGAGGGGGTTACGTTAACCGGTTTGTTTACATATTCCACTCTCCGTGTTCCACATGTTGCATTCGCAGATTCTCATTTTCACCGAACGATCGTCTCTTTCCGCCTGGTCTTGTGTCTCTGTGCTTCTGTAACATAAAGAACGAGCTGACATTTTTCTCACGAAACCAGCGATCAGCTCAGCAGACCCTCAGTTTACCTGCATGCATCCTCCTCCTCATCTGTCAGCTGTTTAACACCTGCTGCTAATTCAAGAAACACGCCTAGTTACCTGGTGATAGTCACAGTTTAACTGGGCAGCCGGTGCTCGATATAACGCAATGTCAGCGCATTTTTCTGCACAAGATAAGTAAATATAGTATTTTCCCCGAGCGCAGAGCTGCTGGAGCTTGTTTCCTTACAGAGCACTTTATAGGCGAGCCAGCTTTATCAGCGGCTGATGTCCAATCACCAGCACACAGCTTTGAAACCTCAGCTGAGTTTTAGCTCTCAGTGGTTAAACGCTGGACTTCATTCACTCAGGTTCTGTCTGTCGGGTCACGTTTACTTCGCTGTTTTATTTACAACTGAGCAAATCGGTTTGGCTGAGGTTAAAGTTACGTTTCATAACTGCATAGTTTCACAGACGTTTAATGGTTCACTGGCACATGTGTTAGACTGAACTATCATCTAAATATCATCTGTTTTTTAATAGTTATTCAACTGTATTCTAAGCACCAGCTGTCTGTTAGAATGTGATTTTTTTCTCTCTCTGTTGGCAGAGGTATAAAAATGCGCAGGAAAATCTGACGTGCATGGCAAACTTCACCGACGATATTTAGGGAGGAATAAACACACATCAAACATAAATGAACCATTTGCCTGTCTCCATAATTGAGAGCATTTTCTCTTCTTATGTCAACACTCTCTCTCTCTCTCTCTCTTTTTTTTTTTTTTTTTTTTGCTTTTTCGGTCATGTTATGTTTACCTGTCAAAGGCTTGTTACAAACTATGAAACACATTGTGCAGACTTCTGGATGTTAGAAGAAAACTAATACTGCTCATGAATGAGACTAAAGGCAGGAAGGTGTCCTTTAAAACTAAACATGTTAATAGGACCTCCCTATTTATATCATAGTTTATGATATAGCATGTGTATTTCAGTAATAGCCTGCTGAGGCCACTATACGTGCTGGCCTCATATCAAATGTGAAGGCAGACTGAGTCTATGTTTGACGTTTGTTTATATCTAATCTTCCTTTTCAAACATTTAAACAGCAGCGAGTCTGCAGCTGAGGGAATACAAATTCAAATTGTCGGAACAGGTTTGCTCGTTTCTTGGATTCATTTGGTGATTTATTAAATGTATAACTGTTATTCTAATCTGCTGCTGAGTCTCTTACACTTTTCTTTATGCTGTATATTTTCACGTCTCTGGAATAGTTGGCAGTTAGATAGTCAGCTGGGAAACTTTGTGTTAACTCATGGAGCTGAGGATATCGTGGATATGCTGACCTCGCTGCGTGGTGTACAGAGCGAGGTCAGCATGATTAATATTCACAATAAAAATATTAGCCGAACATCATGAAGTCTGTATGTGTTTCATAGTGTCGAACAACCTTCGTACAGTTAAAGCCAGCAGTTACTACATGACAGAAACACCAACGTTATCTCTTTTATGTGTTTATACACAGGTCACGCTGATTACTGAACAAAAACCCAAAGATCAGATGTTAAACAGATTTATTTGCTCTCTCTCCTCCTTAAACATGTTTTTAATGTTAGTTATAATTCAGAATTGGCGACTGAAACACGTAGGACACATAAGAACATCAGGAAATAAAACACCGATAAATATAACCTCAGTAAAAGAAGTCAGCGGGGGTTACTACAGCTGTGTACCGGGGCCTGCGCTTTGTCGGTGGGATTGCTTGCGAGGCGAGCGGGTCTATCCCACGCTTTGCCGTGAGACTGGGACGACATCTCCGAAATCATCGAAACACTTTTGCAAAGAGGCTGTATCTTGACAAACCGACCAGACACATGAAGATTAAACCACTACATTCTCGGCTAAAAAATATTAAAACGGTATTTGGTAACACACAAACAGGGTTTTTCAAAGCTCAGTTCTGTTAGCTTCCACATGCCGGTTGTTGTGTGCTAGAAACAATGGCCACCAGGCCAAAGCAATGGTTTTGACTCGATCAGCGTTAACCCCGCCCCCTGAGTTTGATGGGTGAGGCTGACAGATAAAATTATTTCATGATGAGAGCCAGGTGTCAGGACTGCCAAAATGAAATAAATAAATATATCATTAAATAATTAATTAAATGTGTCAATAATTAATTAAATGTGTCAATAATTAATTAAATGTGTCAATAATTAATTAAAATGTGAAATACATAAATAATTAATTAAATATGTCAATAATTAATTAATTAAATGTGTCAATAATTAATTAAAACGTGAAATACATAAATAATTAATTAAATGTGTCAATAATTAATTAATTACATATATCATAACTATTTATTTAATTAATTAATTCCAATTTTAATTAATTATTGCCACATTTAATTAATTATTTAATGGTGTATTTAATTAATTCATTATGGCAGTCCTGGCGTTCCATACATATACAGGGAGTGCAGAATTATTAGGCAAATGAGTATTTTGTCCACATCATCCTCTTCATGCATGTTGTCTTACTCCAAGGTGTATAGGCTCGAAAGCCTACTACCAATTAAGCATATTAGGTGATGTGCATCTCTGTAATGAGAAGGGGTGTGGTCTAATGACATCAACACCCTATATCAGGTGTGCATAATTATTAGGCAACTTCCTTTCCTTTGCCAAAATGGGTCAAAAGAAGGACTTGACAGGCTCAGAAAAGTCAAAAATAGTGAGATATCTTGCAGAGGGATGCAGCAGTCTCAAAATTGCAAAGCTTCTGAAGCGTGATCATCGAACAATCAAGCGTTTTATTCAAAATAGTCAACAGGGTCGCAAGAAGCGTGTGGAAAAACCAAGGCGCAAAATAACTGCGCATGAACTGAGAAAAGTCAAGCGTGCAGCTGCCAAGATGCCACTTGCCACCAGTTTGGCCATATTTCAGAGCTGCAACATCACTGGAGTGCCCAAAAGCACAAGGTGTGCAGTACTCAGAGACATGGCCAAGGTAAGAAAGGCTGAAAGACGACCACCACTGAACAAGACACACACGCTGAAACGTCAAGACTGGGCCAAGAAATATCTCAAGACTGGTTTTTCTAAGGTTTTATGGACTGATGAAATGAGAGTGAGTCTTGATGGGCCAGATGGATGGGCCCGTGGCTGGATTGGTAAAGGGCAGAGAGCTCCAGTCCGACTCAGACGCCAGCAAGGTGGAGGTGGAGTACTGGTTTGGTAAATAAATGGTAAATGGCCTGCATTTGTATAGCGCTTTTCTAGTCCATAGGACCCCAAAGCGCTTTACACTACATTCAGTCATTCACCCATTCACACACACATTCACACACTGGCGATGGCAAGCTACATTGTAGCCACAGCTGCCCTGGGGCGCACTGCCGGACACAGGCGCCACCGGGCCCTCTGACCACCACCAGTAGGCAAACATGGGGTTAGTATCTTGCCCAAGGATATTTGACATGCAGCCCGGAGGCAGCCTGGGATCGAACCACCGACCTTCTGATTAGTGGCAGACCTGCTCTGCTACCTGAGCTACAGCCTTTTCGGGTTGAGGATGGAGTCAAGCTCAACTCCCAGTTTCTGGAATACACCTTCTTCAAGCAGTGGCAGAGGTGGGACCAAGTCATTGTTTTGCAAGTCTCAAGTAAGTCTCAAGTCTTTATCCTCAAGTCTCAAGTCAAGTCTCAAGTAATGTCAGGCAAGTCAGAGTCGAGTCTCAAGTCACTGGTGTAAAAGTCCGAGTCAAGTCACAAGTCTGAAACTTTGAATTTCAAGTCCTTTCGAGTCTTTAAAAAAAAACCAAACGAAAAAATAATGTTGCAGTTATGCTAAATGTAAATATTAGACCATGTAATTTTAAAATCTGTGTTTTTCTCAACACATACAAAATAGTGAACTTAGAAAATATACACAAATTGTGAAATTGCACCTCTTTAAAATGCAGCTCAGTTAAACTTAGCTCCAAGAATAATTTTCACCGACAGTTCTGAGATACGCTGCATGTTATTCTTGGATGCGGTTGTAGGACCAGCTTTAAAATCGCATGACAAAAATATCATACACATTAAAAAAAACTGTATCACCAACGTAGCCTGGAAAACATTTGCTAGTTAGATGAAGTCAGCTATCTCATCTTAGCATATTTATATGCATATTTATAATTATACGGTTCTTGGAGTGAGTGCATACACTCATGAAGTTTAGTAACTTCCGGTCACTGCAACAAGCCCAGGTACAGTTTACCGACGGATGGGTACAGGACCTTGAAATGCACCGTGTAGAACGAAAGACCATCGTACGTATCATAAGTTTACCAGTCTCACAAATCGTCTTCATAAATACACATTCGTTAACCGTTTATTAATATAACCTTTGAGCTCAACGGTAATTAATTAGTAGTGGAAATAATTTCTGGTAGCATCACAGAAATGTAGCAGTGACAATAATACTGTATGCTGTAATCGCACTGGGCAATTAGTGATACAAAAAACCTGTTTTATCCTGTGAATAAAAGTATGTGTTTTTGTCAGTGTACCATAATAACAGAAGCGAAACGCAATATTGTGTCAGGATAATTTACTATTTATGCACAATAAACAAAGGAGCATAGCGCGACAATTTCTGTTCAGCGCCAGACTTGCTTGTAACCTATATCACCAATTATGTTAAGAAAAATGACGCATTAACTACAACAGAAGACTGACCTTTGTGTAAATGCTTGGAGCAGACTAACCTGTGAGCTGGAGTGTTCTAGGACGTTATATTTGATCTTTGAATGGCTGCAATCCAGTCGCCTCTTTGTTACTTCGGAAACATGGCTCGAACAATTTCTCTTCAACGACATAATCCGATAACAACCGATCTCTTTACCCGTCGGCTTCCCGTGGCTGTCATGTGACCGGCTATTGCAGTTAATAATACAACAGCTTCTTGACATTTTTGTGTTTCTTTTTATCGCTGTGTGACTGATTTTAATTGAAAGCCTGCGTGCGCTAGTACCGCTTGCCACGAGTTCCCAGAATCCTTTGCGGTTCTACCCATGAATGACGTCACATTTTCAATCTCCATATAATATGCATGTTAAATTTTATATTTGGGGTAAAATATCAAGTCTTTTCAAGTAAACCGGTTCAAGTCAAGTCACAAGTCTTAGAACATTTTTTCAAGTCAAGTCTAAAGTCATAAAATTAATGACTCGAGTCTGACTCGAGTCCAAGTCATGTGACTCGAGTCCACACCTCTGAGCAGTGGTACAGGAAGAAGTCTGCATCCTTCAAGGAAAACATGATTTCCATGCAGGACAATGCTCCATCACACGCGTCCAAGTACTTTTTGGGTTCATTGAGAACATGGTTGTTGTTCAATATTAAAATTATTCCTCAAAAATGCAACTTGCCTAATAATTCTGCACTCCCTGTAGAGGGTGCATTCAAATAAACCTGATCACTCTTTCTTTAGCAGTTAATATACAATGAGCTAACATTGTAACAGAAACAATATGTACTCTGTGGTTATGAGGTTAGTACCAACTAATGCAACCAGTCACTGTCAAACATGTAACATCCATATACATATGTGTTATACTCTGTATTTTGTTCTTACCTTCACTTGGTCTATGCTGTACACCTGGCCTTTTTTTTAAAAAATTGCTATGGCTATATCTTCTCAAACATCTTCACTTTTAGCTGATGTGAGAGATTTTACATGGTGTTCAATATGAACCAGCCGAATCAGACATTGCAGAACGGGTGCTGTACATTTAGCACTGAAAGAACTGACATAAAAAAAAGCAATAAAGTCTGATTGACTGATAATAAAGACCAAATAGTATTTGATAAAACTGAAAGAATAAGAACAAAACAATAATAATTGTAAAAAAACAAATGTGACAAATAAAGGCTTCATCCATCTATCATAACCTTGGAGTTGGACTTCACATTTTTCTACCGCAAACCGACAAGTCAAACACATCAGATTTTTTTTTTTTAGGATGACCTGATTCTTATCTACAAAGTCTAAAAATGTCTGTTTCACTACATTTTTAGATACGGCCAAGTAAAATAACAACACAGGTATTTAATATGTAAAGATTACAATTAGAATTCTATTATTCTTTTCTAATGTGTCGAGCCTCTCATGAAATATACGCGCGTTACATCTGCATTTCAAACGCGTGCATGATATCATCCACTAGGTGGCAGCAGAAAATAAATGACCACATTGCACCACTTAAACACTTCCGGGTAACGTTTGTTCGATTGTAAACACTTGGGGCTTTAATCTGAGTTGTGTAAGGTGTGCAAATAGCAGAAACACACAGGCTGTCGTTTGTGAAACACCACATTTTCGGTTCCCGTGTTTAATACGGAGCCTATTTACTATTACTCGGTTATGTTGTTCCTCCGGACCGCGGCTTTCAGCGCCAGAGCTCTGGCCGCTCTGCGCCGCGGACCAGCCGGCTTAACCGCCTCCAGAGCGACCGCTACGTACGTCCAGGGCCAGAGCCCCACACCACGCATCCGAGAATACTTCTACTATATCGACCATCAAGGACAGGTAAGAAAGTAAACTAGCTCTTCAAAAAGTAAACATCCGGAGTCTCCCTTTAGCAGTAAATATCATGTTAACTTTCATTCCTCTACTTGCAGCTTTTCCTCGATGATACCAAAGTGAAAAACTTTGTCACCTGCTTTAAAGGTAACCAAGAAACATACAGCACAGACTTATTATTTATTTTGACATTAAGAAATGACAGCGTTACAGTACACAGCAAAACTCTTGACTGGCCCATCATTTCTTTATAATTGAAAATGGGCAATGTATGTAACGATTTATTAAAATATCCAAACATGCATGGAAATACAGTTTAAGGCATAAACAGTTTGTATAATTCTAACGAGCTTGGAACCTCTCTCTCTTGGATTTTGGCACTCTTTTGTTCTCATCCCTTCATTAATTCTGAGGTCCAGGCTCAGGGAAGATAGTGTTTTGTTCTTCCGTCCCGTTTGGTATCCTCAGTACATACTGCCGACAATTTGAGCCCAAAATGTAAAGTTTGTATTCATCACTCCATACGACCAGTTGTCATTGATTTTTCAGTCCGGTTCTGGTGTAATGGTCACACCCCTTTTTCCCATCCTTAAGAATGTCGTCTTCTTCTTCTTCTTCTTCTTCTTCTTCTTCTTCTTCTTCTTTTTCTTTTTTTTTTTTTTTAAAGGTACAGCGTGTAAAATATCACCGCTATATGCTGGTAGATTGCAGTTGACTGATTTCTGTTTTCTTACGCCTCCCAAATCATGTGCATTATCGTAGCTTTAGTGACTTCTGTAGAACAAACAACTCTGGCCAGCGTTAATCTGTAGTAAGAGCAGGCAGTCAGTCCACTATTTACCTCAAACATCAGAATTCTGAGTGTCCACATCTGTTTATTCTGGAGGATGCTGCAAAACTTTGTGAATGGAGTCTGATACACATCAATGAATCACTTACGCTCACGTCTGTCAGATGACATGATATTGAGATGAGGTGATGAGGATGTCCTGAATTTTTCTGTTGGTTAGCGGTGCTGTTTTACCATTGTTAGCTGCTGTTAGGCAGCATTGATGAAACTTTCTCTGAAGTGGATCAAACCTTGCGGTGAACCCCAGGAGAACTGACGGCTCTGACGGCATCCCATGGGATGTTGTTAAAGCCTGCGTGAAACAACTGTCAGGGAATCCTCACCATGCTGTTCAACCTCTCCCCGACTCATGCCACCATTCCCACCTGTCTGCCTTAGCCATCATTTCCATCCTCCAAAAGACTGGAATAGACCGCCTCAATGACTACAGACCCATAGCCCTTACGTCTGTAGCCATGAAGTGTTTCAAGCAGAAGGCCCAACAGCAGCTGCACTTTCTACGCATCCTGAGGAAGAATAACCTGGACCAGAAGCTGCCGCTGGTCTTCTACCACACCTCAGTGGAGAGCGAGCCGTCCTACTGCCTGGGTGTTTTGTACTCCACTACTGAGCCCAGGATGTCCCACACCTCCAGACTCATGAACAGGTTCTTCCCTGGGACATTTAGACTGTTAACAAAAATTGTTCTCCCACACCCCACCCCTGCCCACCATCCTCACCAATATGAGCTATGGTCTGAGTAAACCTCACCATTCAGACCACTTACAAGAATGATACACGTGATAATGCACTGCTTCCAAGCACTTTGTTCTCCAGTGTGTGCCTTTATTTCCTTTTTGATTGTATATATTTCTCCTGTTTGTTATTTATTCCTTCTGTCTTACTGTTATTCATGTACAAATGTTAAATGGTTATATTTGAACCATTTGCGCTTTTTAAATTAAAAACAACTTATAAGGTGTATTACATATGCGGCCGGTCCTTAGCTATGTACATTAAACACATGATGTAGAAATACTTCAGAAAATAAGTGCTTGAGACCACTTATACCAGGTATTTCAGTTAATTATAAAAATGTCTGGATTCTTGGATGCAAGGAACCAGACTAAAGAAATGAGAGGTAACTTGTGACATTTCACAATTCGCAATTCACTTAAATTGCAGCCAGCTTGAATACATTGTAGTGTTGTACATTAAACTGGGAAAAGAAAAAAAAATTTACTTTGTGATAATCCTTGAGAGACATTTAAATTGTGTTACACTGAGATGATAAACTGTGACATTTAATTATGGATTTAATATCACATTCTTATGTTATACTAAAAAAGTTTTATACAAAATGTAGTGCGATGTTCATATACAGTTGAATTATTTTAATTTCAAGTAAATTGCATTAATACCACTTGTGAGACCATTACTGATGCCCTCATTTTTTATTTATTTGTTTTTTGTTACCAGATAAGGAATTCCTAGTCTTCTTCTTCACTCGTCTGCGCATGAATCATAGTGGTCGTTACGAGGATGACTTCCCCTTCCTGTCACTGTGCGGCAGGGAGAGGAATTTCCTGCGCTGCGATGACCGACCTGTGGTCTTCACCCACCTGCTGCAGAGCCCCACTGGACCGCAGGGCGAGCAGGAGCTGCTATCATACTGTGGCGGCGCAGAGAAACTCTCCGTCCTGTTCCGCCCCGAGGCGCTGTACATGCATCCTGTCAGCGGGCGAGTTTACCACCCCTGCTCAGAGCTTTCAGGTGGAGTCGGCCTGGTCAGGTCGGCTCTGGCAATTGAACTCAGCCCCTTCTTTGTGTATACACAAGAGCGAGACCAGTCAGGACAGCCTACATACTTTGTATGGGCAGGACAGAAGCACGCACTGACCAATGAGCTTGCAGGATACTTCCCTGTAGCTGAGCAGGGCAATGGACACCAGGGAGAAGTGGGATAATTTGGTAATGATTCCAGACTGAGTTTAAAATCTTCTTAGGGATGGGATGTGTGAGAAATGAGAATCACTAATGAATAATAGCTCCAACATTTTTTTGGCTTGCAAACAAAGAAATGCCTTCTTTTGTCTCCGTGTTTGAGGCTGTAGCCCACTAAAGGTGTCACATTTGAATTCGGTTTATGTGCCTGAAGCGATGAAATTATCCAGACAGTCAAAAGAGTACAGCTGTCTAGTGTTTAGGACTGTTACATTGCAGCAAGAAGGTACCCAGTTCAAATCCAGGCTGGGACTTTTCTGTGGGTTATTTGCTCTGTTGTGGTCTTCCTGTGCCTACGTGGGTTTCCTCCTCTTGCTCTTTCCCACAGTCCTGAGATATGCGTATTTTAGGAAGGATATTATTTATACTTCTGTTCTATTAATTAAGCTGTTCTCCTGAGGAAACTTGAAAAGAAATCCAAGTTGTTGTATCACAATAGAATGTGGTGTAAAACTGAGTTTTTTTTAACAGTTGTATATATCATATTATAGTTACAGTTTTTGCAAATTTAGGTGCAATTCCTTTTAAAGAAAGATTCAGATGTAGCCTCACTTTTAAAAGTTGAAACTTGATACAAATGCATTCATTGTGTTGAATGCAAAGTCTAAGAGTATTCATTTGAACACTGTAAAATCACAAGCAGTGTGAACTGAAGTGTGCTTTGGAAATATTTTGGAATTAAACTAATAACATATTCCAAGGTTTAGTTTTCAGTTTATTTTTGTCACACAAAAAACAAAATGCTTGGACACTGCTAGCATGGGCGCCTACAGAAACGCAAAGCAGTAGATGAAGCATCGCTGAATATGTTTCCAAACCAACTTCATTCTAAGCCAAAGACTAGAAAATATGGTGAAGCATATCTTCCCTTTGGTTTCACCTGCACAAGTGCCAAGGTAGGTCTCCACTGCAGAATTGGTTTTCCCTTCGTCGGGAGCAGCGCTGGGCTGTTTAAATCACGGACAAACAGTATCCCACATTCGTGATTTAGTTCACAAACACTTCTTGTAATGACTAACTACTCCTGACATTTTGGAGATATACATACTATACTTTATAGAGTAAAGTTACAGTGGGATACAAATGATATCAAGCTGATCCTGCCACGATTTGTTCCCCCGGTTCAAATCACGGACAAACAGTATCCCACCGTTATTTATGTTTTAAACCTGTTTTGCTCAGAGAGGCATTTTTTGAAAAATGTATTGATAGCAATGTTGAATATTATTACACAGAAAAAAAACAACTACATGTAAAATAATTACACCGTGACGCCTCTGCCTTTGTAAATGGAGGGACAGTAACTGCGTGTGTAAATGTAAGCCTGTAAAACCTGAAGATGGTCAGATTAACACATTTGTCTCTATCTGCCAGTCTGCAATTCATCTCATGTAAACAATAACGTGGCGCACAGGGTGATGTGGAAAAAGGCACATACCTTTGACGTTGCATGATGAACTCTGTATTCCTCGTCCACACGTAAACGCAAAAAAGGAGTTTTAAAAAAAATCTCCGTTTTCGGTGACTCCAAACGCCGTTTACGTGTGGACGAAAGGTCAAAACGCATAGAAACAGCTGCGTTTTCAAAAATACCCGTGTAGATGTGGACGTAGCGTAACATTTTTCTTGTAAAACAAAGGGGGGCCAGCAAAAAAAGTTTGGGAACCACTGGGTTAACTAATGATTGTACATTGCCCATGCATGTGAATGTGAGTTTGAATAGTCTGCCCCTCTGTGTTAGCTTTCCGACAGACTGGTGCCTCTTCCCCTGTTGCAGCTGGGATAGGCTCCTGCTGCAAACCGCTCAGGTCCTATGGCTGCACAAGCCCAAATCATTAACCCTTCACCACTGTGCTGTGTATTACAACTAAACTTCTCCACTTTGCTCTTATCTGTCCAAAAGACATTGTTCCAAAAGTCTTGAGATTTGTTCAGGTGCAACTCTGCAAATCTAAGTCGTACTACCATGTTCTTTTTAGAGAGAAGAGACTTTCTCATAGCAACCTTCCAAACAAGACATGCTTGTTCTTTCTTTTTTATCTACATTCTCTTGTCATAATGGTTAACATTTAAAATCCAGAGGCCTGTGGCTTTATGGTTGTTGTTTTTTTAAATGTTCTCTAAGCATAAAGCAGTATGACCTTGGAGTAAATTTGTGTGATGTTCAAGTCTGGGAACACTGTGGGAGTGTGTTAAAACAACTCCTGCTGTGACTGGCCCTCTCAATTACCTATGGAAGCACTAAGGATGTGTTAGTTTTTCATAGGACTGCATAGAGTCACGGGAAGACTTTTTCACATGACTCTAGCTCATTGCCAGATTTAATTTCAGCTTGACATAGTGGCCTGCAGAGAACAAACTAAGACCAGTCATTACTAGATTGTTGATAACCAGAGATGGGCAGTAACGCGTTACAAGTAACACGTTAGTGTAATCCGATTACTTTTTTCAAGTAATGAGTAAAGACAGGGATTACTATTGCAAAGAAGGTAATTCGTTTACTGTTACTTTCCCGTGAGCACGCTGCGTTACTGCATTACTAAAACCATGATTTTTTTTTTGTGTGTGAGTGTCTCACGACAGTGACCTAAGCGAGTGCGGCATTCGTGGCAACAGCTGCGTGCAGATCAACAATGGATAATATAATGGATACTATAATATATCTCGAGAGAGAGAGTATGACCGTGCAGCATTTAAAGTGTGGAAGTACTGACCTTACTTTGAGTTTGATTCCGTAAGTGACAAAAACATTAGCGTCTGCTGTTCGAAGAAAACTTTTACAGCATCTGTTTGAAAGTGTGAGTTTAAACACAAAAGCCTATTTTTTATATGCTGGAATGTGCAGAAAATAGGTTTAAATGTTAAACAAATTTCTTCCAGTCAGAGAATGTTGCATAAAGTTTTGCTTGATGCATAAAGTTTAAAAATTAAAACTAATAAAACAAGTTTTAAAAAGAGACTTTTTCATTTGATTACATTTTATATGATGGATTATGCAGAAAAATGGTGTAAATGTTTTTAAAGATTAACTAAGTAACTAATTACTTTCAAAAATAAGTAATCAGTAGGGTAACAGGATTACTTTTGGGGGGTAATAATCAGTAATTAGTTACTGATTACTTTTTTCAAGTAACTTGACCAACCCTGTTCATAACTATGCAACTGACAAATAAAGAATCTTGAATAAGGTTAAAACCAGAGGATGCTTGCTGACATTTTGGAATAAATTTAGTCAGAAATTAGAAATAATCAAATAAGATATTCCAACATTTTCATGGCTCATTATAAATAAAGACTAATTTTGTAGTTGCAATATATGCATAGATGGTGGGTTTTTACATTGCGAGCTGAAGGATCTCGCTCCTTCACAGCAGGTGGCCACATGGACGCGATATTTTGAAAGTGAATCCAGTTTTCATCATCCAAAATTGCGTTAGGTTAAGCGCATGACTCGTGACACGGGCTGACACTAATGGGAATCACTAGACCATAAATGTACGCCAACAAAGAGACTAACTGAAAAGTCTTTAATGCAACAACGTGAGCCGTGGCTGTATTTCCCAGCTGCCCCGCTCCGTCTCTGCCTCAGGGGGTAAAGGAGTCGGTGGGAGAACTGCAAGTCCCAGAGGTCTCGGCATCAGCCCTGGGAGAACATGGCAGCGCCGTCCAGCAGCAGCACGTGCAGCGGGGTTATGGAGCGGTGTATCCGGGAGCGGGTTCCCCCGCTGCTCACCGACTTGTACCAGTTCACCATGGCGTATGCGTACTGGCGGGCCGGTCGCCACGACGAGCACGCCGTGTTCGATCTCTTCTTCAGGGACAATCCGTTCGGCGGAGGCTTCTCGCTGTTCGCCGGGGTGCACGACTGCCTGCTGTTCCTGCGCAGCTTTCGCTTCGCAGACGAAGGTGAGGAGATCAACTAACTACATGTTACTGTCACTGACTACAAACTGGACATAAACGCTAGATTAAATAATAAAAGTCTCGTTATTAATCCGCTGACAGTCACGTTTCTCTCCCGTGGAGCTCTGGTAGGCATACAGAACTGGTTGCGCAATACTACTTATTATTTCTTAAGAACTGGAAAAGAGAAAGTAGTGACTTGTGAAAACTTACAGAAGCCCAAGAAGCAACTGTGCTTCTTTAAGTTCGTAAAGTCCAGTTTCCCCAAAGCCGTTAAGAATACCACCATTAATCGTATGATCGTGTTACTATTTGTTCCACCAGCAGCAGCTTTGCTACTCCAGGACCGATTTAACCGCAAAAGGCACACAGGTGCTCTGCAACCTTGGCTTTATGTAGGAATATAAGCAAATCATCTGTAGCCCACTGCACATCTACTCAGACTGACTGCGAGGTGTTAGTGCTCTGTCTGTCTGTATGAGAGTGACAGCAGTCAGTCCGAGTGGGACCACTGTTGATTTTGGATACACAGATATGCCAGTCCAGCATCAGTATCGGATAACATGACTGCATTAGATGTTGCTACCTATCCCAGTAACTAATGTTAATGTGCTGCCCTCGCTTTGATATAGGACTGTTTCAGTGTTTGAAAGTGATGAGGTTTGCACAGTAGTACACAGCAGAGGAGCACTGTTTCACACTGCCTTCAAAGTGGTGGACCTATGATGTTCCTTCTATACATGTGTTGGAACGTGTACTTGAGTAAAAACAGGAAATCTATTTTCTCTACCACAAAAGTATGGTCTAAAGTAGCATAACATCATCAGTTAAGTAAAACCACCAATTTCTTTGCAATACTTGAATTAATGCACTTTTTAAAACTTTAGCAGCTGCACAGGTGAAAAGTAATCAGCGCTAAGACAGGATCACTGTGCCACACTTGTGCAACAAACATGTTTAGTCTAACCTTCGTTATAGTCGCACCACTGATTTACAGGAAACGATGTGATTTATTTTTATTTTTTTTCTGTTCCTGTGAGTGTAGGTGCGTGAGACAGGAGGACAAACAGAGAAGTGAGTCAGGAGAGTGTTACAGGGTTGTGTTAACATTTTGTGTTCATGGATCCAGATGTGGAGTTCCTGCGCTCTGTCATGCCTCCAGACACTGACCCTGCCTTCTTCCAGTTTCTGCGATGCCTCGACTGTTCGGGTGTAACGCTCCATTCCGTCCCCGAAGGCACTGTGGTCTTTGCCAGGGTGAGCTATGAGTCTTTAAGGTTAAACTGAGGTTCAAAGGTCACAGTCTGAGGGACTAACTAGTGCTGCATGTCATCATATCTTCAGGTGCCTCTCATGGAAGTGGCTGGTCCACTGGCTGTGGTACAACTACTGGAGACAAGTCTATTGTGTCTTGTCAACTATGCCAGGTAATACATAGTCATATTTCTGTCTTTCCTGGAAAAGTAACGTCCTGGTTATTTTCCCATGTTGTGCCATCTTTAAAGCTACTGCGTTCACCCCGAGGACCTTAGGAAATATATTTCTGAAGAATTCTATTTCATATTTGGGAAAATGTAAATAAGCTTATTTGCGATATTTTGTTTGTTGCTTTCATGGAATATAAATGTCATATACTGTAGCTTCATTGAAGCAAAGCTAAATTTATATAATGGACTGTTGCTTCAGTGTCCTCTCTCTTCTCTGTTGTCAGTCTGGTCTGCACTAATGCTGCCCGTTTCCGTCTGGCGGCAGGCCCTAAGAGGAAGCTGCTGGAAATGGGCCTCAGGAGGGCTCAGGGTCCAGATGGAGGACTCACCGCCTCCCGATACACACACATCGGAGGTGATTGCTGTGTGATTACTTTGTTTTGATCCTCCCAGATCTCGACAGATAACTTGGCACATTTGTGGAGTTGTCACTTAAAGGCTGCTTTCCTATATATATATATATATTTTTTTTAAATGCCAATATCAAAAATCAGAAATGTGATTTTTTTGATATTGGCATTCCATCCAACGAAACTCATGAAGAGGACGCCTGTCTTAATGAGAGGATAAAAGCATCCATCTGTAACCTCTGAAGGAATGTAGCGATCTGGACTTCATTTCCATGCTGTCTTACACAGCGTGTCTGCAGTATTTACTGAAATTCCCAAAGAACATTACTATATGACATCAAATGAACAAAAACCAGCATGTTTTATGTTGAAATAATGCATGAAATAATGTGGAAATGATTTTCTTCTGTTCTGCATACACACAGAGACTTTATTCCATCTTTCAGGGTTTGATCTTACCAGTAATGTTCAGGCTGGTTTCCTGTTTGGAATCCCAGTTGCAGGGACCATGGCACACTCGTACGTAACTTCTTTTACCTCCCTGGAGGAAGTGTGGCCGCAAGTGAGTATGTGCACTCTGTCTTTACGTCATCTGAATGGAACCATACCATTCAGATAATTGAGCTACACATCTTATGTGTTTATACTGGCAAACCAGAACATGACTTCCATTTTACACTCGGCAGGGTTTGTAAAGATCAGCTGTGACATGTTCCACGACTCATTAATGCAAATATCCTATGAGCCAATCACATGGCAGCAATGCAATTATGGCAGCAATGCAATTAAGCGAATTAAAACATTACTATACTAGCAAGGTCTACCAAAAAAGCTGGTCTGGGAGTTTATGTAAGGTAAAGGTGATGTAATATTAGAGAGAATGCAAGAATCAGACCACTCGGCGACAGTGAGGAGGACACCCCCCCCCCCCCCCCCCCCTTACCACACTCCCTGCCGGTGCCTGATGCCCTCGTGTGTTGGTGGTTCCCGGTGTCTGGGACTGGGCGCTCAGGTATGTACTGGCTCACTCCCAGTGGCTGCTTGACAAGGCCTGGCGCCCGGGACTTGGTCGGGCCCCTTCTAGGGGGTGGGGCACCCCCTGACAGTGGGCCCCTGGGCCCGGGATTCGGTCCGTCCAAAAAACACAAACTACCAGAGAGAGTTGACAAATGAAAATGAACGACGTGCACCAGTGGCATATAAACACCACAGTCCCCAGCCACCTGAGTTATCACCACCAAAACTACGGGATGGTTCAAAAGATTCAGCTCCCATTTGAACCCTAATTTCAAAAGTAGAGAGGGTATCAGTCTCCTGAGGGCTGGTTTCACAGGAGAGGCACACGTTAGGCTCTCCTTATGTTGTAATTTGGTAACTGAAATGCTCTATTGCATTTAACAAACTCTTAAACGTCTTGTTTGTCTCTTTACAGACACTTTCGGCGGTGAACGGGGAGCATAATCCAGTCGATATCATTTCTTTAACAAAAGGCTGGCTGAGTCGTGTGTGTGATCTTCTGGGAGCAGAGCCAGGGAAGATCCATGAGGGAGAGCTGGCTGCTTTCTTGTCTTATGCCATCGCGTATCCTCAGAACTTCCTCCCAGTGATTGACAGCTACAGTGTTGGCTGGTAACTCCTGCCTTACATTAAGTTAAAGTTAAAGTTTACACTGCATATATGAGATAAAGCTGACAAATTGGCAGTTTGGCTAATGAAAGCCAGAAAACTAAGAAGCTCTAAAAACTAAAGGAACACTTTTTAATCAGAATAAAGCATCTAGTCACTGAAACTTCTGGGATTAGAGTTAAAATAATGAGACAAGCCCCAAAACAAAGGTGGAGGCCACTGACATTTTTCCCTCATCTTTTCTGACTGATTTATTCATTGGTTTTGCATTTGGCTACAGTCAGAGTCACTACTTTTAGCATGAGGTGATACCTGGACCCTACGAATTGATGTTGTAGAGGTAATCCAACTCCACATCAGTCTATCACAAGGTAGGCTGGGTCTTCCAGCAAAGTTTGAAGTGCATGGAAGAGATTCCAGGAGACAGGCGGTTGCTCTAGGAGAGCTGGACTGTGCAGGAAAAGGTCTTTAACCCACCAGCAGGACCTGTATCTGCTCTTTTGCGCAATAAGGAACAGGATGAGTGATGCCATAGTCCTATGAAATGACCTTCAACAGGCCACTGGTGTGAATGTCTCTGAGCTAACAATCACAAACAGACTTCACAAGAGTGCCTGATGACCTTGGAGCACAATTAGCATTTTCCATACAATATTAGAACTGACAGGTCCACCACTGGTGCCCTGTGATTTTCAGTTTAAGAGCAGGTTCACCCTGAGCACATGTGACTGATGTGTCTGGAGAAGCTGTGGGGAATGTTATGTAAAATCATTAAACATGACTGGATTGGTGGTGGGTCATTGATGGTCAGGGGAGGCATATCCATGGAAGGACACAGACTTGTACAGGCTAGGCAGTGGCACCCTGACTTACATTAGGTATCAGTTTCATGTGATGAGAGTATGCAGTCAGCTCCTGGAGGACGAAGGAATTGATATCACTGACTGGCCCTTCTCTTTTAAGCCTTGTCTTTTCTCCATTCCCTAGCTTTGTTTCCATTAAACAAAGCTAAACACAAAGCAGTTCAATGATCTCATCTATTCTGTGTGTAAATATAATTTCAGCAGCGGCATCTTGAACTTCTGTGCTGTGGCACTGGTACTGTGTGAGCTGGGCTACAGGCCGGTGGGGGTTCGTCTTGACAGCGGGGACCTTTGCAAGCAGTCCCTTGATGTGCACCGTGTCTTCAGACTCTGCAGCAAGCAGTGAGTAAGGTGTCCTCCCGTCTGTCTTTAAACTTACAGTGAGATATGTTCTGACTCCTCCAGAGATCTGTGGCTCGCGTCTAATTTTGTGTCACTGCTTTTTGATTCCTCTCTTATTGTTCATTTCATCTCTGCAGATTCTCCATTCCTGCTTTTGATTCCCTGATCATCGTTGGGACTAATAACATCTCAGAAGAGAGCTTGGCTGAAGTCAACAGTAAGGTAAATTGAGTGGCCATACAGGGTAATTCATTAGGAGTCAGTCAAATTTTGTGACTTGTAAAAGTGACTCCCTGCAAGACCTTTCCATGTCAGCTTGATGTGTCATTGTCTTAGGAGAACGCGATCAGTGTAGTTGGTGTTGGAACACATCTGGTGACTTGCACAAAACAACCTTCCCTTGGCTGTGTATATAAGGTGATTTAATGAGAATTCACACTTACTAGCCTCTCTCCTCTCCTGCCATGTTTAACACCTGTATGGTTTTGTTTGTTCCTCTGTTCATTAGCTGGTGGAGGTGAGAGGAAGACCCAGGATGAAGGTCAGTGAGGACCCAGAAAAGAGCACTGTTCCTGGGAGGAAAGCTGTCTACCGGCTAATAGATCCTGAAGGTGAGAATTGAGTACTACCTGCTGCAGCTGAGCTTCTTTCTCTGTGTGGCACAACAACAGGAACGCCACAAATTACTTGTTATAAATGATCAGAGACAGGTCCGTGAATGGCAGTATGATCGTCCCTTTAGGCAGAAATGAATATGTTCCTGTAAATCTATAATTGGTTTCTGTCCTTTCTCCTCTGCAGGTCATCCATTTCTAGACGTGGTATGTCTGGCGGTGGAGTCTCCTCCAGAGGCGGGACTCCCACTGAGCTGTTACCCCCTGGGATGCAACCACACCGCCCTCTCAGTCACTCCAGCTCGGGTCACCTGTCTGCGTCAGGAAGTGTTTAGTAAAGGACAGGTGAGGATGGGCCGCTCTCTCAAACATTAGCAGACAACTTATGAAGAATTGTGGGATAATCACACTGAATACATACTTTTTTTTAAGCTTTGTATCTTAAAGATTTTCCATTTAGATTTTTAATCAGTGACTAATAAGTTTACAAAGAACACCAAACGTATGTAATATAACAGCAAAGAAAAGTACTTTCTTTAAAAACTATTAAAAAAAAATCACACTTCATGTACTAAACAGTACCAAACAAGCCACTATAGTGTGTGGGAGCTTTGCCTTTATGAGTGTCTCCAACATTTTCTAGGTCACACAGCCTTTGTGCAGCACTGCAGAAACTAGAGCAAAGGTCCAGCGCTCCCTCCAGACTCTGCACCCTCGGCACAAGAGACTGCAGAAGCCGGATTCCTACACAGTAAGTCTCTCAGTACAAGCTGTATTGAATGCAAGAGTACAGACCAACTTAGTCCTTCACTAAGATGCAGAAATTAACTCTCACAGATTGTGAAAGATTTCTTTACCTATGCCTGTGGCTTTCTCTTCCACTAGGTGGCCCTCTCCCAGAAACTCCACAACATGGTCAAAGAGATCCAAAAAGGAAGCAGCAACAACACCAACTTTCTTTTAGCCAACTAAAGCGAATCAAGTGTTTCCTAAATTGCCTCACAGAAGTTCTTATATTTATAGAGCATCGTCTGAATGAACCCTTACAGTGGGGACACTCCAAATACTGGAATAACAGCTGTTGTGTCGCCGGTGTTATTCAGATGTAACGAATGTTTTTAAAGAAGGATTAAAATAAAGGTGTTTAGTGCAATGATCATCAGGGTTAGACACTCTTTCAGACATATCCTTATAGTTATGTTTTCTACATTTGGAAACTTTCGACAATAAACATCCAACAAATCTAAAAACAGGAGCCGCACTGTGAAATGAAGACATAACAGTGCAGAAATAATCATGTTCTCTGAACCAGACTTTGCTGCCTTGTTGCAGATTAATATCATTAAGTTCATGTTAAGGTGCTGAAGAAAGACGTGGTTGGAAACTAGAAAAAAAAATAGAAAGCTGCCCGTGCATTAATTATTTTTTCATATTAATAATATTCTAAACTTGGGACTAAGACTCAGGTTAGTGGAATTTTTTAAATAAATATGTAACCTCAGACCCTTTGATCATGCTTTTGAAAAAGTGGAAGCAATTACAGGTTGATATTTTAGCTCCTGTCAAAGATTATGATTTTGTTTGACAGTATAGAAGCTAAGGAAGTTTGACCCTAAAGTATTTGTGCTTTCTTATCCATAACACTTCATCCATAATCACAGTAATCAACATTTTTATGTAGGTGAGACTACACAGGATGAAGGCACTGAGGAATATCGAAATTTCAGGTTACTTTAGGTTCATCACACTGTCGTCTTTTCACTTAAATTAAGAGGAAATCACCAGATTATAGATTACGTTTCCTTTGTCTACATGATATTAATGTAAAATGATTCATATGTAATATGTAAAACACACACTTTTCATATTTAATTGTAAAATTCCAGAAATCCTGCCATGCAAAAAAAAGGTAAATTATCTTCATATAATCACCTTGAGTGTGGGGGTCTTTAAAATTCTTACTGATAACTTGTATTTAATAATAAAATCTCATCTTCAATAACAAAGGCTGCTTTTTGTGAGCAAGAAATCACCACTTCAGTTGTATTTACATCTCTGAACTTTCCTGCGGTATTACTGCAAATTATAGCACTTTTTTAACCAACAAGTGTATTGATTGTCATTGAGTGCTTGATTTATGGAACAGTTTTACCTAATGTGTTTCTTTCTGGGCTCTTAATATGAAAATAAAATGACACAACAATGAGGTTTTTATCAAATATTCACATTTGTTTTGAAAAGGTATGCTCAAGTTAAACATAGAAATGTAACAAAAAAGTTGTAAACATATTCTTTATGTTAGTAATAAACAAGCCCAGTTTCGTAGTGATATGTGTTAGTAATAAAAACCTATTCACAACTAAAGTCTCTCAAATCCAATGGAAGGACTCAGTAAAAGATAAATGGCTGCTTGTGTTAAATCCACACAGAAAAAGAAAGTTCTAAAGCTGTGTATAAGTCCTTGGACTCACGTGTAGCTTATTTCTTTCAGCTGTTCTGACAGTATCTGTGTTTCTGTCCAGTGATGGTAAAGAAACTGAAAATCAAAGACTGCAGCTGTTTCCAAGTGTTCTTCTCATTTACCTACAAACCAAACGCATGCCACTAAAACAGTATTAAATGTGCCATGATAACAACTTTAAGTTCATTTCAACATGTTTTTCTGCTTTTTGCAGTTTATGGTTTCTTTGCAGGATTCATTTTAAGTTTGAAAAGAAGCAGCAGAGTGAAGATGGAGACAGAGTGTAATGGTACTGCTCTTAGTTTAGATGTAAAATTTAACCTTTAGGCGATTAACTGAATGCTCACCATTCCTCTTTACTCTGCTTCAATCTGAAAACTGTTGGCAACAATTCTCTACATCCCACCCCCCAAGCCTCTTTTCCTTGCTGCTGCAGGACATGTGAGAAGAGTTCCCTTGAATTCTGATTGGCTGCCTGCTGACCAGTGGTAGTGGAACAGGAGATACACCCAGTGGACATATGGAGCTGATTAAAAACAGAGAGGCAGTGATATCATCCTTGACTGTCTCAGCGGTGGATCAGTCCACACTCTTTTACAGCCTCAGGGAGTCCTGCTAATGCACATTACTGAACTTTAGTCTATTTCACTAC
Organism: Rhamphochromis sp. 'chilingali'; assembly: GCF_963969265.1. Lineage (NCBI taxonomy): Eukaryota > Metazoa > Chordata > Actinopteri > Cichliformes > Cichlidae > Rhamphochromis > Rhamphochromis sp. 'chilingali'. Next base: position 27,385,010 of record NC_137934.1, read on the forward strand.
ATAAATAATGGTCAGTAGTGGGCGAGTTATTCCTTTAGTTATGGGGATCACAAGGCACAAATCCTCTATCCAAAATTCCACGACACTACTTTTAAGCCATCCCTAATCTCTTTATATTTTGCTGGAAAAATGGGAAATAGGTGATTTATTGGAATGTCCAAATATATGGAAATGTAGTATATAAGGCAAAAACAGTTTGTGCTGTTCTATAGTTTGAAAGTCTGTAAGGCATGACCACCTTTACTCTATAAGTAGTTTTCAGGAATAGTTCTCCAGGATTCTTGCAAGACATTCAAGCTCTTCTTTTGGATGTTGGCTGCCTTTTGTTCTGTTCTCTGCCAAGATGATCCCACACTGCTTCAATAATGTTGAGGTCTGGTCTCTGCTGAGGCCAGTCCATGATTGATAGTGTCATGGATAAAACACTGTTTTGGGATCATTGTCATGATAAAAAAAAAAACTTTCTATTTTTGTGTTCTTAATGCCATCAATTTTGACAAGTTCCCCAACACCACTGGCTGAAGTGCAATTCAAATCCACCTTGTTTGTGCAAAGATACAACTCAATGCCTGTCAAACAGTCTTTTCTTTAGCAATTTGTCAATTTGGTTTTTTGTATTTGTGTAAAGAAATGGGAACCAATTATGTGCTTTTTGCCTCTGGCTGCTAGTAACAAAGTGTCTAAAGGTATAATTTTAAGTTGTTTCTTTGCTAAGTTTTCTGTTTCCTGCAGACAACACACTGATACACTGCTTTTAATGCTTGGCTGATAGGTCAGTGGTAAGTGACTTAAAAAACAAAAGTGGCGATGTGCATAGACGCGACTGAAAACGAGTGAAAATCTCCACACACAAAAAAGCTCGGGACCACTTTAAAAGTTAGAAGAATGCATTTTTTATTATAAGAAAAATAAATGACTAGTGGCTCAAGACTTCTGCAAAGTACTGTACATAATAAAAGTTACTAAAGTTTTGCATTGTGCAGTAAGATGAGAATCAATTTATTATCCTGTTAGGTCCACATATATTTGGACTTCTTCTTCTCTATTTTCCCTATCCTTCTGTTCATTCTCTCCCAACCTCTCTGTCCTTTTTCTTTCTCTTCGTCATCCCGCAGTTATGTCTGTTCTGATTGTAATGACTTAAAATAAAATAACAATATTAAAATTTAAAAAGTAATAAAAAAAAATCCTGACAAAATTCTAATTAACTATGACAATCAAGTGGACCAGAATAGCAAAAGGTCCACTTGGCACAATCAATCTGGGCATTTTCCTTGGACTTCAGAAGACAATTCCGATTGCTACAGTGACGCGGGAAAAAAAGTGATCAATACAATCCTAAAATTAGTTCTAATAGGTACATTAAGAAACCACAGAGCAGCATTTTGAACAGAGTTCAGGATGACTTTTTAGGGATACCCCAGAGGAGGGAGTGGAAGCGGTTAAGAAATACTGTATATACTAGCTGGAAATGACAAACTGGTTTTAGACTCAGATTCTGACTCTAACCAGTATTCTTTTTATTTCAAGGACATAAATTACTATATTTGGAAAGAGGGGGGGCATATTAAATAGCACACGTAATTTGCAAAGTGCATCCATAAAATAAGCGCAAGATGCAGACATATTGGCTAATTAGTGCTAGGTAATGGACTGATAAGCCACTACAATTTCACCCCCCAGAATTAAAGCACAAACTTGCTGAATGGTCTGTTGTACACTACAAACATGTTGGTCAGATAATCCATCAAAATGCTCCCAAACATGCTCCCCTTATTAACAGTATTAGTTTAAAACGATTATATGTATAATGTCCTGGAAATCTAAATTTCAGCTACGACATAAAAACAAAACAAAATAAACAAAAAGAACAACCTCTAGCGAGCTCACCAGTCTTTTGATTTACTGTTACTGGGTGACACATCAGTGACCTTTGTAATTTGAACCGCACTTAACCTCCTGACATGCCCAGATACCCGCTGAGTCCACTGCGCATTCGCTGCAGAAAACGCTTTCACCTGCAGATCTTGTAGAGGCCGGCAGGGGGCGCTCTGTTCTCTGGCTTCTCTCCCTCTCTGGCTGTCCCTGCGACTCTCCCTCTACTCCCCTCATCTTCCCTCAGATACTGTACAGCAGGCAAAAAAAAAAGTCGGATCAAGCTTTTCCGGTCTGCTGGCACTAATTTCCTCTCAAGACCTCTGGCGTTGAAGCTGAGGATACGCACAGATCCAGAGACAGAGAGCGACATCCTGGGGAAGGAGCAGCAGGGAGGACCTGGTGAAATTAACCGCACAGTCTTGCACCCGTCTCAAGGGGTTTTCTACCACGGGTGAGTGGATCCTGTGAGCAGGGAGAGGAGGAACAGAGAGGGAGAAGGGAGCAGAATGCTTCGGCAGATGGGAGCGCTCCCGAGTCTCGTCGCGGCTGCTCCGTGCTTTCCCATCCGCGCGTCTCTTCGTCTCCGTGAAGCCGCCACATAGCGGCCGCCGCTGCCCGTCCTCCTCTCCGCCGCCACTCCGGGTATTTGCCCGGCTCGTTATTGCATAACCCAGCGTCTTTGTCACCAGCCCCGACTTGATTCTCGTCAGTCAGCGGTGAGGGGATCCACATCTTGTTTACCGGCCCAGCGAGAGCAGCGAGGCGTCCAAGCAGGATTTTAAGCCGGATCATCACGCTGTCTGGCGGTGATGAGAACTCACCCCGAGTGGATTTCACTGGTGTGCTGCCAGAAGCATCTGGAAAGGATAAGACAGGAATACACTCCCCCCTCCAGAGTACCAGAGGATAGTTCACATCTCAGACGGGTCGGTGTTTGAGCTGTGCAGCTGCTGACTGATGCCTTTTAGCTTGTGTTTTATTGGGGAATAGTTTTATTCACTCTGGCTGCCCCAACTGACACAGTTCATAACCAGATTTCCTCCTGACCCCAGTGGGCTTGAACATGTTGAATACCCCTGTCCTTGTTGCTTGCAGCTGGTGACTGAAGGATAAGCATCCTATTCGACAAATCACAACAGATTAGTAATCCAGCAAGGTTTACTTTTAGCGATGCAGTGAAGATGTGTGCAGCCAGATTCAGTGGCTGCCTCAATGGCTGTGCTGAGGAGGCCCCCAGTAGTGTTGCAGGGGCTGCTGGTTCAGTCATGGTCTCCAGGATGCTGGACTGGTCTGAGGCAGGTGCCCGCATCCTCCACAGCCTGGAAATGGGCACAGTGATGACCATCTTCTATCAGAAAAAGTCTCAGCGCCCTGAGAGGAGAACGTTCCAGATAAGGCAGGACACGAGGCAGATAATGTGGAGCAGAAACCCAGACAAAATAGAAGGAGAGAGTAAGTATAAAATTGGGGATTGATTTCTGTGAAATGTTTAAAGTCAGTAATTCATGTTGAAAAGTCAAACAGTTCTTCTAAACTAGCAGCAGTGAAACAATTGTGCTTTTAAGGCTTTTAAGGCTAATCCAATGTTTGCGTCTGCCAAGTTTAAACCAGCCCGCAAAACACAAGCATGTTTAAACCATGGAAACATCTGTCTCACATTTATAACACGCAGAAGTGTGTTTGAGTCAACCAAAGAGTCAACCTGGTTGAGCCTTTCCATCTTGGAGCTGTTCTGAAACAAGACCACAGATTCAGACAGCAGCGCTCCATATAAAACAACCTGAAGAACCAATCCCATAAACGTATAGGTTTGCTCTACATCACAGGTGTCGAACTCCAGTCCTCGAAGGCCGCAGTCCTGAAACGTTTCCATGTGTCTGTGCTGCAACACATGGAGAAAATTAGTAGGTCATTATCAGAACTCTATGGAACTTGACTGCATGCTGAGGTGGCAATTCAGCCATTTGATTCATGGTACAGCAGCTCATGAATATGGTGCAATAAAAGTACTTTTAGAAGTTAAAACTTAAATTTATTTAAACTTACTTGCACAAGGGTTAGGGGTTGCCACCTCGGCATGCAGTCAAGTCTTTCCAATGACCTAATTTTATTCAGGTTTGTGCAGCAGGGACACATTTCAAAGTTTCGAGGACTGGAGTTTGACACATGGTCAGAGCTGCTGACCATGCATGTAACGCATTATTAGAAATCTGAGTATGATGTTATTTATGTGGACTCTTTCAGCTCATTGTGAAAGTCTCTACTGCTGTTTTGGTACCATTGTGCTTGATTCTCTCCTCTGCTCGCTGTTTTCTGTCTGGTTTAGGTTGATACCTGGCTTTTTTTAAAGGCAGTAAATGAGAATTTTTAGAAAAAAAACCCCCACCATCACTTCATCAAGACAAGGTTATTAAAGAAAATCCAATATTCTGATGTTCCAGTTCAGTCTTTATTTGAAAAATCTTCAAAATAGATATTATGCGTCATATAAAAGTGGTTAGAAACAGTCTCACATAGATGCAGTGCCAACACTAGACAGCAGATTTTCCCACGTCAGTTACATTAAAAGCTGAAATGAAAGGCAGTGATCAATACAGTTTTCTCCAGGCGTTAATCTGCTTAACATGGCTAACTAGCATAGGCAACATGAGCACTTGGCTAATTAGCCATCAATATATAATTCACATTATCAGAATTATGTCCTGACCCCTGTTTCCTTTCTTTATTTACAATCATCCCATTACAAACTGTAGTCTGTATAAAAATGTTAAAGAGTTATTATGTGTATTTATGTGTATGCTCATATGCTCCCTAACTTGCTGCACTTATGCAAGATTTCTGTATCGTGCTATTAAATAATGAGAGCTCAACAGCAGGGGCAGTGGATCATGTGTTTGATGACCTGAAGTTGAGGCAGCAGCACAGAAAGGCCTTCTGTCTTGAACCATCACACCCATGTTCACAGACTCATCAAGCCTCAAAGATAAATCTGCGGATGTGACAAAGTTTTGTATTCACACAAATGAATGTGAATGGCTGTGTTTACGCTATATTTATGAGTTAAATGAAGGAGAACAATAGATCCCATAGAACTTCTTAACATTTTTTACACACCTCACACAGTACAGCCTCTGTCTGAGTGCTCACTGCTGATCCGTACAAAGAGAATACCTTGTTCTGAAAGCAAGGCATAATTGCGTGATGTGGTACTGTGTATTTTTTTTTCTTTTTTGGGAGGTGGGGCTGCTGTAGGGCTATAAAAAGTGGGTAAATCTAGAGAAAATAGTTGATATAGAGATATATAGTTGGCAACACTGCTGTAAATAAGGGTTGCAGGCATACAGAGAATTCTCTTTATTGAAAAAAAGAGAATCTATGTCTATTATTAAAAAAGAATATATACAACAAACAAATATCCAGATACATACAGTGATTACATAGTTATGAAGAAGCTTTATAAAAATGCAAAATAACAATAATTGGGTGTATTTCTCTATAGCAGAGGTTTGATTGATTTTAAATATTTGTGCTCAGAAATCTTTTAACTATTGAGAATAACACATTCATACAGGATATGATGGCGCTGTTTTCCACAAATCACATGCACAGATTGTGTATCAGAAGATGTTGAAGTATCAGCCAACGATTAGGTGTCAGTGAAATATGCTGACAAGCAAAGAAACAGGACACCACAGTCTGCTTCCTCAGCTCTGTGTTCACGTTTTTAAGAGGTGATTACCAACTATAGACTGTATGTAAAAGATGGATATGGACACCTTGATGTTGGTCACTGGGCTGCAAAGCTTTTTAAAGCCTCAAGCTGAGGATTTTTGCAGGTGCCATTGTCAATAGAGACCTGTCCTAAACCACACTCTGCTTTAATGTCCTAAACAGTGTGAAATCCACTTCTTGAAAACACCACCTTCAAGCGGTTACATCTTTTAAATCCATCCATCCATTTTTTTAAATACAGCATACCAGCTGTGACCCATTAAGATGCAGTTTAATGTTAATTTTTATCTGTTATGGCAGCAGGATAAAGGATAAAAGTACAGTCAAGTGCCCAGTGAGGCCTTATACTGAGACAGTGCAAATGTACAAAAATTACACATTTTGTTGCTTTTCTGTCTCAGTTTCTTTGTCCATAAGTGCACTATGGATAAAGAAAGTGAGGTTTTACAAACCAAATGACACAAATATTTATGCACACCGTGTGTGTTTGTGTGTACAGCACTTTCTTTCTCCACAGTGCGCTTGTGGGCAAAGAAACTTTGACAGCCTAAAATAAAACCAACTTCAAAGTAAATGTAGGAAAAGCTGACTTTGAAGGCTTAGCCAACTGTTTAATCAAGTTTCTTCTGATTTAAAACTAAATTTGTCCAGTTTTACGCTCTAATTCAGATTCCTTATAAAGGTTTTGTATTTAACAATTTTAAGAGTGTTTTAGAGCTTTAAAGTTTGATTTCTCATGGAACTCATGGCTCAGTAGCTTTCCTTTTTCGGGGGTTTTGAGCTATGAGATTCCCTCTGTAGTCACTGGATGAAAACCAGACCTGATGTGGTTGAAAGCTCAGGAAAAAGGCATTGTTTTGCTGGTGATGCAAAAAGCTCTGAGATCTGGATGCTGCTTAAGCTTGAAGCAAAATCAATATATAGTTAACTGATCCTTTGAAAAAACAGGTTTCTGGGGTTTTCGTTCTAAGCGTTGCTGTAAAATGACATTTTGCTGTGGCAGGCTGTTCCCCACAGTGTCGGAGTGTCTCCCGTCCCGACACTGTGACAGGGCCCTCAGACGACAGACAGATCATGACCCTGTGACCTCTGTTTCCTCCAAGTCAGCCTGCCTGTCACTCTCAGCACACATGCTGCTGCGGCGTGGATCTTTGGCCAGCTTTAGCTTTTCTGCCGGCTGCCCAACATCCTGACTGACTGACTGGCAGGTTGTGGGCTTAGACGACTGAGACAGCCTATTGGAGTGGAGTCAAGTGGCAGTGGTAAACTTAAAGCAGGCGGCTGTTGTTGGGCTGTTGATTCGTCCTGTCTGGGGTGTGGACGCTATTGTCTGCGTCCTGGATTTTGTTGCCCGGGAGTGGATTTGTTACAGATTCTGTTAGTACTGAGAAAACTTATGGTATTCACAACTGGCATGCTAGAGTTTCCTTCTGTCTGCCATGTGTTATTTTAACTCCAGCAACTCTTCAGAGGCGACGCATCACCCTGACAACCAAGAAAACTGAGGTTTAAATAGGTGTCAGGTGTTGTATTTTGATCCAAGCCATGATTTTTTAAAAACCAAACCAAGTAGGTCATATATACAAATATATATATATACAGTATTCTGTAAGTCTTGAGACAACTGAATTTCTGTGAAAAATTGGAAATTGGTGCAGCGATTTATTGAAAGCTATCCAAACATAAATGGATATATAATCTATAAGGCAACAAGAGAGTGGTTCAGAACAGCCTCCTTGTAATTTCGATAAGTATTCTTCATGAGTAGCACTCCAAGCTTCTTAAGCTCTTCTTTGGATGGTGGCTGCCCTTTGTGCTGTTATTTGTCAAGATGATCCCACACCACTTCAATAAAGTTCAGGTCTGGATTCTGGGGAGGCCAGTCCACGACCGATAATATTTCATTGTGTTTTTGTATCTAAGTATGCTTTTACTGGATGTGTTTGGGGTCATTGTCATGCTGAAAAATGAGGCTGCTGCCAATCAGACATTTTCCTTGAAAAGCAGCCCTAAACCAGGACATACATTTGAAATTAGGATTCACTACAGGATCTGTTGCCACTGATTTTTATTAAAGTCATTGTGTAATTTGGCTTAATAATAAGATATTTTGTGTTATTTGCTTTGTGAGGGTTTCGATCATTGTCTGTTGTGTGAGCAGCAGAATGAAATTTTTATTTTATGAACACATTCACAATGAAAAGCTAAAACATACAGCACAGAAGCTGGGAGAACACAGAAAAGCTAGCCTATAGTTTTTAGATGACCTTCCTTTTTTTTAAAATTGTTGAGCTGTGATATTCAAACTGTAGCAAAGTTCATGTGTGCCATCTCGGCCCTCTGTTTCAACAACAAACAGTTCAGTATCAGTAAGCATTTCTTAAGCTAGCAGTCATTTAAGGGGTTGGGCAAGTCAGCAGTTGTTAGAACCACAGACTGTAAGTAAAAGATGGTTTCTGGACTTCTCTGCATCTCATTTTTCACAATCACATGTTGTTACTTGCTCTGCAGATGATGTCCAGTAGGTGAATAATGAAGAATTTATTAATACTGTTTAGTTATCTGTAGTTGCCCCTCCTCTCTTCTGAACTCTCCTCTGCCAATCTTTCTCTGAACGCTCAGAGGCTGATTTAACCTTAATTGTAAACCTAGCAAAAAACAGCACCTTGGCTAATGAAGGGAAAAACATTCAAGTGTGAGCATGTACAAAATCACAGAGAACACCTACTCTGTCCAAGTCTACACATTCCCACAATGGTAAAAACAAAAACACCCCGTTTACACAAAAACACAAAAATCCTCCCACTGGAAAAACTCATCAGTAGATTCTAGGAATTCAGCAGGTCTCTCTTTGACTTTAGCTCCCACAGCTCTTACTCTCAGCCACCCATGTTTATCCCTCCTCTTCTCGCCTCTCCATTTTCTTCCCCCAGCTGTCCTTTCTCATTTTCCTGCCCCCACGCATTCACCTAAACACCCTTCTCATTTCCAGATTTTCTCTGACCTCCCACATTATTTTCTCACTCTGCTTTCTTTCACTTTCTTTTTGTAGTTACAAGCTCATTTATCTCACGCTTAGACCATCATGACCTTCCCCTTCTCTCCTGCTTTTCTTTCCTTTGTTTTTGTTGTTTTTTTTCCCTACTGTTTGCTCAGCTATGTACACACCTGCATGCTTGGATTCAGTGTTTTTTGTCTGAGATGAGCACTTTGGCAAACAGTGGAGGTATTAAGTCTTGAGGCAAAGGAAGTATGGGGTTATCAAGGAGTGTCTCACTTCCTGCCTCAGATTGAAGGGCCGAAAACAAAAGGCCCAGCGTCATCTACAGGAAGCAGAGACATGGTCCACAAATGAGGAGTTGGATGTTTGAGATACTCAGAGTATTTTGAATCAACAAAGAACAATTTTGTTCTTGATTAGGGTTAGCCAGAGTCAGTTTATCTGAAATGTGCATATGTAAGATCACTATGCTGAAAAATATGAGATTGCTCTCAGCGGTGTCGATTGTCCTCCCATCTTTAAATTTTTTCTTTAGCTCCATTAAGCTGGGACCATACAGAGTATAGAAAAGTAGCTTCAGAATCTGAAAAATGAAGTCTGCATCCTTTATAATGGCCAGCAGGGGGCAACTCCTGTGGTCACTAAAAGAAGGTTGTAAGTATGTGGAAAAACTTCTCCTTTGTTATTTGATCTGTGACCTCAGTAAATGTTTTCCTTCTAATTTATTGTCTCCATTAGAGTGAAAAACAAGGATAGAGCCAGGCATTATTCAGTGCTTAACAGTTAATCGAATATAAATTTTAGGTATGATTTTGTCTTTTAGTATTTATGAAAAAAAAAGTAGTGCTATCAGCGTTAATCTTCATGGGGCTGTACGGCGCTAACGCGGTAACAAGCTAACCGCTCTAATGTGTTGACGCCGTGCAGTCCCACGCACGGGACGACCCATGCTAACTCGCTAACGGAGATTTGCCGTGTTAATGTGGTTATGGCGTTAACGTCATTTTAACGAGATTAATGCTGACAGCACAAAAAATTGGATAAATTGCATTTTTGTATTCATTTTTACTATCATTTTCTCTTGTCTAGCATGAACATTTTCCTTTACAGCAATGCACTTTCTCCCCTCCTTCAGAGCCAACTCAAAATTTAGTTCAACTACATTATTTGGTTGACAAGATTGTCTAAAAGAAGTAAAAGGTGTAAAGGTTTTTGACAAGTGAACCTGCCTATTAGCAGCGGTAGGTGCCTTTGTGTACAGATCACCAGAGGTGTTTCACCTCACCAGTCCTGGAGCACAGTGTTGGTTGGCTTCAGGCTCTCCATCGCTCCCTGCATGGCTACCACGCATGTCTCTTCCTGAAGATGCAACATAATTACCAGTAGAGCCCTATGTCTGTGAAGGTTCTCAGTCATCCAGGTCTAAGGGCTTGGAAAGAAAAGCGTCTGAAGAGCCCTACCTATTTATACATGGACCTAAATTATTGTCTGTTATAAGCTGTTTGGCAGTCTTTCAGTATCTACATTTATAACTAAATGAAAACTAAAAAGTAAAGAAGAGAGAAGAGAAATATCCTTTAGTCGTGTTGCATAGTTTGTCCATTAGAGGCCACAGTATCAGTCCACCTCTGATGACCAGTTTACATGTATTTGAAGTGCCTGAAGAAAGCTGCTGTAACTTTTAGAAGTTGTCTTCATCCACAGCCTTTCCCACTCCTTTCTACTCTTCTTATTAACAGTAAACATCTGTGAATTACAGTAGAAAATGGAAATCAGAGCCAGAAGTGGGGAAACGTGGCATTTTTGATGCTTTTTATATAACTACAGCAAGTGCAAGAGGTTCACATCGTCGACCCAGAGTGCATTGCTCATGCACGGTAATGACAGCTTCCATAAGTCATAATATGTATTAAAGTGGGATTTTTTGATTATTTTTTAAATATTTAAATTCCAAATTTGTAATCTCCATTAAATTTAACTTCATTTTGCCTTGTCTAGCTGGGCTATACATCTGTGTTTGGATGTCAGCTGAGTTCTTCGATAATGAAAGCTTAGAAGTTTTGCGCAGCAATAATACTATTAAACCATGTTACAGTTATGTCATATCAAGCTTTTCAATGACGAGTCCTTCTAACTGTTCATTATTTAGTCCTTGTCTAACCTGAACACCTCCCTCCCTTCAATTCAAATTCTTTGAGCTGCCATAAACTATTTGTTCCAACGGGCAGGAAATTCTGTTACTAGCTGTACCAGAAGAAATTTGTTTCACTGGAAGTCCACTGCAGCTATCAGTGGTGTGTGGTTTTAGGTCAGCTATGCACAAAATGGCTTTTAGGAGAGTTTCTACAGCCAGTGTCCGTCTAGCACTGAGTATTGACAGCAAACCAGAGAAGTTCATAAGCTGCTCTCATGATAAAACAACTGATTATATCTCTTTTTGTGATGGAGGTTTACCTTGTATTTTCTTTCTGTGAGGCTTCTGACATTACCTCACACTCTTACATGCTAAATGTGCAATTGGCCCTTTGGATACGTCTCCCTACTTATTCTTTAAACTTTACTTTAGATTGCAGAGTCTGTGTGTCTTTATCACAGCTATGTTTACAGCTTAGACCCGGATTAAAGACCGTAATATGTGTGGTATTTATCAGTCTCTGCATACTGCGGAGTGGGAAAGGCTGGGTGTGTGCTGCCATAGTTATGGTGAGCGAAGTGTGACGTTTGGTGAGCCGAGCGCCTGTTTGCCTTATTGTCCGGAGTCCAAACGAAATGGCAGGAAATAATAACGAGAGCGAGCAGAGGAAAACAAATAGGAGGGTTTTGAGGTATTTCTAAAATTAGTTTGGGAAGAAAGTGACTCAGCTTAGACTGTGAAGCACTTTGTATAGCTTCATGACTGATGCATATAGTGAGGCATTTTTGTTTTTTACATGTCTAGCTTGAGGGATATAAAAAAGGCCATGGCCTAAAAAGGAGTTTTATGATGCATCAGACAAACAAAAATAAAATTAGACTTAAAAAAGTGAAAGTTTTTGGTGTTGGGCTCTGACTAGGTCTTTTCTTTTTCAGCCAGTCTGTTGCAGGCTTGCTGCTGTGTTTGGGATCACTGTCCTGTTGCATGACATCTATCTGTCTTCTCTCTCCCCAGCAGATGGCCGCCCCTCCCTGAGCTTAGTTCTGCTGGAGGTTTCTTCCTGTTAAAAGGGAGTTTTTCCTTCCCACTGTCGCCAAAGTGCTTGCTCATAGGGGGTCATATGATTGTTGGGGTTCTCTCTGTATGTATTATTTTAGGGTCTACCTTACGATATAAAGTACCTCTAGGTGGCTGTTGTTTTGATTTGGCGCTGTATAAATAAGATTGTATTGAATTGAACCCAGTTTCAGACAACTTTCAGCTGTCAGACATTTGACTCTTTGGTATACAAAGGGGTTTATAGTTGATTCAAGGTGTCAAGGTAAGGTGTCCAGGTCCTGTGGCTGCAAAACAAGTCCACTCCCCCCAACCCCCCACTGTGCTTGATAGTTGGTATGAGGTGTTTGCGCTGGTATGCTTTGTGCATTATGTGCATTATGGCCAAACATTTCCACTTTTGTCTCTTTTCTTGTAGGAAGTCTTGTTGTTTGTTCAGATGTACCTTTGAAACCTTAAGCTCTGCTCTATGTGCTTTTAGAGGTTTTTCTTGGTCCTCATTCGTGTGAAGACTTTCTTTTACACATGACTGTATATGATCATGAAGACCGCTATTAAGAGTTACCAAGCAAACATTAGCTGTGTTTCCTCTTGGTTTAGTTTGAGTGCAACACCAGGTTAGTATTTCCAAGTACGAATAACCTGGATCTTGTTTTAAATTTCACCATGATTTTCACTTTGAGACAATCAAAGGGATATTTTTTAAGCTAATGTATGTGTGAATCATTTATGTTTATAATGGTGTTTTTTTTTACATCTTATAAAGTTATTATTTCCATGTACTGAAACCAAACAGATCTCTGGTTAAGAAATTGCTGCTTCCAGTGCTGGACCCCATCTCAATGAAGTACGGCCACATTTCCATCTGAGGAAAATGGCTTTCTCTTAATCTCATGCCAAACGTGCTCCATGTCATCTCCACATGCAGGAGGCTCAGATAGGAACCAGATTTCTGTTTGATTCCAGATTATTTACAACCTGCTGAGGATGGCCTTGGCTTGATAAAGACCCGGAACACTGTTCTTTCCCCTGCTGTGTGTTCCCTGTTGTGTATGCCCTGCAGTGTACATTTTGGAAAGATAGCTTTTTCCTGGTGGGATTTTTTTATGCCAATGGGAAAAAAGCTGTTGGGCTTCTGCTTGATTCCTGTTTTTATTCGGAAGAAGCTTCTCTGTGGTGGAAAAATCACATCCAGGCTTATAAAAGTCACATTCAGTTCAAGTGTCTGTGTGCTACAGTGGGTCTTTCTGTGGTCTGTGAATGGCAGAGCATTTTTGAGCCTATGTTTATGTGTGTTTGCACAAGACATCTGCTATGTCAGTAAGCTGGGGTTTTCTTTGTGGGTGTGTCGACTGCTGCCAGTGTCAAAGCAGAGGCCGGAGTTTACATCATATTCGGCGGTCTGTCACCCGACTCCATAAGCCTGCCAGTGGAGCTTTCACTGACTGAGCCACAAGTGTGCATTACATCTATGAAAGCCTTTATATGACACAGGAAATAAGCCAACGGTTAGATTGCATGTAAATCTTCATCAAATAAACAAAACTGCTTGACGTGCTATATTTTGAGAAATAAAAATGACTTATTTATAATAACTTTATGTTATGACTAAGACTGCAGGCACTAAAATGAACAACGTGCCAAAGTGTGATTTATGGTTGTGCATATTTGCATTCATGCAACACAATCTTTCCTTCCTCTCTCTCTCCCTCCTACAGTCGACATACGGGAGATCCGGGAGCTGCGGTTGGGGAAGGGCTCCCGTGATTTTGAGCGCTACCCTGAGGAGGCTCGTAAGCTGGACTCCACCCACTGCTTTATAGTGCTGTACGGCCTGGAGTTTCGCCTCCGGACCCTCAGTGTAGCTGGTCAGTGTGTGTGTGTATATAAGCTACTGTCTGTGTATGTGTACTGATGATTCCCAAAGTGTTTTCACAGCTACTGTTTGGTTTTTCTCACAGTCATGTCTGCTGCTCAACTAGAACTCGCATCACATCACATAACATATTTTCTGTTACTCATTTTCACAACTTTGTTCATCTTAAACAATCAGTTTAGCACTGCTGTTTATTTAATTACTGTCAAAATGCCACATTTTGACACAATCTAACAATGTGCTTGGTTTCTCTATCATGATGTTAAGGCTCTACTGCAAACATATGTTGGTGGGCCCCTGGTGTTCACTGTCATAGTCTACAGTATCATAATTTGCCAAGTAACCATATAAGCAAAGCTTAGTTATGTAATCAACTTAAAATCACATCTTAAAATTTGATTTTCAACAACAAATAAAACAACCGTGTTTTATATTGTACTGTTACTTTACAATGAATCGTACAGACCTCAGTTATAATGAGTAAACCTGGAACCTACGTGGGTTTAAAACTACTGGTTTCCAAGTGAAGGTGTAAATCTAAATAACAACTATGGGGAAAATGAACTCTTATTTGTTAGTGTGTGTTTTTAATAGTTTTTGATACAGAGTTATATTTGTTATGAGAATCATTTTACTGTTGGGTATGGTCTTTTATTTCTGGAGGAATTCAAGACAACAATAAAACTACAAAATTTAAAATACCTACAATTCAGTTTTAGCAGGACAATTGTTGCCCTAAAAACATTCTTGCTCTGTGAATTTGTGTTTGTAGCCTTCAGTGAAGAGGAAGTCAACATGTGGATCACTGGACTCAACTGGCTAATGATGGACACGCAGAGGGCACCGGCACCACAACAGATTGACAGGTTTGTGTGTTTGTGTTTGAGAGAGCTGTAAACCTGAGGCTTCATATACACAAATGGATATGCTCCTATATCAACACACAAATCATTCCTGTCCATCATCTTAAAGGGCAGTTTGTGCTGGGAAGGTAGAGGAACGACAAAGAGACTCTCAGATTTATTACAGTTGGTCTTCTGATCACATCAGTGTAGCTTTGTACCAGAATGACAAGTATCACAAGAAACCTGTGGCAAACATCAGAAGAAACTCTGGATGAAAATCTGTATTATGAGTAATAATAAGAGTAGAAAACAATAATCATATACTTACACATATATAGACCACCGGAAGGGACCGGTCCGGTCTGGGGGATCTTGAGGATCAGGACTGTCCAGCCTTCGGTTAGCCATTCCGGGTGTCTAGCAGCTGGTTCATTAGTACTGCCAGAAGCTTGTGGAGTGCAGTCAGCTTCTTCAACCAGTAGGTGTGAACCATGTCGGGGCCTGGTACTGTCCAATTCTTCATACTGGAGACCCTTTCTGCCACTGTGATGGTTACTGGACCCTGTTAAGGGAGGTTGCTGTGGTCTGCTCTTAGATCCACTAGCCCCTGAGCATTGCCGTTAAGGGTTGCGTCCTTCTCCCATAAGCTCTTCCAGTATTGCTCCGTCTCCAGCCTTGGGGGTGCTGTTCTCACAAATTCACATTAACTACTTACATCCAGGGTCTAGCTAGAACCTCATAGATTTGAAACTGAAAGTTAGAAATTCCTCCACAAATAGTGATCCAATTGCTGCAGTATGGTGATATAGGCACTCTGCAGCTTTGCTTTACATAGAAATATGTCAAGTGTCCTGATTTTATTCGGTGTGTTAAAGAGACAGTAAGTAAGTAACAACTAAAAACACATCTTTTTAGAATTGCATTTTGTTAACTTTTGTCTGTTTTTGTTTTATACCTTGTGAAGCACTTTGTGATCTTTTATCTAGAAATGTGCTATATAAATAAAATTTTACTTACTTACTTATTAAGTATTAATGTACAGGATGTTTTATTAAATGTCAGAAGTTTGTGAAGCTTTTATTTTGACATTTAAATAAACAGGAAGCTGGAGGTTCAGAGAATAGTGGGGAAAGCATGGCTGCACCTTTGAGACCATTCATCAAAACAATCCTTTGGAAAGCAAAGGATGTGAGTTCCATCAGTTCTTTGGGAACTGATTATAGTGTGTTTTGTGACAAACCAGTAATAGAAGTTCTAACCTGCTTATTGTGTTAATATAAGATTATATGTGTAGGAAACTTAACTTGTAGTCTCTTGTGTTAGTACTATTTACATGACAACCTATTAAGAGTTTTTTTTCTGGCTTTCTGATTTCACTCCAGTTGATGTCAATGATGTCAGTTCGATGTGATGGATGTGTACGAAGTCAATAAAGGAGCAAGTATGCTCTCTTTCCTTTCCCTGAAAAGGAGTTTGGCTGGTTGATTATCTATAACTCATTTATTCAGATTGATTAGTTAAAAAGAAGTTAGCCCCACTCAGAGTTATTATGAAGAGGGAAGCTTTCTAAAGAAGGCTATAAACATGCTTTTAAATGCTGTAAAGTTGCCCACAGGAACCTATATAGACTGGCCAGCTGGGTTCAGCAGAAGCTATAGGTTAACAAGTAGCTTTTCTTTAGTCAAAATCTAAACATGAACTCTTAAACTTTTTCTGGCATGCCCCACTTCAACAGCCCAACGGGTCAAGCCCCATAGCCCACATTTTTTATCGATTATTAACAATGAAAAAAAGATCTACGTTGAATTTGACTTAAATAGGGGTGAAGATAATCAGTGCAGTAACAACAGGAAATTCTCCTTTTCTCTGGGAAAAAACAGGAAACTGTTGAACAAAAACTAAACAAAATGAGCAGGAAAATTATACACCCCCTCCCACTCTCTTCCCCAAAACTAAAAAAAAGGCTTTTCAGTGCCTCACCTGCAATGTCTCTGCATCTCACGTTACCTATACATTCACATCATCTGGCAATCATTTTCAATTCAATTTCAATTCTTGTTGTAGTGGACAGCAAGAGAGAGGGGCAAATGCACAGCAGCCACTATCCATTATTAATGAGTAGCAATGTATAACTTAGGGCTTTTTAGAAATACAATGTGTGGAAGGCAAAATAAGACACACATATGTGTGTATGTGATTTTGGTCTACACAAAGAGTCTTCAAATCCTGAGGCTTCTGTTTTTCTATGAGGTTGCAATTGGATTCAGGTCAGGTGATTGGCTGGGTCATTCTAGCTGCTTTATTTTCTTTGTCTGAAATAAATTGAGAGTTTTCTTGGCTGTGTGTTTGGGATCATTGTCCTGCTGAAACTTCCATCCCTGTTTTATCTTCATCATCCTGATAGATGGAAGCTGGTTTCTCACAAGAATGTCTCAGTAAATTTTCCATTTGTTCTTCTAGCTCTGCACAAGTGGTCCTTGGCTCTGGGGAAACTCTTGTGATAATTCTTTTCAGTTCTCTGTCTGAAATCTTGTGGGGAGCATCTGGTCGTGACCAGTTTACGGTGAAATTATGTTCTTTCCACTTCCAGATTATGGATCCAACAGCGCTCACTGGAACCTTGAGTAGTTCCGAAGATTTTCTGTGACTAATACTAACAGTATATTTTGCAACAATAACTTTGCAAAGGTCTTGAGAGAGCTCATTGGTTTTACCCATCATGAGATGTTTCTTCTGTGACAACTTGGTAATGAGACACCATTTTATAAGCCATCAGTTGGGACTGAAAAAGCTGATTTTAATTTGCACTAAGTGGCAGATGCTAGATATCAGCTGGTGTCCCATGCCTTTTTGCACCTCCCTTTCTTCAATACTTATTGTCCTCGCTGTATATACGTGCGGAAATTGGGTTGTTTTTAATATGAAACATTAAACTGGACAATGCTCCCCACAACCACCAAAACGGGAGGCCAATTGGTGCCAATTAAAAGTACAAAACTGAAGTAATGGAAACAATTAAAAAAAACCTGTCTATATTTGTGATCTGGGTATATCAAAGGAGTGGTGACCTGGACAGAAACGGAATTGTGAGTCAGCAGTGAGGACAAATATTTATTTTGGGATGAAAATATTTGTTCCGGACAAATGTGCGGAGGCAGTTTTTTGGCTTATGTGGTGAAAGCAGAGGAACAGAGAGGTGTTGTATGGCAGAAAGACAGTTTTGTTGTCTACATAGTGAGCACAGTTTATGTTTGGAAGTGGTCGAAGGGAATGAAATGGATAATTTTATCTATTTATGAAGTTAAGGAGAAGAACCATTGGCTGAATACTTAAAATAGACGCAGGCATTATGACAAAAGTCAACTTCAATGTCTTTGAAAGTTTAATAGTTAAACAAAAAGGGAAACTCTGTATAACATTGGTAATGTGTGTCTTTGTGTGTTTTAACACTGGAACACTAATTAGATTAGCTTTGTAATGTTACAGTATGTTGTAAGTAGCACTAATATTGAAGACATTAAAAGTGAAACTTTTTCATCCCAAATATAAATGATGATCTTTTTAAAAGAAAGAAAAAGAAGGGTACTCTTAATGAAAGACAATAAAAATATCCTACTTGAATGACTTGGCACTATGACCGGCAATTTCAATTCCATTTTATTTATATAGCACCAAATCACAACAGCAGTTGCCTCAAGGCAATTTAGAATGTAAGGGAAAGACCCTATAATAATATAGAGAAAACATCAACAATCAGGTGCAAGCACTTGGCAATTGTGGGAAGGAAAAACTCCCTTTTAACAGGAAGAAAACTCCACCAGAACCAGGCTCAGGGAGAGTCAGCCATCTGCAGCAATCCCAAGTTGTTAGGAAATGAGCACACCATGGATAATGTTCCTTCCTCACACTAAGAATAACCAAAATCGATAACATCGACTTAATGTTTTAGTTAGTATGACCAAAAATGATGCACTGGGCACATTATCATCAGGAAATTATTTATTAGTTTTACCTAAAATAGAATGACTTCTTTTCAGAGCACAGTCTGTCAGAATACATGTTCTGCTTCTATGTTAACAGTTAAAACAAAGTCTAAAAATATTCAGTGCTTTCCTTTAACTTCAGTGTTTTAGCACAGTACCCAGAAGTGTGTATGTTAGAGTTTAATGCTTTTAAATGCTTTCTCTCTCCTATTACTTTACCCTCTCTCCCTCTGTAGGTGGCTGAGGAAACAGTTTGAAGTCATGGACAGGAGCCACGAGGGCAGGTGAGTGACATGCAGGCCTTCAGCACCCAGTTGTAAAGCCTATGACGGCTGCTCATTAGTGGGTGCCACAGCAGGTGGAATTACGGTGAAATCATATCCAGATCTCATCAGAGAGACTCTGCCAGGGACCTGCCCATACACCTCCATGCTCCGAGGCAAATATCACGCAGACTATTTTAAATCCAGGCTTCTGTTTGGGTGGAAGTAGCTCCAGGACAAACAGCCTGCCACCCCCTGATAAGGAGGAGGAAGTGATGTGATGCGATGCCGGGAGAGGGCAACTTCCTGTCTCCTGTGAAAATAGTAACAGTAGCTAGAGAGAAAGAGGAGGGAGGTGGCAGGTCTGAGACCAGTAGTGATAGCGGTCATTGAACCTAAAAGATCCCAAGAGCGCTGACCTAGATTCTTTTCCAGCTTCCTTCTGTAATCTCTTATTGATTTCTGAAGTTGCATATGTAACGGTATGGTATTTGCCACCATGTGACTCACTCTGAACAAACTAGATGATTTTTTCATGTGCTGAGTTTAGATTCACTGCACTTGAATAAGGTTTTTCTTTCTTTTCTTTTGTTCCCATCCCAGCATTACAGTAAAGGATGTGAAAGCTCTGCTGCCTCAGGTCAACTATCGAGTGCCCAACATGCGCTTTCTCAAAGACAAGCTACAGGTTAGAGTGAAACATAAGTCTGAGGATCATTTTAATGTTTTACTGCCTGCAGCTTCTTTGCCTTTTTGAATTTGCTCTCCTGCATGTTCTGACTTGACCACAGCACTGTTTGGTGTCACTGTAACTCACAACAAACCCATTTACATAGGAGGTGGAGGCCAGGAGCGACCTGTCATACCCCAACTTTGCACAGCTCTACAGAACACTGATGTTTGATGCACAGAGGAGTGTGAGTGTCAGATATAAACCTACATACATTTGCAGAGCACTGGAGGAAGTATTAAAATCGTATACTTAATAAGTAGCATCATCAGGATGGAAAAGACAATAAAGAAGGTTTTTCTTAAGTCACTATTATAAACCATATACTAAATGTTATGCAAGGAAAGTTTTACTGTCCAAGTGGTTTCAAGGGTGGGGGGTACACCTTGCCACACCAGAATGTGAAATAAGCCAGCGAGCTTGAGCTTGAGCACAGCCTACACTAATGATATGATAAGGAACTCATTATTGGAGTTTGGATTTCATTAAATCTATATGATGAGATATAGTAGGTTGTTCACCAGCTAAATTGTTTCATGTCCTCTGGAGGATTCATTTTGACATTAGGAACTGTAGGAAAAAATCTGGGTTAAGTTCAATATCAGCAACTAGCGCTATAAACTAAGCATGCTACGTCCTGCGACAATTTTCACTTTGATCAGGAATAAGCTTACTGAGGAAACTGAGACTCAGTTGCCTTTTTTAGGATGCCATTACATGTTGTTAGTGCTTCGTAGCTACAGGGTGTTATACAGCATGACCCAAAGTGGCAACTGATGAAAATCTTTCAAGAACCTTTTTTTGTTGTTGACTTAGCAAGCATAGACAGTGAAGGAAATGGAGCTGTCATGATGTCAACCATCAGTTTCTGAAGTAACTTTTGAACCCTCAAGATGAATGTTTTCGCTGTCTTCATCTTGGTTGCAATAAACTTGACATGAAAGGCAGGTCTGGCTGAAAAGCACACTCATTAGCAAATGATGCCACTAACAACTCTTTAGGCAGTTAGCTTGCTGTTTCTCACGGGTCCTCCATTTTGAAACACAGCATGACCAAAATGTACAAAATAGGCTTCATTTTTTTATTTAGTATATCCCAAAATGAGTAACTGAGCTCACAATTTACTATGGTCAACACATGAAGTTGTTTTTTTCCTAGACTTCTATGCTATGTTAAGTAGCTAGCAAAGTGTCTGTGTTAGCATGCTACGAGCACACATTGGTTTTGATACCTAAGACCAAACAGAGAAATCCTGTTCAGGATGTTTTATTCAAGAAATCATGCAGCACGATTTTAGTCGTTTTTATATTCTTCAATTTTCTAAAGCTCTGGCTGCTACAACAGCAATATAACATAATTGTTTTCAAAACATTTGTAGACAAAATTAAAGAGGTAAGGATGAGAGTGTTTGGTAGGGTTGCCAACTGTCCCGTTTTAGCCTAGACATGGCGTATAATGAGGCAAATTAGTTTGTTCCTTATTAATGTCCCTGGATGCTTGTGTCCAGTCACAACCAACACTGATGACCTATCAGGCACACCACATGTGAGGAGTAACACGTGATTCGTAAAAATAACGTTTGGTCTCCGTAGCATAATAAACTGGGTAATTGAAGCCTGTATTTACAGTATTTTTATTTGAATATTTTTTTCTTTTCTGATTATTTTTCAAAAAAATGACCATCATTTACTTTATTTTTCTTTATTGTGTTAGAAAAGGCATTGAAACTGATTACCAACATTTTACTGCATTTTTATTATAAGAATATGGACATAAAGTGCATATTAAACTTTGCCCAGCTGACTGTGCATTGTGCTTCTGGTGCACCAGTGTCCCTATTTGATAGTTAAAAAGTTGGCAACCCTATGATTGGGACATGTGCAGAGAAGCGATGGGGATATATTGGTCAAAGGATGTTAACCATTGAGCTGCCAGCAGGAAGGAAAGAAGGAGATTCCAGAGAAGATTCATGAATGTAGTGAAGGAGGGCATGCAGAGGATTGGTGTGACAGAAGAGTTTGCAAAGTATAGGGTGAGATGATCCACTGTGGCAACCCCTGAGGGTCTAGCTCAAGGAAGAAACAACAGCAATATTTTATATGTTTATACAGTATTATATTTATCTGATCTTGATTGTTGTACTTAAATATCACTTAGCTAAAAGTTTCAGTAGCTCAGAATTCCACTAAGTAAACACACCAGTGCTGTGATACTTCCTCTTCTGCTCTCATGCACGCTTTGCTCACTTTGTCCTTTACTGCTCCCTCCCACCTGTCCATCACCTGGTTCCTTCCCTTTTGTTCTTCAGATTATTGAGCAGCTGGAGCTCTCCTTCCCTCTGCGGTGAGTTCCTCCACCTTTTTGTCCTCAGTGTCTTGTCCTTCATCCTCACATCCCCTGCTATCCCACTACTCCTCCAGTTTTCCCAGTTTATCAGGGAAGTTTTGCATTTCAAATCTTTATATGATTTGTCACATTAATGAAATTTAATAATTGTTTTGGATGTCCAAAAAAGTGAAATGTTTTCTTAAAGTTATGTATGCGATGGGGCGGTGGTAATAAAATAAAGAAAGCTATCACAATGAAATTATCTATCACTAAAATTCTTGATGTTTCATGCCTGCTTTCTCATTCAATAGTACTTTCAGACATCTGCCATCTAATATCTTGTAAATCACTGTCTTTTCAGAAATGTTGACAGACCAGAGCTATGTCAAATCTCCCTCTATGACTTTCAAAAGTTTTTACAGATGGACCAGAAGGTACAGAAAAGATTGAGTGCCCATCAGCACACAGAAAAAGCTTCCCAAAACTTCTTTGCGCTTACTTTTCTTTATCCGGCTCGTCTCAGGAGTCCTGGGCGTCAGATCTTGGTCGTGTCAGGGAGTTTCTTATGGGCTACATGAGGGGGGCACCACAGCCTGAGCCGATGCTACAACTGGATGAGGTGACACACTAAATAAGCACAAAAAGTTAACCTCTCAACAATCCACCAGGTCACTGACAACCTCGCTGTACGGCTGCTTTTGTTATAGACACATACAGTGGGGCAAAAAAGTATTTAGTCAGCCACCGATTGTGCAAGTTCCCCCACTTAAAATAATGACAGAGGTCAGTAATTTGGACCAGAGGTACACTTCAACTGTGAGAGACAGAACGTGAAAAAAAAAATCCATGAATTCACATGGTAGGATTTGTAAAGAATTTATTCGTAAATCAGGGTGGAAAATAAGTATTTGGTCACCTCAAACAAGGAAAATCTCTGGCTCTCACAGACCTGTAACGTCTTCTGTAAGAAGCTTTTCTGTCCCCCACTCGTTACCTGTATGAATGGCACCTGTTTGAACTCATCATCTGTATAAAAGACACCTGTCCACAGCCTCAAACAGTCAGACTCCAAACTCCGCCATGGCCAAGACCAAGGAGCTTTCGAAGGACACCAGGAAAAGTATTGTAGACCTGCACCAGACTGGGAAGAGTGAATCTACAATAGGCAAGCAGCTTGGTGTGAAAAAATCAACTGTGGGAGCAATCATCAGAAAATGGAAGACATACAAGACCACTTATAATCTCCCTTGATCTGGGGCTCCACGCAAGATCTCATCCCGTGGGGTCAAAATGATCATGAGAACGGTGAGCAAAGATCCCAGAACCACACGGGGGGACCTGGTGAATGACCTGCAGAGAGCTGGGACCAAAGTAACAAAGGTCACCATCAGTAACACACTACAACGGCAGGGAATCAAATCCCGCAGTGCCAGACGTGTTCCGCTGCTGAAGCCAGTGCATGTCCAGGCCCGTCTGAAGTTTGCCAGAGAGCACATGGATGATACAGCAGAGGATTGGGAGAATGTCATGTGGTCAGATGAAACCAAAGTAGAACTTTTTGGTATAAACTCAACTCGTCGTGTTTGGAGGAAGAAGAATACTGAGTTGCATCCCAAGAACACCATACCTACTGTGAAGCATGGGGGTGGAAACATCATGCTATGGGGCTGTTTTTCTGCCAAGGGGACAGGACGACTGATCCGTGTTAAGGACAGAATGAATGGGGCCATGTATCGTGAGATTTTGAGCCAAAACCTTCTTCCATCAGTGAGAACTTTGAAGATGAAACGAGGCTGGGTCTTCCAACATGACAATGATCCAAAACACACCGCCCGGGCAACAAAGAAGTGGCTCCGTAAGAAGCATTTGAAAGTCCTGGAGTGGCCTAGCCAGTCTCCAGACCTCAACCCCATAGAAAATCTGTGGCGGGAGTTGAAAGTCCGTGTTGCTCGGCGACAGCCCCAAAACATCACTGCTCTCGAGAAGATCTGCATGGAGGACTGGGCCAAAATACCAGCTACTGTGTGTGCAAACCTGGTAAAGACCTATAGTAAACGTTTGACCTCTGTTATTGCCAACAAAGGTTATGTTACAAAGTATTGAGTTGTATTTTTGTTATTGACCAAATACTTATTTTCCACCCTGATTTACAAATAAATTCTTTACAAATCCTACCATGTGAATTCATGGATTTTTTTTTCACATTCTGTCTCTCACAGTTGAAGTGTACCTCTGGTGCAAATTACTGACCTCTGTCATCATTTTAGGTGGGGCAACTTGCACAATCGGTGGCTGACTAAATACTTTTTTGCCCCACTGTACGTGGTCAGTGCTGGTGTTCCAAATGACCAAAGGAAAATGGTACATTACTGAAGTGAAACCCTAACCTGAGATGAAATGCCATTGGCCTGATGGATGTTCTCGATAAACTTGAGCATACAGTCAAATCACAGTGTTTTCCTGACAATTAGATCTTTTTGCTGTTTTTTGTTTTTGTTTTTTTTTTAGTTCCTGACCTTCCTGTACTCTAAAGAGAATTCTGTGTGTGACCCTCGTCTTTCACCCGTAGTTCCTGATGACATGAAAAGGCCATTGTCTCAGTACTGGATCTCATCTTCGCACAACACGTAGGTCTCACAGGAAATCTTTCAAGTTCACAAATATTCATAATTCAATAAGAACATCTTTTAAGCTAAACACAGATGACAGTTTAAAAAGTTCAGTGATAAACTACCAACTTTATTATTATAGAGAGCATGTCATTAGAGACTGAGTTTGCAGATAGGAATTTTTATTCTGCTTGCTAATATTTTTAGGATTTTTATACATTTTTTGAATGTTTTTTCCAACGCAGAAGTGAAAGGGATATTGCTGTTCTTTGACATCTAATTATCAAAAATGTTGAGTTAAAAAAATTGGAAATTGAAAAGTCCTTCATGACAGAGATATTTCAAGAGAGATATTCAAAATCCTCGGATTTGCTGGTAACTGCTGAAAACAATACGATTCAATATTTCTGTGGAAATTTAAAGACTGGAGTCTGTTTTGTTTTTGGTTTTTTTTGCTTGCTAGTTGCGTCGAGGGGTAGTGCTGGGGGTTGTTAGTATTTATTTTTTTAAATATCATTACGGTATATTTTTACTTGCTACAGTATTAGTTATTCTATAACCACCGCTGCTATAACCAGGTTGTTTTCTACGTTCATGCTTTTTCAGGTACCTGACAGGTGACCAGTTTTCCAGTGAATCATCTCTAGAAGCCTACACTCGCTGTCTGAGGATGGGCTGCCGCTGCATTGAACGTATGCGAGATGTTTTTTAAACTCACTGGTGAACTACTCCTTCCTGCAGTTTATTACATACATAGTGCTGTTCCACAAGCTTTGGGTTAACCAATACAGGCTTCATTTCAGGGTCTAAAATCTTAACTATATGTTTGATTTTTAATTTCTAATCTAAGTGGACTGCTGGGATGGACCTGATGACCTGCCAATCATCTACCACGGCCACACATTAACTTCCAAGATCAAATTCCTGGATGTGCTGCATACCATCAAAGAACATGCCTTTGTTATATCTGAGTGAGTACATGATTGTGTTCATTTACTGAGCCGTATTGCTAAAGTAGCAGTTTTAAGTAGCGACTGAATCACCATTTTTTTCTTTAGCATTACAGCTCTTCTACCTACTGTTGTGTCTTTGCAGGTATCCTGTGATCTTATCCATCGAGGACCACTGCAGTGTGGTCCAGCAGAGGAACATGGCCACGCACTTCAAGAAAGTTTTCGGAGATCTGCTGCTCACCAAACCGGTTGACAATAACGCAGAGGAGCTTCCTTCGCCCTACCAGCTCCGCAGGAAGATCCTCATCAAAGTATATACTCAACACCTCAACACTGAAGAGATTTTTCATTTTAAATTGAAGTTAATATCACACAGTGATGTTTGTCAGGTGGTAACAATGTGTGCAGAGATGTGAGTTAATTCAGAACAATGGAGGAGGTGTAGATAATGGAAAAATAAAACTATTTTTAAAGGTTGCCTTCAAAATAGATTCAAAGCTGTATTGCTCTCAGCTCTGTATATATCTGGTCAAAAGTTTCATCATATCCTGAAAATTTACACCACATGTTCACCAGAAAGCTTGACTATTCCACAGAGTGGTAGATAGAGTAGCTGACAGTAATTACGATGCTGCCCTCAGCTCTCTGTCATCAGCCCCAAAGCACAGCGTCCCACCCTGTCTATGACCAGCCAATCCTTCCTGATTATAGGCTAGAAATGCACGCAAGCACAATTAGTCTGCCTATAGTTAAGACAAAGAGTTACTTTTGGCCATTTGAAAAACAAAAATCTCTTTGAAGTTTAAGTTAATGAAATGCCACCTACAAAAAAGGTGTTAAATGAAATGTCGAAAAATCGTTTTATATTTATACATTGGTGTGAAAAAGTGTTTTTGCACCCTTTCTGTTTTCTTATTTTGTTTTGTTGTTTGTCACACTTAAATGTTTCAGATCATCAAACAAAATGTAAATATTAGACAATGATACACAAGTAAACACAGCATGCCATTTCTAAATGAAGGTCTTTATTATTAAGGGGCAAACCTTAATAATGAACTGCATCGCCCTGTGTGAAAATGTGATTGCTGCGAAAGCTGTGGGATTCCAGTGAACCATAGTGAGAGCCATTATCCACAGATGGTGAACACATGGAATAGAGGTGAACTTTCCCAGGAGTGGCCGGCTGACCAAAATTAGCCTAAGAGCGCAGCGACGACTAGTCCAAGAGCTCACAAAAGACCCCAGAACAACATCCAAAGAGCTGCAGGACTCACTTGCCTCAGTTAAGGTCAGTGTTCACCATAAGAAAGAGACTGGGCAAAAAGCAACATAAAGGCTCTGTGGACTGATGAGACAGAAGTTAAACTTTGTGGAAGGTGTGTGCCTCATTACATCTGGCGTAAAAGTAACAGGAACATCATATTAACAGTGTGATGGTCTGGGGCAGGTCAGGACCTGGAAGACTTGCTGTGTTAAATGAACCATGAATGCTGCTGTCTGCCAAAACATCCTGAAGGAGAAAGTCCAGCCATCTGTTTGTGACCTCAAGCTGAAGCACACCTCAGGTCTGCAGCAGGACAATGAACCCAAGCCCACCAGCAAGTCCACTTCTGAATAGCTTAAGAAAAACAAAATGAAGACTTTGGAGGGGCCTGGTCGAAGTCCTGACCTGAATCTGACTGAGATGCTGTGGCATGACCTTAAAAGGGTGTTTCATGCTGGAAAACCCTCCAATGTGGATGAATTATAACAATTCTGCAAAGATGAGTGGGTCAGAATCCCTCCACAGTGCTTCACTACCAGTTATCACAAATGCTTAATTGCAGTTGTTGCTGCTAAGGGAGAAATCAGGAAGGGGACAAACACTTTTTCAAACCACTATAAAATTTATAATGCCAGGTATTTATTTCTTGTCTTGATATCACTTGCATACTCTTACCTCCACCTAGGCAAGATATATTTTTTCCCACATTTTTTTCCACACAATTTGTCATAATTTAAAAAGAGAAAAAGGTTTCTGATTATGACAAGAAACTCAAGAAAAACTGCTTTGGTAATGAGTGCGGCAAAATAATACACTGTTTTGATTTGTATGTGTAGATTTTTCTTCCCCTTGATTTTACTTAAAAATGGCTTGTATGTCATGGCATGGTGGCCAGTTCTTTGACATCATTTCAGGCCGTGTTGAAATCGTACAAATGCAAACACTGACAGTTCCATTCCCTAAATGGTGATGTCTGACAATGAGATCACTGTTTACCTTGAGCTGTCAATTAACATTTCAGATTCCACATTAATGGAAAATACACCTGGTTGAGATTTTCCTGGGACAGTAAACCTGTGGTGCTCAGCATCTTTCTTTCTTCCTCTGTCACAGCACAAGAAGCTGGTTGAAGGAACCCTGTATGAAGAGGTGACGTCAGCCAGCTACTCTGAAAACGACATCAGTAACTCCCTAAAGAACGGCATCCTTTACCTCGAAGACCCCATTGACCATGTGAGTTTGTGTAAGCTTGGCTAAGTGATTATGAAGAAAATATACTTTAACCTCTAACTCTAACTATACTGATCGTTGTGTGTCTAAAATGTGTGTATCCATTTGCAGACATGGACGCCACATTATTTTGTCTTGACCAGTAATAAGATTTACTACTCTGAGGAGACGTCTCATTATCAGACAGCTGATGAAGAGGAGGATGATGAAGGAAAGGAGGTAGAAAAGTGGCACATAGCAACACATGGCAAAACTTGGTGCTTTCGCAACCAACTTTGGTATTACTACCTCCTATGTCTTTGTAATTGGTCAGGAGTGCAACAACAATGAGCAGCACTGTGCAGAGCGCTGGTTTCATGGGAAGCTGGGTGGAGGACGTGATGGCCGACAGGTGGCTGAGAAACTCCTGCAGGAGTACTGCGAGGGCGGGGCCAAAGACGGCACCTTCCTGGTCCGGGAGAGTGAGACATTTGTTGGAGACTACACCCTCTCCTTCTGGTCCGTGTGTTTTCTGTCATAAAATAGCTGATAAATTAGTAACACAATCTGGTGCAGAGAAAGAAAAAAAAAAAACATTTGTAAAAAAAAAAATTGCCATTTCATGATCAGACATCTCAAATTTAAATTATCTCCAAACCCCATATCCAGGAATGTCAGAAAAGGTTTCTAATTATCTTGAAAGTTCATTAACAGAACAGCTTTACACACTAGACAGACTCGCTTAGGAAAGCCCAGGCTTTCCTAAAATGACTAGCGGTAACTAGGCTTAAAAAAAAACTTTAGCAAATAAGGAACCTAAATGTTTAGAAGTTGCCTACAGAAGAATAAATCATCGACAGTTCAGGGACCCACATATGATAAAACTCTGACTGAAGAAGATAGGACTAAAGAGACTAGAGAGAAGGAACTAAATCACAGTACTAATGCAATCTTATTCGCCTTCCAGGCGCTCTGGTCGGGTCCAGCACTGCAGGATACATTCACGTCAAGAGTCTGGCTCCACCCGCTTCTACCTGACTGATAACCTGGTGTTTGACAGCCTCTACCGGCTCATCTGCCACTATAGAGACACGCCGCTCCGCTGCAACGAGTTTGAGATGAGGCTGGGAAACCCTGTACCTCAGCCGAATGCACACGAAAGCCGAGAGTGAGTGACTCACATCTTAATATAATAAAGTAGAGGGTAAATGTATTGATACTTTAGTGTAAAAATACATTACAAGTTCAAGTCGTGCATTAAAAATGTCCTGTAATGTAAGCAAAATGATGCTAGAATAGAGGAAAAAATATGAATCTTTATTATTGATGCCTTTAATATTTATTGTATTTTATAGACTGCAGGTTACATAATTTTCATTACTGAATCAAATCGTCTTTGAATTATGTTAGTAATTAGTTCATTAAAACAATCATAAAATTAAAGTAACAGCTTTTGTCCTGCCAGCAATTTAAAAGGTTGAAGCCCAGGGAGCAAACTGAATTCATTGCTCAATGTACTCCACAAGTGACAGTGCAAATAACAAACTGTTAAAATGAAGTTTGTTGCTGTTCAGGTGGTACCACTCCAACCTGTCCCGTGTTCAGGCTGAACACATGCTGATGCGTGTGCCCAGAGACGGAGCTTTCCTGGTTCGAAAACGCAGTGAACACAACTCCTACGCCATCTCCTTCAGGTAGAACTTGACACACCGTAAAGGACAAAAATATGAGTTCTGGTCTCTGCTCAGTTAATTCTTAAAGCCAGCATAAAAATGTCATTTATTTTTGTCTATAACTTTTTTGTGTGTAGGGCAGAGGGTAAGATCAAACACTGCCGTATCCAGCAAGAAGGCCGTCTCTTCATGTTGGGTAGCTCGGCAGAGTTTGAGAGTCTGGTGGATCTGGTGAGCTACTATGAGAAACATCCTCTGTATCGTAAAATGAGGCTCCGCTACCCCATCAATGAAGACACTCTGGACCGGATGGGCACCACGGTTGGTCAAGACACACCTCACTTCAAAGCATAACCTTGTTGTACAGTATTGTGTAGTCTTAAGCGCCCCCTCATTTCTTTTTATTTTCTCTACAGGGAGACAAAATGTAATGAAATTTTCACTCCTTTTCAGTCCAGTCCTTGTACTGGACCATTTTCAGTGTTATGATTGTTTGTTGAGCCACTCAACACTGAATTATTCAAACATAAAAATGCATCTAACTCAAGGCACGGACCTGTGTTGTTACACATAACAGACAACTTGGCAAAGAACGAATTTTACATTTTATCGTTTTGTAACTAGCAGCCGGTCACAAAGACACATCATTTGTTTACATTTCACTGGTTGAATCACGAAAAATGCACAGTGAAAAATCAGACATATGCCAAATTACAGAAGAGCTGGACTGAAAATCAGTGGCAACCATTTTTATACACTATTGAATTTCAGCCAGTGGGGATGGGGATCTTAATAGAATTGATGGAATTATGTAGAAATGTACCATCAGATTTTGATCAGTCATGCAATAGCATCTGGAAAGCACCTGAATGGCAGCAGCTATATTTTTCAGCATAAGAATGATCCCTGATACATTACGTATGCAGTAAAAGCATAGCTGCATACAAAAACACACCAATGGAACACTGTCAGTCATGGCACCCCCAGATCCTGAGTCCCAACATTGCTGTAGTGGTGCGGGATCAGTTTGACAGAGAACAGAACAAAAGGCAGCCATGATCCAAAGAAGAGCTTTGGAATGACTTTAAAGAAGCTTTGAGAACCATTCCTGAAGAATATTTACAGAAATGACAAGAAACCTTGCCTAAAAGATCTCAGGCTATGTTGAAGAATAAAGGTGCTGATACTAAATATTGGCTTTCATGCTTGTTAAAATTGTACAAAATCAGTTCTTACATTATACTACTACTACTCATCAAGAAATGCTACACAACTAAGTGAATTTCCATTCAATATGAACATATAAAAAGCTGATTTTCAGAGTTTTAGGGTGCAACGGAGTCATTAATCTAATAATAATTTAATGTGCTTAATATTTCGTTGTTGTTTAGTCTATGTCTGACAATAGCAAACAAAAAGGCAGACCTTGTATTTCCTGTTAAACATGCACACTGTTCCAATGGTGGAATGCTTCTATTAAACATTGCCAAAGTCAAATATTGATGTTAGTGTATGTTGAATTAATTCAAAGTCAGTCAGAAGTAACAAAACAAAAACGGTGGCTGAAAACTTGATTATTTATTTTTCCAGGAGCTTGACTATGGAGCGCTGTATGAAGTTCGCACTCCTCATTTCTATGTGGAGGCTAATAAGATGCCCACAGCACGGGTGAGTGTGACTGGAAACACATGGCCTATGGCCCTTAAGTTTAATGGGTTTGTTTATTGATTATCACATATTATCATATTCTTTAGTAAATGATTAGTAGTTTTAATTGCCTCATTTTGCTACTATGGAAACACGGTCTAATAGCCTTTGGCAGCTCTCTGCAGTAGCAGCACAAGTACAAAGTACAGGAAATGTTTGTTTTCAGTCGGGTATTGGGAGTCCAATGTCCTTCTTGAGGGGCTAACAGTAAAACTACTGGCACCAAAGAAGAGAGTGGGGTTTGTGCTTTTAGAATAATTAAAGGAACCAAAAAGAGAGACTGTTTATTTAAAAAGAGAAGCTGTGACTGAAAGAAACAAACGAAGAAAGAACAGAAGGAAAGAACCAGCTGTGTTTTTAAGAGACAGTTTAAAAAAAAATGTGATTAACTTTGGCGCCATCAAGCGGCTGCATCTAAAGCACAATGTGGCTGTTATGTCCCCACTTAAAAGCTAGGCGATGAGGGTGGGGGACAGTAACAGTTAGATCCAGGTGGAATGAAAAGAACGCCAGGCAGAGGTATTTAATATAAAATAGATCTTTATTGTAGGCAAACACCTCAATAATCATATAAATGGCAACAACAAAAGGAGACAGCACCGCTGCTTTAATGAGAAATCAGGGAGGTCAACCCAAAGTGGTAATGACCACTTCAACAAAGAAAGCAACAATAAGGCTTCAACAGAAAGAGACAGCAATGCTGCTAGCAAACAATATCCAGGCAGGCCACACAAACTAATGAAGGCTGCCGTCACTCATGTGCAATCACTGCTCAGTTAAGCACTACTCACAAAGAGCCACACACCAGAAGGCTGTTCCACACCTAAGCCAGTAGCACACTCTGACCAGCACAGCAGAAATCCACCCAAAACCTCTCCCTCCTCCTCCACACTGCTCTTCTCCAGCTTATATCACCCCTGAGGGTAATTGGTTGTAACGAGAGCAGATGAGCAGCAGGTGTGACCTAAAGGAGAAGGCAGGGGCAGAGAGAGACAAGGGGAGGGGCCAGAACGAAGGAGGAGGAGAGGGAGAAGAAAACACCACGCCCACACAAGGGCAGTATCAGGAGGCCCAGCTAGGGCCGTAACAGTGGCATAAATGCTGCAATGAACTCAGTGAAAGCAACACATGTGATGCTTCTTATCACTTTAATTCACGTTTCAAACCTCCACAGCATTAGTTATGTCTCAAAGTGCGTTCTCATTTCTCTAAAATTGTGTTTTCTTAATTGCATCAGAGTTTGTGAATTGGTCCTGTTTCTCCCTGCATGTTTTAGTGTACGGTCAAAGCTCTGTATGACTATCGAGCTCAGAGAGAAGACGAGCTATGTTTCCCCAAACAAGCGCTCATCCTGAATGTGGATAAGCAGGAGGGCGGCTGGTGAGTGACGCTCAGGTGCACATGTACCTTCTTCTGTTTTCTGCATACCTTCTTGCTGTTGATATGCGACCTGCCTTTAGGTGGAGAGGTGACTATGGAGGAAAGAAGCAGCTGTGGTTCCCTGCAAACTATGTAGAGGAGGTCCCTAGTTCCCCCACTAGAGAGATGGATGAAGCAGTGAGCTCTGATTCACTCACTACTTTCAAATGAGCTTCCAGCTTTCACTGTGTATTATTCTGACAAATATTTATTCTTTTGTGTCAGTCCACAGAGAACAGTCCTCTGGGAACTTTCCTCAAAGGCTTCATAGATGTACCAACCTGCCACCTGGGTTAGTGGATAAACGTTCTTATGTGTTATAGTTTTATCAGGTATATTAAATAATTACTGCAGGAAGGGACTAGTTCCTGCTCAAAATGATGTTGAAATTTAACCTTGATCAAAAAGATCAGTCCACAACTAGGATCATTGACTATTTTAGAAATCGAGGATTTGGTCTTTTAAAACGAGCTGCTCTCTGGTTTGTATTTTAGACAATGCAATGTTTTTAATAGTTTAACTGCATACATGTGTTTACCAGAACAATTTATTGTTTTACATGTCATATTAAAAAATATTATTTTAAAGAAAACAATTTCTTACATGCAAAAGAAAAGAAATAAGTAAAGTAGTGTCAAATAAGATAAGGTGTACATGCAACCTAAATAAGGTATATAAAAAAATAAGCCTTTATCTTCTTGGAATGCTTTCCAACATTATTACGAGGCAAAAAAGGACTCTGACAGTATTGTATCTCCTGAGTGAGGTAATTGTGGGTTTTTATGTGAAATACATACATCTTGTACACTCCAAGCCCTTATTTAAAGCTGGATAGCTGCTGTCAACCTTAAGCTACCAAATTGAAACATGGTTTCAGACTAAGTTAACAGTTGATCTGAATCAGTGTTTTTGTTGAAAAATTGGGCGTCACTTTTTATTCATACACATGATACATTTCTACTGCAGGTGTATTTTTAGTCACAAATGTGGGTGAAGCGGTTGCACTTACATGGTGACAACTGGGCTCTACAGAGTTATATTAGTATTGAAGTATTAAAGTAAAAACAGCATAACAGATTTTGTTAATGCTGTTTTTAGATTGCTCTGTGGAAGTCCTGTTCTCACTCCTTGCAGGCTTGCCCCTGCTGTGACTTCCACGTCTCAACTTTCTCAACTTTAAGACTTCATCATCGTCACCAACATGAATTTCAAGTTCAAGATTTCTGTGTTTTGACACAGAATGAAAGAGACTTGTCGTGCATCACAGAGGCCACAAAACAGAGCAGTCTAAAAAAAAAACCCATCACTGGTAGCGAGGCAGAAATGCAAAAGATGATGAACTTGAAGGTGAGATTGGCCTAAATTAAATTAGTCAGGGTTTTAGATTTGCGTGGATTCATTAGTGGAAAGTAAAGCTCTGGGCTCTTACCTAGGCATAATACTGCTTTGCACATGTAGATGATACTGGGCTCAAAATTCAAAACCAGGAAGTCCAGCCAGTTGTTTTAGGACTGAAGAAGCCTCTTGGATGATCAGTAAAATGTTTTCATAAACCAGCTCTCAAGACTATCATGACCTAGATGAATGAGAAACTACACAGGCACATTTATCCAATTCTAACTTCTTCCCTCCCTTTTTTCTCATTCCACTTGTACCTCCTTTAATCTCTGCAGTGGTGCATAAAGACGGAAAGAATTCCCGGGCCTTTGTGTTCACTATCCACTCCCAACACCTCTCTTCTCATCCGGTCCAGACTCTGGACGTAGCAGCTGACAGTCTGGAAGATCTCACCGGCTGGGTCAGCAAGATCAGAGAGGCTGCACAGAATGCTGATGCACGAGTGAGTGCAACTCCGCACACATACACAGATGAGTGCAAACACATCTGTTAGAGTTTTTGCTACTTGAATAATTAGACCGCAGGTCGTCAGGACTTCACTTAAGGACTTTCCTTGCTTACATGAAAACGTGACAGAGCCTCGATTACACTTCGCATCACAACTAAATTTTGTAAATAGCAATATTTATGACTATGTATATGATATATGTGGCTTTTCTAGAACAATTAAGTATGAATATTTTTCAGATGTTTGTGTAAAATGATTTGTTTTATCTTTATGCTCGATTGGACTGGATGTTTGCTGTGTTTGTCAAACTGACTTATGGTTACTCTTTTGATCATAAAGCAGGAAACTACATATAAAAAATTTAGAGATTAGGAAATGTTTTCATCTCTAAGCGGAGTCTGCATTTATGGGTCCGAGCCTGTGGTGAGCTTAGCAGTTTTGTCTTGCTGAATATCTAATTTTGGGGGTGACAAACTGAGAGATTAATGGGTTGGTGAGTTATATCTGTGCTATGAAGGGGGCTCTCTCTTCACCTGGTCAAAGCACTTTAGTCACTTGCCGAGGACATCATCTGCTCCTGACAATGTTGTATTCAGATTTCACTTTAAAATTGTCTACATGCACCACGTTTTCATGTCTTCTTTAATACACTACAGCAGGGGTGAGGGAACTCCAGGCCTCGAGGGCAGGTTTTAGATCTCACCCTGGGTCAACACATCTGAATCAAATGATTAGTTCATTAACAGGTCTCTTGAGAACTTCAAGACATGTTGAGGAGGTCATTTAGCCATTTAAATCAGCTGTGATGGATCAAGGACACATCTAAAACCTGCAGTTCCCTACCCCTACGTTATGGTGTAGTGTAAAACTTGAACACGCTCTCAGTCTTGCAGAAGTCCACTTTACTGTTAGTGTGAACACTGAGGTTCTTGTAACCCTCTGCTGTCTCCAAACAGAGCTTGGGAATGGAAATAGGGATCACTGGTGTTGTTGTCCTCCTCATGCCCACAACCAGTTCCTAGGTCGTTACCTCATTAAGCTGCAGATGGTTGTGCTTTGCTGCATTCTTCCTCATCACCAGCCTAAAGTCTGTGGTGTTTGGGGTGAAGAGAAAGGGAGACGGGATAGGAGATATGTTTCCTGTGTTTTGTGATCAGCAACACACAAGTCTGTGAGAAACACAAAAACACTGTGGGAATCACTTTGTTGACTCTTGCATGCTAACTCCCCACTTCTTCGACTCCACTGCTGTTGGCTGGCCTTAAACCAGTGATGGTCTTCAGACCTCCCTCATGTTGTTTTGCTGAGATTTCCACTCCAGCTCCCTCCTGTATTTGTCCTTGGCCTCCCTGACTTATGCCTTCAGTTCATTTTGAACTTCTCTCACTGCCTCCCTGTTAGCAGACCTCAAAGCTCTCTTTTTCCTGTTGAGCAGTGCTTTGATGTCCTTTGTTACCCATGGCTTGTTGTTTGGATAACACTTCACACTCTCTGTTGCAATTGTGGAGTCGGTGTACAAATTTATGTAGTCTGTGGTTAATTCTGTGAGCCCATCGATATCCTCCCACAGAGTGCTTGGCAATTAGTCACCTCAAAACAGCCCTGGAGAGCCACAAAAGCATCCACTGATTATTTCCCCACCGTCCTTGTGGTCACAGGCTATCTCTTGACTAAAGGGGCATTGCACAGAGTGATGTGAACCAGGCTGTGATCCAAACGACTAAGCGTGTGGGGGGGAGGATCAGGTTTGGAGCAGATCTATTGTCCTGTCATTTTTGGTGGGGCAGCTAGCCTGCTGGGTGAAGGTGGTTATTGCGGTGTCAAAGGTGTTGTGGTTAAATTCTCAAGCGATAGCAATAAATGCACTTGGATTTTGTCTCTGTAACCGGGTCTGGGCATTTAGGTTCAACATGGCAGTGGAGAAAGCAATCCCCTCAAGATGCTTGGATCTGTTTCCTAGTCCACTGTTTACATCACAGAATGATACATGGGGAACTTAGTTGGAAGTTGCTGTCAGTTTAAGTTGATATAAGAGTTGTAGGTCATAGGTGGGTACATTCCAAATGGGATTCCTAGAAGCTGCTGAAGCATGTTTTTGAATCAAACTGCTACACCACCAGCAGTAATCTCAGCTAGAGTAGAGAGTGTGAATGTATAAAGTTTTCTACGGGACAACCTTGTCAAATAGTGAAACTCCAAACTTGACAGTTTCCTCATACTCATATGTCAGATACATGCTGTTATAATGTCAGTTGTTTATAGAAAATATAGTTAATGTTGTCAGAAGATGATGCCATGTTCAAGATTCAAGATTCTTTATTTGTCACATGCATAGTCTGAGCGGAGCGGTCAGGAATGTTGCTCCTTGTTGTCCATGTTGTTGTTTTCATGGTGTGAAAACCGTTTGCAGAAAAAAATGTGACATATGTTTAAGAAATGTTCATATTTGTATGGTTGTCTCATCTCCATGGTAACAGATGCAGGAGGAGAAACAGATGGAGAGGAGGAAGAAGATTGCAGTGGAGCTGTCTGACCTCGTGGTCTACTGCAGACCAGTGCCCTTCAATGAGGACAGTAAGGACCATACCATTTCATTTCTTTTACCATTATAAACTGTTGCTGTATGCAATCTCATGTCTCACTTCCTGTTTCATTTGCAGAGATTGGGACGGAGCGAGCATGTTACCGGGATATGTCCTCCTTCCCGGAGACAAAGGCAGAAAAGTTTGCGACCCGTGGCCGAGGGAAACGCTTTCTGCAGTACAACCGTCGTCAGCTTTCCAGGATTTATCCCAGAGGACAGAGGCTGGACTCCTCCAACTATGACCCTCTACCTATGTGGCTCTGCGGCTCACAGCTGGTTGCACTCAATTTCCAGACCCCAGGTTAGTGTGTGGATGCATTACTGTAGAGAGCCTTTCTATCCACACAGTGAGTCCAAGACAGCATGGGTTGATGGCAAGTTGTAAGATTTTCCTCATCTCAGACACTAATTCATGTCTGTTCTCAGAGAAATTTATCCATCCATCTTTTTCCACTTATCTGGGGCTGGGTTGTGGGGGCAGCAGCCTAAGTAGAGAAGCCCAGACCTCCCTCTCTTTGGCTACCTCCTCCAGCTTGTGTGGGAGAACACCAAGGTGTTCCGAGGCCAGCCGAGAGATATAATCTCTCCAGCGTGTTCTGGGTCTGTCCCGTAGCCTCCTCCCATTGGAGGAGTGAGGAGGAGCAAGAGGCCGGGCAGACCCACCTCACCCGGGAGACACTTAGGAGGCATCCGTGACAGATGCCCGAACCACCTCAACTGGCTCCTTTCGATGTGGGGGAGCAGTTGCTCTACTCTGAGCCCCTCCTGGAGGGCTGTACTTCTCACCCTATCTCTAAGAGAGAGGCCAGCCACTCTTCGGAGGAAGCTCATTTCCACCGTTTTTATCCACAGTCTTGTTCTTTTGGTCACTACCCACAGCTTGTGACCATAGGTGAGGGTGGAGACGTAAAACAACTGGTAAATCGAGAGCTTCACTTTTATACTCAGATCTCTCTTCACCACGACAGACCGTAACAGCATCCACATCACTGCAGTCACAGCACCAATCTGT
Organism: Rhamphochromis sp. 'chilingali'; assembly: GCF_963969265.1. NCBI lineage: Eukaryota > Metazoa > Chordata > Actinopteri > Cichliformes > Cichlidae > Rhamphochromis > Rhamphochromis sp. 'chilingali'. The sequence continues at coordinate 27,423,112 of NC_137934.1, forward strand.
CTGTGGATCTCCCGCTCCCTTCTACCATCACTGGTGACCTGTCACCCTGGATACTTAAACTCCTCGACTCAGGGTAGGAACTCGTCCCTGACCTGGAGTGGACACACACCTTTTCCAGCTGAGTACCATGGCCTCAGATTTGGAGGTGCAGACTCTTGTTCCCACTGCTTTACACTCGGCTGATGCTTGCCCTCAGGCACGCTCCCCGGGCCTGGCTCCTGAGCAAGTTATCGCTAACAAATTCCTAACAAATTTGACTCAAGCAGTGGCCACCAGGGGGAGACATTGATACAGTGTAACATCTGGCTTACTTTAACAGAAAAGCTCCTATTTGCCTCTAAGAACAACAGGCCGCAGTCTGTCCACATACTCAACCTGTGATGGATCAGTAATCAATTAGTGATGCTAAATACAATTTTACACTCATTCTTTAAAACCTGTCTGTTTGTAGATAAACCCATGCAGCTGAACCAAGCTTTGTTCATGCTTGGAGGTGGGAGTGGCTATGTTCCCCAGCCTGACATCATGAGGGATGACATGTTTGACCCTTTCGACAAGGACACATTGCACGTGGAGCCAATCACCATCCAATTACAGGTCAGATTAAATAAGCAGGATAGAGGGAGTTTGATTGTACAGCTAAGTCAATCCTAAGAGAAAGCAAAGGAGCAGTTCACATTGTCCAGGCATGCTCCCTTTCTAGGTGAGAACAAGCTTAAAACTACACTTTTATTGTTCTTTGAACCATAATGAAAGTTAATGGAAGAAACTGACCATAGCTAGAGTTAGAAAGGCCACAAAGTCACACTCAGCCACCGTTTTGGCAGATCAGTTCATACAGAAGGTGGTATTTTTGCTCCCCCCTTTTTTCAAAGCGGAGTGAAAAAAATATCATATGAAGTCAGTTGTCTGACAATATGATCATGAGCCAATTTCAGCTGATTTCTAAAAAATACAGACAGAATATTAAAGTGGGCCAGGAGCACTTATAGACAAAGTAAAATCGAAGTGTCCAATTTTCCCACTGTCTTGCTTATTCTTGCTCTGTTTCCCAGGTGCTGGGAGCTCGCCATCTGCCTAAGAATGGTCGGAGCATTGTCTGTCCTTTTGTAGAGTTGGAAATCTGTGGAGCCGACTATGACAGCTACAAGTGCAAGACAGATGTTGTAGGTAAGACAGCTGCTGCATAGCAGCAATGAAAATGCAACATTTCAGCAGTTTATGTGCACTCACTGCAGTGTTAACCCTCTGCTTTTCTCCACCCTCCTAGCTGATAATGGTCTGAATCCTGTGTGGGTGCAGAAGCAGTTTGTGTTTGATATCCACAACCCCACCTTCGCCTTTCTGCGCTTCACTGTCTACGAGGAGGACATGTTCAGCGATCCCAACTTCCTGGCACAGGCAACCTACCCAGTCCGTCTGCTCAAAACAGGTGAGTGCGCAAATGTCTCCAGAATACAAACTTATGAGTTATTTATTTTTGTATTTTTTAGATTGCAATGTTTCTGGAAATATTTCCTAATCTTAATTTACATTGAATTGGTTTAATTTTCTGTTTTACCAGGCTACAGGAGTGTACCTCTAAAGAACAGCTACAGTGAGGAGCTCGAGCTAGCGTCCCTTCTGGTTCACATAGAAATCGTCAATGCTAAGGTTTGGGCTACTTTATCTCTGCAACAAACAGGACATCTGAATAATAGTACTCTGCAGGCATGAGGCAAGATTTTTGGTTTCCATTTGTAGTTCAAAGATCTGTTGATGTGGAATCTACACACAGAACCCCTGACTTTCACCGCTGTGAGATACATAGCCACAAATAACATGGTATCAGCAAATAAAGTTCACTAAGCACAGTCATATTTGATGATTTCTGGATTTCCAGTTAGCAGCACTGCTGTTAGTTGAAGCTGAACACCACCATCTGAACGTGAAAATTCCAGCGTGAAATAACCTTTTTGAACACGTCTTCATCATTATTTCCACAAAACAAATATCACACAGCCTCTTTTTTCAACTAGGCACTAAAAGTCACAAATTCATGAATTGTTAAAAATGTTCAAAATTTATGATTCATTACAAATCCACATTTATCAAATCCCACTGTTAAGTATTACATTCTGAAATAAAGCTGTTGTATTCTCTATCCACCTTGTGGCTACAAGGAGGAAGACGATGAGAACTTGTACACATCCATCCAGCGGTTGCGAGATCGAACCTGCGAGCTGTCCAACCAGGTTTCTCTCCTGGAGAGGTCAGGCTCCGCAGACCTGAGCTATCAGCAAAGTCTGGAGGAGCTCCGAGCCGCTCAGGACCAGCTGAGTGAGCTGGTGGAGGCTCGCAACCGCAGGTTAGTCCCTTAGCAGTGGCTCCTGCAAGCTTTAATTTAACATCTCCAAATTACATCTGTATCTGCTACATCTGCTATCTGTCTGTCTTCCACTAATCTGTCACTGTTTTTCTTGCTGCTCTTTCAGGCTGATGGAGAAGAAGAGAAGGGAGAAGCTGAGACAACAGGTGATAGCAAAGCGCAGCTAATCCTCCCGTCCACCCGAGAGCGCTAAACTCCAACACAAACTGTGCCTCATAGGTTGTGTGGTGACAGCCTGAATAGAACAGGGCTCGGTTCCAGGAAGTATATTCAATAAACTGTTAGTCTGATAAACTCTTAGTTGATTAACTCTGATATCAGAAGCTCAAGGTTTTCAGTTTCAGAACTGCTCATAAGTGTTTTCTTTCTCTACTCACTTGCATGAGTAGAGAAAGGAAACACTCATCACTGAAGATCAGATACCACAATGCAACAGGGGAATATAGTGCAGAGTCTCAATTTTAATCAAATGAATGGAGGAATGTGAACATGTGCCAGTGCTGACTATGACATTTATCGGGGGGGGGGGACTCATTTTAATTTGCTTGGACCAGTCTGTTATCATTACAGACCTTACAAACTTTTATATGAAATTTAAAATTTTCTATCGTGTTCACAGTCCTTTACATGAGATGTGCATCCAAAACGGACCAAAAACGCATGAACTGGGAAATTACTGAAGCCGAATTCAATCCAGGCCCGATCCAGTATGAATCTGTGATTCTTGTCCATTTTTAATCTTTTCTGTTGTGCAAGTGGACTCCAACCTGAACATAGTTTTTGATCCATTGTGGAGCCTATCATAGGCTACCTGTGGGCAAATCTGGGTCTGAGTTGATCCAATGAGAAAGATTCAGGTGATTTTTTTAGTCGAAAACATCAGATTCAAATTCTGATTTTCAGACTCTCTACCATTCAGCCTGATGTTTGACTTTAATTTAATGAGTTAATGACTGAATATCAATCTGTGAACACATTTCAACATGAAATCTACAGAACACACCGCATTTTGCCTAAAAAGCCAATTTAAAATACATTTTTAGACTCTTAATGCCCTTTCAGCCTAATCTTCATTCAAATATTCATCTCCAACATCTGTGACTGATAGTATGACCGATAGCAACACGGGAAATGAAGTTCATTGACCAGTGTGTTGTCTGTCTAACGCTTCATACAGATCAATTTAACATAAACAGTAATTGCTACAGTGCTCTAAACTTGTTGATAGGCTGACAGTTACACAGCTGTCCACAGGGTCACAGAAGAGATGGATCTGAGTGAGGGTAAAAGCACTCAAATCTAAAAACAGCTAACTGAGGTCTAACTGGGATTTGTGTTTTTCTAAAAATGTAAATTTCCTTAAATGAATTACCTGTGCTATGCACTTTCATAGTGAATGAGGAGCTGAATCAGAGTATCAGTCAGCTGATTCAGCAGCAGCAGGACATTGAGTGGGTTTAGTTCTGTTTACCCAGTGACTGAGTTTAAGTTAACTCGCTTTCTGGAACAGAAAACCTGGCGTTTTCCTCATCTCACGGTTAACAAAGAGTTGTTAGATAAACCTGCTTCCTGGAGTAGACTCTAGCAGGCTTTCTACAGCAGCCACATGCAATCCATTTAGAAGTGAAGAAAACATGTTCTTTGACGAGAAAATATCATATAGTATAGCAACGTTCTGTGCTGAGGGCAGAATGAAAAAAGTAAACACAAACATAAGTATCTCATGGACTGAAAAGACATAAAACTAAGCTATAAAAACAATCGTGGACTAAAGGCTGAAACATATTAATTGCAAACTGGTTTTTCTGTGACAGATTTCATGAAAAGTAGATCGCATAACAAAACTACAACGTGTTTCTAATACTTTTGGCAATAGTGTCCAATGAAATGGAATCTGGGGAAGTTTAAACCATTGGTGAGAAAAAGAAAGTGTTTGAAAATGAAATATTTATGAAAACAGACATTATTCATTATTTTGATGGACCTGGAAGTTATTTAAAAAGGAAAAACAATCAGTACAATAACAAATAATGAAATTATTCTTTAATTATTATTTGCCATTATTATAAAGAGTCATTGTGGGAATCAGCAGTAAATACAGCTAGCACTTTTTCAAATGCAAACACAATATAAATTTCCATTTGACATTTTCAGATGAATGCTGTACAATTTAAACAATAATTTACCTACAAAGCTCCCCCTGAAATTTGCACTTACTTTGTTTCAGGCTTTACCAAGAAAAACAGGATAAAAAGGGAGACGAAAACTCAGGTTACACAAATGTGGGGAATGAAAAATTAAACTGTTCGTAATGGATGGAAAAAGGGGTTAGAGGGCACTTGTAGCAAAAAGGAAGTATCCTGTATGTGCCTTTGTTCTGGAGTGTAATTACTCTTGTATTTAAGAAAGAACAGGAGCTCTCTTTACAACTGGAATAATTTCCCTTTTAGGGAAAACGATCTACAGTCTAGAGGAACATGCTCATTTGGTTTTTGACCACTACCCATGAAATAGGGTTTAAAGGGATCTAAAGATGCAAGTCTGTTCCTCCTAATCAAGACCAAGTCCTCGGTTGATCACTTGAACTCTGCCTCCAGGTGGTGGGGGCTTCTGTCATAGACTTTCTTGTTCTGCCGGGGAGAGCACAAATTCTCACCAAACCACGTAGAGAAGTTTTTTTTCAATATTTCTTCAAAGGGCTCTAAATTTATCTATACTACCTTCAGAGAAGTGTGAGAACAGTGAGTGGGGGAGGAGACGAGAACGCTCCCCTGGGTGTCTGCATAGGGGCTCAGATGTGTTCGCCTCTACAGGGAAACACCCACAAATAAAGGGCTATCACTAAAAAAAAAAAAAAACCAAGCAAAGAAAAAAACAACAACAAAAAAAACCTAGTAAAGCATTCTTTTTACCTGCCAGCTCTGATTTCATGCCTTGTTTCTAAACCATCGATCAAGATCAGTTTCCATCATCTGACTTTAATCAACAGATGTGGTCCAACTGGTCCTGAATTTGCCAAAAGCAGCTTTGATTGGACCCTCTGCATGACTTTATATTTAACCACCCACCCCTGTAGCTACTTCATCTCCTCCCCTGTCTGATTTCTCATTGTATATAACTTCTTTTATTTATCAGACAGCTGTAGATCCTGTTTTAATAGATAAAAGAACGTGCTACAAGGATGCTAGCGGACTTCAGATTGAAGATACTATAACTTTATGTAGAAATTATTATTGTGTACCTGGAGCTCCCTTTAACTGTCCCCGTAGACACAAACCTATCTTTCTCCCTACACTGCAGTTGCACTGGGTAGGGACTTCTATGCAAAGGTCATCGTTTTGGCCTATAGCCATTGTGTATTAGGCGGTTGACACAAGTTGTGTTTTTCTCTCTGCACCTATGCTAACTGTCCAGTATTATTATTCTGCATTGCAAATCATGTGCAAGTTTCCATTTAATAAAGCTCTTTCATGTAATCGGCAGAGTGTCTTTTCATTTTAAAACAAAAATCCAGAAAAAGGAGTGATCACATTTTTATTGATATATATTTTTTTTTCTTCTTTTTTTTTCTTCTAATGATTAAAAAAAATTGCATCCAAACAAATTCTGTCCCCTAACGTGCGGCAACCAGCCGCTCTCCACCTAGCTCCCTCCTCAGGTATGGCTCCAGGGTGGGGCCCTGGTTAACCGTCTCAGGTAATTTCACCCCGTGGCAGGAAAGGGACCGTCTAGTCCAGGGCTGCCCAATCCCAGTCCTCAAGAGCTACTATCCTGCAGCTTTTAGATGCATCCCTACTCCAACACAGCTGAATCAAATGGTTTGATTACCTCTTCAGCATGCCATCATGTTTGGCAAAGGCCTGATAACAAGCCATTCATTTGATTCGGGTGTGTGGGAACAAGGATGCATCTAAAAGCTGCAGGACGGTAGCTCTCGAGGACCGGGATTGGGCACCCCTGGTCTAGTCCAAGTCTGCTCTGTTGTATAAAAGCTAAACTTATACAATTATATATGTGTCAAGTAATTGATAAGCAACATTTTTCACTGAGTCATTATGTGAACCAAATTAAGAACTGTTTAAATGCTGCTATGCTGCTACCAGTTAAAGAAAATTCAAAGTTATGGGCTAGCACAATCCATTTCATTCCAAACTTCCCAAAATATTCTACTTTTGCACTTTGTCATAGTTGTCTGTAAAAAGATTTCCCACTTTATTTTAATGTTGTTTTATTAGTTATTATTTTTCCTCTGTACGGTGTTTATCCTTATTCCTATGTTGCATTTCTGAAGAATTGTTGTTGCCAAGCTTTTTATCCTTGATCGGCAAATGAAGTAGATTTCTATTCTGATTTTGTCAAAGCATTACATTACAAGCATTACAAAGAGCTTGTTCAACAGGTAGTCATATGATAAAAATATTTATTGACCCTTGTTTATTTATTCGGAACATGCTGATATGTATGTGACTGGAGCCCCAGTGTAAATTAAATAAGAGCCTTATAAAAGGAATGGTGTCATTAATAACTGCAAAAACAGTATTAAAACCACAAATTTCTAAAATATTGTGATCTATTTAAAAATACAAGTTAATATATAAATATTCTTACTTGGGTTTTACATTACATTATTTTCTTTTAGACCAGTACATAGGTCTCTTTCTGGTCAAAGAATTACATATTAAACCTGCAGTCCCATTTCATTCTGTTGAAGTGGTCCACCAGTTAGTTATTCTTTAATTTGTTGTGGTAGAACAGTGGTTCCCAAAATGTCTGTGAAGGTTCTCAGTCATCCAGGTCATCGTAGTCAAAGGAGCTTGCAAAGAAAAGCGGTGGTTCCCAAACTTTTTTTCCTCCCCCCCCGCGCGCGCACACTCACACTCACGCACAATCACATCCTCCAACCACACACACCCATATTTTGCTCCATTGCGGTTTATTTCACACCTCAAATATTTAGTAAACAGTTACGCAAATACAAGTAATTGCAATAAATTACAGGTAGTAAGGAAATAAACTAATAACTCTTTTACGCTACGTCCGCACCTACACGGGTATTTTTGAAAATGCAGCGGTTTCGTCCGCACGTAAACGGCGTTTCGAATCACAGAAAACGGAGATTTTAAAACTCCTTTTTTGCGTTTACGTGTGGAGGAGGAATACAGAGTTCGTCATGCAACGTCAAAGGTATGTGCCTTTTTTCACGTCACGCTGTGCGTCACGTTATTGTTTACATGAGATGAATTGCAGAATGGCAGATATTCAGATTTACAGGTTTTACACGCTTGCATATAAACACGCAGTTACTGTCTCTATTTAGAACGGCAGAGGCGTCACGGTGTAATTATTTTACATGTAGTTGTTTTTATTCTGTGTAATAATATTCAACATTGCTATCAATACATTTTTCAAAAAATGCTTCTCTGTGCAAAATGGGTTTAAAAACATAAACAGCTGTGGGATACTATTTGTCTGTTTAGACAGGGGGACCAAATCGTGGTAGGATGGCAGAATCAGCCTGATATTATTTGTATCCCACTGTAACTTTACTGTATAAAGAGCTAACATCTGAAAGGGAAGATATGCTTCACCATATTTTCTAGTCTTTGGCTTAGAATGAAGTTGGTTTGGAAACATTCAGCGATGCTTCATCTCCTGCTTTGCATTTGTGTGGCGCCCTGTGCTAGCAGTGTCCAAGCGTTGCCCCCGCCCCCCGCAATGGCTTTGGGCGGGCCCCACATTTTGGGAAAGTCTGTGCTAGAAAGTAATTTGGAAGAAGCAGTGTCTGTCTGGCAAAGCTCCTCGGACTGCAATAGTTTTAAATGGACAGCTCCAACATTTGAGTTCAACTGTTTCATGGAGATGATGACTTCTCTTCAACATGTGAACCCCACAGTGAGAGGGCTTAGAGACTCTCCGCAAACTATGCTTCAGAATCTGGCTGAACGAATCAGAAAAGAGATTTCACTGGTAAGTCCTGGCAATCAGCTCAAACGTATATATCCAAAATATCTTTCTTTTAAGTAAAAGTGTCCGTGGAATAAAGTAAATGCAATCTCTGTAGCAAACATCGGGAAAGACTAGCCTCTCTTCAAGTGGTAACGCAATGTGTGGTTTTTTTTTATTTATTTATTTATTTTTAGAACATGTAGCCAAATGTGTAAATGAGAATGCATACATTTCCCTACTGGAGATGTAAATATAGGTAAGTTGACACTTGCCAAACTCCTTGATTTACACATAAAAGGTATTTACAGATCTGTCATAGCAAACAATCACAAAAATCACTTGTGACAAGACAGCTCTACTTGCTTACAGGATTTACAGTTATCTACACACTCTTAGATCTACTGAGGAGTGCTAAATTAAAGGAGTTAAAGTAACATACAGCATCTCAGTAAGGTGACAACATGCAACTACACTATGCGGCTGTGCCTTAGATGTTGAAGCAGGCCGTCTACTAATCAGAAGGTCTTACAAATTGAGAGTTACAGATTCCTGTTTAATTGTTTATTTTTTTAATGGTTGTCACAGGGTTGTGAACAAATGTCTACATCTTCTCCACATACACAGCAGTAGTGTTACACCACCTTTAAAGGTGAAGTCAGTAATTTATTTTACACTATTAAATAGCCAAAAACCATAGTGTACTCCGAAATATATAGGAGGTTGGTGTGTAATTACGTCTTCCAACAAACATATAATTAATCTATTAAAAATACACATCAGTGGGTTTGCAGTTTGTGGAAGCAGCAATGTTGTCCCACTCTATTTGAATGCAGTGGTCGGGAAGGACTTCTTTCATCAGACTAATCACGTTTTATGTGGGCCAAATGTAAAATACCAAATGTAGAAGAGAAGAGAGTCCCCGTAGGCATTTGCATACTGTGAGGATACATTTTAATTCATGTCTGCTCCTCCATATTCAAGATATGAAGCATCACATCTATGTTCTGTTGTAGGAGAAAGATTCCAACAGACAAAAACTGGCTAAATAATAACAACAGCTGGTTAAAAACTAACACTATGTTAATGTTCCATCACACTTTCTCAATGATAAACAGTTTGGTTACATTCTTACGGTGGCCCCTAGAGACAAAGCACGTACAAACTCCAAAACACTTGCAAACTCCAAAACACTTGCAAACTCCAAAACACATGAAAAATCCAAAACACTTGCAAAATCCAAAACACTTGCAAACTTGTTACGGATTCAAATATTGGGGATGGACACAAGAGGAAAAACCACAATAACAACACTGGTCCGGCCGGGTTGAGTCAAACAATGATTTTAATGATCACACGCGTGGGAGATGGACACCGTACGCAGACAGCATCAGATCTCAAAATGGTGGAGCATTGATCAAACTCTTATAGCCTCTAGTGGCCCCCACCTTATCATAAAAGCCTAAACATTCACATGCTTTCTCTCACACAGTGCCTAAGCTACGACCTTGGCTCCCTGTTTATCTGCTCCTGCTGAGATGGGGCAGAAAACTCCAGTATGTTCTGTTCTCTTCTAATCAGACAAATAAGGCGATGACTTTCTGCGAACAGTATTTCTTATAACTCAGCAGTATAATGCATCATAAAACAATATCATTCATTCACAATAAATCAGCAATCTAATGTAATGCAAATCAGTTTAACAAATGCAATAGTTATCACCTTCTTCTAATTCAGGAGAATAATGCAAACTAAAACTACATAATAATTCACAATCTTTAATTAGGGGTATAACATGGCATAAAATAATATTATAATCTCACAAACTCCAAAACACGTACAAACTCCAAAACACTTGCAAAATCCAAAACACTTGCAAACTCCAAAACACGTACAAACTCCAAAACACTTGCAAAATCCAAAACACTTGCAAACTCCAAAACACGTACAAACTCCAAAACACTTGCAAACTCCAAAACACTTGCAAAATGCAAAACACTTGCAAACTCCAAAACACTTGCAAACTCCAAAACACGTACAAACTCCAAAACACTTGCAAACTCCAAAACACTTGCAAAATGCAAAACACATGCAAACTCCAAAACACATGCAAATTCCAAAACACAACGGAAGTGCTCCAGGACGCTAGGGGCAGTGTTGAGCTCGATTTGCAAATTAAACAGCAAGTTTGTCTGTATGCGACGGTCTAGTCTCCGTCGCGCTTCCCAGGTTGCCTAGCAACCATGATACTAACCGCTGGAAATGTGTCATACAACTTTGCTTGACAGAAATGAAGGAGAACATATTTTGTTCATTTGTTTGTTTGTTTCTACAAGAGCTTTGTGTGATTTGATAAGTATCTGAGGCTGAGACCACAGGACAGTAAAACATGATTTTTGGGCTTCATTTCTGTACTGAACAGTTATTTCAAGATTAGTTAGTAAATAAGAATTAGCTGATGTTGTTCATGAGACTAAAGTCATATCACTTTGGTAATGTAAATATAATATGCCCAATATTATTATAGTTATTATATTAATCATTATTAGCTATTACAGCAGTGAACATGAACTCTGTGTCAAATACTGAGCCTCAGTACAGATTCAAGTTGCAGTTATTTATATGTCTTATCACCTTAAATCTTCACTCAAAGACAAGTATCTTTGACAGTGCATATATAGGTGTATCATATATAAGAGACAAATGTTGTTCCTTCAGTTATTCCTTCAGTGAGTGCAATGCCTCACAGATGATGTGCAGCAGTGGGTCCCTCAGTCTGTCATCACTCTGGACACTTGCAGTTGTCACACATGGAAATCAAATGTGTGATAAGCTGCAGGATTCAAACACAAGTGTAACTTATAAATACATGTTCATACTTTTATTACACAACACAGAGAGAAAGAAACAGAGAGAGAGTGCAGCACAGACAGACAGGTGACAGTCTCAGGTGTATACACTGCTACAAAACAGCACAAAAGAAGGAGGATTTAGTATTTGTGTTATTACGAAACAAGAAGAGTTCCCAGATGGTTCAGTGGACACATGTGTGACTCCTGTGATTAAAGCATCTTTCTTTCAGCTTAACGAGTGAACCGTCAGCTCGTTCAAACACACGTTAAAGTCCGTTTGGCTCGACACCACCGAACAGAGGCAGCAATATAACATAGCTAACATTAACATCCATGCTAGGGAGGGGGACAGTAGTGGCGTGGCACTTTCAAAACACGTCTTTCAGCCTTCCGCACTGAGAAGCAACATTTCCAGCTTACTTAGTTTTTCTAAGTTAAGACAACTCAAATAAATTGAGTTGATCAGCGTTTTTGCATAAAAAGTACTGGTAACTTACTTAAATTGAGTTCTAATAACAAATTGTTAAAAATTGAGTTCAACCTACTTAATATTTTTAATTAAACACAATATCAGTCCCTGATTCTTCAAGTCTGATTAACTGAGTGTCTTTGGGCAAGATATTAAACCCATATTTGCCCCTGATATATGTAAGCATATTCACAGAGCACACACACAACAGGTTTGCAGCAATTTCAAACATAGCGGAGCTGCTTGGATAAAATCTTTGAGGAATGAAGAGCTAGCAAAGTTGAAGTCTCAGTGAAAGAGTTAAACCAAAAGCGTTAAATATGACAGAAATGGCTCACTTCAGAAAGGAACTTCAGGGGTTACTTAAGGGTTAAAGAGTTAAGAAAATTTGAAGATGAGGAACACACTTCTGTGGTCCACTGCCATTTTGATTAAAAATCTAAATATTTTAACCAGGCTGGTTTTCATTAAATCAAAGAAACTTTCAGCTGTAATAAACATTCAAACTGCTTCTTCATTTATGAGTTAATTGTTTTAACTGAGTTGTTTCTCTAAAACTGTTAGCTAACTTGGGAGCTGAGAACCTCAGAAATGTTGCGAGAAATGAGAAAATCTGTTTCGGGTCTAGAGAATTGAGTCCTAAACATGTGTTGTCTGCAGGGGGCGCAGAAACCCTTCAAGAAGGTGATTGATGTTAGCTCAGGTGATCCCCACAGAGTTGATTTACAACATGTTTCATTTCTTCGACAGGTTAGTGTTCATTAATTGTGTTGTGTAACTTTTTGTGTTGTGTAAGCATTCCTGTCAAACTTGTGTATCTGTCATATAAGTTGTGATTTTTTAAGTGTAATCTTATTTATCCATTTTATTTTCATGTGCTTTATTTATGTCCATTACTTTCTGCAGTGGATGTAATGTATAGTGATTATTGTTAATTCCTGCATTTTATATTACTCTTGCACCATACATATCCTATATTTGTAACCATGTTGTCTTCTTAATGTGTTAAAAACACTTTCCTTGTTCAAAAAGTCTTGTCTACAAACTCCTCTCTGAATCTGGCCTACTTCCTCAGGTCTTGGCAGTGTGTATATACCCTCAGCTGCTGGAAGACAAATGTTTTCCTCTGGATGTCAAGATAAGAGCTCAGAAACTCCTGGAGGCCTGTGACGGAGCAAGTGTGGGTGAGGGTTAAAAAATTTGCATGTACAAACTGAATTTTAAACTTGAGAGTCTGGGATTTTAACTCACATGTATATTGAAATATACTTAAATAATTATAATTTGATAGGTTCATACACTGCATCCTCTGGTCTTCGTCATGTGAGGCAAAGCATCGCTGAGTTCATCACAAAAAGAGATGGAGTTCCTTCATATGCCCAAAACATCTTTATTTCTGCTGGCTCTCAAAGGGCTATAATGGTATGACTATGAACACTATTCGTACTATTTCTAGTTACACAAATGCTACATGTATCTACTCTGGTCGAAAGAATCCACGCTTCATACTGATGTCCACAATTCTTTTATTCCTCTCACAATCATGGAGCACCGTGAAAACTAGAAACAAGTAAACTAATATCAACAGCACGTATGACATTCATCTCAGCCACCTATTCCTATAAGTCGCAGGGCAGTGGATCAGTCCCAGCCTATACCAAACGACTCACGAACCGGTCCGATGCCCGGGGGGTTGGGGACCGCTGCACTACATAATTAAACATGTCTAACATCAAGGGAGGCCACACAATAAAACACATTTTAAGCAAGATGCAATGTCCAACTTTATCAGCCACTTTATCTTTTTTAAAATGCTTTGAAAGGACACAATAGCATAAAAACAGACAGCTGGAAAGTGCAGTTATCTGAGTGAACACACCTATCACTCAGACCACACACCCACAAATCTTTAGGGTTTACCATCGCTCAAAAAACTAAAATTGGATAGTTATTTCATTTAAAGAGTCTAAGTTATAATTTGAACTAAACAATTTGATGTTTCTATAGTGAACATAGTTGAAACATATACAATCTGCATCAAATTCATCAGCATAACACTTGCTAAATTTATTCTTGTTGAGATGACATAATGCAAGCTAGCAAGACTGGTTAGTTGCCTGGACTAGCAATATCACAAAATCATTACAAACCACAGGAAAATCACTAGGGTCACAAGAGGCAGGAAATTATACACACACCACGTGTATGCTATTGCTATTTATTGTTCATAAATGACTTTTTATCAGCATTAAGTGCTTTTGCTGGACTAATGTAATTTGCGTGGCTTGGATCAACTCAATTAAATTAAGCTGGACTCAACTGCAGTAAATAAGTTGATTCATCATTAATTAATAAGCCAACTCAAGTACATTAAGTTGGAATAACAGACCTGCATAATGCTGAAATAAAGCAATTTGATGACGTGGAAATCCTTTCCATGACTTTTTTATGTATCTTCTGCTATAGCAAACTGTAGTAGTTGTTTAGCTTTCACATTTTATCTTTGCACTTAACTGAAAAATAATATGATTTGTATTAATAATAATGTCCAGTCTTTACACATTGTAAAAACCTCAACCAAAATAACCAAAATATTCTCAAACAACAGCTTAAACATTTTTACTTCTACATGTAACATATTTTTAGAATCTTTGAAACAACCAGGTGTATTGTATTAATTTAGCCTTTAAACATAGTTTATTGAGTTAGTTGTAAAGAAAAGCTTAAATGTGTGAGTGATCTCTCATTGTTGCAAAGGGAGTTGCGAGGGGAAACAGTTTTACTTTGTTTTCTGCTTCAAACATTTATTTTATTTCATTTATTCCTGATTTTTTAATAACCTGTAGCAAAAAGTGACAGAAAAGATTGCTCTCCCTAAAGGAAAAAAATATAGCTTTTTCGATTATTGTTATAAGATTGCTGTGAAACTGCTGGCCAGTGGTGAGGGGAATACTCGGACAGGCGTGCTGATACCTGGGCCCTGCCCACACATGCTGTACAATGTGCTGGAGGAGGCTGGGGTAGTCTTGGTACCGTACCAGCTGACAGAGGAGAGAGGGTGGGCTGTAGACCTGGACAACATGCATCAAGCTTTAAAGGCTGCTCGGGGGTACTGTGAGCCCAGAGCCATTTACATCAGCAACCCGGGAAATCCCACAGGTAAGTAAAACACAGTAGCTAAGTGAAATGAGAATCCGAATCAGCACACCTTATTAATCCCGAAGGAAATTATGTGGTTACAGTTGCTGGACAGCAACTGACTGAAATAAATTCAATAATACAATATATTAAAAAGTTACAAAATATTAGAAATAGCTCTAATATATACAAATAGCTCAATTATAAATATCCAGAATATTAAAGAGGTTAAATATATATGACTGACATTTTACTTTAGACTGTAATCTGTAAAACTTTGCTATTTGTTATTTTCACTGTAGAGGATGTGCCAAATGGTGTAACTATTGCACTGTACTGTACATTAGATGGAGATACAGTCTTCTTTCATCACTGTTTATATTACCTTTGTCTTTCTAGGCCATGTGCAGGACAGGAAGTCAATAGAGGAAGTGATTCAGTTCGCAGCAGCTGAGAGAGTCCTACTGTTAGCTGATGAGGTGACCATGAGCTGTCTTTTCAGATTGGCTTTTTATTATGCATTTGTCAGGTTTTCTTTATCTATCAGTTTCTTTCCTCTGCACTCCAGGTGTACCAGGACAGCGTGTATGGGAAGGACAGAGAGTTTATTTCCTATAAGAAAGTCCTGTTTGAAATGGATATAGAGCTTGCAGAAACAGTGCAGCTGATCTCCTTCCACTCTTTATCCAGTACCTGCATTAGAGAGTGAGTTCTGTCTCTTATGTTTGTCAACAACAATTTCCAACAGGATCCTAGACAAAAGTTCTGGTGGATGGCCGCATGGACAGTGGTGGCATTGGAGCTCAACTGGAAGCCGGAGGCGCAAAAATGTAGTTTTTTTTAAAGATATTTGTAATAATATCATTTTAGGCCTCAGTCAATTTTCTATACTTTATAATTGAGATATTGCCAGTCCAGCGATGCTCCACTGTGGACCGGCGGAGGTGATGGGACCAGCAGGTGCAGAAACCTCCGGCTCGGGTGGAGGCCTCCAGACTTGTGCAGAAAAAATTGCATCTGTATGGCTTGATGAGCAAAAGGCATGGCTAAGGTCTGTCCATGCAAAGAAAAGGGTGCTCAACTCCTTCTAGCCAATGTCTCCAACATCATTGTCTATTGTTTTTTGGGAAAGAGACAGCGAGAGAAAAAGGCATATGGGTGCATTTTACCTGAGATGGATGTGGCTTAATGGGGATGGAGGCTGAACCGAAGAGTGTGTCAAAGGCTTCTTGAGTGGAGGCATCCACTGAAAAGGAATTTTGGGAGATGTTAGGTTAGTGAGTGTTTGGGCTATTTGGCTGAAGTTGCAAATGAATCAATTGTAGCAAATGCTAGGAAACACCGGAGTTGGTTCCAGCCTGGTTCCAGCCAGAACAGGCCATTCTACCACTACTTGCACCACAGCAAGTCTGCTGGGTCTGCTTTAGCTCTATCTATATCTGACACACTCTGCTATACAAGCTTGTCATTAGTACACAGAGATCTGCCTGGCCTGAGAGCCTCTGCCAGTCCCACCTGAGGCTCTCCCCAATCTACAGCCTTAATTCATGTTCAAACCATTTGCCTTTTATCTATTAAAAATGCCGCTGCGCTCTGCTTGTATGTCAGTTTTGTTTATGGCCGTTCTACATGTACTAGATGCCCCAGCTCCGTGTCATTTCAAAACATGTATCTCTGTGACTTTGTGTCCTCTTTGAGAGTTTGTGTTGTATTATGTTCAAATGTGAAGAAAAAAAAAGTATCTCTCAAAGAAGAAAGCTTTAAAGAAGAAGTTCTGGAAGTTTAAAAACTATGCACCTTAACTTCTGTCAAAAAGTTCACCCAACTCGAATATGCACAAAAATTTTTTCTTCATCCTATGGTTGAACTTTATGAGGTGCCGTAAGGGACATTATTACTGAAACGCTCTCACACACACAACTGAAACGCTCTCACACACACTACTGAAACGCTCTCACACACACTACTGAAACGCTCTCACACACACTACTGAAATTTTAGCTCTCACACACACAACTGAAACGCTCTCACACACACAACTGAAACGCTCTCACACACACTACTGAAATTTTAGCTCTCACACACACTACTGAAACGCTCTCACACACACTACTGAAACGCTCTCACACACACTACTGAAATTTTAGCTCTCACACACACAACTGAAACGCTCTCACACACACTACTGAAATTTTAGCTCTCACACACACTACTGAAACGCTCTCACACACACTACTGAAACGCTCTCACACACACTACTGAAATTTTAGCTCTCACACACACAACTGAAACGCTCTTACACACACTACTGAAACGCTCTCACACACACTACTGAAACGCTCTCACACACACTACTGAAACGCTCTCACACACACAACTGAAACGCTCTCACACACACTACTGAAATTTTAGCTCTCACACACACAACTGAAACGCTCTCACACACACTACTGAAACGCTCTCACACACACAACTGAAACGCTCTCACACACACTACTGAAATTTTAGCTCTCACACACACTACTGAAACGCTCTCACACACACTACTGAAACGCTCTCACACACACTACTGAAATTTTAGCTCTCACACACACAACTGAAACGCTCTCACACACACTACTGAAATTTTAGCTCTCACACACACTACTGAAACGCTCTCACACACACTACTGAAATTTTAGCTCTCACACACACAACTGAAACGCTCTTACACACACTACTGAAACGCTCTCACACACACTACTGAAACGCTCTCACACACACTACTGAAATTTTAGCTCTCACACACACTACTGAAACGCTCTCACACACACAACTGAAACGCTCTCACACACACTACTGAAATTTTAGCTCTCACACACACAACTGAAACGCTCTCACACACACTACTGAAACGCTCTCACACACACAACTGAAACGCTCTCACACACACTACTGAAACGCTCTCACACACACTACTGAAACGCTCTCACACACACTACTGAAATTTTAGCTCTCACACACACAACTGAAACGCTCTCACACACACTACTGAAACGCTCTCACACACACAACTGAAACGCTATCACACACACAACTGAAAAACCAAGTCATTTCAGTTGAACAGGAAGGCATTTCAGTTAAACAGGAAGGTGTTTCAGTTGAACAGGAAGGTGTTTCAGTTGAACAGGAAGGCATTTCAGTTGAACAGGAAGGCATTTCAGTTAAACAGGAAGGTGTTTCAGTTGAACAGAAAGGCATTTCAGTTGAACAGGAAGGCATTTCAGTTAAACAGGAAGGCGTTTCAGTTGAACAGGAAGGCGTTTCAGTTGAACAGGAAGGCATTTCAGTTAAACAGGAAGTTAATTCTTGACAAGGAAACTGAAGGAAAAAGTGTTAGATTTCAAACAAACCACTACACAGATGTCTACTCAGCAACCTGTTAGTTAGGGGTGGGTTTTTATAATCGATTTATTGATTAAAATCAATTCTGGCTTGGATAACGTGAAATCGATTCATTAAAATCCTGAATCGATTTTTTAATATAAATTTATTTTGCCCGAAATGCCAGAATCTCTGGTGAAACCTCACAAAATTTCAACAACCACCAAAAAGCTAAGACAGTAAATCAGAGCAGGTACACGGCTTCTGCACAAAGACGTAAACACACAGCGCGGACCCGCGGATCAGAATCAGTGAGATGTCGCCTTTCTCACCCGACAGCACGGACACGGTCGGGGCTGAAAGCCGACAGCTCACTGATTCTGATCTGTCGGCAGGTCCGCGCTTTGTTTTCACGCCGTTTTTGCGCCGATTCTAAAGCTGTTAGTTTGATCTCTCTCCAAACAATATTGACTGAACCAGCAGCAAAAGAAGATCCAAACTGCGCTTCACATAAACATCGTCATGAATTCCCTCACTGTTTTGCTTCCACCACGATAAAATCGCACGTCATGCACAGCCCTCTCTCTCTCTTTCTCTCTCTCTGTACTTCAAGAACAGTTTTCCGTTTAAAAATCTGTTTTCTGCATTATTCGCTTGCTTGTTAGGCACAAGTCTACTGTTGTTTACAGCGCAGTCGGCCGCTGTTTTTTTTTTTTTCATTTTACATACTTCCGAAAAGAAAACCTAATTTCTGCCGTTCAATACTGAATAAATTTAAACTTTTTAAAATTATGCAAAATGCAAAACGTTAGCCGTGTCTCTAATAAAACCGCTGTAACGTCAGAGGTAACGTTCATATGTTGATTAATGGTTTTCTTTCGTTTTTGATGTACTGCAGAATATTTTTTATAAAATCCCAGGCCAGGAAAACCACCTTCATGTTTTTATGTGTTTTATCTTCAGCTACTTTGACACAAAGGTATCTGCTGTGATGCTCACACCTTTGATAAAGTCTTGCGTGTGTCAGCTTCCTTTTTTTAAATACAAAAATATGTAAATGTACTGATCTGAATTATAATATTTCTGACTGTCAAAATTCCCCATAATCAAATCGAATTGAATTGAATCGAATCGTGGAACAAATCGATTCTGGACCTTAGTGAGACAGCTGCATTACTTAACAATATATTAGCCTCAGCATAAGTCAAAATTTAGAATAGCGGGAGACGTGCATTATCCTGGTTATTTTTTTGGCATATGTGCTTTTTGTCTTTTTTAGCAAAGAAAAATATCTTAAAATCATCAATAAAACCAGGGAGAGAAGGCTTAGCGTTCCTCCATTTAGCACAATGGATATGATATTTACTCAAAAGTATGATGATGTTAATAATGTCTGAGACATCCAATGCTAGATGATCCATATAAAAAAAATTATGATGTAATTCAAACAGTGGCACATCATTAATATTTAGGGAAATCCAATTTTTTAAGTTGCACCAAATACATTGTGTGATAGGGCATAGAAAAAAAAAAGATGTTCTAGGGTTTCATTTTCATCAGTACAAAAAGAACACTGATCCACCTCAAAGCCAAATCTCTTTTTTTAGAAATTCTGCCACAGTATTAGTTTTGTTTAAAGTGTTTCTTTAACTTTAGGTAGAATAGGCTATTTCATAAATTTTTAGTATGCTTTATCCAGTGTATATGAAATAACTAAATTAGAACCATGCCATGTAACCATTCTGTTGTAACTATGAAATATTTTGTCTTTGAAGAAACTACTAACAAATTTCTTATTGCATTTTTATCAAACAGCTGACATTGCCCTAGCAATAAATTTGGGAGCACTGATGAGAAATTATTGTATATCATAAAAATTTTAATCAAATGAAGCAGAGGCAGTGGGACCAGTTCACAAAATTTGTTATATTCTCTTTGAGAACAGTTTAGACAAT
Source organism: Rhamphochromis sp. 'chilingali' (assembly GCF_963969265.1). Classification (NCBI taxonomy): domain Eukaryota; kingdom Metazoa; phylum Chordata; class Actinopteri; order Cichliformes; family Cichlidae; genus Rhamphochromis; species Rhamphochromis sp. 'chilingali'. The sequence continues at coordinate 27,443,200 of NC_137934.1, forward strand.
ATTTTTCTGAAAAGTCTGTGTAACTTAGAATGACACCGTTATCATCCAACAAATCTGTTATGAATATAATATTTTTGTTCAAACCAGTCACTCTTGAAAATTGATTTTTGATTAAGTGTTATTACCCTATTATTCCATAAGGTTGAATTATGAGGAGAAGTTGTGGGTAAATCTCATTTTCCCAAAAATGCAACGTCTGTTTTATAAAGTTTGATATCTTTATGGGGATTTTATTTGCCGCAAAATCACATTTCAAAATAAAGTCTAATCCTGTATACTATTTTATTAAACAAGAATCATGGGATGTGGAGCTAAGTAGAGTCTGGCTGTGACAGACAAGATTTTAACCATTTAATTCTAAGGGTGCCAACCATAAATTCCAATTCTGGAGTTTTGATACCACCTTTATTGTATCCCTTCACAAGCTGAGATCTTTCTATGTAATGGGTTTTATTCCTCCACAAAAATTCGAACACATTTCTATTTATGGTTTTCATGGTATTTATCGTTTTTTTATTTTTATATCATTTACGTGGCGCAAAAAAGGTTGGGGACTGCTGTACTAGCAGGTTGCTGAGTACACTCAAAAAAATGAACTCAGCCTATCTCTGCTTTTACTAAAGTAGATTTTGTTGTTTGTTCTTAATAAACTCGATTTTGCAAAAATCCTTAAAGTGTTTGTGCAAATTTAATGAAATGTTGTTACTTTTTGTTGTTACACAAAGTCATTGAACTGTGTCAACGTAACATTGTTGAGTAAATTCACAGGTTTGTCCCTCTGCACATACTGCTGCGTGCAGAGCCCGCCTAAATAAGGGCCAATGCGCATGCGCACCACCCTCTTTCTCAAGCTTGCTATTTCTTCGCCATGTGGACTGGTTCAGCCGCATTTTTGTCCAAAAATCAGGTAAGAAGTCATTTTTCTTGTAAAGCCCGTCTACATATATATGTTCACACGTCAGTTAATGTCGCAAGTGCTACTAAGAAAAGAGTACAGGCAGGGTTTTGCCCGGTAAAGGTTTGCTAACGTGGACTTGCTGCACGTGAGTTTCCAAATGATTTTGGAGGGGACTCCATTGCAATAGCAAAGCTCTGTTTTCAGCCCAAATGTAGTGTAGCGCTAGCGTCGGTATGCGTCGGTACGCGTCGGTACAGGCAGCGCATTCGGTCCGGCACGCACTTTCGCGCCAAGTTTATACTCGGACGCCTGACTGCGTTGCACTTTAGCCAACAACAGTGGAGAAGCGCTCCTCGCTAGCAGACAGGTTAGGGTGTATTTTCTGTCTAATATTTCAGCTTACGTTTTGATGTAGCTTGCAGAAAGCATTTAGTAAGCTGGTGTAAGATGAACTGCATTAATGTTGTACAATGTCCATGGGATTTCTCACTCGACTTTTAATGTCAGATTACACACACATTTACACAATATGCAGTGGTGATGATGTAGATCAATAAATTCATTGTTGTAGCATACAATATTAAAAATAAAACTGATTAATATGAAACATTAACAATGTGCAAATTATTTAGTTTTTTCAGGGACAGTGTAATGAAAATGTCTTTTGTGCTTCTCCCCCAGATACGTTGATGTGGCAGTGCAAATTGTGCAAAAAAGTGGTGTCATCACGAGCTCTGTTATTAAAACACTACAGGTTAGTTCATAGTAGACAGCAGTATCCATGTGCCTATTCTGATTGTGTCTGTGTTTTCAAAACATGGAATGCTCTGCATAGCCACTTAAGCAGATCACATACCCAAAGAACTCTAGACAAGTCTGTGAGTTTGGCAACATTTAACTGCCATTTGTGTTCCTGCTGCAACATAGCTTCGGAGCAGGAGTATTTTTCTCACATTAACAACCATCTAAAATGTAACGAGACTGTGCATTGCATGTTTGAGGGTTGTTCTTTCAAAACAAATATCTATGGTACATTCAAGTCTCATCGAAATAGGAAACACAATCCTTATACCTTAAAAGACTTCAAAATCGGTATTGCTAACACTATTGTAGGCCAAACATCAGCTGATGACAGTACAGACACTATTGTAGAAGAGGACATAAGTGCAAATATTGATCACGATACAACTACAAGTGAGACTGAAGATTTGGCAAATGTAATAGAACTTAATTTTGCATCTCTTTTACTTAAGTTGGAAAACTATTTTCATGTTCCCAGCATAGCAATTGACGAGTTGCTTTCAGAATTGCACTACCTGATAAGCTGTGCATCAGTGCCTTTGACAAATCAAGTAATTGTAGACATACTCAAGAATCATAACCTTTGTCTAGACCAGCCTGTTATTGAAGAACTGACAAAGGCAGTTTCTTTTAACCCTTTGTTAAAAGCCATAGAAAAGGACGGCACACTTGCCACTGCCTTCAAACGCAGACAGTATTACAGAAAACATTTTGAAGTAATTGATCCAATTGAATACATTCTCGACTCCCAAAGCAAGAGGACCTTTCAGTATATTCCTATTCTAAAATCATTACAGCAGATATTTAAACAAGAAAACATACTGAACAAATTTGTCACTAGCCACAATCAGAATCCTTTTGTAAATAAGGAAAAGTATACATCATATAAAGATGGTCTACATTTTCAAAATAATGAGTTTTTCTCAGGCGGTGAACTAAGAATCTCTATTTGTCTTTATGTTGATGATTTCGAAATTTGCAATCCATTGGGGACATCACGGAAAAAGCATAAACTTTGCTCAGTTTACTGGATTTTAGGTAACTTGCCACCAGGTAGTCATTCATCCCTCTCTTCTATTTATTTGGCTCTCTTGTGCAAAAGTGAGGACCTTAGGACCTTTGGCTATTCAAAAATATTTGAGCCACTTTTGCAAGACCTTGTCATTTTAGAGCAGCAGGGAGTGTTCATTGACAATTTAGGGGTCAACTTTAAAGGCACTGTCCAATATGTAGTGGCAGACAGCCTCGGAGCTCATGGATTGGCCGGTTTTGTGGAAAGTTTTTCTGGAGATTACTTTTGCAGGTTTTGTACTGCTACACGCTCAGAAATTGAATCAAAAGCTACAAATAGTGACTTTTCTCTGAGAACTGAGGAGCTCCATCGTGTACACATAGCAACTGCACGTGAGACAGGGGTAGCTTGTTGTGGTGTGAAAAGCTCGTGTGTCTTAGCAGACAGTCTGTCTTTCTTCAAGGTCACTACAGGATTCCCCCCTGATCTTGCACATGACCTTTTTGAAGGTATTGTGCCTTTTGAGATAGCTGAGTGCCTTCGAATACTAATAGGCAAGAAGTACATCACTTTTGAAAATCTAAATAGACTTGTTCAGTCATTTCCCTACAAAGGAGGGGATCAGACTAATCGCCCTCAGAAATTGCCTCACAATTTTCTTAGTAAAAAAACTGTTGGTGGCAATGCACATGAAAATTGGTGTTTACTAAGACTTCTGCCACTTATTATTGGACAACACATACCTGAAAACGAACCAGCTTGGGAACTTCTACTAGATTTGAAGGATATTGTTGAGCTTGTTGTGTGTCCTGTTCATAACAGTGACTCAGTTGCATACCTGGAGAGTAAGATTTTAGACCACCATCAAAGGTACAAAGAAGTATGCCCAGATAGAAGACCATTGCCAAAACATCACTTTCTGGCTCATTATCCCTCAATAATTCGCCATTTTGGTCCACTTGCCTTATTATGGACAATCAGATTCGAGGCAAAGCACACATTTTTTTAAAAAGTTGCTAGACACACAAACTGCTTCAAAAACATAACCCTGTCTTTGTCAACCAAACACCAGCTCATGATTGGCCATTACATGCATTCATCAGGCTGTAGCAAAGCCACTTTTGAGGTTTCACGAGTCTCGGCAGTCCCAGTAGAACTTCTCAAACGTGAAATTGCACATTGTCTTGCTGAAAAGTACCCTGACACAGCTGTAGTTAGCCTTGCCCAGAGTGTGTCTGTTGCAGGCATCTACTACAGGAAGGGCATGTTAATAGTACATGGATCACTGGGGGGTCTGCCAGAGTTTGCTGAAATCCTGCAGATGTGTATTTTGGCAGATTCGTTGGTGTTTATAGTAAAAAAACTGAGCTCATGGTACACTGAACACTATGGATCCTTCAAAATTGACCCATCTCCAAAGGAAATTTCTCTTGTTGCACATGAGGATCTGGTGGATTGTTATCCACTTTATGACTACCAAGTCGGAGCTTCTCGCATGGTTACATTAAAGAGATACATACACTGTTCAGGTAATTTTAATGTCCATGTTGCCGATTTAATTTTTGTGCTGTATAGCAGTACTTCTCAAAGTTTGGTTCTTAAAAATAGTTGGACCAGAACTTAAATCTACTCGGATATGTTTCAAGCCTTGTAAAAATACTAGAAAAAAAATTGTGCTGCAAAATTCTGAATACCACTAAAAAAATGTAACATGTACTGAAGTTTGGGAACCACCTGCTCATGTTCTTGCACTTATTTTTTAGAGTAACAGTTGGAGATTGGGACATCAGAAATGACAGCCCCAACAAAGCTTCTGATAATCCTGGGGGAGAACAACGCACTCAAGTTAACCCTTCCTTTGGGGATACCAAAGAATGTTAACGAGCTCAAAGCGGAGATTGAAAATCAGTGCGGAGTTTCTGAACAGTTCAGATTGCAGTACATGGACACAGATTTTAATCAGTTCCTTAACATGACATCCACATTTGATCTAAAAGACATGGACAAAATAAAAGTGATTAAAACAGGTGTTCCAGAAACATCCACTGGTAGTAATGAAAGCAGTGTGTCCTCATTTGGGTAGCCCCTGCTCTGGCCACAACCCTGATTATGACACAGATATACTGTCATCGCCAGAATCCAGGTCATCAAGCTCCTCGAGCTCAGCAAACTCCACGCTGCGATCAGAAGCCTGGCCACTGGACTTTCGCATACCTGAGTTTAGCTTCGATGTAGAGCTGCAATTGACAAAAGGCAACCAGGAATTCCAAGCCAATGGAACACTTTTAACCCTAAAACCAAAGCTCAAGTCTGACATTTTAGAGAGCTTGTCTTCAGAAATTATGAAGTACAAAGCTTACCCTTCAGACAGCAATCTTAGTGATGTTTGCCAAGCTTTGGTTGTAAAGCATCCATGCTTGAAAGAGAAGGGTTCAGAAACTGGATTTTCTGCATGGAAGATCAGTTTGAAGTATAAAATGTCAAACTATCGTGGAAAACTGAAGAACTTAGGGTGTAGTGAGTTGGTCATCAATTCTCTCAAAAGAAGAGGGAACAGTAATGTGCATCCCAACCAAGTCAAGAAACCCAGGAGAGCAGAGGTGAATTTCTGCCCTGATTATCCAGCTGGAGAAACCCGAGAGAGTCAGGAAGAAGAAAGGTTGGTGCTGCTTTCAGAGTTCAAGAAGAAGAACAACAATGAAACCATCAAAGCAAAAATGGCCCAAACCTTTCCTCACCGGAGGCAAGAAATTCTTCAGGACATGCCCTTCGTAGCTGACTTTAAAAGCCGATGGCCAGCTCTTTTTTCTCCACGTGAGGTAACTGAATCAGTTGATCTGCAAATGCACTCCACATGCAATATTTTAAACCCATCACGCTAAACATTTGTTTATTTTACAGATAAATGCTGAATTCCAGCGCATCACTACGATCCCGCTAACATCCACATTTATGGCACAGCTGGACAACAACACAACCAAACTGACCAAAGTCTTCAGAAACAAGGGAGGAACATCTGGACGCAAGATCACAGAAATCATGGCTGCAATTGATGAGGTTTGGAATTAATTTTTTTCAATGCTTCATTCCCTCTTTTAATACATATGATTTTGTTGTCTCCTTCTATTGTAAGGTAAAGTTTAATGTTGGTATTATGGGATTGTTTATTCTTTGTCCTTTTCATGATAGTGTTGTCACAGTAATAAAGTTTTAAGTTGATTTGGATACTTTATAAAAAAAATTGCCAGAATTAAAAGCTGTTTTTACAGGACAGTAGCGTTTCCAAAACGGGATTTGCCGCGGCTCCCTGGGGAGAATTTTGGCATTTACAGTAGAAAAGCTGAAGCTAGAATAAACTGCCATCAGGCACCTTTCAAACCAAGACGGGATAAAGGGAGGTCTCTGAGCTTAGTACTACAACTGTTTTTTCATTTGTCCTTGCAAAACCTCCTGTTCAAGTCCTCCAAACACACCCACGTCACCCTGCTTCTCTTCCAGCGTCACTGGCTGCTGGTCAACTTCAAGGTTCATTTCAAGATCCTGGTTCTGGTCCTTAGGGCCTTACATGGACAAGCACCATCATACAATGGAGATCTTCTCAGTCCCAACACCCCCAGCAGGTCCCTGAGGTCCAGTGATCAAAGCCTGGTAGTGCACAACAGTCTAAAGACCAAAAGTGACAGATCATTGCTGCTGTGGCCCCCAAACTCTGGAACTCTCCTCCTAAGCCTTAGATCAGTGGACTCAGTGGTTTACTTTAAAAAAAAAAATCCTCTGTTCAGGCTGGCTTTGGTGTGACCTCTTGTTCATCCTCTTCCTCACTGGATTCTTCATGCTGCTGTTTTTGGTCGGGTTTCTGTTTTTTTTGGGATCCTGTGGTTACCTTTTTTTGCTCGTCACATTTTTTCAAATGATAATGTTCCTTCTTTCCTTAATTTTTTTTATTTTAAATTTTGTTGTTATTCTGTAGTGTGTCATGGACTTTTTTTCTCAAAGCATTATATACATTTATTTTGCTGAAGTTAACTGAAAATGTCTTTAAAGTTTAGCTAAGTAAAATTTGCTTTTATGTTTTACAGAACGACACAGTTGCAATGAGAAGAGTGTGTACGCTGAAAGGACTTGCAGTCTACCTCAATGAAGATCCGAACAGCTTGATCAAAGAATATCAGGCAAGTAATCAAATAGAAACAATTTCCAGTAATAAAAATTTAACTGACGGTAATTTTTCCTCACACACATTCATTAGATTATAACAAAAAGTTAAAATTAGAACATTATTGGAGATATAAAAGCACAAGCTTATGCGGGAGTGACCCTTGCCATTACAGTTGGGGTGTAATGTGGGCTGAGTGTACTGTCTTTCTGCTTTGTTGTTCTGCCGTGTACTCAGATGATGGACCAACACCTCTCATCTCGCTCTGAGCTGTCTACTGTTTTGCAGCTTAAAGGGATATTCCACCCCAAAGTGAAAATTGGTCTATTACCATATTACCCAGAGTAAGATAAGTGAGAAAAAATAATTTTGTAACCAGTGCAATAATTCTCCTGATCCGGCAGCAGTCTATTTGCTTTTGCCTAGCATTTAAAAAATGGAGTGAATGGGAACTATAAGCATTTTGGTTGCAAATGACTCTTTAATGGTACGAATTATTCCTGGTGAGCTCAATAATCATGTCGACTTTAAATGAAAAGTAATAAGTAACTTGAAGGATTTGGAGGAGTAGATTTAGACTTGGGAATACATTATGGTTACCACATACAACACTGTAAGCCGCCGCTGCATGGTGCATGGATATTCGAATATGTGTTTATTTATGGAAACCAGAGGCTTTTTCAACCACTGTTGTTGTATCCAAGTGCTATGCCATGGCGGGTTACAGGGTGCTTTGGCGTAACCGTAATGTAGGCCCAAGTCTAAATCGCCTCCTCCTGCAAATCCGTCGTGTTACTTTTTACTTTTCATTTGCAGTCGACATGATTATTGAGCTCACCAGGAACAATGGGTATAAGATCAGAAATGTACTGTGCTGGTTACAAAATGCTTTTTTCTCACTTATCTAACTCTTGGCAATTTATGGTAATAGACAAATTTCCACTTTGGGTGGAATATCCCTTTAATTGATATGAAACCCTGCAACTTGTATTATTATGTTTATTTACTTATTAATTTTTTTAGGATGTGGACTTCCATGAGGCCGAAAGTGAAATGGAGAAGACGCTCATTGGCATCTACGTCATCAAAACAGAAGGAGAGCGTGACCTTGACCCGGCAGAAGACATTGGTATCATAATTGAGGGTGTCGCTGTGCTCAGAGATCTTCCTGATGTTGCCACTGCTGTTGTGTTGTTGTTCGGCCTGATCTACACTTTAAACATGAGCTACCCATCCAACCTCAGGTACACTTTTGAGTTTTTTCAGAAAGTACTGATGGGACTTGATGCTAAGAAGCTATCAAACAAAGTTCAAGTGCTCAGAAACAAACTCCTTGAATAAAGAGGAGGAAGCGGGAGGCCCTTATTGCTTAACTTAGTTTGAATGCTTTACGTTCAGGTATAGTTAAGTTGTTCATAAACACTTTTTTTCATTGTCAGTACTGTTTCTTGGGAACATTCACCAGTTTTAGAGAACAATAATGTTCATTTGCATTTTAGCAAAATACTGTTACTTAAAAAATTGGTGTTGCACTTCTTCTACTGCTACTTGACAACATACAGAAAATGACAGACATTTTAAAAAGTTCTAGCGGTTAGGCCGCTGTGATTTGATATTTCAAAGAATGTGACATTTGGCAGCTGTCTGCAACTTGGGATGTAACCATAACTTGAAAAACTGAGTAGCACGGTTTTACAGTACAGTTTTTGAACAAAACAGCCAATTTTCACTGTTTTAAATGAGTTTAGTTTGCTCTTTCATGCTTATCAGTGTTTGAAAATAATTCCTGAAACGTCCTGTAAAATGTAGGATTTTTTTTGATAATTTGGATGCTTTCTGGACCAGTTGAAAGACAAGTTGGTTAGCACTTCACTGATCTTTGAAGTAAAATATTGTTTTATGCACAAAGTATTTAGTTAAAGTTGTAACAAGTTGTCTGCATTGATTGCACTTTGTGTTAAGCTACGGCTCTACAGTCTTTTCGGTCTGTCAACAAGTATTTAATATGCACTGAATGTGCTTAGTAAAGACAGGACTTTGTTGGATCATTTTTTTTAATCATTTTAGTTTGACGACAAGTTGGTTAGCACTTTATACTGATCTACATTTTCTGCACAAAATATTCACTTGGAATTTGTAACAAGTTGCATTGATTGCACTTTGTGTTAAGCTGTTGTGCTTGGAAAAAAGTATTTTATATGCACTGAATGTGCTTATTAAAGGCAGGATTGTGTTTGATAATTTGGGTGCTGTCTTCATTTCTTCCTAAAAGATCTCCCTAAGATTTACTTAAAAATGTTATGTCAAGTGGTTCCACATAACTGGTTTAAGTAACTTTTAAGAAACTTTGCTATTTTGTATGGAAGTAACCAGTGTAAATGATTTATTTGTAATTGTATTGAATAGAAATTACTTAACAATTTTATATAATTCAAAAGTAACAAAGTTATGTAGCAGCTACATAACAGTTTTACAAAGATACTACCTAACCAGGTTATGTCCTTCTAAAGCAGAAAAGTTATGTACCAGCTAAGTAACAGTATTACAAAGATATTGCCTAAACAAGTTATGTAGGCTTAAAGCAACAAAGATAAGTATCAGCTAAGCATTGCAATTAAGTTACATTTAGCCAATACACTTACGTAAATCTAACTTAACAGTATTGAGTTCAAACTAAGTAACAACATTTCTTAAAAGTTACTTAAAGCAGTTGTGTGGAACCACTTGACATAACTTTTTTAAGTAAATCTAATGTTTTATTTTTTTGAGTGAGACATCCTTGTAGTGTTTTGAAATATACCACTTTTTCCATCAGTTTCCTTGTCAGGAAACAACTTCCTGTTCAGCGGAAATGCCTCTGGTTTCAGTGGTGTGTGTGAGAGCGTTTCAGTTGTGTGTGTGTGAGAGCTAAAATTTCAGTTGTGTGTGTGAGAGCGTTTCAGTAGTGTGTGTGAGAGCGTTTCAGTTGTGTGTGTGAGAGCGTTTCAGTTGTATGTGTGAGAGCGTTTCAGTTGTATGTGTGAGAGCGTTTCAGTTGTGTGTGTGAGAGCTAAAATTTCAGTAGTGTGTGTGTGAGAGCGTTTCAGTAGTGTGTGTGAGAGCGTTTCAGTTGTGTGTGTGAGAGCGTTTCAGTTGTGTGTGTGAGAGCTAAAATTTCAGTAGTGTGTGTGAGAGCGTTTCAGTAGTGTGTGTGAGAGCGTTTCAGTAGTGTGTGTGAGAGCGTTTCAGTAGTGTGTGTGAGAGCGTTTCAGTAGTGAGTGTGAGAGCGTTTCAGTAGTGTGTGTGAGAGCATTTCAGTAGTGTGTGTGAGAGCTAAAATTTCAGTAGTGTGTGTGAGAGCTAAAATTTCAGTTGTTTGTGTGAGAGCTAAAATTTCAGTTGTGTGTGTGTGAGAGCGTTTCAGTAGTGTGTGTGAGAGCGTTTCAGTAATAATGTCCCTTACGGCACCTCATAGAACTTAGTGCAACTGTGGGCTTCTTTTTTATTGGTTGCACAAATTTACATAACAACGCGCAGCAGTCAAAGTTAAACTGGTTTGAACTTTGACCACGGGATGTGTCAGTACCTTTTGCTGATATGCTTGCGCTGCACTTTGCTTGACGCAGCAGTAAACCATTATTCTGCACCACAAGCAATAGAAATGAATGTGTTTCTGTGCGCAGCACTGTATGCGCCATATCCTTTGTGAAAAGGGCTTTAGGCTTCTATAGCATAGCTTGTTTATGCAACCACATACTGATCATTAGAATTAATGTAGGCTAAATACACTTTGAAATATACTTTCAAGCTTCACTTTTCATGCCTTCTTATACCATACATGCATTTAAATGAATAGTTTAGACATTTCTCAAATTTTAAATGCATTATATTGATAAATTAATTAAGATAATCTGTGTCTGCATCTTAGGTGTGGTCTGAGGGCTGGATACATGGAGGTAGTTAATATGGATCCAGAGGTGATTTATTATTTTGATAACACATTGTGTGGTGATATCAGTACTCCAGTCACAGGACAGCTTGGTTTGGATCTTATGGTCAATCCGCCACAATCTGGAGACCCATCGTATCACACATACATGCAGGTGAGGAAACAGCAAAAGCCAACAGTTGTCCTCTGTTACACTCTTACTTTTAATTACTGGTTGTTCTGTTCACAAAGGAGACCTTCTTCATCCTGGCTACTCTGTCCCATAATGCTCAATGGGTTCAGGAGCTCCTAAATAAACTGCCAGGGGTAAGGTGTCAGCCAGTGCTTGGAGGAATCTATGTTTTTCCTCGCCTGCACTTACCATGTGGGATTAAGGAGCAGGCCAAGGTGGGAAATGTTCCAACAATCTTCCATCTTTCTTTCTCCATCAGTCTATTATCAATGTTAATGGAATACCAAGTCTAACCACTAAGTTTAGCCATTACAAATGAATGCCAAACCATTATCCTTACTTGAACCTGATTCCATCTTTATTCCTTACATGGCTTAACCTTGAAAACAGACTATTGAGGGATTGTGAAAAAAATGTGAATATTAAAAAAAAAAAACCATCATTCTGATGGTACAAAAGTTGAAAGCCATACTGTCCTATATGCACTTCTGTTTTCAGTTATTGGGGCTGAAAGCTGATGTTCTGTACTGTCAGAAATTACTGGAAGAGGAGGGTGTATTAGCTGGTGCAGGTGAACATGGGGAAATGACTGACAGCTTCCATTTGAGGTAAAGTATATGAAATCATAAAACCTTTTGAGGTTTGTACTGCATGTTGTATTGCTTCAAAAAGTTGACTCTTGTTTGTGGTGCTCTCCCGCAGATTATGCATCCTTGTTCCTCATTACACCCTGGTAGAGGTCCTAGCTCGCCTCACCTCCTTTCACTGCCGTCTCATGGGTGGCACTGTGACCCCAACAGAAGTGTAAAGAAAGAGAAGCAAGAAGTCAGCTTATAGTGCCCTGTGGAGGAGGGTGGCCTAAACTAAGTGTAAACTTGAGATTGGTCAGATTTATGTGAAGTATCTCAAGAGGATAATTCAAATAACTGTCTGTATAACTAAAATAATATTTTTTTTTTAGAAAGATTTCAGTGTCATTCTGCAATAGTAACATCTGCTTTGCAACAGTTCCAACAGTAAAGAATTTAGCCAAAAACAACATAGGCTATATTGAAGTTTTGACATGATGCTCATGATTCTCAGTAGTGAGCGTCTTCTTCTTCTTCTTCTTTCAGCTGCTCCCTTTTTGTGTGCCACAGTAAATCATTGATGTCCATCTCATTCTTTCCTGGTCTCATTCACACGCAAAACCTTCCTTTTCTCCATCATATCAGCTTTACAAATCAGAGCACTTTATTTAGAAGTTAGAGTGTTAGCCAGCACTCTGTCAGCTTACAACACTAGAGTCAGTCATTATTAACCTGGGCCACGAACAAAGTGGTACAGAAATTTCATTCTTTATGATCTTCATGATACAACCCACACCATTTATCTGGGCTTGTATAAAAAATTTGAATAAAGCATAGGTGGATGATATCCAACAACAAATAAAACAGATTTTTTGGTTTTCCAGTTAATGTGAACAAAGCTAAGAGTGACGCTTTTAGATGAATTATAACTGTCTAGGTCTTATCGTTGATTCATATGTGTTGTGGAAATCTTAAATAAATTGAGGTGCATGGAAACATGTTGTCTCTATGTGCTTTATTTATCTTGAAAAGGAATGTAATCGTTGAATGTTTAAACACACACATGAACACGTGGTATATCTGAAAGATTACATGGACAGAATGGAGCTTAATTAACCTTGTGTTGTGGATGGATCTCAGATGTTGTCTTGACTGAAGTCTGGTCCATTTTCAGCATCTGTTTTACTATATGATTGCATTTGTCTCTGCCTATCAGGGATTCCCACATTAACTTTTACTGAAAAAAGTTTATTTTCTCATCCTTCTAACACTCATCCTCCATCTTTGCTCTTCTAATGTGTTTACCTTATCTTAACCATAGCTCGGTAGGTAGGCAACAATTAGCATACGATTAATGTCATGTTTTGTGTGCAAGCAGGATATTGGATTCAAATGCAGGACTCGCAGGACACAGAGGAATGAACTAAAGGAAGCAGCTTTTATTTCGCTGTAAATAACTTACTACAAATACAAAAAGAAAACTTGAAACTAAAAAACTCAAACTAAAACACTACAAAATAAATGAGGAACTGACAACTAGGAATTAAGTGGGAATGCGGAGGGAAGAAACACAGTATAGTGAAGGTACAACATAACAGCTAACAGGAAGGAACACGGGACTTAAATACACAAGCAGGACAACGAGAGGATGGAAACAGGTGGTAAGATAGCTGGGATGAATCAGACCTAATGAGACAAGGGGAAGCAAAACCAGACACACTGAGCACTAGGGATGGGAATCGTTTAGGTTTTATTCAATACCAGTAACAAACCGGTACTTTTGAAATGGTGCCGGTGCTTAAACGGTGCTCGAACTGGTGCTCGAACCGGTGCTTAAAGAATGGAGAACACACACTTTGTCCAAAAACCTCTTATGTTTAGCTGTTTTTTTTTGTAAAAAGATAACAATGTTAGCCTTTTCTGCAGCTATAGGGCATATATGGTATCACTCTTGGCTGGAAAAAGTGCTTAATCAATGGAAAAAAAACACCAATTTTGTCTAAAAACCTCTCATGTTTAGCTGTTTCCCACTTTTCTTTGGTCATTTTAGGCTTTTTGGCCAGGGTGAAGGGAGTATCTGCCATCAAACAAGAAGAAAGCTGCAAAGTTAACATAATTCATAGAGCGACAATAGATATAATTACAGGAAATACTCCCAGATTAAAATATACTCAGTTTTTTAAAAAGGCATGACAATATCTGCTTGTACTAACTCTTTAAAACGTTATTACACCAAGGAATAATAAAAGATCTTATTTTGCTGTATGATTATACTTTTGAACTTAAGGCCCATTATGTCAGTCAGTAACAAGCAGTTAGTTTTATATTTAAACTCCAGACTGTGCTGCTTGTCACAAGGTTAAAACATTTCTTTTGTTTTTAAAGTAGGAAAAGTCTTAAACGAACAAGTTCAAGTTCTAAGAATAGTAGACTTCTCTGGTAAACATTTAAAAGCGAACAAAATGAACAGACTGCAGAAAAACTACAAAGGATTCCGATTCAAACATATGCTGATATCCAAGTATGTAAAATTCATTTTTAAGCTTTATTTATACAAAAAGTGTCACAGTTGAAAAAGTCATATGGACAATTTCAGATATTAAAGGCAGTTTAACAATTAAGGCACAAAAACTTCAGATATAATCAGATAACACTATTGCGTTACCACTGGCAAACTGTGATTAGCCTGGAGTGTACCAGTCAGCAGCAACTTTGAAGGAAAGAGTATATTTCTTCCGTATTAGTTTCTCCTCATTTGCTCTTTTCTAAATCTGAATTTAAAAGGTGCTGAATAATCTGACACCGTCTTCTCTTAAAGACCAGACTCATCAGGAGGCGGGTATTCTAATTACAAAGTACCCGCCTCCTGAGTGTATTTCCAGGCCTCTCACTGGACCTTGATCAGTTAGACAGTTGAATCAGGAGAGATGAGCACTGTGCAGGACGTGAATCCCAGGGTGCGTGGGATCCGAGCCCCAGTGAACCTGCAGGGTCTAGCAGCATGCATCTCAGAGCAGATTGCACAGGTGAGTCAGCTGTAAAGAAGTTGAGAGACAGTATAAATTATGAGTCATTGTTAGCAGTTTAATAGTAAATAGTAGTCATTCAATTTGGTCAACCACACATCTGCAGCTTATCCTCTTTTGTCAAAGGATTATATCCACCTGTGGTATATATATATATATATATATATATATATATATAGTAACTTGATAGTTACTACAAATGAAATGTCTGAAAACCAAATAAATATTAAGGCCACAGATCAGACTATTTTTTCCCTTGTGCTCTCTTATTCTTCTACTTATTCAAAAAAAAAAGGCCAGCATTTCCTTGACCTCCACGTCAAGGAAATGGATGAGGATGAGTGTACATTTTTAACCACAAGTATAAGCTATGGTTATGTCATATATGGTTAATATTGAATTCATTCTCTATCTCTATATAGTTTAAATTAGCCAAGGGAAAACCAAATGTCAAAGGGTTAAAGAGATAAGTACATGATTGGCATAGATAGAATTTAGCTGTCAATTTAAAAAACGGTCAATATTGATAAACACTGATGTATTTTTCCAGAGTGTAAAAAAACCCTTCAAGAGTGTGATTGATGTCAGCTCAGGTGATCCACACAAGGCAGGAATGCCACCTATCTCATTTATTCGCCAGGTTGGTGTTTTATGTATCATCTGTGAATTTTACCTGCACTTCTCTGTCAACCTGAGCACATCACTTTCTGATTGCTTTCTTAGGTTATGGCAGTGTGTCTGTACCCTGAGCTCCTCAAAGAAAAAAGCCTTCCTCTGGATGTCAGGCAAAGGGCACAGAAGCTTCTGGACATGTGTTCTGGAGGGAGTGTGGGTGAGAAAAAACAATTATATCTGCAAGCAATGCACAAAGTGAGTATAAATGCTTCTGCTGGCCAGTCTAATCACTTTGCCTGTGACAGGTTCATACTCCACAACCTCCGGTGGTTTACCACAAGTCCAGAAAAGCATTTCTGAATTTATCACAAGGCGAGATGGTGGCGTGCCTTCTCATCCAGAAGACATTATCTTAACTACTGGATTACAGAAGAGTTTGTCGGTGTGACACTTTATACTGAACATTTTAATGAAGGTTTCTTTTTGTTTTCTTTTTTAAATAAAGCTATATCTTTCTGCTTTGTATAATTAGTTACTTAAGAAATGCTTAAAAATTGGCCAATTCTTGGAAAGGTGTTCCACCAGATGTAATCTGTGAGTGATGTGGTGTGTTTCTTAGCAAATCATTCTTATTCTCTGGACTCTGACAGACACTTTAAATCCTGATTGTGAGACGCAGGCCAACCATTCCTTTAACTTGTAACCACCAGAAATGTAACCACTTGGCAAAGCCAAGAAAAAGGAAAAGTAAAATGCAGTAAAAGTTAACGTACTTCTGCAACTTCTTCACTTAAGAAGTTGCAGAAGCGAACAAGTGCAGACTCTGAAATGTACTCAGAGTAAGAAAGTAAAAGGTAGCTCCTTGAAGGACAATTCTACCATCTATTTTTATACAAAGGTAACTGAACCTGCTGGTATCTTAATATAAAAATATCAGCACACGAGAATACAAATGTACTTAGCTTGAATCTGTATCTAGGATACAAGCAGTGAATGAAAAACAAACCCCCCCCCCCCCCCCCCCCCCCCCCCCCCCAGCTATTTAGACTGATTTCTATTTCCTACACTAACAGTGTCTTTATCATAGTATATAACTGGCATAAAGGAGGACTTGAGTGAATGAGTCTAAGCTGTAATCAACTCTCTTCAGCTTAAATTAAAATTAATCTCTGCTATGCTTGATGTAACCGAACACTGACCATGAGCACCACCGCCACTGTGTATCAGTCCCACACCATTCCTTACTGTGAATTCACCACTTTGCTGCAACCACATCTTTTGATCATGCACAAAACTACCCACTATTTTCATCTATTATTATTATTATTATTATTATTATGACAAAAACAACATAATTTTTGCACTATAGGTGTTTTTGAACCTGCTTACCAGCGGAGAGGGCAAAACTCAGACAGGTGTGCTGACCCCCATGCCCTGTCCACATACTCTGCCCATGCTGCTGGACATGACTGGGCTGGCACTGGTTCCATACCGTCTTTTTGAAGAACAAGGCTGGGCTGTAAACCTGGATGAGCTGCATAGAGCTTTAGAGGCTGGAAGAGTCCACTGTGAGCCCAAAGCCATATACATCAGCAACCCAGGAAAACCTACAGGTGAGCAGCCCATTGTTGGTACATCCTGCACAGCTTTTGATCTATTCTATATTCGTGTATACGTTAAGAGAATCCTCGTCCTCTTTTTAAAACTATATCATGCTAAGAGGTCAACTGTCTTAAAGCCTAAGAGTTAAATAAAAACTAAAATGTGAGTCTCTTTCTAGCTGTTTGCACTGCACATGTGGATTTGTGGTTTACAGCTACTTCATAGAAGCTCATTCAATAATGTGACTTTTCCCCTGGTAGGTTACGTGCAAGACAGAGAAACTATTGAGAAGGTGATTCACTTTGCTGCTACCAATGGCCTCATCATACTGGCTGAAGAGGTGACCACAAGCATAACGTTTACTCTCCCCTCAAAGAGAAAGAGTACATCATCAGTCTGGCTGTTTTTGCCTGCCTGTTTGTTAGCAGTCTAACCTCCACAGTTTTCAAAATATCATGTACAAAGTTTGTGTGATGGTAGCTACCAGTAACAGCTCGAGCTGACTTAATGTTTGTGAAAATCAAGTGAAACCAAATATAAAAATATGTAAAAAAAAAACAAACAAACTTATATTACCCACAATTTTTTATAGATTGTCTTCAAACTTTCATTGTTAGCATCCAAGGTTGACTTCAAGAAACCATGTTAAGTAATATGTCATATTAAAAAGGGCATGGAGAGAGCTATACAACAGTTTTTATTACCACAATGATGCTATAATGTTTCAGAAAATCACACATAAGCAAATTCTTCTCCAACCATATGGGTAAAGACAATAAAATACACAATTTTAGTATGTAATCCTTCAAGATCATAGTTCCAAGGTCAGAAAGCAGTGGGCTATTATAAAAGCAGCTCGAGGTCAGCACGTAGTAATTCAAATATCATAAAACCTCATTGTTTTAGTTTAGCCCTTGCCCTTTGGAGGAGTTGTGCAGGTTTTCACTTTTCACTTTTTCTTTTGATGTTCACTTGTACTGTCTAGGTGCACCAGGATAGTGTGTACGGCCAGGACAAAGAATTTATTTCCTACAAGAAAGTGCTGTCTGAGATGGGTAAAATGTATGCTGAGACAATGGAGCTGGTGTCTTTACATTCAATTTCCACAGCCCACATAGGAGAGTGAGTGTCATTCAATGATCAATGTCTAACCTCAACATGTGTTAGTCATTGTCCCTATTATCCCAATGTCCTTATTAGTTAGCTCTATTTCACAGATATCTATGTACTTGTACAGTTTATGGACTTTCTAACCAAGCTTGCTACTGTTAGTTGATAAATGAACACTCATGTCTAAATATGATCACTTTTGCCTTCAAATATAATAACTCTAAAATTGACTTTTTCTTAAAGCTTCAGAGCATAAAAGTGGTTGGCATCTCGGTAGGGTCCATTTTTAATATACAAATCGACTGCTGATGGGAATATAAGAACACCCTACAAAGTTGATTCTGTCACTCATCCTAGTCAGTCACTGGTTTGAGTGACTGAAGGAGTCACTGGAATGAGTTCGAGAAGCGTTTTCTCTGCCTCTGAAAATACAATGTCCAGATCAATACAATTAACCTTTTGGAATTTCCTTTCCTGAATGATAGAGCATTCATCAGTGTTAATCAATGCTGTTTATTAAACTCTGCATTTGCTTTGTTTAGGGGTGGTCTGAGAGGAGGGTATATGGAGGTAATCAACATTGACCCAGCAGTGAAAAAGTACTTAACTGTCATTTCCAGCGCTTCAGTGTTACCACAGCTGGCACTGGAACTTAGTGTTAATCCACCTAGACCTGAAGATTCTTCCTATAACTCATACACACAGGTAAGGGGACTGTCCTATGGTAGCTCAGGTGGCAGAGCAGGTCAGCCACTAATCAGAAGGTCGGTAGTTCGATCCCAGGCTGCACCCTGGCTGCATGCCAAATATCCTTGGGCAAGATACTAACCGTTTGCCTACTGGTGGTGGTCAGAGGGCCCGGTGGCGCCAGTGTCCGGCAGCCTCGCCTCTGTCAGTGCGCCCCAGGGCAACTGTGGCTACAATGTAGCTTGCTATCGCCAGTGTGTGAATGTGTGTGTGAATGGGTGGATGACTGAATGTAGTGTAAAGCGCTTTGGGGTCCTATGGACTAGAAAAGCGCTATACAAATGCAGGCCATTTACCATTATCATAACACTTGAACTGTTAAACTGGCAGGGGGATTGTTCCTTTCCCTGATATACTCTGTTAGGTGAATCCAAAGTCTTGTGAATATTTACAGCATTGGTGCAGCGTCAGCATGACCCAGTGAGCCATAGCATCCAAGAGGATATGAGATACAATATGTTGAATAAAACTGCAGTTGAGTAAATGAGTGTTTTTCAAGGAGCTCCCCAGCCTACAGTAATATTTATTTTATTCTTAAAGGAGATTCATCATATTGAGGATACTCTTTCCCAGAATGCTAAACGGGCGTGTGAGTTTCTGAATAGAGTAGAAGGGATGAGCTGTCAGCCATCAATGGCAGGACTCTTTCTTTATCCCCGGGTACACTTGCCACCTCACATCGTAGAGGAGGCTAAGGTGAGATTTCAAAGATAAAAATATGGATGTTATTCTGATTGTGTGCCTGTTTTTTTTTTAAATTCGATTTCAGGGAACTTTACATTCCTACTTTTTTAAATTTCAGGGGTAAAATTTAATCCAGTATGTTTTTACAGCTTTGCTTTTAAGATTAAAATAATGTCAAAATAAAAGCCCACTGCAGTTTATATCAACTTATAAACTGCCCCACATCACATTAGACTTCCCAGTTTGGGAACATAAATGCACCCTGAAGAAAAAAAGGTCTCTCTTCACTTGGATCTCACCCAAGTCACTTCTTCTGTCACTTGGGTGAATGAAAGAATCAATTTAGCGGGAGAAGCATTTTTTCGTCTCCCACAACTTGGATGAGCGAGATTTATAATCTTACCAAAAGTAAGGATTTCAGTCAGGAAAAGTTAGGATTTTTCAAGTGTTCCCTTCATTTTTTGAGCAGTATATATGAGTAAAAAAAATTGTTAACATTAAAAATCCAGCATTTAATTGCTTGCATTTTTATGTAACAGTGAAAATCATAAATTGATACAATGTTTTACTGTCTTTAATTTCAGAGGCTGGAAGTGAAGGCGGATGTGCTTTACTGTCAGAGGTTGCTGAGAGAAGAGGGTATTTGTGTGGGGGCAGGGTGTGAGAATGGACAGGAAGATAAAAACTATCACATCAGGTAAAATTTTATTTTATGTTTCTAGTCAGATCTTTAATTAGCCCTTAGTCCCCTAAATGTGTGATTTTGTGAAAAAAATGTAGAGAATGATTTGTAGACAAAATAAACAGTTTGCTGATGCTGTTGTGCTGACCATTATCTCATTAACATTTTTACTTGGGTCTTTTTTGATTGCTAATTGCTTAATTTTATTGGAATTGCATTCTCATTCCTACCGCATTATTTAAAGAGGTTTTTGAAAAATCTTAAATAGCAAACTGTATGTAAAAGATTAAGTTAACCCACGAACTGTCACTCTTTGGTTTCTGAAGCCTCAATGTTAACATTCAAGTCCCTAACTGTGTTGTTGTTGTTTTTTAAAGCCAGAAGTGGCCATATTACAGAGTTGTCAGCTATTGCTAGCCTGGTTGGTTAGCAGCACAGAAACAACACAAAGACATATAATAAAATAAACCAGTTTCACAGATCTTTCTGTGAAGCCACGCTTACTGGCTAACACTTTAGTACAGATTAAAGCATTATATGAATGTGTGTGAATAGGGAAACATGTCTTGTAATAAAGTGCTTCTAGTGCTCAGTTAGAGCAAGTGCAAGAAATGCTATATAAGTACTAGTTAATCAGATACTAATAATTAGGTTCTAATAATTAGCACACAATCTGGATCCTTTATTTGTAACTTTATGAAATGTAGGGCTCTATTTAGTTTCGTTGTATATATTTAAAATTGGTAAAATCGAGCAAATGCAGGCACTATTCCAAAGGTCAAATGCTTGGTGATCTAAACACATTAAAAATGTAAGTAGTTTTCATGTGACTGTTCTTTTTCAAGGTAGTATATGTTAATGTTGTGTTGGTGTGTTTCTTTTTCCTTCTCTCTCAGGCTGTGTATTTTGACTCCTCCTTCCACTCTGGAGGAGATCTTGGCACGCCTTCGTTCTTTCCACCATCGCCTGCTGGAAAAACTTGCCTGATAAAAATGTCAACAACAGAATGAAGGAAACACCTTTTAATAATAATGCTGTTGCTTCCTTTGCAGCACAATGTAACCAATAATGTAGTTACTGTACATAAAATCAACTGTGAATACTACTGTATAGATAGAGATCTCTTTAAACCTTAATCTGTCATTTTAACCAGATTATGCACTGATACTCTGCACCAGCAGTTTAGCCACTCTCCCTTTCACACCTTTCCCTAACAAGCAAAAGCCCCCTGACGCAGTCCCGGGAGGAACCACAGATCTCTTGAGGGCTGTGTCAGTGGGGCATTTGGGATAAAAATAAATGTTAAAAAAAAATCCAAAACAAATATGTGGCAAATCCGTGTGATTAAGGGAGCCCTTGAAAGCAGCCCCACCACTCTGCAGTAACTGATTTTGGTTGATTACACTGAAGTTAAACTGTTGGTAATTAAAACACTAAGATTTTTAGTGATCACTTTGTGTAAAAGTAAAAATTCCCAAAATGTTTTGAGAATATTGTGTTTATAAATAGCTGCTAGTCTGGTGTGGAGATGCCGTGGAAGCAGGACAGATCTGGACATAAGCGAAAGCATGAGTGATAAGTAAGTGTTGGCAGTAAACTGGTTGTTGCCGTCTTCCAGGATGGGCTAAAGTTTAGTTTAGTTTAACCTTAACTAAACTAAACTACAGTGTAGTTTAGTTTAGTTAAACTACACTGTAGTTTAGTTTAAAACGCATAATAGCATAAAGCAATAGCAATAGAGAAACATGACTTGAAGTAAAAAACAGTGCCACACCATGAATTTTGCTCTATACCAGAAAATCCTGAAGGACTGTGTGGCCAACAATTCGTGCTCTGAAGCTCAAGTACACACAGCTTAGGAAGCAGGTCAATGATCCAAAACACAACAGCAAACTTCCCACTGAATAGCTAAAACAACAAAACAAAGGTCTTGGAGTGGTCTAGTCACAATCTGGACTTGAATCTGATTGAGAGGATTTGGCATGACCTTAAACAGGACATTCATGCTCAAAAACACTCCATTGTGGTTAAATTAAAACAATTCTTCAATGAGTGGGCCAAAATTCCTCCACAGCCATGTGAAAGACTCATTACTGGTTATCACACTTAATTGCAGTTCTTTATGCCAAGGATGGCACTGGCAATTACTTTTTCACACATGGCCAGTTAGGTTTGGATAGCTTTTTTCCCTTAATAAATTAAATCATCATCAACCATCAACATAAAAAACTACATTTTGTACTTACTCGTGTCATTTTTGTGACAAAATCACAAAAAATGAGGAAAAGAAGGGGACAAGTACTTTTTCACAACACTGTACATTGTTGCATCTCCATGAATGGCTAAGTCACTACATGATCTTTGTGTCCCACCTTAAACTAAATTTCATTAATTCATATTTTTTTACACTCAAATCACCACTGTTACAAAAAACAGAATAAAAAAAGACACATGTCCCAGTGTAAACTTGGTAAGTAGATGGATTTATATTGAATTACCCTCTGCTCACTGGGAGCCTAAACCCTCCCAAACTTTACTTTGTGTCATTTAGATCGAGGAAGTTTGTATTTTCATTGAGGTAGGACAGAACTCCTCTGTGTCTGAGATAGCAATGGGGAGGAGTCTGAAAGGAAGAATGGTGGAGAGCACCAATTTAAACCATGCAAAGCAGAGGCTAATTGGCTCAAAGAAGGCAAGCGAGAAGATGATTGGACCAGAGTAATGACGTCAGTATTTGGATTGACAGTGTAAGAAAGCAGTAGTCATGTAAGGAGCTAGGACCCATCAAACGTTTGTGCCCAGTGGTCTGTAACTCAATCATATACACAGCAAATGCAGAAGTTCATTTAAGCTGAAACATTTTAGTGAAGTGAAAATGATCTGGGAACATTTTTTCTTTATTCACAATTACATTTTGTACTTTTAGTATAACAGGCAAAGGTTTTGATTTCTTGCATACTATCAAATGTACACCTTTGTGTCACAGGTTACAGCTACTTCAGTCTTTCTTCAAATGTATTCACTTCACTGTAATGTTTGATTGTGGTGGAGATTTTATTTTGAAATAGTAACATCTTAAACTTTATCATTACTTTTCAGTCACTGACCCAAGTGTTTATTTGTTAAATTATACTTTTTAATGTTTTTATTTTCTCCATGTGTGTTTTCATAAAAATCTTTTTGGGAAAATTGCTCCAAACAATGTGATGATTTCTGTTTTGTTCAAGATAACTATAAAAACCAAATATATTTTCTAAATTCAATCCAAAAAAACATCATTAGAAGAAAAACTGAAAACATGACTCCTGGTCACCACCAGGAGTCATTGTCAGCTTTTCCTTTAAATGTGCTACTTTGCCTGTAGGTGGTTGGTGGCTCCTGCTGCTGCTGACCAGCAGCAACAAAATAAGCAGATACTTGGAGGAGGGTTGGTCTGTGCTTTCATCTCTGTTTTATCTGTCTGTGTATTATCAGTGTCCTCTCTTCATATCAGTTATAAATGTATTTTCCTCCACATGTGAAAAGTGTCAGTTGAACTCATGTATCCACTTTAAGGCGGAAACAAAAAGGGAAATATCAGAAATCTTAAAATTTATTTCCAAGTTGCAAATGGACTAAACTTGGGTAAGACACAAAGACAATGATAACACGTGTAACGATGTAAAAGAATGGATATGGTTTTGTTGTTGTTAAATTCCTGTTAAACTTGGGATCGCAACCATGGGTTTATTTTGGAACTTTTATTTTGAAAATCCGCAGCGGAAGTCTGCTACTGGTAAACGGGCTACCCCCTAAGCCTATCGTTAGTAGCAATTAGTGATGGGATTTCCGGCTCTTTTTAGAGATCCGGCTCTTTCGGTTCGGCTCACTAAAAAGAGCCGGCTCTTTCGGCTCCGAACCGGCTCTTCAGGTTGTTTTGTTGCTTTAATTAATTTATTATTAACAACAATATAAAATTGTGCACAAAAGGAATTACTAACGTTAAAAAAAAAGTGGTTTTATTTATATATGTTTATATATAAATATAAAACACATTTCTAGCATGAACTGAACTTCCAAAGCAGAGCTACTAGATCACTTAAATTACACAATTGAAAGCATGTGTGTATTGTTTGTGTATTTATACACAGGCACTCATATATATTCAAATAATTTAAAAAAAAAAAAGGTCATTTACCTGTTATTACCACACACCAAATCCGGTCGTTGGTACTTGCTGGCTTGTGTAACCACTAGGTAACAAAAGCTCAACACTGCGCCCAGCATCCTGGAGCACTTCTGTTGTCTTTTGTACGTGTTTTGAGTTTTTATGTGCTTCTGAGTTTTTACGTGTTTTTACGTATTTTGAAGTTTGTACGTGCTTCAGGGTTTGTATGTGGTTCAGAGTTCGTACGTGTTTTGGAGTTTTTACGTGCTTTGTCTCTAGGGGCCACCGTAAATATACTTTTATTTATTCACTCCACAAAAAAATGTAATAAATAAATCATATAATACAAAAATCAACTATTCACATTTCAACTTTTAACTATTTCAATTTTCCGCTTTTTCCTTTTACAAATTTAAAGTGAAACAACACAAAACACTGCAAACCACAACACAATTAAATATAAATTATAATATGAAAACAAAAAGAACATGCATATTCTCTGTCATATGGGCCCGCATGAATAAACTTTCTGAATCCTTTATCATCTACAACTGAAAATAGTTGTGTATGATTACTATACCTTTCTAATGTGATGTTGTTGTCCCTGGCTCTCTTTCTCTGTCTCTACCTCCTGCTCTGTTCCTGCACTATTGAGTGTAACTACCGCCCCTCCCCCCTCTGCCCAGCATAAAGCACAAGACTCACGTGCAGAGTGAAGCGGAAAAAAAGTGCGAGAGAGAGAGGGTAGGAGAAAGAGGGGAAAAAAAACAAAAACAAAAAAATGTGACGGCTCGCGATAAGGAGCCGGCTCGCGTCGTTCACGTCAAAGAGTCGGCTCTAAGAGCCATTTCGTTCGCGAACGACCCATCACTAGTAGCAATGAAGCTTTCGCTGTGGTAAGTTCCTCTCCGTCCGCTCTCACAGAGCATGAGTTTAAAACATATTTGAAAATCCTCATTGAAGCTAATATGACAGTGCACTAACTGCATGAACTGCCCATACGGTAGTATTTGAGTAGATTTCAGGTTTATGACCGTGTTTTGCAGTTAATAGATTAGACGGTAAGAAAAATGGACACGTGGAGCTAGCGGCTAACAGCTAGAGGAGGCTGTCGTGTCTAATAATTTTGAAACTTCTCTCAATAGTTTGGGCGGAATCCTGTTGCTGAAACCCATGGTTATTCATGTCCCATGTTATTGCAGGTATGTGTACTTTGAAACATGTATATGGTTGAGCTGCAGGCTAATTCTGTTTAAGACATATTGCTTATTAAGTTTGCCCAGTAGATGGCAGCATTGTTCCATTTACTATTGTACGTAAAAGGGAATTTTGGCTTTGGTTTATTTATATTTACATGAATGTGCATTTAAGTGAATTAATTTTTCTTTTGTTATCTAAACCACAACGCAGTAATGTTTCTATTTTATTTTCCGTGATAAGTATTGTTGCCATTTTATTTTTCAATCAATATTTGTTTTTATTTATTTGGGAAAACTAAGAGTTCCACTATACGATCATAAGCCTATAGTTAGTAGCAATGAAGCTTTCGCTGTGTTTGGGCGGAATCCTGTTGCTGAAACCCATGGTTATTCATGTCCCATGTTATTGCAGGGGAATAAATCACGCCTGAGCTCTACCCACTTCGAGTCCAGAGAGTTTTATTCACACAGCGCTGGAAAGAGAAGCTGACCAGGGGTTACATTGGTGCCGTGAGCCGTCAATCGAGTGTTTGGACGGTGGACTCCTCTCAGCAACGTGGGCCAGTTTCAGCGCTGCACGTTTGTGATTCATTGTTGTTCTTTCTGACACATTTTTTTTTAAAAAGGAGCATATATAGCATTTTTGTTTTATTCTAGTTGTTGTGATGGACATCACAGAGGAGGGATCGAGTACTCCTAATGTTGTTGGTAGGGGTAGGGGGTTGTTATGTTCCCCTTTGCGTTTGCGTTATGACACTCCTGTTAGTGGGCGTGGTTTTGTTAGGGGGGATAGTCAGGGGATCCCAGGGCCCCAGTCCAGTGAAGGGGTTGTTGTCCCTCCCCCTAGCCATGTGTCACACACGTCTCAGAACAACAGTTCACCTTCTCCTAACCCAGATACTATTGCCACGGAGATTGTGAGTCAGATGGGGGATATGATCCAACTGGTTGGTCAGAGAGTAGCGCAGAGTATCTTAACCCAGCTCAGCCCGTCTGCTAGTACCCCCTTACCTGCACCTACGGCCACACCTTTCCATGCTGTGTCATCTACATCTGCTGTTGATGCTGCGCCGGTGCAATTTGTGTCCCACAGGAAGCTTAAGGACCCACCATGCTTTTGAGGGGATGGTTCTGATCTCATTTCTGTGAGAGAGTGGGAGGATCTGATGAGAGCCTTTATAAAGCTGGGGAGTCTGAGACCCGAAGAACAGGCTGAGGAGATTCTTGTTCATTTGAGAGGCAAGGCTAAGGATGTGGTCCAGGTTGGCATTAGAAACAGTGTCGTAGATGTCACACGTGATCCTGAGGCTATTTTTGGAATCTTGAGGAGACACTTTGACTCTGCTCAGTGCTCACCTCTTCCACTGGCAGACTTCTACACCACTCTCCCAGAGAAAGGCGAAAGTGCATTCGATTACTGGCTTAGGCTGCACCGTGCTGTTGATCTTGCTGTTGAGCGCCTGAAGGAACGAGGACAGGCATTGGGTAGCCCCAGCATTGAGGTCACCCGAATGTTCATCAAAAACTGTCCCTCCCCTGAGCTTGCCATGATCTTTAGATCAAAGACAATTGATAAATGGACAGCCAATGAGGTCCAGGAAATCCTGTGTGAGTCCCACTCTGGAGGAACGTTGAACTCAAGCAGCACGACGGCCGAGAGAGTTGCAGTGAATACGCAGCAGATATCAACAGCGTTGCCTGTCCAGCCAACAGAGAAGCACATTCAGCCACAGTCGACAGATTCAGCTGCTTTGGAGCGGCTCATAGGCATGCTTGAGAAGGTTCTTCTGCAAAGATCCTTTCAGCCTGGTTTGACCACACGGCCTAACTCCAGACGTTCCAGGATTGAGGGCCTACATGATAAGCCCTGCTCCGTCTGTCATGATATGTCGCACACAGCTTTCATGCACTGCCGAGATCACAAATTCTGTTTTCTGTGCCACTCACCTGACCACACCAGGCGTGCCTGTCCTGGATCCTCGTCGTCTTCTGCCCCTCGACGGTCGGAAAACTAGTTGATCCACATTTGAGGGAGGAAAGTGTGGATCATCTGAGTGACTCTCCCACTTGCGACAGCGATGACCTGGGATCCATGTATGAATCTCTGTGCTCCACTTCGCCACCTGGTACGACAGTTGTCTTCCAAATGACGCAAAGAATTAAGAAATCTGACAGTTTGTTTTATACGACTGTGGGGACTGTGGGCGGAGTTTCACTGAGAGCCATGATCGACAGTGGCTCTATGTCGTGCTCTATTAGTGAGGCTACTGCTACGCGGCTTTTACAGTCCTGCCCTGATCTGAAGCTCGAACCAGCTAATGACATTGTTGTTGTTGGTGCTGGGGGCCACCAGTTCCAACCTAAAGCAGTTTGTGATTTGGAAGTGACTCTTTATGGTTTCAAGCTGCTCATCCCCACGCTGGTTATTCCAGGCCAAAGTGACGACATGATTATTGGCAGTAACGCTATTAAGTCGTTGATTCATGTAATGAAGAATACGGATGAGTATTGGAGGCTTGTATCTATTTCAGGTGATGTCACCAATGATGACTGTAGACAGTTTTTATCCATGCTTTCCAATGTTGAGCGTTGGCGAGGAGGGGCGGTGCCTGATAAGATTGGCACAGTGAAGTTGAGACAGCGTGTTACGCTGGAACCCCTTCAGGAACACCTTGTGTGGGGTAAATTACCTCCCTCTTCACCTCTATCAGCAGGCTGCACTGTTATTGTTGAGCCTACACAGTCACGGTGTAGACCCAGAGACATCCTGGTTGGCCGCTCCGTCTCATCATTGTGGGGTGACAAATGGGTTCCTCTCAAGGTGATTAACCCCAGCAACAAGCGTGTGATTCTGAGGAAGAACTGTAAAATCGCTGATGTCTACCTCTGTGTCGCAGTTGAAGAGCTGTCTCCCCCTGAAAAGATCATGTCTAACAGCCACTCTTTTGAACAGGGTTCTGTTCCCATAAGGTCTGTTGAACAAAGGAAGGAACTCTTGCACAGACTAGGACTACAAGACTTGGACTTAGACAGTTGTGAGGTGTCTGACAGATGGAAAGATCAGCTTCTGCAGTTTGTGGAAAAGTATGAGTCTATCTTTTCTAAGGATAAAATGGACTGTGGAGAAGCTACCGATTTTGTCCACAAAATACACCTTGTGGATGAGAAGCCTTTTCGTTTGCCTTATCGCAGAGTACCGCCGAGTCAGTATGAGAAGCTAAGAACTGCTCTGAATGAGATGGAAGAAAGGGACATAATCCGGAAGTCGAACAGTGAGTATGCATCGCCGCTGGTCTTGGTGTGGAAGAAGGATGGCAGCCTGCGCATTTGCACTGATTTCAGATGGCTCAATGCAAAGACTGTTAAAGACGCGCACCCGCTGCCACACCAAGCCGACGCCCTGGCTGCTCTCAGTGGAAATGTTCTCTTTTCAACAATGGATTTGACCTCTGGATTTTACAATGTGCCTCTCTACGAGCCTCACAAGAAATACACAGCATTCTCCTCGCCCTTTGGTCTCCATGAGTACAACCGGATGCCTCAGGGCCTGTCGAACAGTCCGGCGACATTCATGAGAATGATGATGTCGATCTTTGGTGACGAGAATTTCAGCAGCTTGCTTTGTTACTTGGACGACTTGATGGTGTTTGCGCCTGACGAGGCAACTGCCCTTCAGCGTCTTGAGATGGTCTTCTCTCGGTTGAGGAGTCACAACCTTAAGCTGGCCCCTAAGAAATGCCATCTTCTTAAGAGGTCAGTTAGATTTCTTGGACATGTCATTTGTGCGGATGGTGTGAGAACTGATCCGGACAAGGTTAACACCATTACCAACATCAGGGAAGAACAGCTTATGGAGAGCGATGGTGTGACTCCCTCCCAGAAGAAGATCCGGTCCTTCTTAGGAATGATCCTCTATTACCAACATTTCATCCCTGATTGTTCTGCGAAGGCCAAGCCCTTGTTCAGGTTACTTTCGGGACGACAGGCAATTCCCCATGGGAGGAAAGAAGCTCAGGAAGCAACCCTCTGCCAAACCATCTCTGACACCAAGTGACTGGACATCAGCATGTCGCACATCATTTCAAACGCTCAAGATGGAACTAGTTAATGTTGTCACCCTGGCTCATCCCAACTTTAGTGAGCCTTTCATCCTGGCGGTTGATGCCTCCTTTGATGGCATCGGGGCAGTACTCTCACAGGTTTCTCCTGGCGAGACAGTGGCTCGACCTGTTGCCTTTGCCAGCAAGACATTGTCACGGTCTCAGATGAACTACCCAGCGCACAGACTAGAGTTCTTGGCGCTTAAATGGGCCGTGTGTGACAAGTTCAGCCACTGGCTGAAAGGAAGGCACTTCACTGCTTGGACAGACAATAACCCCTTGTCCTACATCTTGACAAAGCCACGTTTAGATGCTTGTGAGCAGAGATGGGTGGCGAAGCTCGCGGCATATGATTTTGATCTAAAGTATGTGCCAGGGGTTAGAAATACAGTTGCTGATGCTTTGAGCCGTGAACCATTTGTCGAGTCATGTATTGGTCATCGTTTGCTGAAAGAACCTTATGTTGCCCTGCTAGATGAGGTCAACGGGGTTGTGAGAGGTACTGTGCAGGATGCTTTTCGGCTGACTAACAACTGCCACATTGTTCAAGACACAGAGCCAGACTCACCAGACTCTGTTTCTGAGTGCGACCTTCAGAGCGAGAGGGGTTCGATCGATGCTGATGAGGTGTCAGCTGTGCTGAGTGCGCAGTGTGACCATGGTTTGACCAATGTCAACCCACCTTTATCACAGCTCCCTGAGGTGGACCCGGTCGTTCCTCTTCCCCAAAGCCAGCTCTCGAGCCTTCAGCAACAAGATCAGGCAATAAACAGAGTCCTTTTCTATGTGCGAAGAAAAAGGAAGGCTACGAGGCGAGAAGCAGCTTCAGAACCAGGTGGTGTTGGTGGACTTCTCAGGCAGTGGAAGAAGCTTAAAGTACAGAACGGCATCCTGTACAGGGTGATAAGGCATCACCGCTTGAGTAGAAAGATTTTTCAGTTTGTTGTTCCTGATAGCCTGAAGGTTCAAGTCCTCCTCAGCCTTCATGATAATGCAGGCCATCAGGGCCAGGCACGAACACTTTCCCTCGCCCGTGAGAGGTTTTTCTGGGTCGGGATGGAGAGAGACATAACCAACCATGTTCGACAGTGTGAGAGATGTGTGGTTGGAAAAACACCTGAACCTCATGCCTGTGCACCACTAGAGAACATCCAGACGTCAGAGCCGATGGAGCTAGTGTGCATAGACTTTTGGACTGCTGAGCTCAGCGATAATAAGAAAGTGGATGTCCTGGTCGTAACCGATCATTTCTCCAAGATGGCACATGCCTTCCCCTGCCGAAACCAGTCTGCAAAACATGTCGCACGCAGGTTGTGGGATGATTTCTTTTGTGTTTATGGCTTTCCCAAGAGGATTCATTCGGATCAGGGATCAAACTTTGAGAGCAGACTGTTGAAGGACCTCTTAGAGATGGCAGGTGTGCAGAAATCGCATACTACGCCATATCATCCTATGGGCAATGGGGTCACTGAACGGTTCAACAGGACACTTGGGAATATGCTGAGGACTCTCCCTTCTACAGCCAAGGCTAGGTGGCCTCAGATGTTACGCACTCTCACGTTCTGCTACAATTGCACAGTGCATGAGACGACTGGTTTGGCCCCCTTTTATGTCATGTTTGGGCGAGTCCCACGCCTCCCTGTTGACATGATGTTCCAACATGTGCTGCAAAATGATGATGTGATCAGCCACCATGAGTTTGTCTCACGGTTGCGGAAAGACCTGTTTGATGCCTCACAGATTGCCCAGAACCACGCTTTTCACGAGCAAGCGCGCCATGCCAGACTCTACAACCGCAAAGTCAAAGGCTCACCTCTGGCTGTAGGTGATAGAGTGTTGTTGGCCAGTCGTGGTGAAAGGGGAAAAAGAAAGTTAGCCGACAAGTGGGATCCCACGCCTTATGATGTTGTGTCAGTTAGGTCTGGGATCAATGTGTACAGGATAAGAGAGAGCCACACAGGCAAGGAAAGAGTTGTACACAGGAACCTCCTTCTCCCTGTTAACTTCCTGGGCTTAGGTGTGGAAGGGAGTCTGGCCTCCCGTGCTGACTTGGACGGAGGGAACCCGAACAGTGGAGATGACCAAGGGTCTGTGAGGTCAACACAGATGGATCATCATGACAGGACACTGGACTGGCTGCTGAAAACGCCAGAGATACAGGGTCTCGCTAATGAGCCGGTGGAAGTTGAAGGTTCCCTCGACGTGGGACACCATTCTCTCTGCGTTGTGGACCCCAGCAGTGGCTCTATCGCAGCGGAGGACCCACCCCCTGAAGTTAATGCTGAAGTGTTTGAAAACTCCATTAGTGAATTCCCCTTGCCTGCTCCCGTGATCAGTGATGCTGCTCTCCGTCAAGGCTCTGAACCTGTTGCCGTGGCTCCTGTGGTTCCCATGGCTGATGTTGACTTAGATCTTGCTATTTGCACACAGCCTCAGACTATTCAGGCGGGCATGGATGGGCTAGCTATCACTAGGTATGGGAGAAGTGTTAGGCCTCCCAAGAGACTGATTTGTGAGATGGCAGCGCAGAAAGTTGAGGAAACTTCTTCTGTTTCAGGGTCAGTTTTTGCATTTCTGACTAGTATGTTTTAGCTCTGAGGGAATTGACTTGGTTTCATGTATCTTTCGACTTATTTTTTTGTGTGGTCCAGGATGTGATTTGGAGTATTATTTCGGGTGCTCTTATATGTGATGTTAAGGAGGTGTAGATGGCATCTTCTCTAGTCTGTTGAAGGTATTGGGCTTGGTACCACCCAATGTCTCGACACTTTTATATAAAACGATTCTGTATCGACAATGATTAATATTAGTGTATCGATTTTACCCCGAAGCACCTGCTGTTCATAGTTCTTTTGTTTCTGGCCCTTGATACTCCCTTGAACTGGTTTGGAGTTTAACAGAATTTAAGGGGGGTATGTAACGATGTAAAAGAATGGATATGGTTTTGTTGTTGTTAAATTCCTGTTAAACTTGGGATCGCAACCATGGGTTTATTTTGGAACTTTTATTTTGAAAATCCGCAGCGGAAGTCTGCTACTGGTAAACGGGCTACCCCCTAAGCCTATCGTTAGTAGCAATGAAGCTTTCGCTGTGGTAAGTTCCTCTCCGTCCGCTCTCACAGAGCATGAGTTTAAAACATATTTGAAAATCCTCATTGAAGCTAATATGACAGTGCACTAACTGCATGAACTGCCCATACGGTAGTATTTGAGTAGATTTCAGGTTTATGACCGTGTTTTGCAGTTAATAGATTAGACGGTAAGAAAAATGGACACGTGGAGCTAGCGGCTAACAGCTAGAGGAGGCTGTCGTGTCTAATAATTTTGAAACTTCTCTCAATAGTTTGGGCGGAATCCTGTTGCTGAAACCCATGGTTATTCATGTCCCATGTTATTGCAGGTATGTGTACTTTGAAACATGTATATGGTTGAGCTGCAGGCTAATTCTGTTTAAGACATATTGCTTATTAAGTTTGCCCAGTAGATGGCAGCATTGTTCCATTTACTATTGTACGTAAAAGGGAATTTTGGCTTTGGTTTATTTATATTTACATGAATGTGCATTTAAGTGAATTAATTTTTCTTTTGTTATCTAAACCACAACGCAGTAATGTTTCTATTTTATTTTCCGTGATAAGTATTGTTGCCATTTTATTTTTCAATCAATATTTGTTTTTATTTATTTGGGAAAACTAAGAGTTCCACTATACGATCATAAGCCTATAGTTAGTAGCAATGAAGCTTTCGCTGTGTTTGGGCGGAATCCTGTTGCTGAAACCCATGGTTATTCATGTCCCATGTTGTTGCAGGGGAATAAATCACGCCTGAGCTCTACCCACTTCGAGTCCAGAGAGTTTTATTCACACAGCGCTGGAAAGAGAAGCTGACCAGGGGTTACACACGCACTGTATCACAGCCTGAAACACACTGCTACGATTCCTAAGCTATCCGTTTTCATTCTACATGGTCTTTGGCTCCATTATCATAACAGCTGGAGGACACATCGTGCAAGCAAGCTTCTGAACAGCCTGTGCATTTCTGTTGCTTGTTTGTTAGTAGGCGTATGTTAAAACTGGAATCACATTTTGTGATCATTCTTAATTTGTGAAATTACCAATATTGAACCTCTCTCACTACATAACACCGAACCACCGTTTTGGAGCTGTGACCAAAGATACTATAATTCTTCAATGTGTTTTCATCCTGTTTTGTCAGATTGTTCATACAGTACATCCATCTTGCTCCAGCTCCCTAGATGCAGTAATGCAATGATCTCATTGATCTACAAAGTCAGTGTTTGAAATTTGCAGGGATTCTAAATTTTTCCCTGGGATACAACTTTGGTTTTTAGACAGGCCAAAATCCCACAGTGTAACAAGCTTTCGACTTAAGGACTGAATATAATTTTCAGTGATTGTTTTCAGGGTTTCAGTCTACAAATATTCTTAAAGCCATGCCAAAAAAATGTAATTTACTGAACAATTTCTGATCTCTTTTATCATATTAACAATCTCTTGGTGATGGTAGAGAGAAAGAACTCCAGCCACACACACCTACCATTGCATTTTGGCCATTCACATTCACTTCATCTGCTCTGCACTACCCGACTCACTGGACCCTCTACAATTTGCTTACTGCCACAACAGGTCCACTGATGACACCATAGCCCTGCCACTACATACTGCCCTCTCGCACCTGGAGAACAGAGACATGTATGTGAGAATGCTGTTTGCCGATTACAGCTCAGCATTCAATACCATCGTTCCCTCGAAGCTGGACAGGAAAAGGCAAGATCTAGGCAGCTCTGACGAGCTCTCTGTGCAGCTGGATCCTTAACGTCCTGTCTGACAGATTCCAAGCGGTCAGTCTGGGCAGCATCACCTCGTATCCCGTCATAATGAACACTGGTGCCCCACAGGTGTGTGTACTGAGCCCTCTCCTGTACTCACTCTACACCTATAACTGCACAGACACAAGCAACTCCAACATCATTGTAAGGTATGCGGACAACACTACAGTGGTGGGTCTTACAAGGAGGAGGTCAGCACCCTGACATACTGGTGCCGAGACAACCATCTCACCCTCAACGTCACAAAAACAACAGAGTTGATAGTGGACTTCTGAGGGTGCAGAGAAGCACACACCCCCATCACCATCAACAGCAGTGCTGTGGAGAGAGTGAGCAGCTTCTCTTTTCTAGGTGTACATCTGGCGGAGGATCTTACATGGTCAGTACACATAAACAATACAGTGAAGAAGGTGCAGCAATGCCTCTTCTTTCTCAGGAGACTGAAAAGATTCAGCATGAGTCCCCGCATCCTCAGGACCTTCTACCGCTATGCCATTGAGAGCATCCTCACTGGATGCATCACCACCAGGTATACAGTGGGGCAAAAAAGTATTTAGTCAGCCACCGATTGTGCAAGTTCCCCCACCTAAAATGATGACAGAGGTCAGTAATTTGCACCAGAGGTACACTTCAACTGTGAGAGACAGAATGTGAAAAAAAAATCCATGAATTCACATGGTAGGATTTGTAAAGAATTTATTCGTAAATTAGGGTGGAAAATAAGTATTTGGTCACCTCAAACAAGGAAAATCTCTGGCTCTCACAGACCTGTAACGTCTTCTGTAAGAAGCTTTTCTGTCCCCCACTCGTTACCTGTATGAATGGCACCTGTTTGAACTCATCATTTGTATAAAAGACACCTGTCCACAGCCTCAAACAGTCAGACTCCAAACTCCGCCATGGCCAAGACCAAAGAGCTTTCGAAGGACACCAGGAAAAGTATTGTAGACCTGCACCAGACTGGGAAGAGTGAATCTACAATAGGCAAGCAGCTTGGTGTGAAAAAATCAACTGTGGGAGCAATCATCAGAAAATGGAAGACATACAAGACCACTGATAATCTCCCACGATCTGGGGCTCCACGCAAGATCTCATCCCGTGGGGTCAAAATGATCATGAGAACGGTGAGCAAAGATCCCAGAACCACACGGGGGGACCTGGTGAATGACCTGCAGAGAGCTGGGACCAAAGTAACAAAGGTCACCATCAGTAACACACTACAACGGCAGGGAATCAAATCCCGCAGTGCCAGACGTGTTCCGCTGCTGAAGCCAGTGCATGTCCAGGCCCGTCTGAAGTTTGCCAGAGAGCACATGGATGATACAGCAGAGGATTGGGAGAATGTCATGTGGTCAGATGAAACCAAAGTAGAACTTTTTGGTATAAACTCAACTCGTCGTGTTTGGAGGAAGAAGAATACTGAGTTGCATCCCAAGAACACCATACCTACTGTGAAGCATGGGGGTGGAAACATCATGCTATGGGGCTGTTTTTCTGCCAAGGGGACAGGACGACTGATCCGTGTTAAGGACAGAATGAATGGGGCCATGTATCGTGAGATTTTGAGCCAAAACCTCCTTCCATCAGTGAGAACCTTGAAGATGAAACGAGGCTGGGTCTTCCAACATGACAATGATCCAAAACACACCGCCCGGGCAACAAAGGAGTGGCTCCGTAAGAAGCATTTGAAAGTCCTGGAGTGGCCTAGCCAGTCTCCAGACCTCAACCCCATAGGAAATCTGTGGCGGGAGTTGAAAGTCTGTGTTGCTCGGCTTCAGCCCCAAAACATCAGTGCTCTCGAGAAGATCTGCATGGAGGAATGGGCCAAAATACCAGCTACTGTGTGTGCAAACCTGGTAAAGACCTATAGTAAACGTTTGACCTCTGTTATTGCCAACAAAGGTTATGTTACAAAGTATTGAGTTGTATTTTTGTTATTGACCAAATACTTATTTTCCACCCTGATTTACGAATAAATTCTTTACAAATCCTACCATGTGGATCCATGGGATTTTTTTTCACATTCTGCCTCTCACAGTTGAAGTGTACCTCTGGTGCAAATTACTGACCTCTGTCATCATTTTAAGTGGGGGAACTTGCACAATCGGTGGCTGACTAAATACTTTTTTGCCCCACTGTAGCAACAGCACCGCTTACAACCGCAAAGCTCTCCAGAGAGTGGTCTGGTGTGCCGAAAGGATAATTGGAAGTGAACTTCCCTCCCTCCAGGACATCTACAGGAAGCGGTGCCCGAGGAAAGCTGGGAGGATCATCAAACACTCCAGTCACCCGAGCCATAAACTGTTAAAACTACTTCCAACACCTTCCATCATCTATCTATAGATCCGTAGATCTATATAGATCTATAGATAGACAGAGATAGAGATAGATATCTATAGATCTATATATATATATATATATATATATATATATATATATATATATATATTTAAATATATACATATATATAAATGAGTTTGCGGCATTTAAGCAGCCTTTTGCTGCCCAATCCGACCGGGCTAAAGCTATTGGGGTGTTTAGCTGCAGACGGGAGGCCGTATTCCGTTGTGTAAAACAAGAGGTTTAAACTGTGATGAACGTGCTTGAGCCACGCTATGATATCTCGTTGCGCGTCCACTTCAGTGTGACAAGATCGTTCCAAGCATGTAAGAGCAGGAAAAGTTTAAAGTTATGGCTGAACTGGTGCAGGCGTCTTCTGTTGCTCTAACTACAAATGGGTGGACCTCCAGGGCAACGGAAAGCCACGTGACCGTGACCGCCCATTATATCACAGCGAGTGATAGATACAAAGCCCTGTACTGCCCTATAGATTACATTAGATTAGATTAAACTTTATTTATCCCTCAGATGGGTTCCTCCGGGAAATTCAGTTTCCAGTAGCACAGCACCGACAGAAGTTGCAGAATGTGAGCAGAAATATACCATATATACACATATATAAATACAGAGAATACAAAAGGGATAAATAGAATAAATAGGAATAAGAATACAAGGGAACGGCACATTTCAAGTTTTGTGAGTCTATTACACCGTTGGATATTAACAAAAACTATTGCACAGTGAAAAGGCACTACAGCTTACTTGTTCCCCCCTCCTTTGTCCCAGTTTTCCTTCCCTCTCCCCTCCAGCGAGGAGTTAAACAGTTTGATAGCGTGTGGGACAAAGGACTTTTTAAGTCTACTGGTCCTTGACTTTGGGAGAAGCAACCTGTCACTGAACAGACTCCTCTGGTTGTTTATGGCCGTGTGCAGAGGATGCAGAGGATGCCCAGCATGGTCCATAATGTCCATATTGCACCTTAATTTGTTTTTATATAAGTACATGGAATGAGTCTTCAGTTGAATGTTTTTTAATAGGCAAAAAATACTTAAATACGTAAATGGCGAGTCGAATTTTGGTCTTTTTTTTTCTATTTTTGCTGATCCGAAAATTGATCCGATCCGTGACTTAAAACCGTGATCCGATCCGAACCGTGAGATTCTATATATATATATACATATATATATATACATATATATATATGTATATATATATATATGTATATGTATATACATATATATATATATATATATATATATATATATATATAACCATAACCAAGTGGCCGGCATAGTGTACAGGAACATCTGTGCCGAGTATAACCTGGAAGTCCCGAGGTCAAAATGGGAGATGCCCCCAAGGGTGGTGGAGAATGACCGAGCTAAGATCCTGTGGGACTTCCAGATACAGACGGACAAAATGGTGGTGGCTAACCAACCGGACATAGTGGTGGTAGACAAACAGAAGAAGATGGCCGTAGTGATCGATGTAGCGGTTCCGAATGACAGCAATATCAGGAAGAAGGAACACGAGAAGCTGGAGAAATACCAAGGGCTCAGAGAAGAGCTCGAGAGGATGTGGAGGGTGAAGGTAACGGTGGTCCCCGTGGTAATCGGAGCACTAGGTGCGGTGACTCCCAAGCTAGGCGAGTGGCTCCAGCAGATCCCGGGAACAACATCGGAGATCTCTGTCCAGAAGAGCGCAGTCCTGGGAACAGCTAAGATACTGCGCAGGACCCTCAAGCTCCCAGGCCTCTGGTAGAGGACCCGAGCTTGAAGGATAAACTGCCCGCAGGGGCGTGCTGGGTGTTTTTTTTATATATATATACATATATATATATATATATAGAGAGAGAGATATCTCTATATATAGAGAGAGATGTATA
Source organism: Rhamphochromis sp. 'chilingali' (assembly GCF_963969265.1). Classification (NCBI taxonomy): domain Eukaryota; kingdom Metazoa; phylum Chordata; class Actinopteri; order Cichliformes; family Cichlidae; genus Rhamphochromis; species Rhamphochromis sp. 'chilingali'. The sequence goes on from NC_137934.1 coordinate 27,481,721, forward strand.
GATATATATGTACACACACACACACACACACACACACACACACACACACACACACACACACACACACACACACACTTAGGGCAGTATATGAGAAATACTGATGTCACATGCATTTTACAGACACACATAATGAATTACACTTGACTGCAAAAGAATAAAGTGAAAAATAGCAATGGGAGCTGGCTTTGTTTCCATCCGGAGGGACTCCTCCAGCTTTTTTCTGCCTGGAGTTCAGCCCAGTGAGTGAATAACTGAGCTTCAGATCACAGGCCATTGGCTGGCTGCTCATTACTGAACGATGCATTAAATTCTCAGTTGTAAATAATGTGATGACTGCTGTGCAGGTCTCCACAGTTACCCAAATGATCTGGCAGCCATCTTTCTTTTTTCTCTGCTTCATGTCTCTCCTTACCACCCAGTCTATTCTTTCACAAGGACCATTTATTGTCCCGGTTCAGTTTTGCACATGCTATGTAATTATTCCACTCCAGTTGCTCAGGGGAGAGAAGAGAGAGGGCTTATTCCTCAAAAGTAAAGCCCCACAGCCCTCCTAAAATCCTGCTGCCTCCATCTAGCCTCCATCACCCAGGGAAACCACAGAGAGGCTTCACAGAAATTCAGTCTTCAGCTTTACTGGAAAGAAAAAACAAGGTGAGAAATTAAACATTCATCATGTTTAGTTCTATTCACACATAGATCTCACAATTAAAAACCAAAAGAAGGATATTAGTGTACATTTGTTTTCTATTTTATAATGGTATTACACTGAATACACTGCAAGCCATTTTTACCCAAAATTGAATGATTAATCAAATAGTTTCTCACCTTAGTGTGGTGCTTTGTAGACTAGTGGCAACTGTGGACATGTAAAAAGAGCTAGGGAATTAAGCTAATTGTCTTTCTTGATCAGAGTTGAAGAATATCAAGACCAATACAACTCATATGTACAGTTCACACAGAAATACACCTCTTGCCTTATGCATGCAAACTGAAACATAAATATTACAGTTTGCGAACTGTTCCTCCAATATGGCTGAAAATATAACAGAGCGTAAGTCTCCACATACTAAGATCCTGGCTTACACTCAACATGTAATTACATACAAGTGTTTAGAACAACTGTTCTTTTTAGATGCAAAAAACCAAAAGTCAACTGAAGATAAACAATTAACTGTATAGAGAAAATCTATTTTTTTTATTGAGATGTATATATTTTTTTGACACTTTCACAACAGGAAAGAAGATATATCTGTAGCACCACAGAATCAATAACTGAATTTATTACCTAATGAATGCTTTTTAATTAATACATGTCTACACTTAACTGAATCTTTTATAAAGAGATCAATATTGTTGGCCTGGAGGGCCACTTCAGACCCTTTGGTTTATGAGAGATTCCAGAGATTTTATTGACAGACGATTACTAAAAATAGTCTTTTTTGTTTAAGCCCTAATTACTGTGACAACCACCAAAGAGCTTTTGTTGTAAACTTCAGACTTCTTGTGTTTGTGCCAAGGTTGCTATGAAACCCAGGCATCATTTGGATGCCACTTTTAATTTTTCCTTACGTGTTTTCTCTGGTTTCTCAAATGTAATTAGATCCTTGTATTAATCCAATCTCCACCACCAATTGTCTGTTTGTTTGGCCATCTGCCGCCTGTTCAGCCTGCCTGCCTGCATTTCCACTGCAGACATGATACTAGTAACACACATACAGTGCAGCACATCTGATGCACCTGACTGTAAACGCAATATAATAACAGAAGGTGACAAGAGTGAGCATGCAGGCCCAAACTAAATCTGCTCGAAGTGGAGGTGTGTTCGTTCCGCAAGGAGTTACAGCAGGAGCTCACAAGCTGTTGTGATGATTGCAAAACAGATCTGATGAGATGAACTGCTTGCTTTCATTCTCCTCATTTCTCCAGTCTCACATGTATTTGTTTTTCTTTTCTTTGAACTCTGTTTGACAGTACAGATTACTATTATTATGATAATAACTAATGATAGCTAATTAAAAAAATAATGATGAAGATAGATAGATATATCCCCCAATATTTTAAATCTTCAATATATACAGTAAAATGGTAAGTGCATGTATGATGCTCTAAAGAAGGGTTTGTCCTTAAAATGAAGACTGCCTTCTAATCTAACTAATTGGAAGGTTTGTAAACCCTGGCTACTCCAACCCCAAGTTGCTCTCATTTGTCATAGTAAAAGGTGGTTGTGTGAATAAGGCCAGTTGTATAAAAGACTTTGAATGTTCAGGTAGAGCAGAAAGTGCTATATAAGAAACAATCAGTATTTAGCAAAATGCTCTTAAAACAAACATCACATCTGTAGTGCTCTTTCTCTGCTTCGAGCTGTTCTGCTGCTCGCTGATCATCACCTCTCTTCTTAAGAAAGCTTCAACAACTCCTTCCCATGGCTTCATGTTATGGTTCATCAGCTTTATCCCTTTGTAGTTACTTCAGCTCTGCACATCACCCACGTTCTTGAATATTGATACCAGTAAACTTCTTCATTCCACAGGCACCCTCTCACTCTCCAAGACTGTGTTAAACAATCTGGTTCAAAAGTCCACTGCCCTCTCTCCTTGACAGCTCCACACCTACTGTACACAGGTATGTTATCTGGACCAACAGCCTTTCCTCTCTTCATCCTCTTCATATCTGCCCTCACTTCCTTACAGATCCTCTGCACTTCCTGAATTAATAACTGTCCTTCGTCTGTCCTCCTTGCTCTTTCATTTTCTTCATTCCTTAGCTCTTTAAAGTACTCCTTGCACTTTCTCAACACACTCAGTTTATTTTTATATTTTGCAGAATAAGTTACACATGGCTTATTGGAGAGAAAAGTCCAATGTGGATAATGATAACAAGTCTACAGTCTTCAGAGACTCATGATCACTAGTGCCTGTATCATCCATCATTACAGAGGCGGATGTGAACGCTGGCGCCAGCTTTAATAGACAGAGCAGACACATTTCACACACATGCATTGAGAACACACAAAAGTGACCTCTTGAAAGCCCTCCTTTGTTTATTTTCCTGAACGTGTGAACATGTAATGAGTGGGTCGAGGATGTGAAACACCAAACATAATGTAATGCACGTGTTTGGTTTGCATGGTGGTCTTATCATGTGTGTGTGTGAACACAGTCACAGGCATGTTGATTGGCAACATTCATAAGATATAAGATAAATTTTTTTTTTAAAACCAAACTTTTTTAAAATCACATACTTTAAAAAGAATGCTGACATTATTTTAACATCTTCTCACAAAAATGTCCACTTAACATTGATAGTCAACACTGCATATTCTGTATATACTTATCAATAAAATATATGTCTTTACTGGTTAAGATAATGTGTTTATTTTTATTTTCACAGCCTGTGTTGGAATAGATTTTCATAGCAGTACTGATGCTGTGTGACTCACTTTTTATTGGCCTTTTTGGATGTAATTTATTTCTATGACCCTATAACTCAGCTCTTGCAGTAAGATTGTTGGAAAGATGGTACAATCTATGCAAAATCATTTCATGACCATTCTGCAGTAGCTGCTGCACTGATTAACTCTTTATAGCTCGCCATTGTGTAACACTGTACAATACCACCAGGTTTAATATCAAGAAGATAATTACCGGGAAACATCAACAGGAGTATCAGGCTGCACTAATGTTAGGGGGGAAAAAATCTGTTAATGACTTTTTATTTAGTAATGAATTTAAATTATCATATGTTTCTGTTGTGGTTTCTGTGGGCGCGTCACTGGGTCATGAAATATAGTTTCCCCCTTAAACATCATTTAAGATAACACAGTGATATTTCAGTTCAGTTTTTTTATAGCGCCAAATCACAACAACAGTTGTCTCAAGGCACTTTATATTATAAGGCATTTTATAATGTAAAGACCATAGAAAAATAGAGAGGAAACCCAAACAATCAAACAACACCCTTTCAGGAAAAGGAAAATTTCCTTTTGTAACTCCTCTGTGTGAAGAGGACTCTCAATTTATGTGGACAAATTGGAGTCTTTTCCATAGATATGATTCAAACCACTGCAGCGCTTTACCTTCCTTACCTACCACATGCTCCATTCTCTGTAATTAAAATATGGTCAGCAGTACTCAACGCTGCACTGAGGTCTAGTAGGAGAAGCACAGATAAGAGTCCACTATCAGAAGAAGAGCATTTGTAATCTTCACTAAATCTGTTTCTGTATGTGATGAGCTAATTCCACCTATTCAAGGCAGTAAGATGTTTGAAAGTGTTTCAGCTCATGTTGAGATTATGGATGTTCACATCTCACAGCTTCTGAGAAGCGATGCTTGACACAGTGTTGCCATGGATGCCTTCTTTGAGGGCTCTGGTCCATGTCTTTTTGCATACATTATTACACATAATGCTTTTATTTAGGGCACATGTTTTATTACTCTACAAATGTCTATTTGTATGTATATTTGCCTGTCATCAAAAATGTAATGTGCAAAATAGAGAATCTACATTTCCTGGCTCTATCTTCTTTTAATGTTTTAGCCGAAGCTGGTGAATACCAGCAGGCGATGTAAGGTATTTACTAGAAGAGTAAGAGATACCAGCTGGTGAGACTCCAGGGGGATTTGGCAGGTACAAGATATATGGGGATGAGTGACACTGAATAAGCAGGACGGGGTCAGGGGTTAGACAGTTAGCATGTTGTTCATATTTCCTGCAGGTATACTTAATCCTGTCAGAACAAAGAAAGGGATGTGGAGATGGGGCAATGCAGAGAACTAAAATTCTTTCTGAGGGGCTGGAATTTTTCTGGTGGGTCAGCCTCCCCACACCAGAACTCAAATGACCTGATACTTAGTTAATACAATTTTTTGACTATAGCTACAATGTATGCTAAGAGAATGGGTTTATTTAGGGAATCTGCAGATGATGGTGAGGACAGTGATGCAGAGGCAGACACACTGAAGAGGAGTGTTTTTAAAAATCGTTGGTGTTTTAATTCTTCAGGAGTTGTGCTGGTGGTTCAGTTGGTAATTCAGATTATAAAAAGATAGTGACCTCTAATATGAATGTCATCTTTGACCTTAAATGACACTAAAATTTTCTTTTTTTAGTGACTTTTAAGATCAAAATTCAAAATGGTAATTTTAAAACCTATGCAACAAGAACAGATCAGTTAAATTTCTAATTGTGTTATGATCGTCTTTGAAGCCTCCTTATGTTATATATGTTATTATATGCTATTTTATCATTTTTCCTTGATGTGGACTGCAAAGTTCCTTTCTTTCATTTACATTTACTACCAGTGTACTTTCTCCCCTGTTAACACCTTTAATAAAGGTACATAATAATTTGAAGCTACCTGAAGTCATTGATCTAATGCTTTGACTTGCATAATTAGCAAAGAGCCTCAGAGGTCTGCAGCACCCAGCTTTCTATTACTATAAGTAGCCACTCTGCGTTTGTCATCAGCTTGTGTGGCATTTCTTCTAAGTGAAGTAGTGTCTCTTTCACACAATGTCTCCCTGGAGATGTTTTAGGCTTGATACATTTCCATTCCTTTACTTTGCCAGCCTGGAGACTGGAGACAGGCTATTGTTGCTGCTGCTGTGATGCGTGTGTCTGTGTGTGTGTGAATAAAAGACTGGGGGTGGGTGGGTGAGACTGTGGCTGTTGTGGTTGAAAAATTATCCTCCTCAGGGCTCAGTTTCTGTTGTGTTTAGTGCGTCATAGTGACATTATGTGATACTGGAAATGATCTGTAGAATATACACAGCTTAGAAAGTGGTTGTTACAAATGCTTAAAACAGAAACCAGGACTTCATTCAGTCCGATTAAGCAGACTGATGTGATTCTGGTTGTCTGCCTACCTGCCTAAAGTCCAAATTAACGGAAGTAAACACTGTGTACGCCCACACCATCTCCCTCGCATGCTCTGGACAGTGGCTGAATCATCAAGTCGTCATCCTTCACAGGGGACCAGACACTGGGAGGACATACAGCCATCATTCCTCCTTGTATTAAATTAGTTATATACACTGAGGGCAATAAAGCTGAGCAATTTGCAGCACTGTTGCTTTTTGTTATCTAATACTGAATGAAAGAATACAGTCTAAAAACCTTTATTTTTCAGACATGGATAATGTCAAATAACATTACTGATAGCTACTGTATTACTGGAAGCAACATTTGTCTTTATGAACACAAAATGTCAAGCTGTTGAATCAACTAGTGATCAAGGTTGTTTTTAGGTAAATTAGCAAATCAAATCAGTACTCAGTCTATCTTACGGTGGCCCTGAGAGGCCAAACGGACTGCAACTTAAGAAAACACCAGCAATAAGAAAAACGCTGCAAAACATAATGGAAATAGGAAAACGAAAACGGAAATAGCTTCTAGCTTTCTCATGTGGGTTTTGAAGTCCTCTAAAATCTGAATGTTCTCTCTTGGTGGTTAATTTTGTACTCAGGGTCCCTGTGCAAACAACACCTTGCCTGTAACATGACAAAATGGTCTTCTATTACTATCTGAGATGAGAAAACGCTGGAACTTTAAACCTTATGTTAAGAGATGCCTTTGTGGTAAAAACAGTCAGATTTTTATGTAACACAGCTGAAAATAACTGTGAATTTATTTACGTCATTTGACGGGTCCCTTTAAGTGTCACTGTCCATCACCAGACCCAGACTCAAATATTTTTCCTTGTGAATAGGTGGAGACCGAACCAGAGCAGCAAAAGAGCTACCAGCAAAATTGTAACATTAACAGTCATTTAATGTTACAATTTTACACATCATTTATTGTCCTCCTTTAGTCTTGGACAGGAATCAATGAACAATGATTAGGCGGATGTTCGAGTGCAGACTGCAGCCGTTTTTAATCTCCTCCATTGGCTCATTCATTAATTGTTTTAAACAGACTCAGTGGTGAGCAGCAGTTTACTGCTTATTTATGCATGCTATCAAAAGCAACTTTGCACGTCATAAAGCGTCCTGCTTGTTGCCATTAATTACCTCTGTAAGCAGTTACACCTTGCTGGATAGCAGACAGAGCAGATCACAGCAAGACAAATACCAGAATATGTGATCAACTGCTAGGTATGGCACTACATGGGGGCACAAAGTGATGCTGTAGCATGATTGTTATTCTTAAATGAGGTGAAGCTGAGAAGGAAATGAGGCTCTATTTGGTTGCCATGGTGATTAGTTATCTGTAGGTGCTACAGAGGACACTGTGTGTGTCTGTCCAAGAAAGTAGCAAACATTACATTTTTAATCTGTAGTTTTAATCTAGTTTTGTATATAAAGTTGAACATAGAGCATCTAAGTGATTGTTTATTAAAACATTTGTCCTCAGTTTTAAGCTAAAAAAATCCTCATGACAGCTCTACTAAGCAATAGCAATGCTGTCATCTGGATTTTTTTTTTAAAAATAAATTCATGTTGTCAAAATGTGTTTTCTCCACTTGTCATGAGAGCTAAGACTGTGTTCAGCTCATGGGTGAGGCAATAGCTTTCTGCAGGTATTGACCAGATACTAGATATTGTCTGTCTTGAGTGCAGAAGTTAAAAATGATCTGTCGGATTTAACAGTACTGTTTGTGCTGTGCATTCAGAGAACCTTTTTTTCATATCAGCCTTATGTAACAATCTGACACCTTTCTGTGGAGTTTGGCTGTTCCTCCCATTTCTACATGGGTTCTCTCCAAATACTCTAGCTTCCTACCACAACACTAACAAATAGAGTTAGTGGGGTTAACTTTATTGGTGATGCTAAATAGCAGTTAGTGGCAGTCTGTCTCTGTTAGCCCAGTGACAGACTGGTGACCTGTACATGGCCTACCCCAACTCTTGCTCTGGCAGCTGGGATAGGCTCCAGTCTCCCACAAACTTGAATTGGATGAGCGGGTATATAATGGATGTATGCGTGTAAATACCTATAGCAGTAGGTTTGTCTAGGTGCTTACTATCTACATTTTAGTAATGACTAATCTACCACATGGTAACAATTTATACTGGCCCTCAGTATCAAATCCTGTATAATGATAGTTAAAAAATAAATGAATAAAGATATTGTACACAACAGTCACAGTTTTAATCAATGAGTCTTGATATACTGTGCAAAACAATGTCGTCAGCTTTTGTTTTGATCCAGAGCTGAATTCTAGCCTAGAGAATAAGTTTAGGCTCATTCCGTCATTTCTTCCTGATTGAGCCATGATCTTTTAAATATGAGAAAAAGGCAGGGGAGCAGAGTGACACTTCACTTGACACAAAATCTGACCTTAGGAATGTAATGGGTTAGCCAACAGCCATGATGGACCTGACTCTATAACTGTATATTAAGTGCATTAACTGTCATAACTATTAAAAATGAATTCTGTGTCTATTTCAAGCCCATGAACATTTCAGTGGACATAAACTATTGATTTTTTTAAATTTAGTTTTTAACAAGCCATTTCTTGTAAACACATCTCCTGGAAAATCTTTTGGAAAACTCATATTTTGTATGTAATCATATATAATTTTGCCATCAAAAACAAATGGCAAAATTATATATGATTACATTATATATGTCCTGTGCTATTTACATAGAACAGGACAGTAGAACAATGTTCAGAGGTTGACCTGATTAAATCGGTACTGGTGTTATTCAATGGATTCCTGTGTTTGGAAAATTATATAGCCTTTTCAAAGTATACATTCATAAATCATAAAATATTGACTGCACAATATGCAAGCATGATTCTTTTTTTTTTTTTTTCTTTTTTTTGCCTGTCCCGTTTGGTTCTTTTGCCATCAGAATTGTTGTCTAAAGGCAAAGAAAGATGCCCAACGGATTTACTTTACCAAATGGACCATCCCAGCCTTGCTGTATAGATCTATTTGATTCACCTTTGCTTTTATTGTTTATTTAATTTTCATTTGCTGAACACGGGACAGACTTGACTGGGGAAAAGAAAAGGGAGAAAGAAAGAAGGAAAGAAAAAGAGCGGGGAAGAGGGACGGGGCTAAAGCAACAAAACAAACAGACTAAAAATACATATATCAATCACCTGGATCACCTGTTGAGAAAGAAAAAAGAGAAAACAAGCAAAGAAAAAGAGAGCAATATAATAAACAACATCATCGTGATGATCTATGTGAATATAACAGTAAATATTAAATATTATTGTGCAGCACGTAAGATCGACAGCGCACAGTGTGCTTTGAGGTAACAGCCAAAAAGGGTGTAGTTTGTTTGTGTGAGCACCCGTGTGTACATCTGTGAGCATGAGCGCGCTTGTATTTAAAAGGTTCCTTCATGTAATGATCTGCTAGAGGGTGTGGGGGCCATAGCCCCGTCCTCCAGGGCATAAAGCAGGTATGGAGGAGATCAAAACTCCAGACATCCAGAGGCCCCAAGAGCAAAGGAGACCAAGGAAGACCAACGGAGGGGCAGCTGCACCACTATCCCAGAAAGAGCTGAGGAGAGCCCCAAATGAGGGGTCGCTCAGCAGCCGCGGAGCAGAAGCCGGGGGGTTGCAGTGACGTACCCGTGAGCTCCGCCGGCAGCCAGCTGTGCCAGAGTGACCCAGGTCGAGAGGCCGAGGGCACCCCACCCCCAAAGGAGCCCGATCGAACCCCAGGCTCCAGGCCCCGACAAGCAGCCACCAGGAGTGAGCTGGTGTGTACCTGGACGCCCATCCCCGGACACAAAGAACCACCAATGCACCGATGTCTGAGGCCGTCTGCCACTGGCAGGGGAAGTGGTGGTAGGGGGAGATAGGCCTCCATACCTTGGAGGGCCTGAGATGTCCCCAGAGAGGTGCCGTCTGATACCCGACCTGACATATAGACACAAAGAAAAACAGGCACACACAGATACAAACATCCATTCCCACCCTCATGCTCTCATATGCAATTACTCAGCACTCACCCAACGTGGAGACAGACATAGAGAGACACTGTACACACGATCACACTCCCCAAGCGTACTCTATACTCCAGGTCTAGGTACCCTTGCCCCCGGAGGGGGAAACCGCACCCAGACCCAGGTAGTGTTACCCTTTTCCCTGGGGTGGAGAGAAGCAGACCGCCCCGACTCTGCAGCAGCAGGGAGGCCCCACACTCCAGACCCCAGTCGGATGGCCAACTCCTCCTCCCAGCCCCCCCGCCCCAACAGGCAGCAGAGAACAGGGATGTGTGTGAAGACTCCAAACCTCCGTCCACCCGCTCATATGTAGTGTTGATGCATGTGTGAAAACCCAGGGGGGCATGGAGCTACCTGCCAGAGAGCAGCAGGTAAGCCCATAGCCCCTCCTGTTTGCCCTCAATGTAAATGGTAAATGGCCTGTATTTATATAGCGCTTTACTAGTCCCTAAGGACCCCAAAGCGCTTTACATATCCAGTCATCCACCCATTCACACACACATTCACACACTGGTGATGGTAAGCTACATTGTAGCCACAGCCACCACTGACAGAGGCGAGGCTGCCGGACACTGGCGCCACCGGGCCCTCTGACCACCACCAGTAGGCAACGAGTGAAGTGTCTTGCCCAAGGACACAACGACCGAGACTGTCCAAGCCGGGGCTCGAACCGGCAACCTTCCGATTACAAGGCGAACTCCCAACTCTTGAGCCACGATCGCCCCCTTCCTCCCATGTCTACGTGTATTTAAAATTGAGAGGTGGGCAACGACGCCAGGGGTGAGGTTGTACACCCTGATGGATTTCTGGATGACGTGTAGCGTGGCAAGTGGCAAGTGGCCCCTCCCTTGGGCCAGCTCCCCCGCTGACCCCAGTAGGCACCCCCACACTCTGCAACCCACCAGGGAAAGGGGGCCCAGGCCCATCCTGACCGGGTTCCAGTTCAGCAGCGCCACCCGACCCCACCACAGAGAAAACTGCACCCACCCCATCATCCACTTATCTTCCAGACACAAGACAATACAGGGAGTGCAGAATTATTAGGCAAATGAGTATTTTGTCCACATCATCCTCTTCGTGCATGTTGTCTTACTCCAAGCTGTATAGGCTTGAAAGCCTACTACCAATTAAGCATATTAGGTGATGTGCATCTCTGTAATGAGAAGGGGTGTGGTCTAATGACATCAACACCCTATATCAGGTGTGCATAATTATTAGGCAACGTCCTTTCCTCTGGCAAAATGGGTCAAAAGAAGGACTTAACAGGCTCAGAAAAGTCAAAAATAGTGAGATATCTTGCAGAGGGATGCAGCAGTCTCAAAATTGCAAAGCTTCTGAAGCGTGATCATCGAACAATCAAGCGTTTCATTCAAAATAGTCAACAGGGTCGCAAGAAGCGTGTGGAAAAACCAAGGAGCAAAATAACTGCCCACGAACCGACGAAAGTCAAGCGTGCAGCTGCCTAGATACCACTTGCCACCAGTTTGGCCATATTTCAGAGCTGCAACATCACTGGAGTGCCCAAAAGCACAAGGTGTGCAATACTCAGAGACATGGCCAAGGTAAGAAAGGCTGAAAGACGACCACCACTGAACAAGACACACAAGCTGAAACGTCAAGACTGGGCCAAGAAATATCTCAAGAACGATTTTTCTAAGGTTTTATGGACTGATGAAATGAGAGTGAGTCTTGATGGGCCAGATGGATGGGCCCGTGGCTGGATTGATAAAGGGCAGAGAGCTCCAGTCCGACTCAGACGTCAGCAAGGTGGAGGTGGAGTACTGGTTTGGGCTGGTATCATCAAAGATGAGCTTGTGGGGCCTTTTCGGGTTGAGGATGGAGTCAAACTCAACTCCCAGTCCTACTGCCAGTTTCTGGAAGACACCTTCTTCAAGCAGTGGTACAGGAAGAAGTCTGCATCCTTCAAGAAAAACATGATTTTCATGCAGGACAATGCTCCATCACACGCGTCCAAGTACTCCACAGCGTGGCAGGCAAGAAAGGGTATAAAAGAAGAAAAACTAATGACATGGCCACCTTGTTCACCTGATCTGAACCCCATTGAGAACCTGTGGTCCATCATCAAATGTGAGATTTACAAGGAGGGAAAACAGTACACCTCTCTGAACAGTGTCTGGGAGGCTGTGGTTGCTGCTGCACGCAATGTTGATGGTGAACAGATCAAAACACTGACAGAATCCATGGATGGCAGGCTTTTGAGTGTCCTTGCAAAGAAAGGTGGCTATATTGGTCGCTGATTTGTTTTTGTTTTGTTTTTGAATGTCAGAAATGTATATTTGTGAATGTGGAGATGTTATATTGGTTTCACTGGTAAAAATAAATAATTGAAATGGGTATATATTTGTTTTTTGTTAAGTTGCTTAATAATTATGCACAGTAATAGTCACCTGCACACACAGATATCCCCCTAAAATAGCTAAAACTAAAAACAAACTAAAAACTACTTCCAAAAACATTCAGCTTTGATATTAATGAGTTTTTTGGGTTCATTGAGAACATGGTTGTTGTTCAATAATAAAATTATTCCTCAAAAATACAACTTGCCTAATAATTCTGCACTCCCTGAGTTCTTCCTCCACCTCTGCTGCAAGGATGATTCTAACAGGGTATCTTTATAGTGGTGGTCTGCTGGCACCAAACCTTTCACTTGTTCTTCTACTTGTTTTGTATTAGTGTAACAAAAACAAACAAAAAATATTTATAAACTGACTATTTAGGCATGTTAGCAACCTAACACAAAAACAAATTCATTCTTCCCATTTCGTTGGTTGAATTTAGGAAAAATGCCCAAAAAACAACACAGTTTGACAAGAATAAAGCACTATTTTTTCCCAACCATGATATCAAAGCAGCTGTTAACCCCCAGATGTGGTATAATTTGTTATGGTGTGGAGTGTGTCCTTAAAAAAGTTGAGGAAACTTAACAAGTAGAGGTCAAAATAGAACTGCCAAGCCGCAAGAACCATCTACAGCAGCTGAACACTATATTGGGAATTAAACTGAACTGACGTTGGAGATTTTGATTAAATTACGAATGTAGTAAAATAACATCAGATTTTGAATGCGGTACCATCTGGTAAGTGGCAAAGGCTCCATTTACCTCCAATGCAGTGAAAACATCTCTGAATTTGATATTCAGCACTGATCTGTATCTGCTGCTCTCTGCACTTGATTCCTTTTTAGATAGTACACATGGAACAATTCACCCTAGAATTTATATCAAAATACTGATGGAAAACTGAGAGCCAGACATGTAGGACAAATATTACCCTCTCAGCTTGTAATCATCAAATCTCTCACTTTTTATTACAAATATTCTCCAACCAAAACTGATGGCACAAACGATTTCCCTTTCTTCTATTCTGCTTTCCCCCCCTAAACGTGTTAGTGCTCTTGCCCCATCTGTCTCCATCAACTGTTTATATAGCAAATCGTTTTTCTTCTGGGCCCCTGCAACGATGCATGACCCAAACACACACGCACAAAGTCAAATATTTCAGGACAGTAAACAACATACAAACAACAAAAGGAGCTAAAAGTGTTTCAGTGCCTCACTCCCTCATTTCCTGATCAATGGAGGGCATTGAGCTTGGTTCAGAGAAACGACCCCAGTTCATTGACCTCCTCTGACCCAGAATAAACACGCTCAAACATTCTGACAGCAGCAGGGAGGACTGGTTGAAACAAAGAAGTTGGACAGTGGGCAAAACAACAATCCCAACTAGGCAACAGGATTTTTGTCACGCCATTGGGTCTGATGACCCAGTGCTTGTGTTTTGGGGGTTCAGTTATACTCTTTGAATTATGTGTTTTTTTGTTTTGTACTGTATTTACAGTTCCTGGTTTCTAGCTTTCTGTTCTGTTTCTGCTCTCTGTGTGTTATATGCCTAGTCTTAGTTTTCTATCTCTATGTCTTCCCTGTGTCCCACGTCTTGTTACTTTTGTCTCTGTGCTTCATGTTCCAACTGTTCCACAGTGTGTCATGTTTTTACGTCTGTGTCAAGTCCGTGTCTCTGAGTTATGCTTCCTCTTTTACTTTGACAGTCGGTGTCCTTTGTCAATGTATTCTGCTATGCTTCCTTTGTCTTGTTATGTCTGATTTGTTCCAGCTGTGTTCCCACCTGTTCCCAGTGCCTCGTTGTCTTGCTTGTGCATTAAAGCCCTGTGTTGTGTTTTCCCCCCTTCATGTTCCTGATGAAATTCTTGTGTTCAGTCCCTGGTTTGTTTTCCTTGTTTGGGTTTCTTATTTTCTAGTTTCCAGTTTAGTCTCTAGTTTTCATGTTCTAGGTTTTGGTTTGTGTTTTGAGAGTTTATTTTCTATGGAAAGTCATCCATCAATAAAGGTTGCCACTTTAAGTTTTCATTCCGTGTACGAGTCCTGCCTGCTACAGCACACACCTTCAAAAATTTTCTTTCTCTTTAGCCTTTCTTCACAGCGTGAAGACACCTTTTCATCTCTCTTAATGTGTGGAATCATCTAGATGGGGAGGAGGGAAGGAAAAGGTCAAATATAGCACAATATAAAAAGTCTGCACAATAAAAAGCACATTATAACAACAGAAATATATACATTTTACTTTGCCTTGAATTCAAAACTAAAATCCAAACAAAAATCATACAAGCAACTCGTTGAATTTTGTGAGGATATCCATTATGAACAGTTTAACTCAAAGCTTTCTGGATAGTCAGAGGAAGTCATGGTTTAGTAATAATTTATTGAATGAATGAATCTAAAACTGCACTGCAATACTGTTCAATATGGGAACATTTCCACCCTTAAATATTTGAGCTGGCAGAAAAGCACAGGCACTAGGTCTGTAATCTGCTGTGCTATGTTGTGATGAATAACTCTCTCTCTGTGCATGTGTGTTTGTAATTCACTGATCCATCTGTTTTAGTGTGCAAACAAGTGAGAGTAGCAGTTACAGAATCATGAGGCTCTTCATCTGGCTTGCTGTCTGCCTCTCTTTCTCTCACCTGGCTCTATCTGCATGCACCCACCTTCATTCTGTGTACACATTTGTCACCATACCACATTATTCAAACGTGACACAGATAAGTGAAGTGGTGTAGTGCTGTTTCAGGGATACTACAAAGTAAAGAGAGTCTTTATAAAGACAGACAACTGTCCCAATAAAACTGAGACAAACCAGGATCCAGCAGTAGAAGTTTCTTGAGGGCAAAGCTGCTGGCACCAGAAAAGCACTTATTGGCCTACTTATTTCTTAAAATAGCTTATTTCTGTGATTGTGTGTTTTTGAGATTATTTTGTCTGTTGGGGTGTATAATATGTGCTTGGCTGCCTGGTCACTGTTACAGCCATATTATTGGAATTAGCCTTAAAATGAACCTTTTAAAAAACTTTAGATATAATCACCAGATACGGGGAATTCAGAAGCAAGTTGTACAGGGTGCTTATTTCCTATCTTCTTAGGCAGATTAACGTAGCTAATACACCTGATTTGTACTGTGCTACTGTTCGGTGAAAAGCCCAGTGTCAACATGTAATCTTGGCTAAAAATTAGTTTTAAATCAAAGTTATAGAATTGGATGATTACTATTGTTTGATCATCACTCTGTGAGCCACTCTATGAGATCACCATTAACGCTATAGTCACACTGGGAAAAACAGTTATTAGAGAGCATAGCACGCCAAAAGTATTGCAACTGTTTGCAGTGATCTTGATGCCTTTTGAAGTGGTTGCTTTGAAGATGGGGACCAGGTCTGCAACCAATTGCAGTCACATGTTGTCCTCAAAGTGACTTTAGTTCATCAAGATCCGTTTCCATCTACATACACAGAAATGCACATGAAACAGAAAATGCAATTAACTACTCCAGTATCCACCCAGAACCTCACAGATTTGAAACTGAAATTCACAAACTGACAACAATAAACATTGCTGACACAGTTGCTGCTGGACAGTTTTGTGATGACGAAGGATCAAAGAAGAGAGAGTTATGAGCACTAAATTGTTTGTGTCAGGTATTGCTGACATGAAATTCTGACATGTGTTATTATGAATCGGTAGCAAAACAGATTCAATTGAATCTGACTCTAATATTAATAATAATACTGATTTTGCTTTATGTAAAAGTCAACAATATAAAACAACAAGAACATAAACTCACAAGGGAAAAACAACAACAACAACAACAACAACAACAACAACAACAACAACAACAACAACAACAAAACAAAATAAGAAAAAAGAGAATTTCAGTCAAAGTTTAATATCAATATAGTTCGAGTTGAAAATCCTTCATGTCTAACATGTTCATTAGACCCAGGAATGTTGACTGTGCAATGACCTATATCTGATAACATTAAGACCACTCTTTGGCATTTAAATTTGTGTTGAATCTTAAGCACATTAATCAATTAAAGAATTCAGGATAGGCTGTTGTCAAGATACATGTTGCTAAAATGGTTGCGCAGTTAACCCTGTTTCCTCTCGACTCTGCTATCTGATAAAAATGTCTTGAAAAATAAGGTGTAAGATAGCGTCAACAAAATGGACAACTAAGTTCCCTAAACACAATGAGACAGGAACATGATTTACTGTATATAAGTCCAATGCATTTTAACATGTTAATACAAATAAACAAACAATTTCATAACATAATTATCTATCAAATCAAAGCTGTTGTGTCAAAAGCAAATGTCTCATTGGCTTACTTTACTGGAACGATATGATCAGTATTTGTTCCTTTGTGAGAGACTGTCTGTAAGGAAACAACATCAACATTGGCTTATCTGTGTTGTAGATTTTACCACACCACAGACAGACTGACCAGACAAAACTGTTCTGGTGAACCACAGCCTACTTTTATCTGGCGAGATAACATTGATGAGCCAACATTATCTGCTATCCTGTTGATCTGAACTTAAGCTGACCCAGGTCAACAGTCGGGGTTTTTTTTTGTAAATATTGTATGGTTTTAGGTATAGCTGTGCAATAATGAGGCTATAAGGCTTTGCTTGTTTGTTTTTTCCTCATATTTACAAACAAGCAATATCTAAGTTCAATCACTGATAATATATGATTATATGCTACAGACTTTATGTGATGGATTTTTCTTTCGATGACAGCTCCTCAGTCCTGTGACTTTGCTGAAAGTCATCTAATTACATGCAAGTGATTTAAATGTATATCGCTTTTCCTCTGTCATTTAGACTCATAGTCTACCCTGTCACATTCCTGCCCCCCACCCCCCACCCCCCCAGTGAGCAACATGGTTTGCAGGCGTGTGTGTGATCTGAATTTCAACATCAGTGTCTGTCTTCGAACAAGATTTCTTGTTTTCTCTCCCCTTGACTCCTCCCCTGAAATCAAACAATGCGATAACATCAGTCAATGGATTTCTAATCACAACAATGCATTGCGCAAGACACGCTTGCTGTAAAAACAGAGTTAATTCTGTCCTTGCAACTGCGACATACACACGCTCCCTTAAGATTATGTAATGCACTGTGTGGCACACATAGTACATATCAAACTCATCAGTAGATTTTCACTGCAGACCGAGTCCTCCTCCTGCTGCTGCTGTCATGGGAACAAAAGCTTAGTCTGAATTGTTTTTGGTTTCCAGGCTTATGAAACCTTGAATGCTTGCTGTTAATTTATCTCTGCTCTTACCTGGTCTTATCACAGTCATTTCCCCTTAAGAGGTATTTAAAGCAAACATGCCAATATGTTATTATTGCTCCTGGGTAGTAAATAACACAATATAACTTAAAAATAGGATAAAAAAGAAGCTCATTTAAATTCTTTTGACATAAATAACCACAGACTAGTTCACAATTTAGTAAATTTAATCCTCAGTTTTTCTTAATGACAGATGCAATTTAGAAATGGAAAAAGAAAACCTTTCAAATGCTGTGCTATGTGTATTGTACAAATATTTTCAATGATTCCTGGCTGAATAGGTTGGGAGATTGTGAACTGATTGCAGTAAAATTCATAATACAGTTTTTCTTTGCTGGCAATTCGTAACATGGAAAGAATACATGGTGATGACGTGCAGCGAGAGACTACAATTGTGGTTAAGTTCATGTAAGGTCATTTTGAGGCTGTTATGGATGCAGTTAGGATTAAAATATATGATTATTTTGAAATTACGCTGGTGTATTTATATATACAAAACGACTGTTTAAAATTAGAACACATAATTGATCAAGGGATTCCATGCACTTTTGATTAAAAAAAAAAACTTGCATGGATTAAGAAGGAAAGCGTTAAGGAGGTAAGTATCTGGGTGTTTGCCTCATTTATGAATTTCAAAATGCATATTTGGAGTTGAGCAATACAAAAATGAGAACATTTCTTAAAGCAAACTGTAACATACCTGCAGGTGTTGTACATTTTCCTATTCCATCATTTTCAGATGGAGCGCACCACATCATTATTCACTTGTGGTTGTTCTATACTTTTCAGAGGCCCTCAGTTCTGCCTTATTGTCCTCTGTGTTTAGGAACCAGAGTGCACTACTGACAGGAGCATTCACACAATTCTTGCCTCAATGTATTTACAGTGGCAAGTATACCTACATTAGTCAAGTGAAAGAGCAAATGATAAAATATTAAACTGAATTTATAAATAGATTCCAAAGTCCCTCAGACCTGATCTAGATCTCTGCCTATTTGACCATCTTGATAAGACTTTCACTGTATGCTATATTCCTCACATCTAACTGCTCACATTAAATATGCTCTTGTTTCTCTGTCTCTCTGTCTCTCTGTCTCTCTCTCTCTCTCTCTCTCTCTCTCTCTCTGTCTGTGTCTTTGGTGTGTTTGAATAACACTGAAATTAGTTGAAATTAGTTGTCATTTCGTGATTGTCCCGGCCACATGTTTTAATGTCCCGTATTTCTTAAACAGTAAGTGTTGTTTGCACCCCCCACTAAATTTCCTGCAAACATTTCACCATTTGACTTCAGCATACCCAGAACTTTGACGGAGGTGAGATATCTAACAAGCCAGATGGTTCTGCACTCTCTTGGAAGAGACTATGATTCCAAGCTGACCAGTGGAAGTGAACTTCATAATCCAGCACCAGACAATTAGCCCTCCTTCACCTCCTTGACAGGTCTAAATTGATGGACTTCCCACAGTTCTGAGTAAAAGACTTCCTGCCTCCTCTGTCCACTGCTTCCTGAAAGTGGTTTTAAAAAGAGTTTTGAAAGGTTCAAAATTTCTGAAGTCTTGCTAAAATGAAGCTAAGACCCATTTATTGATGATACAACTTGGTTTTTACCAACAGAGTATTACCAAAAAATTAATCACCTAAGTTTCTTGTCATAAAATGTGGAAAATGCCGTCAGACATAAAACAACAAGTCCTTTGGCTCTATTAACCACACTCTGACAAATGTGTTTTTTATAGAAAACCCAACGTATGGACATCAAGACTCATCCATCTATCCATGTTCTTGTGCTCATGCAGATTTTGTAAATTATACTTAATTTAAAAAGTCTCAAGAGTCATGTTTCCTATAGAGGAAAAATAATAATCACATCAGGACTAATCAAAACTGTGATATATTCTGATCACCATCAGTTATTAATATTAATTCAAGAAGATGGTCATAGCTAGCCAATGTTAGATATTTTACTGGGTTTTGTGTGTGGGATATGTGGACCACACAGTATTGCAGATTTTAAACGTGTAGCAGTGAGAAAAGCAAACATTCTCTCTGTTCTAATTGAAATGCGTGTCAGTGGGGCCTCTTTGTCTATGCTGTTTCAGTCTACCATGCAGCTTCAACAAGCCCCACAGAGAGTAGGTACAGTAGCAGTAAAGCAATCAACTAGACTGGAGCTCAGGGCTTGAAAGGCACATCATCATATGGAACAGCATCGTCACTGGGGTGTGAAATCAAAGCTACACTCAACAAAAATATAAACACAACACCTTTGTTACTGCTCCCATTCCCCATGGGATGGACGTAGAGACCTAAAATTCATTCCAGATACACAATATAACCATCCCTCCCAAACAGTGGTCACAAATCAGTCCAAATGTGTGGTAGTGGGCACATCTGCTATATTGAGATAATCCATCCCACCTCACAGGTGTGCCACATCAGGATGCTGATCTGACATCATGAGTAGTGCACAGGTGTACCTCAGACTGCCCACAACAAAAGGCCACCCTGGAATGTGCAGTTTTTTGCGCTATTGGGGGTCTGGGGACCCAGAACCGGTCAGTATCTGGTGTGACCACCATTTGCCTCATGCAGTGCAACACATCGTCGCATGGAGTCTATCAGATTGTCAATTGTGGCCTGTGGAATGTTGGTCCACTCCACTTCAATGGCTGTGCGAGGTTGTTGGATATTCGTGGGAACTGGTACACGCTGTCGTATACGCCGGTCAAGCACATCCCGAACATGCTCAATGGGTGACATGTCCGGTGAGTATGCTGGCCATGCAAGAACTGGGACATTCTCAGCTGCCATCTGCCCTGAACAATGTGAACCATGATTCATCCGTGAAGCGCACACCTCTCCAACGTGCCAGACGCCATCGAATGTGAGCATTTGCCCACACAAGTCTGTTACGGCGACGAGCTGGAGTCAGGTCAAGACCCCGATGAGGACGACGGGCATGCAGTTGAGCGTCCCTGAGACGGTTTCTGACAGTTTGTCCAGAAATTGTTTGGTTGTACAAACCAATTGTTCCAGCAGCTGTCTGGGTGGCTGGTCTCAGACGATCTTGGAGGTGAACCTGCTGGATGTGGAGGTCCTGGGCTGGTGTGGTTACACGAGGTCTGCGGTTGTGAGGCCGGTTGGATTTGCTGCCATATTCTCTGAAACGCCTGTGGAGACGGCTTATGGTTGAGAAATGAACATTCAATGCACGGGCGACAGATCTGGTTGACATTCCTGCTGTCAGCATGCCAATTGCACGCTCCCTCATTGCTTGTGGCATCTGTGGCATTTTGCTGTGAGACAAAACTGCACATTCCAGGGTGGCCTTTTGTTGTGGGCAGTCTGAGGTACACCTGTGCACTACTCATGATGTCAGATCAGCATCCTGATGTGGCACACCTGTGAGGTGGGATGGATTATCTCAATATAGCAGATGTGCCCACTACCACACATTTGGACTGATTTGTGACCACTGTTTGGGAGGGATGGTTATATTGTGTATCTGAAATGAATTTTAGGTCTCTACGTCCATCCCATGGGGAATGGGAGCAGTAACAAAGGTGTTGCGTTTATATTTTTGTTGAGTGTATGTTGATTCTTCTGTTTAAGCGAGAAGAATTTCAGCGAGTAGTGAGTGCCCTTTAGTAATTCACTGGATCATTTTATTTTAGTCACTCTTCATACAGAAAACAGAACATATGTATGCAGAAAAAATAAAAACACTCTGCATGATAGCCTCCCTGACAAGTGTATTAAACATTATCTGGATGCTACTGTCACATGATCAGACTCTTTATCCTGACCTATGTGTTTAGCCTGTCGCTTTTTTAAAACTTCTCTCTCTCCACCTGGGATTCTTAAATATTAATAATGTATATTATAATTATGTTAGTTTGAAATTTTCTCTCTGTTCATTTGCAACTTTGTTTATAGTTAGATTCCTTTCACGTCACCAATCTCTCTCCCACTTTATTCTGTTTCACCAGAATGACTCGTCACTGCAGCATCTCCTTAATTTAATTTGCACTCGTCCCTGACCTCTCAGCTTTCTTTTGCCGCTCTAGTCTATGTTCACTGAAGGTACTTTACATTTAAGTGTCATGTCTGAAATTCATGTTCTCAGCCACGGGGCTTTGAGCTTGGTCTGTCCCTGCCGATGGACAGCACAGCCAATCTCATTAATCAAACAATCCACGAGAAAATGACCCCAGCCCAGAGGTACCTGAGTGAGAGGAGACGGTATCGAAACATAAATTGAGTACAACCGACTCAACTCAGACAAAATGACCATTTCTTTTCGTATAAAACTCTAAATTAGACTCTTTGTAATTATGAATCATTCAGTTAATCATAAGCCTTTGGTAGATATTTTAGAAATTGCACCCTTTGTTTCAACATATGCTTCGCACTCATTATTGTACTATTAAATATAATTATTAGTCATGTCAAAGAGACATTTCTTTGCACTTTAAGATTCAATTCTTACATATTGTAAGTGTGGCACATGCTGTAGACACTATTTTGAGGACGTGGAACACGACAAGCCACAATCCTCCTCAAACCTGTTGTTTATTGAAATGCCAGCGAGTCAACATGCACTACCTGACATTTCCAGTGGCCGGTTCAGAGCATGTGGAGAGGAGGTTACAGCAGTGTCATCTTTCATGTAAAGTGGCCTTTGATGACCAAGGAAAGGCTGTGGATTTACAGCCATAGTGTTCACAGCGAGAGAGCTCATCCATTTTCTCTGACCAAGCATGACTCTTGAGAAACCTTTTGTGTGTTAGAGATCAATTTCTATCCTGTCATTAAAGAGTTTCTACTTAAACACGGCTCAGTGTCTTGTTGTATTAGTTTATCCTGTTACAGCTTTTGCACATTTAATCTCATTGATAGTATTTTATAACGATAATGGTCACAAATCTCTCCTAACTGACTTACAAGACAGAAAGACTGAAAGCATTCTGCACAGTCCATTATTCCAATGAGATCAGAACAAAGACAAAGTCAAAACAAGACAGCGCAGGCAGCCTCTGCAACCAAGCAGACTGACAGATTATGTGTTTCATAATGTGCTGCATGTGATTTGAAGGAAATGTACCAGGAAGTTTAAGTTTGCATTAATGGATCAGTCACACTAAAGCATAAATAGGAAAAATCTGTTATTGTCTGGGGAGTGTACAAATGTTTGTTTTGCAATTTGCAAATTATTGCAAGTAGATGTGGTGAGCAACAGTTTTTTTTTTTTTTACTTTATTTTGCCACATTCTATTGCAAGGGGAGTGCACAGATCACATGATGGGAGGCAATCTGTCTTCTACTGTCTGTGCTGATGAGTGTGAAGCATTTTTGATGTATCTTTTTGGAGCAGGGGACTCAACTTGTAATATGGATATATATAAAATAAAATTGCTGAGCACCAATGTCATTTTGCAATTTAGTTATCATCCTGTGAATTTCTGTTTAATGTGGTTTCAGACAGACGGCAACTGATTTGTGACTTTCACAATCACAATTAATCATAATTAATTGGAATATTAACACAAACATATTGCATGTAATTGCCTTCTCGCGTAGTCTAACAGCACACTAACATCTCATTGCTGTTTTATGAATGTCTTGATGCCAAAGAGGCTTTGAAGATGGCAACTAACTGCACGTGGTTGTACACTTCTCCATCTGTAAAATGAGCATCTCAAAAGCAACAAGAACGCATGTTCATTGCACACAGTTAAAATGATTTTTGGTGTTTTCCCTAGTGTGACTGTGGCATTATCTATAGATAGCTGTGATGTGCTGTGTTTTTTTTTTTTAAATTACATACATATTTGAATATTAGACATCATGCACCATTATTTCCTGAATGAGATACTAACTGATCCAGACATTCTAAAGATTACTTGGCCTTAAGTCTGTTTGGACTAGAGTTTAGAGAACTGGTGCATCACCTGAGGATGAGCTTCTTAGGGCAAATGGTTAGATCCTTTGTTGTTAGCAGTGCAGGACTGTTTTGTGCCTCGGGTTTCTCATTGGCTCACACTCTTATGCAGCCATAGCAAGCACATGAATGAGAGGCGGAAGGCGATTGTAGTTCCTATTAACTGGGCATTGCTGACTATCCCACTAATTGCTGAGTTTACTTTTGTCTGTATATCATATTTACGATTAAAAATAAAAAAATAAATAAAAAAAGATTAATCAAGTTGAATATTGATTGCTTTTCATATGGGAATTGATCCTGCAACATGAAATTTTGTATTGGAGGCATCGATATTTCAGGATCGCTCTGCACATCACTACCCCTCAGTCAGTGAGTGAGATGGTAGACAGTGGTGAAGAGGAGAGTTTGAGAGTGTGACAAAAACGCATAAATATGACTGACACCTGTAAACGAAGCAGCATCTGGCTAAGAGCAGAACCTGCATCAGCCCATCCAAGCTGAATGTCAACTTCCCATCACTACTACGCAACACAGAAATACCTTAAACCTGTGTCTTATTAGCCAGCAGCGGTATAACTACTATAGTTACAAAGACGTCCAGCTTTATATAAGTTTATTACTGCCTGTTCCTTGGTTTCTCAATCAGAACCTAAGATGGTGGCAAAACTGCTCTGCTCAAGACTTCAAAGGTAAAACTTAAATAACCAATGGACAAAGTCCATTTTTATATACATTATATTACTGATAAAAAATGTCTTCATTGAAGAGTTTCTGTCATACAGGTCCTGATGCATATATTCCAGATTGCTGGAGGTGATACTCAGGATGTAAGGCCACATCAATCTAAATGAAGATGGTAAATACAGCTGTACCTATCCTATATTGTTGTGACCATTACGGGGACATCAATCAAAAACACCAGGCCATTAAATGTCAGGGGACCAAGGTCATAGCATTCTTTAACCTTTGTCAGATGGTTCGCATGACAACAATAACTGAAATAAACAGGAATTCAACACACAACCTAGACCTAGACTCATGTAGACACTGAGTGGAATTCCAGGTGTGCCATTGGTATGCAGTGTGTTTGGTTTGGTGAGGTGTGCTCACTTTAGCCCATTACAGTGGGGAATGAGACACAGGCATCACCCATCATTACTGTAATTGGTTAAATTGTGGCTACACATACAAGTATTGCTCTCCACCTGCTGCCAATTTAAAAAGAACATCTGATGGATTAAAAAAAACCCCAGCATTTTAAATAAAAGTGTAAGTGGTAGAAGCATATGTTTATGTTCCACCTCCTAGAATGATAAACTTTGACAGCGTGTGCACTAGAAAAATGTGCTCCAGTATAACCCCAAAAATACGACTAAAAAGTTAAAGGAACAACTTAAACATTTTTAACTTTGAGTTTCTGGTGTGATTTTGAGTACAGCCCTCAAAGAGTGGATGATTTTAGTTAACACTGTTCCTTTGTTTTTTTCTTTTGTTCTCAACAAATTAACAACAGTGTATTATAAATATAGACTATTGTATAATTGTGTAATTATATACAATTATAATTTTTGAATAACTGTCAATGTGTATTTTAAGCTATTAATTACTATTATGTTACATATACGATGCTGACACAGGAGAACATGAAAGATAATAACAATTTAAAAACACGACTGAAGGAGACCATACATAATACAGGAATCATTAAAAAAGTAAAACATTCCTCTTTATGTTTACTTAATATTTTAGTGCTTCTACCACAAACAACATAGGCTTCTGACATTATAGGAAAGAGAGAAAAAAACATAGAAAGTTTGATATGCTCCTTTGAAAATCAAAACATTAGCCAACAGACCAAGACTACAAACCTACACAGTCAATATAGCTTTTGCACTTAAGAAAAAAATCAAAGCAGAACATTTCTGCATGCATTTAACTAAAGTAAACAATCAGTTTAGTGCATACACACACTCACTACTTCACACTTTTCCTCCCACTTGTAGGGCTTCTCACCCATTGTGAGAAGTATGGGATCAGAACGATGCCACCTTGAAATGAAACTGAAAAAAAGAAATTGTGGGATATATTGTGGGACAAAACACGCAATAAGAGGCTCGCACTGGGATTCCGACCCGCATGTATTTGCATACATTATAGAGGCCACTAGTGCTGACCAAGCTGCCATCTTTCTCTCATCCCGTCTTTCAATGGCTGCTTCAATTTCAGCTTGACCCTCTAAACCGCAGGTAAGTAATCATTTTTTGTCATCTTTCCTTGCTGTCGCTCTGGACTGGACATTAGTTTAGTTTTTTTTAGCTACATCTGGTGAAGTTGTGGTAAAATGCTGGTATTAGCCTATTCGTCGTAGCAAGCTAGCCTAAAGCTAATATTTGCTAAATTTAGGGATACCCGTGTCTCTTTAGGAGTTGGAGGCCGTTGTTTTAGGAGCGGCACAAGATCTCATCAACAGGCAGTGTTGGGGAGTAACGTAATACATTACGTATTTAAAATACAAAATATGAGTAAATGTATCCGTTACAGTTACCGTTCAATAGATGATATTGAGAATACAGTTACTTTGTTGAAATAAATGGATTACATGGCGGTATCTTCCTGTTTCATATACAAGGCCAGACCTACCCAAAGTGTGGGGCCCGCCCCCTGGGGGGGGGCGCAGATCCATTGCAGGGGGGGCCCGGCATGAAAAGGGAAAAAAACCAAAAAACAAAGCTTGTACACTGCTAGCACGGGGCGCCCACACAAACGCAAAGCAGGAGATGAAGCATCGCTGAATATGTTTCCAAACCAACTTCATTCTAAGCCAAAGAGTAGAAAATATAGTGAAGCATGTCTGCCCTTTGGTTTCACCTGCACAAGTGCCGAGGTAGGTCTCCCCTGCAGAATTGGTTGTCCCTTCGTCAGGAGCAGCGCTGGGCTCTCCAAATCACGGACAAACAGTATCCCACATTCTTGATTTTTAGTTCACAAATACTTGTTGTAATGACTAACTACTCCTGACATTTTGGAGATGTTAGCTTGTTATACAGTAAAGTTACAGCGGGATACAAATAACAGCAGGCTGATCCTGCCACGATTTGTTCCCTCGGTTCAAATCACGGACAAACAGTATCCCACAGCTGTTTAAGTTTTTAAACCCATTTTGCACAGAGAGGCATTTTTTGAAAAATGTATTGATATCAATGTATTGATGTTGAATATTATTACACAGGAAAAAAAACAACTACATGTAAAATAATCACACTGTGACGCCTCTGCCTTTCTAAATGGAGGGACAGTAACTGCGTGTGTAAATGTAAGCGTGTAAAACCTGAAGATAGAGACACTGTTACTGTTAATCTGACTATCTGCCATTCTGCAATTCATCTCATGTAAACAATAACGTGGCGCACAGCGTGACGTGAAAAAAGGCACCTATCGTTGACGTTGCGTGACAAACTCCATATTCCTTGTCCACACATAAAGGCAAAAAATGAGTTTTAAAAGATCTCCGTTTTCGGTGATTCCATACGACGTTTACGTGTGGACGAAACAGCTGCGTTTTCAAAATCACCGTGTACGTGCAGTCGCAGCGTAAAAGAGTTAGTAGTTTATTTTCTTACTACCTGCAGATTACTTTTATTTGCTTAATTGTTTACTAAATGTTTGAGGTGGGAAATAAACTGCAATGGAGCAAAATATGGGTGTGTGTGGTTGGAGGATGTGTGCGTGTGTGTGTGTGCAAGTGCGAGGGAGGGGGGGCAAATATTTTTCTTGTAAAACAAAGGGGGGCCCAGCAAAAAAAGTTTGGGAACCACTGTGTTAGGCTATGGTCTCTCTATTTTTGGTAATTCCACACCGGTGGAAACCCAAACAATGCACGCAATAAGAGGCTCTAAAAATTATTATACAAAAATGATTTAATATGAAGGCAATAGCAGAGTGTTACATGCATCACCCTAAACAATGTAGCCTGATGGGCAGTGTAGTCCATGCTGCAGGGAGAATGGACTGCCATACCCGTTATGTGTCTGTGAGCGAGGGAGGGAGAGAAAGGAAAAGTAGGAGCTGTCACGGGGCAGAAACGGGGAGCTGGAAGCATGTAAATATAATAACCACTGCAGCCAAAAAGAGTGCCTGACGAGCCCAGCTGTAAGTAAGCTATTAAGACTCGACTGTACACTGTGTTATTCCGAAACAGTAAGTTCCTTTCAACGCCTCTCTCTGTCTCTCTCTAGCAAAGCTGACCCAGACAACAAAATAAAGCTAGTTTTCAGCCCAACACGGACCCGACGTATTAGCCAGAGGTCCCTTTACTATGGTTCGGAGCCGCGGACCTGTTTTATATACGCATGGAATAGTTTTCTATACGAGATCGCTGCAAAAAGTGCAGCTTTACTTAATGTCCACCTACTGTTACTCATTTATATTAAGATTTAAACATCTAGTTGGTATTGGTATGGCGAGTAGCCTTCAGTAATAGTAATAAATCACACAGCAGTTGTAAAGTATTCAGAATACATTTCTTCTATAATCTTTGGTGGAATACATTTTAAAAGTAACCTTCCCAACACTGTCAACAGGTTAGCACCTCATACCACAGTGCATCAAAGCAGTCTCATGAGCGCTGGGAAGGACAAGCCCAGAGCCCAAAACAGACAGTGCAGGAGATGACAAGGTTACTAATTGTATGGTGAAAATTATACTTTTAG
This sequence comes from Rhamphochromis sp. 'chilingali', assembly GCF_963969265.1. Classification (NCBI taxonomy): domain Eukaryota; kingdom Metazoa; phylum Chordata; class Actinopteri; order Cichliformes; family Cichlidae; genus Rhamphochromis; species Rhamphochromis sp. 'chilingali'. The sequence continues at coordinate 27,509,953 of NC_137934.1, forward strand.
GTATCTTGATTGGCAAAAGAAAAGTAAATACAAAATCTTTTTCTCACATATAGGACATTTCCAAGATTTTTTTTCAAAACTTCTTCAATTTCTTTCATTACAGCTGTCCTGTGCCAGATGTTCTGTTGACCCACAGTGAGAGGCATCATTTCAGAAACACCAGGAAGACTGAAACTCATCGCCGGGATCAAGCAGGGCTCGTGATCTTCACCAGCAGCTCCCTCACAAGAAGGATAAACCCAGCATTTCATGAACACTGATGGAGACCTTTGCTTTGTGTAATGTTAGAAGTACTCAGATAATCCTCAGAGGGTCTGGACTTTTACATAATATAATAGCTTTAAGTCCTGTAGAAAGTTAAATATATGTTTTGCTCTCTGGTTACTCTGGTATGAATGACTCTGAATTACTTTATGATAAATAACACACTATTGTCAAAAAACAGTGAAAGAATTCCAGATCACAAGTTTTTAGTTCAAATACAAGTAACAACCTTAAAAACAAAATTAATTTCAATTAATTGTTTTTCACTATCATTTTTTTTTCAGTTTCAATACAAGATTTTTCAGTACATTTATTTCAGTTACAATATTTTTTTTTGGTTTCATTTCAAGGTGGGATCGTTCTGATCCGATACAAAGAGGTTAAGAATCTGTAGTGTTCTCATCTCTCATCTGCTCTGGATTGATTTTATGTAGCGTTCCAAGAGGAGAGCGAGATAATGAGATCACAGCATGCATTTTTCATGGACAGGGTGGAAGTGCAACAGTCACGGTTCCGAATCTACATTTCAAATAAAACTGCCGCCCACGTCCCTCGCAGAAGAACCTTTGCCTCCGAAAATGAACTTATCCTTCAGCGTTCGGCCTCCAAAGTGAAGACAGTGATCTTTGCCAATGGCAGGACAAAGGCTGGAAGAGACAATGCTGAGAAACTAAGAAAATCCTTGTTTTTCTTTAAAATGGCTTGATTCGTAACATACAGGACAGAAAAGAAAAGATGTGACGCCAGTGCTAGCATGAGGAATGCAGATCTGACAATGCTTTATCCTCTAGAATGTAATGATCTAAATCCTTAACTAAGAACATGGGAATGTAATCCTCAGAGAGCCAATGATCAACATTTTGCCGGTGAAATAGTTTCATTTGTCTGTTTCTGAGGATCAGTTTAGACTATTCAAACAGAGAGTTCTAACCTGTAAGCTGCCATCTGTAGGCAGCCTAAAAATTGACTTGCCGACATTTCCTCTTGCTGTGTGACAGTGCAAAGGAGACACACAATAACAGTGATTACATTCTGATAAAGGCAGTAATTTCATTGCAGTGGGCAAGGGCTGCTTTGTGTGTCGGAGCAGAGAGCATGTTTCAAAATCATCAGATGCCTTGATCTAAAGGTACGTCTCAGCACAGAGACACAGAGTGTGGAATCAGTCAAAGTTCACACAATTCTGCTTGTAGGCTTCACACTCCTCTCATGTAAGGATCTCAGCCAAACTGAAGCCTTTTACCCTTTTCAGTAAAAATGGGGAAACACAGTGATAGCTGCTTCTCCTTGTCCATGTTTGCTGTGTACAAGAATACATGACAGCTGCTGAAGGATTTATGAGGTTTTTTACCTTTAGAGCTCCGGCAGTTGCTGAGCACTGATATAGTGCTTTATTTATCAGTTATTTCATATACATACACAACATATTTAAACTATTTTTTGTATTTTTCTTCACATCTCTCTGATGGTTCTGATGAAAAACTTGACAGGACCAACAAGAAACAACCAAAAATGTCGATTTCTATTTACATTTTTTGCAGTGGTTTATCACAGTAAGATTGATGAAATTGTAACAAGAAGAAACATCCTTTCATATAAGTAAAAGTAATTGTTTTTTAAAGAATCTGTGGTGGACTGTTACCATTACAGCTACATGTGCTGAAATGAATTTCCCAGCTTCTCATTTGCTTTGCTTATTCCCCCCCTCTTCTTTTTTTTTTTTTTTTTTTTTTTACAGAGATCATGATATTCTGGTCTCATATATCCTGAGTGATGGCTGACACATTTGTCTGTGCATTGCAAATTGCATATGGACATATTTTAAAAGCTAGAGTTTATAAGAATAGTAAATTACACAGGGATTAAATAGCTGAGAAAACAAACACACACACACACACTGACAAATTAACTCTGGTGCCACGCGTTTCTCATTTCTCACTCTGGCCTGTCAAGCTGGGAGATCAGCTCTTAATGGAAATGTTGACTGTTTTATTTAAGTGCCAAATGCTCTTCTCTTTGTTTGGACTGTTAATGTCTAACTCTTCACTCCGCTTTGCTCTGACAATGTCTATGAAAGGTTTTCTCTTTTCTTTTAATCCAGTGTTTTAGCTTGTTTCCCATTATTATGGTGTATTGGCTTTCTTCAAGTCACAGCATGAAGATGCACCAGATCTACACCCTAAGCAATTAAGAGTTATGGCCATACCAGTGAGGCAGACTTTGACCAGTACAGGGAGTGCAGAATTATTAGGGAAATGAGTATTTTGTCCACATCATCCTCTTCATGCATGTTGTCTTACTCCAAGCTGTATAGGCTCGAAAACCTACTACCAATCAAGCATATTAGGTGATGTGCATCTCTGTAATGAGAAGGGGTGTGGTCTAATGACATCAACACCCTATATCAGGTGTGCATAATTATTAGGCAACGTCCTTTCCTTTGGCAAAATGGGTCAAAAGAAGGACTTGACAGGCTCAGAAAAGTCAAAAATGGTGAGATATCTTGCAGAGGGATGCAGCAGTCTCAAAATTGCAAAGCTTCTGAAGCGTGATCATCGAACAATCAAGCGTTTTATTCAAAATAGTCAGCAGGGTCGCAAGAAGCGTGTGGAAAAACCAAGGCGCAAAATAACTGCCCATGAACTGAGAAAAGTCAAGCGTGCAGCTGCCAAGATGCCACTTGCCACCAGTTTGGCCATATTTCAGAGCTGCAACATCACTGGAGTGCCCAAAAGCACAAGGTGTGCAATACTCAGAGACATGGCCAAGGTAAGAAAGGCTGAAAGACGACCACCACTGAACAAGACACACAAGCTGAAACGTCAAGACTGGGCCAAGAAATATCTCAAGACTGATTTTTCTAAGGTTTTATGGACTGATGAAATGAGAATGAGTCTTGATGGGCCAGATGGATGGGCCCGTGGCTGGATTGGTAAAGGGCAGAGAGCTCCAGTCCGACTCAGACGCCAGCAAGGTGGAGGTGGAGCACTGGTTTGGGCTGGTATCATCAAAGATGAGCTTGTGGGGCCTTTTCGGGTTGAGGATGGAGTCAAACTCAACTCCCAGTCCTACTGCCAGTTTCTGGAAGACACCTTCTTCAAGCAGTGGTACAGGAAGAAGTCTGCATCCTTCAAGAAAAACATGATTTTCATGCAGGACAATGCTCCATCACACGCGTCCAAGTACTCCACAGCGTGTGTCATGGTCCTGGGCCATGTGGGCCCAGTATTCGCAGTTTTGTGTGTTTTGTATTTCATTCCCTAGTCATGCCTTGGATTATTTAGTTAAGATGGTCCTTATTTGATTACCTCCTGTGTGCCCCTGTGTATCTGTGAGCCCTCGTCTCTCCTTGTGTTTATTTCTATGTTTTCCCAGCCCGTTATGTCTGTGTTCTCCCCGTGCTCTCTCTCCTCCTGTTTGAACCTCTGTACTTCCTGTTTTACTTTGACAGTCTCCCGTCAGTGTTGTTTACTCCTGCCATGTCTTGTTATGTTCATCTGTGTCAGCTGTGTTCCCATGTGTGGCCACTTCCCCTGATCATCCCTCTTGTGTATTTAGTCTCTGTGTTTCATGTAGTCTGTGTCGCGTCGTCTGTGTTACCACCCCCTGTGTTCCGGATCTCCAGCCATAGCTTTTCCTTAGTTTATGTCCAGTTTAGGTTTCTGTTTGAACTATTACTCTTATGCTGCCCTCACTCTGTTTTGTTCCTTTCATCAGCCAGAATAAAAGGCTCGCTTTTGTTTTACTCCACTCCTGCATCCTCGCTTGTGTTCGCTCCTGGGTCCACCACACACATTTCCGCACGGTCTGCCTCCGCAGACCGTGACAGCGTGGCTGGCAAGAAAGGGTATAAAAGAAGAAAAACTAATGACATGGCCTCCTCGTTCACCTGATCTGGACCCCATTGAGAACCTGTGGTCCATCATCAAATGGGAGATTTACAAGGAGGGCAAACAGTACACCTCTCTGAACAGTGTCTGGGAGGCTATGGTTGCTGCTGCACGCAATGTTGATGGTGAACAGATCAAAACACTGACAGAATCCATGGATGGCAGGCTTTTGAGTGTCCTTGCAAAGAAAGGTGGCTATATTGGTCGCTGATTTGTTTTTGTTTTGTTTTTGAATGTCAGAAATGTATATTTGTGAATGTGGAGATGTTATATTGGTTTCACTGGTAAAAATAAATAATTGAAATGGGTATATATTTGTTTTTTGTTAAGTTGCCTAATAATTATGCCCAGTACTAGTCACCTGCACACACAGATATCCCCCTAAAATAGCTAAAACTAAAAACTACTTCCAAAAACATTCAGCTTTGATATTAATGAGTTTTTTGGGTTCATTGAGAACATGGTTGTTGTTCAATAATAAAATTATTCCTCAAAAATACAACTTGCCTAATAATTCTGCACTCCCTGTAGACTCTAATCCTTGAGTGAAGGTGAATGTGAGATCATGCGTTCATGGAAATGCTGACTGTGTTACATATCACGAAAGTGTTGCAGTAAAGGTATCCCATATGGAAAAGATATATATAAATTTTATAAAGTTTGTATCTGTCTTGTGTGAAACTTGTATGAAAAGCATATAAGAGTGAAAACAGATATAAGATCCCTCGAAAAATTATATAATGAAACTTGTATGTTTTGGATACTTCTTAAAACAATATATGAAAGTAATGAGAAAGTGGCCACTTTCATGAGTAAATCATGTAAGCCTTATATGATTTACTCATGAAAGTGGCCACTTTCATGAGTAATCACATATAAGTTTATACTATTTCTTTTCCATATGGGATATATCGTCATGTACTAGCAACTTGAGTTGATGGTGAGTGATAAGTTTTTGAAGTAGCATTTGTAGTTCACTCCATCCTCAATAACCTCTCTGCACAATGCACCTCAGCGTTGCTAACTTTCTGCGGAGTCAATTGCTACAAATTTCAAAAAATTGAGTCCAAATCTTGTGACTCATTTTACAGTGGCTATGCTTATCCTATACATTGGGCATTGTAATACCCAGACCGTATCAAACTATTAGGTTATCTCAGACTGCCCATCTGAAGTCAATGGGTTGATTCAAACAGAATTAAGCATACATTATACAGCTTGTCCCTTTCAACCAATACTTGTTCCATAAACTGCCCAACAGAGTGGTTTTTGTGTTTTTTGTTATATTTTTTGGGGGGTAAGACTTTAAGCACCATTTGGGTGCTTACAAAGTGGTTTTACACAATAATATAGTGCAGCCCTTCTTCAGCTTCAGTTGACATATCTTCACCACAGTGCATAGAGATTCAAATAAGTGTTAGAAACAATACTTATTTCTTTAAATTCTGTTAATATCTTATTTTAACTTCAAAAGATTTTAAACTCTTTGCAAAGTCTGAGTTTTACAACAAGTATATAAAGATGAAACAATGAAGATGAAAAATGGGAAGTGTCTTCTTACTACGGATGCCATTCTCAGGATATTTTCTTTCTATCTACCATAAATAAATTGCTGTTGTGTTTAATCTGAGTGACTGGTATAATCAGGAGTTCAATCTAGTTGGTTTAAATTTGTGAATGTGTTGCACACTGTTCCAAAAAATAGTAATGTCAAATGATTTTACTGTGTAGTTTACAGTTGTGTACTGTTTTTCTAAAATATCATTACATAAGTAGACTGTGATCTGACACGTCAAATGTAAAATAACATAGCATCACTGTAAATGTAATAAAACACAATTTACTTGTTTGTTAAATATATTTTGTTGTACATATGCATATTTAGATCGTAAAAATACATCCAGAAATGGCTCCCATCATGCCTTGGGACATGTGTTGCTGTTTAGATGTTCTTGTTTTATTGTTTATGGTTATGTTACTTTTAACTGTTATCTTGAATGTTGTGTTTACGCCGTGGTGCAGCGTCACTGACAGTTGTTGTTTTGTAGAGAGAGTGCTGTACCAAGAGTGACTTCTGTTGTGCTGTTGTTGAACCTTGAGGCACATTGTAGCACAGCAAGTGTTTTAATAAGGAACTCCCCCTACCAGCTTGGGGTTAAATAACAAGCTCAATACCTCTCTGTGAGCTTCTTTGTTAAGATTTCTCTGCATGCCACAATGTAAAACATTGCACGGACACGCTGTGCTAATTATATATTTTGAAAAAGAAATGTAGAGGTAGGAATTGCAATTAATATAAATAACATGATGCTAAGCATCGGCCAATGAATGTGAACTAACAACAAGGTCGCGGGTAACGCTGCAACCGTAAAAAAAACCCCTAATATGAAGGTATTTTACTGTGCATTTTACAGTAATGTTCTGTTCTTCTAGAATATCATTAAAGTTATGTAAATAGACTTTGACTTCACATTTTGAATGTAAATTAACGTTTAATCACTGTAATGTAATACAACATAATTGTCATGATTATTAAATGTATCTGTCTGTACATATGCATATTTAGATTGTTAAAATACATTCACAAATGTATCATGATTTCACAAATATCTGTCCGTTATTTGAAAGATTGAACTGTTGAATTCAAATGTAATGCTATGGAAAAGTATATAACATGATCCCTATAAGCTTGTGTTACATCACATAAGTATTATTATCGTTGCTAGTTAGGCCGTTCGTGGCTCAAGAATTGGAAGTTCGCCTTGTGATCAGAAGATTGCCGGTTCGCGCCCCGGCTCGGACACTCTCCGTCGTTGTGTCCGTGGTCAAGACTCTTCACCTACTAGTGATGGCCAAAGGGGCCGATGGTGCGATATGGCAGCCTCTCCTCTGTCCTAGGGCATGCAATCAATTATTATTTAAACCAACTGTTAACTGTATATTTCTGTACATTTACGTATTATGATTCATATTTCCACATTCAGTGACCTTGTTTATAGGTAATTTCATTGTTTGATCGCGTAAAAATGTTCCTAATTTAATGTCTAAAAGCACTTGGAAAAGGCAGAATCCCATGTCAAATTAGTGCAACAAACTCTATTTTCATTACTGGAAATAACCGTATTTTTATGGGACAGTTATTTTCTGTTATTTCACGGTCGTATTTTGGCGCCCCAGCTGCCAGAATATTACCGTTGTTTTAGGATGTTTTTTTTAACAGTGCATATAATCTTTTGTCTTGTATAACCACTACAAAAATGATGAACCTTGTATGTTAAAACTGGCCTACTGGAGCAATCTGGAGATATTTGTTGGGTTCACCTGTTGCTGGCTGTATTTTATTACATTTGGGGACAAAAAAAGTTTGTCTTGTCAGGTTTGATAATTATTGTACAGTACCCCTCCTGTTTAGCTGGGCACAGTCACCCTGTTTTTCCCCTCCTTTGCACTGTGCAAACTTGTCCAAAGCCAGTTACCCACCACACACTGAGGAAAATGAAAGCCAACTAAAGTTTAGGACTTTTTTCAATGAGCCCAAAACACAAGAGATACAGGCAAGGAATTATGGGTAAAGGACTAAATAATAATGGGGGGAAAGTATTTGATTTGTTAATTTTCATTTTGAATCACTGTGTATGCTTGTTCACTGGGAAGGATTGCATGTTTCTGACAAGTACCACCATGCAGCAAGACTGCTCATTAGAGTCTCCATGGCAATTGGGGGAGTGAGGAGGAAGAGTGGGGAGGCTTGTGAGGACCCATGCGGAGATCTCCATTGATCTGGACGAGACTAGCTGGAGAGGATGATTCACTCACTCGCTCAAAAAAGAAAACAAGACCACAGAGTGGTGAGAGATTATAAGCACAGCCCGGAGAACATTCTTTAAAGAAAACAGAGCCATGACTTTCTCAAATTCACACTTCAAATCACAGCTTTGTAACTGAAGACCTGACTGTGAAAGAGCCTGCTAATGAGACCGAAGGGCCATTTTATTAACACACTGGGTCAGTGTTCTTGTGCCATCCATACACAAGTTTATATGCATAAAGACAAAAAGTATCATTAGCAGCTATATTTTTAACAGGGACTTGACTATCAAATCACAAGATGTAAGGCTTCATGAATAGACACAAGCCTCCCAAAACTATTCACTTGTCTGTCTCAGCCTCTACATCTTCTTGTTATTGAATTTTAAATCCTTCTCATCATATTCATGGTCTTGAATAATGAGTCCCCGTCATATTTTGAAGAAATCATTGTACTTCAGGTGAAACCAAACCATCCCTTGATACAATGTGCACTGGATGCTGGGAGCTTCCCATGATGCACTGTCTTTTCTCTACTCCCTCTTTTCACTCTTCATTCAATCATGAGCTATTATTAATCTCTGACTCTCTTCCACAGTGTGTCTTTTGTCCTGTCTCCCTCCCCTCACCCAAAATCCAATGCAGTAGATGGCCGCCCCTCCCTGAGCCTGGTTCTACTGGATGTGTCTTCCAGTTAAAAGAGTGTTTTTCCTTCCCACTGTTGCCAAGTGCTTGCTCATAGGAGCTTATCTGATTGTTGGGATTTTCTCAGTGTTATTGTAGGGTCTTTAGCTTAAAATATAAAGTGATTTGAGACAACTGTGTGTGTGATTTGGTGCTACATAAACAAAATAGATTTGAACTGAAAATTTTGTTGAAAATTGTCATCTCAAACCTTCTCTTGGCTCAGGTTTTGGTTTCCATTTTTGGTGTCTTCTTTCTGACACATGATAGCATTTATCTCTGCTAATCATCGACCCTATGTGTTTTTATTCTGAACAATTCAACTCCCATTTTCCATGTGCTAATGTATTTATATTTGCTTAACTACACTTCTACAGGAAGCTATGAGGTAGTTCAACTTCACTATCCCACCAAAATGTGGTAGGAATTCATCTATTAATTTATTTTTATTTTCACTTCTGTCCAATGTTGTAGCAATACTGCATATCATTTTTCCTTTAAAAATACCTGTCTGTTAGCCTTGGTGTCATCCTAGACAGCTTACTGTTCTATAAATCTCACATCAATGATCTCACCCATTCTGCCTATTTCCATCTATGCAACAACATCCTTCTTTTTCCACCCAGTCTGCATCAATTCTTGTTCGTAGGCTCGGTACCGCTCACATTGACTATTGTGCTTCTCTCTTGCATGGTCTCCCTCAAAAATGACCTCCAAAAATGACCTCCGTAAGCTTCAACTGGTTCAAAACTCTGCTGCTCGCATTATTATCAGTAACCCCTCCACCAGCACATCACCCCTCTCCTTCAGGAATTTCACTGGCTTTCACTGGCTCACCCAGTTTAAATCTCAACTCAAAACATTTAAGTCTGCATATTCACTGTGATCGTATTGTTCATTTTATCTTGTGCACTTTTAAATAAAATGTATTATTTATTTATTTATTTTTTAAGGTTTCTCCCAACTAAACACTGGACCTTGGATAGATCATGTCTATATTTATCTGTTGGTCCAGCACCAATTCTGGACATCTATACGATATCCAAACTAGAAGCCTGCTCCATCTTGGAGATGTCTGCTGATCACTCTTCAACTGTCCAAAAATGACTAATGAACAACATCACCCTGTGCAGTGGTTAAACTTCGGAACCAAATATCATGTGTCCAGACTAACTAGCTGACCGATGTGTTGTTGAAAGTTTCTGGTTGTCTTGATAACCCTACCTTTACCACTCTCATTGGTAATACAGTGATCCTTCGCTATAACATGGTTCACCTTTCGTTGCCTCGCTGTTTCGTGGATTTTTTTTGTGCAATTTTGCATGCTTTTTGTTTGTTTGTTTGTTTTTTACAGCGCATTGTGTTCTGCATCCTGGTTGGCTGTAGACCATTGTCAATCAATCTCCTCCTTGTCGTATCTCCTGTCCAGCACAGAATGCGTTCATTTTGTCAAATTTACATAAATCTTCGATCGCTAGCAGTGTGACTCTGCAGTGCTGTACTGTATGTTTGTAAGTTTTCTCCCCAACAAACACAACAAGGTCGACAAAACGTTTTGCACCGTCAAAGACACCTGCAGTAGCAACAAAAAGGCAGAGGAAGATGCTAAACATTGCACAAAAAGTTGGACTTCTGGACATGCTAAAGGAAAGTAGAAGTTACTGTATTTTTCAGATTACAAGGCTCATTAAGTGAAACAAAACAGTCAGATATGTCAAACTTTACTCAACTCATTCTTCTTGCTTCTTCTACTTCCATACCATTGATCCATTAATGTTTAATTCTCTGGCAGCTGCTCTATTCTCATGTTCTGGACCTGAAAACAGGGTTTGATCTTTGGTTTCATTCTATAATACTGGACTTATTTTTTTCTATGAAGGCTTGAGGGTATTTAAACAAGAGATAAAGGTGTGAAAATGTTCATACCTGTCTGAGAAAAGTGTATAAAGTGTGTAGTGAGGGGTTTTACAGCCTTAAAACATCTATAATAATTGTAAAAAATAAAGCTGGCTACTTCGCTTTTACCTATCGTGAGTTATTTTTAGAACATAACTCCCTTGATTAACGAGGGACCACTGTAACTGAAATTGTGGAAAGTTTATTTTGGGTCACGTTTCTGCATGTTGCAAATAGTGTGGCTGTGAGGCTATAAAATTGACTTTAAAGTTTAAGACATCTTAAACAATCACAAGTCATCAGTGGTTCAGAACAGTGAGAGAACTGCATGGATGCAGTTAAAGCTTTTCTCAGTATTAGCATCAACAATGCGTGCTCTTGTAATCACAAGTCAAACTAAGCATATATCACACTAAACAAATAGCAGTATGTGCATCATGCCTTTAGAAAATATTGCATGTGAGCGATGATGTTAATGATAATTGGCCTACTAATATACTAAAGAATTTGAAAAAAAAAGTGATAATGATAATGATGCATCATTAATGGTATAAGTTTTCTTTTTTATATAGCAAGCCAATGTTACATTAACTGTTTCCTACACTTGTATCCATTTCTATTTAAGAGTTTAAGTGGAAGTACGTGGAAGAATGATCAAATATTTTGCTTTCTCATGGCCCATATGGAAACAATTAAAGAGATGCATCAATTCTTTTGGGAGAAGGCCATAAAATGAACACATACTACTACTACTACTACTACTACTACTACTACTACTACTACTAATAATAATAATAGTTATAGACAAACAACAGAGGCAATCGGAGAAATGTATGAAGTACGCAGAGATTACCAGTTTTACTTAAGAGGATAAGTTATCTTTTGGTCGGAAATCTAAATTGTTTAGTTAAAAAAATATGTAAGAATGTCGGTTCCTGGCCATTTTCCAAAAACAGGGCACAACAGAAAACAGTTTTGGAAACACTGCTCTGGAATGACTCTCTCCAGAGGCACTCACTTATGTAGGTCTTTTATTCACATTGTTATTTAAAGGATTGGATATCAAGAAAGCATTATGTCTAGAATGAATATACCCAATGTAATAAAATACCTTTCTTCACAGGATCATATTATAGTAACTTTAGGATCTTGGTCAAATAATTATTTTATACATTTATTAGCGTGAGAATGAAAGCATAGCAAACAGAGACAGAGAGACAGGCGAGGACACTGAAGGAATTTTGCTGAAAGCTGCCTGGCCTTAAATGCCTCTGATCTTTTCAGCGTGGGAAACGGACATGTTGGAGATATTTCTTCCCAGACCTTCATAAATAACGGTGGATTATAACGCTCTATTTTTGTTCCATTTCTCTCTCCTTCTTCTTAGAGCTTCTCGTCAGACTCCCTTTCAGGCAGAAACTCTGTTGCTATGGTGATTTCAATCGCTGTTATTGCTACAGCATGATGAGGGGGATATGCTGGTGGAGCGGGAGATGCAATATATTTATATTCTCGAGCATTTACAAGCAGATGTCTCAGCCAGCATTTATTCTTCTGCTCTCTCTATAATTGCAACATTCCAGATCAGACATCAACACTGCAGGATGTAGAAATGAATAGGTAAAAAGAATATTAACCTATTCTCTAAGACATGAATTCATAAAACACTGGCCCTGCAACAAACTGTGGCAACCACTGTTGGGGTTGGTGAATTACTCAAAAAAAGAAATTACACATTACTCGTTACTTTTCTCAAAATACAGTAAGCTACTTAATTATTCACCAGAGAAAGTAATTTGTTACATTACTTGCTACATTACTTGTTACTAGGGATGGGTATCGTTTAGGTTTTATCCGATACCGGTGCCAAATCGGTACTTTTGAAACGGTGCCGGTGCTCAAACGGTGCTCGAACCGGTGCTTAAAGAATGGAGAACACAAAATTGGTCCAAAAACCTCTCATATTCAGCTGTTTTTTGTAAAAAGATAACAATGTTAGCCTTTTCTGCAGCTATGGGGCATATATGGTATCACTCTTAGCTGGAAGCAGTGCTTAAACAATGGAAAAAATACAAACTTTGTCCAAAAACCTCTCATGTTTAGCTGTTTTCCACTTTTTCTTTGGTCATTTTAGCCTTTTTGGCCAGGGTGAAGGGAGCATCTGCCATCAAACAATAAGGCAGCCGCATGTAGCTATGATGATGTTTGTCATAGCTACATGCTTGATGTTTGCTAGTTCACCTTACATGCATTAATGTAATAACGTGGTTAGCCTACTCAACGTAAATTACACACGAACAACATTAAGCTACTCACGCAGAGAAGAACGGCTGCTGCTGCCATCCAATACGGCGCATTTCTCAGCTTTAAAAAAAAAAAACACTATGCGTCGCCAGGTGTTTCATCGGATTCGAGGTGTTACTTCCTTTGACAGTATCACAGTATCAGCTTAAAGCACTTGTTGCAGGCTGCTGAGTTTGCATATTTTGCTGTGAAGTACAGCCAGACTTCTGACCGCTTCGCCTTGGGCATTTTTAATCTGTAGCTCTGCATAAAAGAACGTACGTACCTGGACCCGCCTACTATCCTCGGAAACGTAAAATGATTGGCTAGAAGTGTATCACAGCTCAGGAAAAAAAAGCACCGAAATAAAGCACCGAAATGTGCGCTGCTTTTCGGTCTGGTTACTACCGTTTATGTCAGAACCGGTGCCATCATGGCACCGGACACCGGTACCCATCCCTACTTGTTACATACTTTGACCGGAAATGCATTGTCTCATAATACCACATATCAAAAAATAATAGCTTTATTTTAGGCTTTACTTATCAATACAAAGCAAAGTTGACAACCAGCCAAAAGAGGCTTCAAAGTGTTCACCTCAACGATTCTGCTTTAGAAACATGAAAAGGTACAAAATTCCACCCAAGATTCTACAAAGTTGACTGTTGTTGTGTTAGCAACACAATGCAGTTGTTTCTGTCCTGGATACAGTTTGCTTCTTGCCATTCTGCTCTCATCCTTTTGTGTAATAAAAAGAAGTAATTTCGTAATAAAAAGAAGTAATTTCCATATCCACTCTATAGACTGTGCCACTATTTTCCTCCTCTGACATCTGAACTGAAATCTGCTGATTGTGGTGCTAGTGCAAGTGGAATTAATAAGTGGAACCGATAAGCAAGCAGACTAACAAAACCAAAGAATTGAACTAGTGGGAACTGTTTTCTACAAGAACTGGTTCTTGATTCCCATCCCTACACACCAGTCAAGAATTATGTCCCAAATACCCCCTTCCCAAGATAAGGACAAAATTTGTGATGCTATTCTACATGCACATAACTACGTGAGAAAGTGATTTTACTATTACTAAAGTGATATTATTAAAATATGTGATCAATACATAGAATAAGGGAATTTGCCACTTGTCACACTTGTAACAAAAGGTAATTAGCCATCAAGACACTCTGGCCCTTTGTTTCAGCCAACCCCTCATTGTCACAAGGTGTGGGGTAGGTTGGCCCTGTAGTTATCAATGAGGTTTCACAAAGAAAAATGTAATAAAAAAACAACAACAACTATTTCTTTTTTTCAGATCAGAGAAACCATACGATGCTTAAAGAATACAATATTATCAACATTACTCTGACTTGGTCTCTGTTTTAAGTCTTGATGCTTGCTCGATAATACAGTTATGGAAAGTTTCTGAGGTCTCCATTTTCAAGTTTCTAATCTTGATCTAGAAACCCTGTACCTCACTTACAAGTCACTTATGACAAATGCATACGCCTGGATTGCCAGGGGTATGATCTTTGCAAGATAAGTTTGTTAGAAGACACATGGAAGCCATACTTCCTTGGGCTGGCTGTTGGTTTATGGCTCAAAACAAACCATTCTGACCACTGAGACAACCATCCCCAAAAGTAAAGGAAAAGGCTGATCCGTGACACTGTGCACTGATTTACTGATGTAATAGTGGCTCTTTTAATTTAGAGAGGTCAATAAATGGGTACATGGGGTGTTTGTTCTTCTTGTGGATGTGTGTGACCTTTGGGTTTGCAGAAAGGTATGAGGTCAATTCAGTAGCTTCCAGCTGAAGGAAGCCTTGTGATTGATCCAAATCTCACTAGCTCTGTCTCCATAATTTTATCACCAGCATGAGTATAAGTAGATTTGTTTCTCTGAGCAAACCAGCTCTTCCCTTCTCCTCTTTATATTACATCACACTGCAGTGATGGAGTTTTATCAGTTCTTTATACTGTACAATGCTGCATTCCTCTTGCTCTAAACTATTTCATTCCTCTTTGGAAACTCACAACCACCTTTCTGTTTACACATATTGAAATAGCCGCTACCAAATTTTTCCCACCCCAGCATCCTGACTTACCCCCAACATCCAGCAGCACTCCACATCCCCTTGCAATGAAGTGGCCCAGTTTCCATGGCAACCCCATACACCAGCATATTATTCCCCTTTCAGAACTCAAAAGAGGATCAATTAGTGATGATGTCATTGCGTCAAGAGAAACACTCAAATCCCGATTTCGATTGCCTGAGAGCAGCCAGTCCCAGCCTGTGTGTGTGTGAGAGAGAGAGGGGTTTTAATGGTACATAGTAATTTAAGTGTAAATAACGGTTAAAAAAATAAAAAATAAAAAGCAAGGTTAGATTCTTCTCCTTGCAGCTCAGGCTGGAAGATGAAGGCAGACTTGGGGTGCCTGAGTCACCACCACTACACACTGTGTGGGAGGCCTGGATGGCAGCAGAATGGAGAACAGGAGCAGAATGAAATCCACTGATTATCAGCATGAGGGTTAGATGAAAACGAGACATGGAACGAAGTAGGAAGCAACATGTCAGGTGCAAGTATCACATTTCTCCTCAAGGAAAAAGTAGCACAAAAATGTGCTCCACGTCAACTAGTGACCTTGCTCTGCCATTTTTCTGATAGTACAAATTGATAAAATAACTCCCATCATAATTTTATAACTCTGCAGCAGCTCTCGCACCTTTTTCTTTCCAACACAAGAACAGAGAATACTGAGGAGATCTTTGGTGAGTTCATTGCACCAGTGAAACCAATAAGCCATGCTAACAGTGCGTGATTCCAGGTTATACATATATTTTTTATTTCTCTCTTGAACTGGATTTGGGTTTGGACTCTTTCTTTTTCCAGTGGACTGACATTTCTGCTTGTTTTTCCATTTTTTGGCAGATGAGCAGAGTTTTACAACAACTGCACTGGGCAAGCCAGTAAACTTGAACAAATATACTTTTAGAGACACTCTTCTAAAGGCTCACTGTGGTGGAGGTGGGGTCTCTGGCTCTGCTACAGTGGAGGGGTGGTGAAGTGGGCTTGAGGGGCAGTGCCAGGGTGGCTGGCAGGGCAGCTGCTGCCACTCAGTAATCAGACTCTCCCTTTTCAGTGATGCTGGGGCTTGAGAGAGGAGCTGAGTGTGGACTGGAGAAGCAGCTGAAAAGAATTCCTAATGTCAGGAAAAAGGAAAAAATATTGTGGCAATAAACACCACAAAACTGTCACCAGAGGCTACGTAGGGTCTATTCATTTCACACTCCCCCTTCTACCTCCAAATGTCATTAGTAAGGAAACTGGATTCCCAAAGGCGTACATAACTGTGTTTTGCAAAATGGATTGGATATTGATTGTGATGTGCAAATGTAGTCAGCGTCAGGCTTCTAGCTTTTTGATTTTTTTCAATAATTAAGTCTGTCTCTAATCATTGCCAAATAGAGGAATGTTTGTGCTGTGGCAAGGTACAACATTTGACCGTCACATGGTTAAAAGCAAAGCATAGAGTGTGATCATGAGACTGATCCCCACACTGTTCCACAAACTTATTAAACTGAGGTCAGTCCATCCCTTATAGCAAAGGCAACCTACTGCTTACAAGGCTCATCTGGTTCTTTTGCTGCATGCAGCTTACGAGCCACAGGTTAGAATTAGAGTTAACCATACATATATACTTTTTTTGTTAGTTTTCACTAGCAGTCAAAAACTAATGTGTACACTTATGTCTGCATTTTTATTTTGTTAAATACGAACAAAATTATTGCAGAAGCTCCCGTGTGTCTGGCCAGAAAGAGAATACCAATGTGTTTGGCAGAAAATGTCTCTTTTGATGTTGAATATTGCAAAGGCCTGCCTTAAAGGGTGTGCAAGGCAGGAGCTAATCACAGCCTCAATTCTATGGATTTGCTCACCCATTCAAACATAAGTGTCAAAGACTGGTTGAAGAAAAAGAAAATGTGCCATCTGTGCAGCAAGTACAGTCGTGAAATTTCCTCACTACAAAATATTCCACAGTCAACTGTTAGTGTTATTATATCTGTGGAGGAGTGCGGTCTGTGGGTCCGCTACAGAGGGAGGGGTGGTGAAATAAGTTCAGAGGGCAGTGTCTGGCAGAGCAGCTGGGACCAATTCCCTAATCATGCTCTGCCTATTTCAGTTACGCCAGGACTGGGGACAGAGGAAGAGCTGAGATGGAGGAGAACAATTTTTGTTGTGTAATCACACTGAAAATAATCCATCACTTCCCTGCAAACACCGGCTCTGCTTGTGTGTATATGTGTGTGTGTGTGTGTGTGTGTGTGTGTGTGTGTGTGTGTGTGTGTGTGTGTGTGTGTGTGTGTGTGTGTTGATTATGTCTGTAACACAATTGTGTTACAGTAACAAAGTGGAAGCAATTGGGAACGACAGAAAAGCAGCCATGATGTCAGGCGCAGTGGCCCGTGGACATGGGATGGACTCAAGCGCAGATTCAAAACCGGAGGCCAGGGGTGAGGTGTAACGAAAAGAGACTTTATTTTTACAATGCTCAGAGGCTAACAGAAAGTGCAGACTAGAATCAATGAACATAAACTAGATGTCTGAGGCGAGAGAAAAATACTGTGGTGAAAACTAGATGGCAGGGATAACTGGGTGCAGGTACTGGGCAGGGAAAACTGTGGCGGGCCCGGGCACTGAAACAGAGGACAGAGCAGTCAGGGGAATCCCACAGAGGGTTGCGAGTGAATCTAAAAAATAGTACACTGAGCTGTCTTACAAGCTTGCAGGTGGGGGTTGCGTGGAGGGGGGAGGCAGGAGAGGTCCAGGTGGGTGCTGCATGCAAGGCAGGGAGGCAGGCAGGAGAAAATGGCAGCTCCAAAACGGAGAGGGATTACCGGTGGCAGCAAACTGGTATCCAGGAGAGCTTGGTAGGTGGTTTTCAGAGGCTGACGAAAAAAACAGAGATACGGTTAATACACACGATTAGTCACCAAGGAACGGACGTGAGGCCGAGAACTGACTAAAGTTGGCAGATAATCTGGCGAAGACCAGTTGAGTGCGCCGGTCATAAATACTGCTGGTCCGATTGCCATCAGGTGAGGAACAACAAAGACTCCACCCAGTGGGGAGGAGCTGATGCTGTGGAAAACCACCCAGACCACGACACATGAAGTGGTAGGCCACCTATAATCACAGAGCAGGGTCAGCAATGCTCAGGTACATAGTACACAGAGGTCAAGAACTTTCTGCAGAGTTCATTGCCAGATACCTCCAAACTTCCTGTAGCCTTGAGATTAGCAAAAGAACAGTGCATACTCAAAATGTGCTCATCTAATGCAGCACAGATAACATCTTGGAGAAGCTCACAGCAGTCGTGAGTACTCAGACTATGCTCTTTGAACGCAAAATTGATAACATCTCGTAGAAGCTCACAGCTCTCCAACATTTAGATCGTAGTTTCTTAGTTTCAGTAAAAGAAATGTAATTTTTCACTGTACCAAAACATTTTGGACGATTTCATGCTTCCAACTGTATGTGAAAAGTTTGGGGAGGGGTCTTCCTTTTCCAACATGACTGCCCACCAGTGGACAAAGCAAGGCCCATAAAGACCTGGGTAAGTGAGTTTGGTGTGGAAGAACTTGACTGGCCTGCACAGAGTCCTGACCTCAAGCCAACAGAACAACTTTGAGATGGATTAGAGCAGAGATGGCCAGCCATGCCTTGCCATTCTCCAAGAATGTATATCACCTATCTCCAGCTTCTTGATTAAGGTAACAAGGTGAAGCAGAGTGGTGGGCGTATACCAAGGTCCAAGGTTTTCCACTTCCTGGATGTGCTGCTTGACCTAGGCCTGCAGTACCGTGCCTCCAGCTGCTTCCAGTCATCTGTTTCTGGTGCATTGTGGACAGCTCTGCCACCATCTGTGTCAGTGCTTGCAATGGCTGTTATAGGCTGTGAGTCCAATATTTTTTTCTGCTGTTTGGTAGTGTTGGGCACCAGTGCAGTATTTCTGTGTCACTGTGGGTTCCCTAACACAGACAGTCAGACACAACACTTTTGTTATACTTTTATTTATTACATTACACACTATCTTTAATGATTTTTTTAGACAATGCACAGTTCACTCAGTGTTATCCGTTGTTGCAGCTTCCCTGGCTGCCAGTCCAAGTGGATGTTGCACACCTCAGTTCTGGTGCACTACTACATGAATAGAAGTAATTAGACAATAGCTGGAAGCTGTGCCTTCCTTTGTCTCCTAGCAATGCCCCCTGTTCCTCTGTTCCACCCCTCCCCTTTAGCTGAGGCAAAACCACACCCTGCAACCAATAAATTAAAAAACAAAACAAAACAGAAAGATCCTCTTTAAATTTTGGCTTAAGAGAGGAGGTTTTGCAATCATCATCTGTTGCAGCAACCATTCTTTAGACACTGAGGCCTCAGAGGTGTGTGTCTTGTGTGGAATTTGCTTCCTCCGTCTCATTATGTCTCATTTTTCGAGCCTATCTCTCCTTGTTATAATGAGAGTGTATATAGTCTATCTGTCTCTCTCTGTTTATTTTTCCTTCGTCCTTTATGTCTTTGTGAACCCCAGCCTTATATCTTCCCACTCTGACGTCCCCAACAAATCTGTATCTCGTGGCTTTTCTTTGTGTTTTTGATTCACTTACTCAGTTCCATGTTTGCTGTAACATTTTGGACTATCAGCATTAAATGCTCATTTTGAGTTCGACTCCTGCCTTCTGTCCTTTTGGGTTCAGAATTACCAGCTCACACAGCCAATACATAACCTAATGTGGGAAAGGTCAACAAACATACAAAAAAGACATGTTTATTCTGTTTATAATTGAGGTGGTCCTTCCGAAATAACCACAGCATACTCATCTATATGTGTGGAGTTGTATCTAAATAAAATGCAAAACAGGTAAATCACCTTCACAGAGTGTGCAGTGCACAATCAGTATCAGAGAGGATTAACAGGGTAATAAGGCACAGAGAATGCCAGTCAGACACTGACGAGGGTGGGAAAAGAACAAAAGAGGGAAATAAAAACAGAGAAAATTATATGAAGAACAGGTCTTCAATTAAAACAGGAATCAAACTGAAAGAGGTGCCAAGAAAAAGCTGATAAGGCAAACTGAGAAACACACAAAAAATGGGAGAAGCCATTAAAAGCTACTGCCATTGTCTTTGCCAGTGTTCATCAAATGACTATCGTAATGCCACACCACCTCCTCCCAGTAAACACACCTTATAATCTTGGAATGGGAGGCATAATTAGCCTGTTGCAGGAAAGGCAGCCAGTTACATATAATATAAAATGTCTTGAGCAGCTTTAAACACATAGTGTACTAACACACAGTGTCTAAAATCATCTTACAGATTTTATGACGATTTCTCAAAAAATTAAGAGGATAGACTTTCCAAGATAATTTCCTGCAGACATTTTATAACGTGCAGATTTGTAAATGGACTTTATTAGCACAGCTGCTCACCTGCATCACACTTTGATACATTTATATTGAAATGGTCACGGTCGCTGTCCGGGGTTCTGATCTCTTTTGTTTGAGCTCTTTGATCCGTTCTGATGCCTCAGGAATAACACACACACACACACACACACACACACACACACACACACACACACACACACACACACACACACACACACACACACACACACACACTTTCTTCATGTTCCACCACATCTCTGTGTCTCTGTGTAGAATCAGATGAGACTAGATAATTTAACACACCCCGTTTATTCACATCCATCATGTAGAATTGGATTTCAGCTTCCTTGCGCGCATGTGTGAGAGTGTTTGTGCATGGATAAGAGAGAGGGAGAGAGAGAGAGAGAGAGGGAAGGGGGGGTTGATAGCGAGTGGACTAGTTGAAATGCGCGGCACATTCTTATGTGGAAGACGAGACGAGCAGGCAGCAGTCCTTGGGCCAAGCGACATATCAGCACTTAACAACCGAACAATCTCCACGCACGGCACGGGAAACCTCGTTTCATTCCTTAATCTCTGCCGCAAAAGCAAAATTACCGCATTCTTCCAAGCGGTAATTCTGCAACAAACCCAAACTGCATACCGGCTGGAAGTTGCATCGCCTGGAGCCACCGGGGAATCTTGTATCTTTACAGCTCCGCCAGGCTTGATTTGTCTCCTGTGGTGTGCGCGAAGGGGCCGCGGCGCAGGAGTTCTATTTGGAGCAAATTGATAAAATGGTAAGATTTGCGGGGGGAATTCACGAATCACATTTTAAGTGGTTAAACCTGCATGTAAAGGGAGGAGAATGGAAGTGAGCGTGCCGGGATCTTGCGGCATGTGTCGGATGATCTCAGTGAGGAGGTTGCTTCCTATCAGTGGCTGCCGGCAGCGCGCAGTTTGCACACTGCAAAGGAGAAGGACCATCACTAAGCAATGAATATGAGAAAACAGAAAGACAGGATATTGGAGCAGAAAAGCACCTATGTACAAAATAGCGCATTGTCTATATATTCGTCTGTGAACATGAGGAGTCTTTAATATATTCTGATTAAGTAATTCTTAAAATCAGAATATATTTATATATATTTAAAATCAGAATAATATGCATGAGCTCTTTTATGGATAAAAGAGTTATCCAGTCCTTCCTCTGTTATTAGAGTATTCAGTTCAATTACTCAAAGATAAGATTAATATTATCATCTATTCCATAATTTGGCACACACACATACAAATATATATATATATATATATATATATATATATATATATATATATATATATATATACACACACACACACACACACACACACACACACACACACACGCACGCACACATGCATATGCACATGTGTGTGTGTTTCTGTCTGTCTGAAATCCAGGCCTTTGAGTAAATGCTGTGTGTGACCTTGTAATGCAGCCTGCTGTCGCTGAATAACAATTGCGGCTTCTCTTCTTTCTTTGCCTGGCTGGTTTGGGAGGGTTAAAGCTACACTGAAAAAGCTATTCAGTCCCAGCCGCCTACATCTACACGTCTGTTGTGTCTGAATGATGGCAGAAGATGTGTTTTCTCTCAGAACTTGTGTTTCTTAATGATGGGGGGAAATATGTGTGCATGCAAGTCTGCGTCCCTCTGTTCCGATGACATTATAAAATGCTGTTGAGTTATTTATTTACATCTCGGAATGCTCAGCTGCAGCATCATTCATAAGACTCGCCACAAATGCGATAAGTAATGCTCTGTTTTTCTATCTGAACATGCGTGAGAACTGTTTAAATATCTGAGTTGGTTCATCCCAAAGAAAAAGTGTGTATGCAGTTCTAATTTGTTTAAATTTACAGGTCACATACAGCTCAGCATATCAGAGAAACCACAGAATCCTGTTTAGATTTGCTTGACCTAAGAGTAACAAACATTCCCATAATACCTCGTGCAGGAAAGTGAGGAGACATTTAGAGTGTAACAGCACAAGTAGGACCAGAGAGCTTTTCTGTCCTTTAGATCTCAGTGATGCTGACATTTAAATGACCCAATTAGCCTTGTTGTGTTGACTGGCCTGATCAGCAGAGGAAAGAGAAGAAAAAGTCAGGCCGGAGAAGGAGAAGATATTAGGCATCAGGCCCAGTCTCAGCAAGGCAGCCTTGTAACACACCCAGTGTCATGCATGAGCGAGTGTCATTTATAGTTGTATTGAGGCGATCCAGTTCCCATGCAAAAGGGTGAACACAATAAAAAGTAATGTTAGTTTTGAAATACTTGCCACATCCATGTCTGCAATTAATGGTATACGATGGTTGAACTGAATGGCAAAGAGAGCACATTTTAATGGCTACACCATCCGATCAAATAGGAGTTTTCTGGATGTGATGTGCATCATTTAATGCACACAAAATCCACAAAATTTTACATTTGAACTTTATAAATTTGACCAAATATGGAGCTGCCAGCAGAGTTCTTCATATTAGTACATATCATTCTGGACGGTAATTGTTGATGTCACTTTAAACAGATTATGAAGAATGGGGGAGGCTTGGGGGTCTGCATTTAGGGGACACATTGAGTAAGGGTTCTGGCAATTCTCCCCAATAAATTTCGAGTATTGGAGACTTATCTTTTCTGCATTGTGGTTTAATTTATCTAAAAGAAAATAATTAAAAAAAAAATGTAACCAGGATATGCTGTTGAAATTAAAGGCCTTTCACAATGAAGACCTGGTTATGGTAGCAGCCATACATACACAAAATATTTTAAAATGTAATGTAAATTTCAAGATCTAGATCATGATGTATACGAATGTCCACCACTAAAAAAAAACTGCCTTTAAAAAACATGTAAGTCTCCTTCACTGGGGTCCTTATCATTTTATTTATGCCTATATGCTAAATTCACCAGTTGTTAGAAACATCATATTAAAAGTTTTGCAAGTTATTTCAAGTCCAAGGTGCAAAGTAAGAAAATAGTGTTTTACCTAGACCTGTCAAAACCCTTGGTGTAACTGTTTAAAGGAGTGTAGCTGATAACTGGAACTGTGACAGAGAAAGGCACACTGAAAGTTTATCCACTATCGTCTTTTTGTTTTCTATGTGTTGTCAGTGATGGCCAACCCACCAAATCATAAGGAATGCAAGGGCACAACTGACACTAGACTCAGTAAAGACAGTGGTATGTATATACACTCTATCAAAATAATTAATCACAGGAAGAAAAATATTATACAGTGAGGTTTCCTGGCATTCTTGATCACTTTTAAATATTAATTGTTAATTTCCCTCATTGGATGTTCTCCCTGCAGAATACAGATACATAAAAGCCTGATTTACCTTTCTGTCCTCTTTTGTGTTTGCCTGGTTTTAGACATGAGCGTAACAAATTGGCACTTCTGTCTAATATCAGGCTGATTTGTTTGGGGAAGTGACCTGCCTGAATGTGCCTGAATGTCTTAATCAATTAACTTATAAACCTCTCAGTTTTGACTGTGGTTACTATTTTGGGGGATTTTTTTGATCATTCTTAGGACTCATGTACATCTCTAGCCACAACACTTGGGCTATAAACTCCAAAAACAGAAATCTACAACTTTCCAAGATAAAATAAACTTTATTAGTCCAAAAGTTGGGAAATTCACATTGTTACAGCAGCAGAAAAAATGTTTTATAGTGCAGTGGTTGTGTGTTAATAACAGCAGGTATTGAGTATTGTACATTGAGATATGTACAGCCTCCAGTGTTTGCATATGCGGTGTGTTTTCACGTGTACATTCACTGCTTAGTTGGTATTTAGACATTTGTCCTTATCCCACTTCCTTCTGGCTCATCCATGGTTATATAACTGCAGTTACAGTCATCACAAAAAATGTAGTGGCTGTATTCAATGAGATTCTTTTGTGTTTTTATTTTTGGTATGCAGGGGTTGCTCTAAATATTGGGAGGTGATCTTTCCAGCTCCCCAAAACGACACATGTGCTTTGCAGTTCAATTCAATTCAAGTTTGTTAATGCTCCAGGAACCTGTAACTGTAAATGACACTGAAGTAATGTTACTATTTCAATACAATATGTTGAGCATAGCATTATTCCAGGCAGGCCGCAAAGCTCAGCCACTATTACAGGAGATCAGCTGATTTTGTTTTACACATCCAATTGTCTGTTTCACATAAGGCGTTAGCTGTATGTCCCCAGTTGCTGCAAATCTGCAACTCACCACCCCATCTCTCTTTCTGTGCCTAACCTTTTAAAACCGGAACCAATGAAATAACTGCCAGAAATCTTTAATTTTTTGATAATACAGTGTTTGTTGAACCTTTAGACAATGTAGATATATAAATTTTAATCTACATATATGATTTTAAAATTTTCTGTGTTTGCAATTTAGTCATTACAATGTGTCATGCAATTTATATCATTTTTGAGGGTAAAAAAAGTCACACTGATGATGTAGAAGTCTCAAAAACTCACAACACACATGTATTAAATATGATACACTTGGCTTTAAAGGGCTAAATATTGTATCTGGTGTCACTGTTTACTCTGAGCTGGGCTTTTGCTGCTCCACTCCATGTCTCCAGCATTCCCAGTATGGATGTGGAATCGTGAGGCGGTGTGTACAGTGAACAGACCCATACCAGGAAATGCAAGTTGCTAGAGGTGCAAATATCACTACGATCTTTTGACTGGTGAACAGTCTTTGACCAGCATCAGGCTCGTGGGTGGCCAAGGCTCATTGATCCACATGGGTAATGAAGGCAGGGCCATGTGGTCTGATTCAACAGACGAGCTACTGTAGCTCAAATTGCTTAAAAAATTAATGCTGGTTCTGATAGAAAGCTGTCAGAATATACAGTACTTACCAGTTTGTTACGTGTGGGGCTGCATGGCTGCAGACCAGTAAAGGAGCCCATGGTGACCCTTGTCCACTGCCAAAAGCACCAACAATGGGCCTGACTGTCAGAACTGTTCCACGGAGCAATGGAAGAAAGTGACCTGCGCCACTAGGCCAGCACACACCCTCTCTGCCATCTTTGTGATGGCAGAGAGGGTGTTCTTCTGTTGAAAACCTGGCACTAGGATGCACTATGGCCAGTGGAGGCAGTGTGATGCTTCAGTTCAATTCAATTCAGTTTTTTTAATATAGTGCCAAATATCCACAACAGTTGCTCCAAGGTGCTTTGAGAATTTAAGAGGAAAAGACCCTAAAATAATAAAAGAGAACAGAGAGAACCCCAACAATCATATAGCCCTACAAGGACTTTGGCGACAGTGGGAAGGAAAAACTGTCATGGCTGTGTGCAGGCAGGCAGGGAGGAAGGACCCAGAATGCATGACTCACTGAGGAAAAGTTGAACTCAAAATAAACAGCTTTATTGCGGGTTGCAGACTGAACAGAAGACTAACTATACTGAGGGAAAATAAACTAACAGGCAGGCAAAACAGGTACTGGAACACACAGCAAAACCTGAGGGTGAGCAGACATTAACGACACGACAGAGAGCAAAGGAAAACACAGGGCTTATATACACTGGGGAGTAACCAGGGGAGAAGTAAAACAGAACACACTGACATCAGACTGGGACTATCAAAATAAAACACAAAACACAAAACAAATCACAAAGACGCAGACTTGACACTGAGAGGCAGTGGCGGTCCTAGCCTGTTTGGCGCCCTGGGCGAACACTCCCCCCCACCACACACACACATATGAAGAGAGAGAGAGTGTGCATTGTATGCAAACGGCTACCAAACAGCCATGATAATTCGTCATACAATGAGAACAGGACAAATCAACAATTGACTAATTAATATTAAAATCTGTAACATAATGTATTGTTTGGAGTTTAGTCTGTTACTGTTACTATTTTTACCATTTCTCCTTGGAGCAACTGTAACCCGCATAACTTCCTTAGGGATTAATAAATTATTCTGATTCTGATTGTTTCAGGATGACCTGCCATTATCCAATGACACATCTGCTTACCTGCATCTTTTGCTCGTTTTACATAACCTAATAGACCTACACCTTAGCTCACAGATTCACTTTGTGTAGGGTTTATTTCTGGGATTTCACACAACCCAGGATTCAAATCATGAATACATAATGGGCTTGGATTTACATCATTATGAATGAAATGTGCTCTATTTGGAAGCAGCCGGCCCCCCTCCACGAAAGTGGAGGGGGGGCAGACTGTGTGTGAGACTTTAAATCATCAAACTGTAAATTATAAATTTTAAATTGATCCCTTTACCCCGAGTCCTAAAGTGCATATTTATTTTCTTACTCTTCTTATATTTATTGTTTGTTTACTTGCACTGCTGTAACTGGAGCCTTGTGTCTCGTCTCTCTGGACTGTATGTAGCGGAGATGACAATAAAGTTTACTTTGACTCCAGCAGCGAGCAGGCGCACCGAGGGCTCTCGCGCTCACTTTTCGCATATAGAATTTCGAAAAAACATCGGTGCAAATTATAAGTCTGCATGATTTTTCTTTTTCTTTTTTATTTTCTTTTGCAAGTTGGTTATTAGATGCCGCTCTAGCCAGCCAGAGAATCCCCCGTCGCCCCGCCCTCTCCTCCCTGTGCCGCAAGCAGCAGGCGCACCTCGCAAACGGAGGGCGCCCCTACTCCCAGCAAATGGGCGATAGAAAACCGATCGGTGCCTATGACATTCCTACTATGCGCTGGCATGACGTCGGGGCAGCATGAGAATGAGCTATTTTTTTATTTATTTATTTTTAGCCGATGCCCGTGATGTCGCCTCCCACCACGATGCCGCCCCAGGCAACCGCCTGTGTCGCCCGTATCAAAAACCGCTACTGCTGAGAGGCAGTCTGAAAGAATATAACACATGGAACCCAGGGACGACAGAGACTTAAAGAAGAATTAACATCAAACTAAACTCATGACCAGAACCAAACTGAAACATTGATTTATAATACTCATCAAAACAGGATAGCTAAAGAATCAGACATAAATCATAATACAGAAAAACACCAAAACATAAGAAACAGAAAATGCTGTGACAAAAACTTCCTTTTAACAACAAGAAATGACCAGCAGAACCAGGCTCAGGAGGGACGGCCATCTGCTGCGAACCAAGGTTTTCTCCTGAAAAACCTTGTATATACCTTGTGGATGTTACTTTGACATGCACCACCTACCTCAGCATAGCTGTAGACCATTACGGCCTTTCATGGAAACAGTATTCCCTGATGGCTGTGGCCTCTTTCAACAGGATAATGCTCCTACCATAGCAAAAATCATTCATGAGTGATTTGAGGAACAAATTGTTGGATTTATTGACCTGATCTTCAATCCAGTCGATCTCAATCCAACCAAGCATCTGTGGGATGTGCTGGACAAACAAGTCCAATTCATAGAGGCCCCATCTTGCAAATTACAAGGTTTAAAGGATGTGTTGCTAACATCTTGATGCCAGATAACCACAGCTCTCCTTCAGGGTTGTTTTGGCAGAAATCAACTTCAATATTAGGCATTCTGTCATAATATCATGCCTGTTATGAATTATGCCACACAGGAACCAATCAAATGCAAGGTAAATAGCTTTCTCTCTGTCTCATTGTGTTCACAATATTGTAATTTGAAAGTAATGTAATGTACTGGCTCCTAAAACACACCTGCCTACAGCCAGGTTTTTGTAGCCATGAAAATTGGCAATACAGTCTGTGACACTCACAGAGAATCTGGCTGTTTAATGACTCTTAGCTGTGGTGCATTTTGAGGATGTTTTAATGTTATTTAAACTGTTACTTTCTTTTGCGCTTTAAAAAGCCATTGCCGAGGCCTTGTGACTGCATAATTCCCAACAGAATTGTGGGAAAAATGGGACATAATAGGAGCGAGAAACCAGGCCAGTTTTCATACTGTCTTTTCTTCTTTGTCTCCCACTCTCCATCCCTCTCTCTGTAATGCGTGAACCTCTCTCTCTATCTCCAAAATAATGAAGACTAAGTCATGTCTGTGTATATTAATTCCTCCCATAATTCCTTGGGCTAAATATAGAGCCAGAGACTTGAGTGACTTAGTGAGATATTCAGTGGGAATTAGACAGTCTGGTGGTGGATTAACACATGAGATAATTAATCTTGAAGCACAAAAAGAACATTTCATTTTTCTGAAAAGAGGAGTAAGCACCTCCTTGATTAGAGATAGAAAGAGAAGAATAGTTTTGGTTTGAGGTTCTCTCAGTGAGTAGAGGGGGATAAGCCAGTGCATGCCTCTTCTCCCGGCTACAACAGCTGTCAAGCTTGACCAGAACACATCCTGGGGGGCTAGACTGCTCTAACTAAAATCAAAGGAGGCTCACACTTTTTGCAATCCTGCTTTTTCCTCCCTGTCTCTTTTCCTTCTAATGATACATCTCATCACTGAGAAAGTGTCTCTCGGCACCGCAGCAGTGTTACAGGTGAGCGATCATTAGGATATCCTTGCTTCTCCTTTTCCTTATGCCGGAGCGAACCAATTCCTCTTCTCCCGAGTGAATAGTTTTTCTCAGCACCCACATATTCATAATGCAGCTCTTTTTCGCCAGCCTGCTCCCCTCTTACTTTCTCCATCCCTTCTTTGCTTATTCTCAGTCTCTTGGGTGAAACTTTACACGAATGTTTATTCAAAGTACAGACCGCAGTCTCCACATTGTGTGTATGTTTAGTTTAGAGAGTGACTGTGCCTCTGTGTGCATAAGTGTGTGCTTTTTTTAATTAGGTATGTGCTCTTTAAACGAAGCATCAAACATTACACACATCCAGGCTGACACTGTTCAACATGAAAGCCGCTGAGACTCATTAGGACACTGATTACAGCTTGGGGAGGAGAATTCTGAGCAGCTGCTGAGCTTACAGGCAAACACCCACACACACTCATGCATTCTCATTTTATGTGTGTTCATGGGTAACAATATGTTTGTTTTTAAGTAGGACCAGTTTGGTTATTATTTAAACAAATGTTTGTGAGTTGATCACAGTTTGGTGCTATATAGAGATTGATAGTGCTAATAGATATAGTCAATTGGCTATGTGATCGTGTGAGATTGTGCCCTCTCTAGACTCCCTGCTGGCCACTGCCCACAATTTCCTGAGTTCCCCAGTGTTATCTTTCATGTGATGTTTGGATGCACAGGAAGAATGTGCACAAATTTCTATCAGGAGAGTTTCTATAGATAACTTCACAATGAATTACTGCTTTCAATTCTTGTTTCTTCTGTTGGGTATTGGACAGCAGTATGTCTCCCTTCATTAATCGCAGCTATTGCTCCTTTGCTCCTTTGCCCCTGGCTTTCTGCTTCAGTTGCTACCACAGTTGCACTGTGTGGAAATATTGTAAATCAAATTAATTTGATCGTTAATCACACAGTTAAAATGTTTTCCAGTAATCATCTTGCAAACATTTAGATCCAAGAGTTCAAGAATGAATATTAATGCTGTCTGCTTCCACTGCTTTTCAGATTTCTGTTTTCCTTTGCTCTTATTCAAAGTTTTTAATTTATTTTGTTTCTGTGAATCACTTTGTAACTTTTAGGTGAAACATTATAAACATTCTGTCATGAACTTATAGCTGTCCTTTCCAACTACGCTACTTATGTATTTGTGATTATTGACCACACCATTGAAAATGGTTCCAGATGGTCTTTAGGTGTTTTTGTAGATTGGAAATGTGTGGTTGGCCACAGCCATGTTGATTGATCATATATACTCACAGTTACATATATACAAACACAGTACATATGTAACTACAGTATATGACTATGGCAGTGTACTGACCAGGAGATGAGTACACTGTGGTCATAAAGGGATGGAAATAGTCATCAACAGTACTTGGGTAGTACTCAGTTTGTACTAAGGAGCCCAAAACGTCCCTAGAAAAAATACCCCACATTATTAGGCAGGATGGATCCATGATTTCATGTATTTTATGCAAGGGAAGATGTTTCCAATCTTTTATTGTCCAGTTTTAGTCAACCCATGTATTTTGCTTTTAGGTAATGGAAGGGGAAACCCGGTATGGACTTCTATTGCTGTAGCCCATCTGTGTCAAATGTTGCCTTTCTATCATTTTGAAGAAGTCTGGCTATTCTTTTCTGGCCTGGAGATTTGTGAAATTTGTGTCTCCATTATTAACACCATTATTACAGACTAACTTGTCAGCATTTATTTTAGACATATTCAAGCAGAAATGTTGCCATTAACCATTTTTGAACTACGGGTTGATTCTGTTCAACAGTACAGTCATTGCTCTCTGATGGGAAGAAGCAAAAACACTCCTTCCTCCCACGCATGATCATGTTTGTACTGAGAAACTGTAGGTCTGTTCCTCTATGGGTCACTCAATTTGTGGGAAAGAGGGGGTGGGGGTTATCTAAATGAATGGAGTTGTTGCTGTATGAGGCAAGGAGGTGCTGCAACAACTCTGTGCTTAAATAGGATTTTAACCATTCATAAAGGAATAAATGAGGAACTCAATATGCAGAAATCATTTTTGCTATTTTTATATTTGTATTTATGTTTTTATACTGTTGAGCTCATTTATGCAAGCCACAAATAAATCAACATATCTACAATTATACAGGGAGTGCAGAATTATTAGGCAAGTTGTTTTTTTGAGGAATAATTTTATTATTGAACAACAACCATGT
Source organism: Rhamphochromis sp. 'chilingali' (assembly GCF_963969265.1). NCBI lineage: Eukaryota > Metazoa > Chordata > Actinopteri > Cichliformes > Cichlidae > Rhamphochromis > Rhamphochromis sp. 'chilingali'. The sequence continues at coordinate 27,540,909 of NC_137934.1, forward strand.
TCTCAATGAACCCAAAAAACTCATTAATATCAAAGCTGAATGTTTTTGGAAGTAGTTTTTAGTTTGTTTTTAGTTTTAGCTATTTTAGGGGGATATCTGTGTGTGCAGGTGACTATTACTGTGCATAATTATTAGGCAACTTAACAAAAAACAAATATATACCCATTTCAATTATTTATTTTTACCAGTGAAACCAATATAACATCTCCACATTCACAAATATACATTTCTGACATTCAAAAACAAAACAAAAACAAATCAGCGACCAATATAGCCACCTTTCTTTGCAAGGACACTCAAAAGCCTGCCATCCATGGATTCTGTCAGTGTTTTGATCTGTTCACCATCAACATTGCGTGCAGCAGCAACCACAGCCTCCCAGACACTGTTCAGAGAGGTGTACTGTTTGCCCTCCTTGTAAATCTCACATTTGATGATGGACCACAGGTTCTCAATGGGGTTCAGATCAGGTGAACAAGGTGGCCATGTCATTAGTTTTTCTTCTTTTATACCCTTTCTTGCCAGCCACGCTGTGGAGTACTTGGACGCGTGTGATGGAGCATTGTCCTGCATGGAAATCATGTTTTTCTTGAAGGATGCAGACTTCTTCCTGTACCACTGCTTGAAGAAGGTGTCTTCCAGAAACTGGCAGTAGGACTGGGAGTTGAGCTTGACTCCATCCTCAACCCAAAAAGGCCCCACAAGCTCATCTTTGATGATACCAGCCCAAACCAGTACTCCACCGCCACCTTGCTGGCGTCTGAGTCGGACTGGAGCTCTCTGCCCTTTACCAATCCAGCCACGGGCCCATCCATCTGGCCCATCAAGACTCACTCTCATTTCATCAGTCCATAAAACCTTAGAAAAATCAGTCTTGAGATATTTCTTGGCCCAGTCTTGACGTTTCAGCTTGTGTGTCTTGTTCAGTGGTGGTCGTCTTTCAGCCTTTCTTACCTTGGCCATGTCTCTGAGTACTGCACACCTTGTGCTTTTGGGCACTCCAGTGATGTTGCAGCTCTGAAATATGGCCAAACTGGTGGCAAGTGGCATCTTGGCAGCTGCACGCTTGACTTTTCTCAGTTCATGGGCAGTTATTTTGCGCCTTGGTTTTTCCACACGCTTCTTGCGACCCTGTTGACTATTTTGAATGAAACGCTTGATTGTTCAATGATCACGCTTCAGAAGCTTTGCAATTTTGAGACTGCTGCATCCCTCTGCAAGATATCTCACTATTTTTGACTTTTCTGAGCCTGTCAAGTCCTTCTTTTGACCCATTTTGCCAAAGGAAAGGACGTTGCCTAATAATTATGCACACCTGATATAGGGTGTTGATGTCATTAGACCACACCCCTTCTCATTACAGAGATGCACATCACCTAATATGCTTAATTGGTAGTAGGCTTTCGAGCCTATACAGCTTGGAGTAAGACAACATGCATGAAGAGGATGATGTGGACAAAATACTCATTTGCCTAATAATTCTGCACTCCCTGTACTAGGATGTGACTTAATACAAGTCCAAGTGTAAGAAACGTTGGAGTAGCAAGTGTGGAAGCAAGTTCCTGAGTGTGTTTGATGTCCTTTGTGATTGATAGGACAGTCTGACTTAAAACAAATAAACAAAAAATATAGACCAGAGATGCTGCTGACAGAAGGCTTTAATAGGGAACACGCCCACCGTTGTTCCAGTACTGAGGTGAAATGTAGGTCATATCTGGAGTCTTGTAAGTCAAGATGGCACCAGAATTTCCTGCATATCTCAATAATAATAATAATGATAATAATAATAATAATCAGTTTCATTTCTTAAACTACGGTTTATGATGTCAGAGGTTCGAAGCAGCGTCGGAAACACAACATGCTGATGGTGTACCAGCGCTCATGTCTATACTCCTGATTGTGGAGGAAAACCTTTGCTGCACAGAGTGGGACCTGTTGTTGCCACACTTAGACAATTTCCATGCGTACATGAATAAAGCAAAAACTCATCCATGAAACCGCAACTAATAAATCAGCAGACGTGATAAAACACTGCTTTCCTGGTGTTTAATTTCAAATCAACTGAAAAGAAAGACCAAGACGAGCGTATCAACTGCACTCGATGGAGCTGGCCTCAGGCAGTTCAGAGTGGGAGGTGTTGACAGTTCCGGGTGCCTAGTTGGAGTACTGGAGTATGGTTACACTGGCAGCAATCTAAATATTTACTCTATCTCTCATTCACTGAAACTGAAGCATGATTTAGGTTCAATGTTATGTATCAAATCACAAACATTTTTAATGTGCAGTGCGTTTGCTGTTTACAAAATCTCCCTAAATAGCCACACACATGGAGATAGGAGGATATTTGAGATGCTGTAAATGTTGGCTTTTTCCCACTGAGTTTTAGTTTCTGGTTTCATGGACATACAATATGTTCACAAGGTGTGTTCAGACTGTATGCAGTCTGAGAGACAGACCTATCAAGTCTCTAGTATAATGAATTTCAGCTGAGCTTGAGTTACTTTATCTAAGTTTTTCTAAACTGATGGGACCGTAAAGGAAAGCGTTCTTTAAAAAAAGAAAGATTGTAGGTGCTTTCCTAAACAATCCAGTGTCATGGAAATGAAACTGAAGTGTTAGGTTTTTGTTTTTGTTTTTTTTTTGTTTTTTCTCTACACCTTGGTAATATATCATCAATGCTGTGATGCATGGTGTTGTGTAAAATAAATGAATTCATGGGAGATTGTGCTTTAGCACTTACCATGAAAGCTTTTCTAAGGAAGAGCATTAGAAGTGATTGAGGTGGCTTTGGCAATGAAGCAACTCCCATTCATGTTGAGTCTTGTCTGATGTGTGTGTGTCCTTCTTACTTTAAACTGCAAGTGAAGGTAGTGTTTGTGTGGCTGTGGTCTAACAGCAGGACTTGAAAACCGACTGATTTTAGGCTTTAATGATTCTGCTGTTTCTACTATGTTTTTTGGTGTTTATTGTCTAAGAGATAAATAGAAGCACATTAGAAAACTTAAGGGGCACTATTTACAGTGGAGCTCAAGAAGGAGCAGAAAGAGGTCCCAGGGCCACGTGGTCCACTTTAGATCCAAACTCAGCAGCTCTCTCAGCGGTTGCTCTTGACAACAGCAGAAGGAGGAGCTTGTGCTGGCAGGGCTTTGGTAGAGTAGGAATGCCAAGCTGCCAAGTTCTCCCTGTGGGATGATGCCCCAGGCCCAGTCCTGATACTTGGCTTTGTTCATGCAAGCCCTCTAAGCCTGCTGCGTCACAGTGCATCCATGAGGGCTCACACATGCATACACAAGAGCTCTTTACACGGACACAACCTGACCTGCTGGTTCATGTACAGTTTGAATACTCAGTCATTTGATAGCAAGATAGTGACTTTGTAATGGTTCACAACTGATGCTGTAGGGGAAATAATATTCTTTTCTTGGTTTTCAAACTGCATTTCCCTATGAACTCAAAACAAATATTCTGAACATATTTATGTTCTCTCCTTCAGCACAGATGAAAGGATGTTCGGTGTTTTTTTCTCAAAACATTGCGTTATTTGTGTTAATAATTAATGTTCTGCTTGTGAGTTGCAGATTCAAGATTTTTAAACTATGTCTTTAATGAAGGCCTACCGTACAGTCCACTGTAATGTCTCTTGCTTGGTCTCCAGTACTTGGAATGAAAACGTCCATCACTTAAGCTGTGCTGGCAGACTGAGTCTCTTCTGCACAGCATTCACGATACAAGAGTTCTTCTCTATGATAATAAATCTGAAAATAGAACTGACTGACAAAACTGTGCTGAATATGGATGAGTGAAAACCTGAGTCGGCAATTTAAATCCCACATTAACAACATTTGACGTACTGTAGAGATAATTATTTTCAAATTGAAAAAATATATATATATATCAAAATATTTAGAGCGCTATTGCTCTTTGTGTTGCAATGCAGTGAGACTAAAGATATCATGTGGTTCAAGCAGGTTTTGTCCCTACAGCAAGATAAGCGTGTTATGTTCAACATTTTCAAATTGATCCTCAGTGTAAGGTAAGGAAGAAAATTTACTGAATGATACTTTATTTTTTCTAAGAGAAGAAATGGTCTGTTTGATGAAAACGACTCTTCACCAACTGAGAGAATTTATCTGAGAGCTTTGTCTGAGAACGCAGTGACACAGCCATGGGTCTTTTGGGCATTCTTAACAACAATAAAGCTGTAAAAACATACCCCCTTTCTCATTCCCCACATCTTCAGTTCTCATCTTTCTGACTTATATCTTACTCTCAAGAGACATGAGTAGGGAGGAGTCCAGGCAATAGGAACTATGTGAAGCACCCTCGCCTTGCAGTCTCATTTTAAAATGCCGGTTTAATACGACATGTGGCACGACTGCAATAATAATTCCTTCCCCAACTACTGCTGCTCAAATATAAGTGACATTACTTTTTACAAATTCAGAACATGGTGTAATGTTACAAGATTTACCTTTTTAATATTGCACACACACACAAACTGTGATGGGCAAAAGATTTTTATCATCATAAGTAACTAATGAGATTGCAAGACTAGGCTGACCAACCTGTGCAATCCCTGGATTGATTACAAGAAGGCCTATGACTCAATGCCCCACACCTGGATCCTGGAATGCCTAGAACTATACAAGATCAACAGGACCCTAAGAGCCTTAATCAGGAACTCAATGGGGATGTGCCATAAAACACTAGAGGCCAACTTCAAGCCCATAGCACAAATCACCATCAAGTGTGGAATCTACCAAGGAGATGCTCTGACCCCACTGCTGTTCTGCATAGGCCTTAACCGCCTCAGTGATGCGATTCACATTCTTATATACGCACCTAATCAACGTCGTTGACAGGTTATGACAGCGTTCTTATGTGCCGGCACCGGTGTTTTAGCTAGCAAAGTGGCGTGGCTGATGTGGAGTGAAGCCACATTAATGACAACGTGTACAACCATTGGAGATGTGAGCAGGACAGTTGATGAAAAAAGTTTCAGTTTCAGTTTCAATTTTATTTCTATAGCACATTTAAAAGACCCAGGTACATCAAAGTGCTTCACAGACAAGGCGCATTTGTGGGGTTACAGCAGTAAAGGAGCAGGAAAATACAGTTATCAGCAAAAGAAAATACAGTTTTAAGATGGTGACGTGGAAACAAGCATGGACCGGGGAAAAGTTAAAAACTAAGTTGTTAGGAAGGCAAGCTTAAACAGGTGGGTTTTAAAACGTGATTTAAAGGATTGGATGGATTCCGACGCACGGACATCAATCGGCAAGCTGTTCCAGAGTTTTGGTGCGGTAAAAGCAAAAGCACGATCCCCCTACTCTTCCGTCAAGACATTGGTTGCATTAAGAGCCCCTGGTTAGAGGATCTGAGTGCTCTCGTGGGGATGTATAGGTCAAGGAGGTCGATTAAGTAGCTGGGTGCCTGGTTATTTAAAATTGTAAAAGTGTATAAAAGGATTTTAAAAAACATACGGGGAGCCAATGAAGGTTGGCGAGGGTGGGTGTGATATGGTCATGTCTTCTAGTGCCGCTTAAAAGGCGTGCTGCGGCATTCTGGACTAGTTGCAGGCGTTGGATGAGGGAAAGTTGGAGGCCTAAATAAAGAGAGTGTGGACTTTATACCAGTTTTTAATAGGCCACGTAAAACTGGAGTTATGATAAAAAAAAATATATGCAATGCTTGGTTTTTTTCCTATCATTGTTTATATTTACTGTGGGAAGAAACAGTAAAAACGGCGTTTTATAAGGAAAACGCTCAAAAGCACTCTCCGCCTGTGAGCAAAAACAGCCCCCCTCCCAACTCCCCCAGCCTTTCCTATTGGTGGAAAAATGTACCATGTGGACCAATCAAAAAATGATATGGCAACATGGCATTTAGTTGTTTAGGAAAGAGGGAAGTTTTAGGAGTGACGGCGGTGTTTTGAGATGTGAGAGATTTGCGATGTTTAGCGCAAATCTTGTGTAGTTAGTGTGTAGTGTAGTCAATAGTTTTGTTGTGTGTGTCAGAACAATGAGGCGACTGCTGAATGTTACAGGTGTTACAGGAGTGATACATCTCCTGTTGTCAGGCCTGCAGGTATCAGGCTGTTGTTCTTCTTTATCTCATAGTGGACAGAAATTTTTTTTTTGGAGTGGCACAAATAATTTGTGTGGCATCAGATGATGCAGAGCAGCTGAATGTTCTGTAAATAGTTTGAAATGTTTATTTAAAAAACCGCCTTGGCTGTATTTTTAGGTAAATAGCTGAAAAAAACTTTGTTGTTTGCAAAACTCACTTACTTTATTGAAGAAGTGACTATATAATTAATTACCCAACATTGGTCATTATATACTGTATTTTGCAGACAAAGAGTTACAGGACTCTCTGCCAGACCACAGACTCATAATACAAGTCAGAACTCTATAAAAGAAAAAAGAAAAAAAAAACAAGAAAGTTGTGTTTTCAAAATTGCAGTTCAAGTTATTTTTTACTTCCAATAGTGTTAACATACTACACAGGTCCTGAACAAGATTTGTTTTTAATTTTCATTGTAAATGTGCTAAAGCAGTTAATTAAAAGTAGTCTAACATAAATGTAAATGCTGTAATTTGCTTATTTTAATAAACCATGTAACTTGGATAGATTCGATGCTGGCGTGCACACGTCTGCTGTTGCTCACAGTGGTTCAAGAGACCGCTCAGGGAGTTTGTGTTTTCGCTCAGACACATGAAAAATTAGAGGGAACATTGGTTACAAGTACCATGGGATCCCACAGGCAAATGGGAACAATGAAGAGGCAGGTAGGAAAGGTGCAACCACCAAGTACCAGGCAAGTCCTGAGGAGTCAGCTGAATGGCAAGAACAAGATCTGGGCTATAAACACTTTGGCCCTGCCCATTATCAGGTACCCTGCTGGGGTAATAGGCTGGCCAAAGGAGGAGATAGAAGCTGCTGACATCAAGACAAGAAAGCTCCTGACCATGCATGGAGGGTTTCACCCCAAGTCCAGCTCTCTGAGGCTGCATGCTAAGTGGAAGGAAGGAGGCTGGGGACTGGTGGCCGTCAGCACCACGGTCCAGGATGAGGTAGCAAACATCCATGAATAAATCAGGAAGATGGCCCTAACGGACTCAGTGAATACCTCAGGCAGCAGAAACCCAAGAAAGAGGAGCTAGAAGAGGCACCATCATGGATGGACAGGCCCCTGCATGGTATGTACGACCAGCAGATAGAGGAGGTGGCTGATATCCAGAAATCCTATCAGTGGATGGACAGCTGGACTGAAAGACAGCACAGAGGCACTCATCATGGCAGCACAGGAACAAGCTCTGAGCACAAGATCCATAGAGGCTGGGGTCTATCACACCAGGCAAGACGCCAGGTGCAGGCTGTGTAAAGATGCTCCTGAGACCATCCAGCACATAACAGCAGGGTGAAAGATGCTAGCAGGCAAGGCATACATGGAACACCATAACCAAGTGGCCGGCATAGTGTACTGAAACATCTGTGCCAAGTATGGCCTGGAAATCCTGAGGTCAAAATGGGAGAATGACCGAGCTAAGATCCTGTGGGACTTCCAGATACAGACGGACAAAATGGTGGTGGCTAACCAACTGGACATAGTGGTGGTAGACAAACAGACGAGGACGGCTGTAGCGATAGATCTAGCGGTTCCGAATGACAGCAACATCAGGAAGAAAGAACACAAGGAACTTGAGAAATACCAAGGGCTGAGCGAAGAGCTGGAGAAGATGTGGAGGGTGAAGGTAACAGTGGTCCCCGTGGTAATCGGAGCACTAGGTGCGGTGACTCCCAAGCTAGGCGAGTGGCTCCAGCAGATCCCGGGAACAACATCGGAGATCTCTGTCCAGAAGAGCGCAGTCCTAGGAACAGCTAAGATACTGCGCAGGACCCTCAAGCTCCCAGGCCTCTGGTAGAGGACCCGAGCTTGAAGGATTGACTGCCCGGGAAGGGAATTTTTTGTTTTGTTTTGCTAAATTTGCAAGAAATTCTTCCAAGAAATTTGCAAGAATCTCAATTTGTGTGTAGAACTTTGAGATGAAAAATTAATTTAATCCACATTGAAATAGGGCTCAGGTTACATGGACGCTGAACAAGTGAACTACTGTGAATACTTTCTGGATTCACTGTAATCCTTCATACATGCATTATCTGACAAGCCGTCTTCAATTCAAATTACCATTCAATCCAGGGATAAATTCATCAGAGGATAGAGGATATGAGGAGGCACAAATTAGTGAAATGGGGAACACCTTACTATCACTTGTCTTGTTTCCTTTCAACAAACAAAAAATCACAGCCATAAACTCTATATTTCCTTTATTCTTGGCATACACATTAGAAATGTGCAGTGAAGTGAAATCACTTTAGTTCCTCGACTCACAGTGCATTGTGCACATGCAATACTGCCTTTGTAAAAACATAATGGTTGTAAAACATAATGGTCAGAGGGTCAGAGGGCCCGGTGGCGCCAGTGTTCGGCAGCCTCGCCTCTGTCAGTGCGCCCCAGGGTGGCTGTGGCTACAATGTAGCTTGCCATCACCAGTGTGTGTGTGAATGGGTGGATGACTGGTTGTGTAAAGCGCTTTGGGGTCCTTAGGGACTAGTAAAGCGCTATACAAATACAGGCCATAATGGACCTTAACACTAAAACAAGTCCAGATATCGAGGATTTATTTTAAAGTAAAAACCTAAACCCTTGACTCCTGCATTAAGGGTATCCTTTGGGTCTTTTACTTTGTGTGGGGTCTTTTGCTGCTATGGATTAGGTCCATTTGTCAGTTTTTTTCTGTTCTCATGCTAATTCTCTCTACCAGTGGACAGTGCCTCGAGGCATGAGGTCAGTGGCTTTTTTCATGTCGGTGAAAATGATGTCTTAGGGTGTGGTCTTTACAGTTAGCAGATCTCAGTTTTATTCAGAGGTTTTAGAAAGGTCTTTCTACCACTCATCAAAGCAATGTTCTATTGAAAGCAATCATATAAAACTATGCTAAGTGTCTGTCTATAACTACTAATGAGATGTAATGTAGACATGCTGTTTCATACTTTTCCACACTTGTGATTTTCAGATCCCAAGGTGAGGTGACATCCCATCACGTTTAGTGCTGGATCTTTTTTTGTAGAGGAAACTCCTAAGAAGTAAAAAAAATGTCTGGTGCAAAGATCAATTCACTGACCCTCACCCTACTCTTCCTTATGCCCTCGGTAAGTGTTATTTCTTTACTCATGTCTTATAAATGGGTTTATGAAAACGTGTGCAGCAAGGATAACTGTTCATGTCAAAGTGCTTCTGAAACATTCTGTTTGCAGCAGGTGGAGATTCACTTCAGCAGTGTTTGCATATTAGATTGATTTTCACACACTTGTACACTAATTTACTTAGAATAACCATATGGAGTATCTGCATTCAATAATTCATTGATCAGCATGTGACAGGAATAATGGATAAAGATGTATCCTCATCATTTATTCATGGATTGTTCAGCATTATTCCAGCCTGTTAACTGTGTGAGGAAAGAATGGCCTCTCCTGTCAAGGGACACAGAAGACAGTAGTTAATATTTACAAATCGTCACTATGTATGTAATCACTCATACCCACATACACACAAAATGAATGGTGTTTGAATTCAAAGGTGTTTGAAGGAAGGGAAATAAATGGAGAGCTTACAGTCTTTAGTCGTGCTAGTAGTCCGTGCTGCAGGGAGAATGGACTGCTATACCTGTTATGTGTCTGTGAGCGAAGGAGGGAGAAAAAGGAGAGTGGAAAAGTACAAGCTGTCACGGGGCAGAAACGGGAGCTGGAAGCATGTAAATATAATAATAACCACTGCAGCCAAAAACAGTGCCTGACGAGCCCAGCTGTAAGAAAGCTTTTAAGACTCAACTGTACACTGTGTTCGTGTTTTCCTCTGAAACAATAAGTTCCGTTGGAGCCTTTCAACGCCTCTCTCTGTCTCTCACTAGCAAAGTTGACCCAGACAACAAAGTAAAGCTAGTTTTTGGCTACGAGCCCGACACAGAACCTGACGTATTAGCCAGAGGTCCCTTTACGGTTTTACACCTTTACGGTTCGGAGCTGCGGACCTGTTTTATATAGGAGCGGAATAGTTTTCTATACGAGATCACTGAAAAAAGTGCAGCCTCACCTAATGTCCACCCTGTTACTCATTTTATATTAAGATTTAAAAATCTAGTTGGCATTGCTATGACGAATAACCTTCAGTAAAAGCAATAAATCACACAGCAATAGTACATTCATGTAGTTGTAAAAAGCATGGTAATATATTAAGTAATCCAAAGTATTCAGAATACGTTACTCTCATTGACAACACGTTACAAAATACATTTTGGGGCATGTATTCTGTAATCTGTACTGGAATACATTTTAAAAGTAACCTTCCCAGCACTGGGTATATGTGAGCACTTGGCAACAGTGGGAAGGAAAAACACACTTTTAACAGGACCGGGGTCATGGAGGGCCAGTCATTTGCCAGAACTAGTTGGTGGTGAGGGGAGGATGATGGGACAAAACACAGACTCAACAGGCCTTGTATCCTGTATCATGATAAAGCTACTACCTTGTGTGGATATCCAAAATAATTTACAATTGTTACAAAATTACCAAGTATGTGTTTAAAGTTATTTGAAGTTCTTTCAAACTAAACTTTGCAAATTTGTAAACATAAACCAGTGTTATGTTATTGGTACTGTTAGAATTATATAATAATGTACTGGCCAATGTTGTTTTGCTAACATATATATGCTTTTAAATAATATATATTTCAATTTGTCTGTTAAAACTATCATAACTATCATAACTCTCTTGCCAGATATACCAACTTTATTTATGGTCCCCTTTCCTTTAATTCTAAATCATACATTTGCAATCTTCAGTAACCGTTGTCTTATGACTTGATTGTTTTGCTAGTGTGTATGTTTTGTAGTGATAGCTACTGCTAAGCTCAGTTTAATATCAGTCTGTTTCAAATATTTTATTAAGAAACATGTACAATGCAAGTGAAAACTTTTAGATTGAATATAGTGCTTCAGTTGTACAAGTCAGTCAGTGAACGATGCTGCATATACCCACACAAACCAGTGCTAACCAAAAACGAGGAAATTTATTTAGCATCTTGTTCTGTATAACAGAAGACAGAGCAATGGTTGCCAAGTCTGTTCAAAACCCTTCATCTGGCACTAAGGACATATGGAATACAAATACAGGATTTAAAGGTTGACATGTCCTTTTTCCGCCAGAGAAGAATACAGACAGCGCCTAGCATTAACACAATACAAATCCATTCCCAACTCACAATTCATTCACAATCCTTCCTGAGACAATTCATGTTTAATTGTCTCTGTTCTTAATGCATCATTAATAAATTATTATCATTATTAACATCATTAATAATATTACATGCCTTTTTAAAATGCAGTCTCTCAAACACAGGTTTAAATTATAAGCTAGCTCTTGTTTCAGAATTATTAAGATGAGTCTTTAGAAAGTGTCTGACCTTCAAAGAAATCTCTCCTTGTCAACGTGTTTTTCTGCTGGAGCTGGTAAAAGAATGGAGACACTCCCTGGATGACAACCCCAATTCCCAAAAAGTTGCAATTCCGTGTAAAGTGAAAATAAAAACTGAATAAAATGAATCTGCAAAACTTATAAACCCATATTTTATTCACAATAGCACACAGAAAACGTATGAAAAATGTCTAAACTGAGAAAATGTGAGGGAGGTATTTAGGTGTGTTTAATAAATAAATAATATTTAATAATTATTTAATAAAGAATAAAAATCTCTTTGGTTAATTTAAAATAAATAAAATAAGTAATCTGTAAAATAGGGATTTAAAACAAATCCCTATTTATCCCTCCCCCCCCCCCCCCCCCCCCAATTATTTAGTTTTTTGATGGGAAAAACCTGTAAACTAGTTCAACTTCATTCTGAGCTGTTGTAAGATTCACATAACAATCTACTGAAATAAGAATAAAAACCCACGATCAAGTTTAGTCAGACAAGCAACATACTAATATTTGATGCTGATCTGATGCAGTGTGACCAAGGGCAGACAGATATGATATAACCACAGGAGGTTACAGAGCAGAGACATAAACAGAGGAAGCCGAATACACTGTATGTCTTTGCCTCTCAAGCCACTTATCATTTTAATACCTCTGCTTCCTATGACTTAGTCTCATATGCACTTAGAGAGCAGTCCCAAAGTCTAAAATCTAAAATCTAAAAGCAGAATGTGGAACTCGTCAGGGTGGATGTTTTTCTACACCTCAGAGTTTAATAAAATTCACAGCCCACATTTCAATCACGTCCCTACTGCAAGCCAATGCAGTCAGTTTAATGTCTACATGAATGAAAATAAAAACATCATATTTTAGTTAGATGCTAAATCTAAAACACAGAGAATCAACAATTGTTATCCAATTGTGTGATTTATCAATACACAAAGGTTTGCTATATTTAGCAACAGCTGAAATGTATCTGTAGCCAAAATGCCCAATACAAGTGTTTCCATTTGTTTTACTAGAATAGATCTCTTCTTTTGATTAATGGATGTAATTTTCAGCAACTTTAATCTGAGTTAAACAGACACTAATTGAAACACATGAGTGGATGTTCTTGACATTTTAACCAAGTGGTTTCAATTTCCTTTACTTGAAATGTACTTTAGTTTGCAAATCTATCTATATAGTAAATGATTTTTGACCGAATCTATAAATCACAAAGCCTGATTATCCAAATTACTGGGATAATTATATTTATTGGCTCATTAGTCCATTGTACATCATCTCATAATTACAAGATAAGGTCTGAAAATTTTGTGGGTGTACATGCAGTGCACTATTAGTACTTACATCATCAAAAATGAAGCATATGCTTAAGTTCAATGAGGAAGATCTTTAATCACTCATCTGCCTTCTGTCCCTGCTTTTCTGTGTACATGTCTACTGCTTTCCCACACTGTCAGTCTCAACATTGACGTCATTACTCTAGTCCAGTCATCTTCTTGCAAGCCTTCTTCGAGCCTGTCAGCCTCCACTTTACATGGTTTAAATTTGTGCTCTCCGTCGTTCTCCCTTTCAGGCTGTCATTCGTGCAACCCACCTCCTTCCCATCTCCACCTCACAGACACCTCAGTCAGAGCTCCATCCAAACCTCAGTCTTCATCTTCACCACCAATCTCTAGACTCCACGGAGTACTGTCCTAAATCCTATCACTGCTGGGATTCCATACTGCCATGATGGGTCATCGGAGTCTAATTGCCAAATAAATTCATTTCTATCTATCTCTATCTCAATAAATCATGTTGGGTTCTTCCAAGTGATCTCTCCTTATTTAACTTGGTTTCATTAATATTCACATACTGCAAATCACCAACACTCTTCTTTCAAGTCATCATTTACCATTTGAAAGCTTAAACAGTGTTTACTTGCCTCTGTCCTGATGTCTGAATACCTGCAAACCAGTGACTCATGAACATTCAAATGCAAGTTAGCTCTAATTATTACATCCATGTACACCTGTGTATATATCTGAGAAATCCCCATCTTCATTTTCAGTCAAGGTCAAAGAATTGTATTTTTAATAGGCTTACAGTTTGTTTTCAGAATCGTCCTACTGACAAGTGACAGTTTGTTCCTTCTGATTAAAGAACACCAGCTTCAGCTTTGCTCTATAGACATGATGGCCTGAAAAGGATGCAATCAAACAATGGACAAGCTGTATAAAGGAAAGGTTTAAGATACATGAAACTGAAAATTATTTCAAACCAATTATGCTACCTGGTAAATTAAGCTACAACATTTTAAAAAAATAATATTTATGTTAAATCATTACATCAAATAATAAATATTTATTAACAAACTGCACTCAGTGTATGCCAGATGTTTGAAGCTTATCCATGTTATTCAGCAGATTAATATTCCTCTTGAAGCTAACACGTGGAGTCTCCTGGACTGACGCCAGCACAGAGACATGTTCATACCTTGATCCTCACCATAGGGGCTGTAAATGATGTGCCCCTGGTCATAACCTCCATGTCTGCAGTCGTAGCCATGCAGTCATCCGTGTCTGGATGTCTGGAGAGCACAATTATAAACTTCATGTCTGTGGTTCAGAACAGATGGGACTAAAGCTTGGCAACGTGTGGTGTGAAAAAGGCTCATCTTTCCTGACTTGTTTTCATTGGAGTAATGTCGTCCTGTCGGTCAGTTAGAATGGAGAGAGAGCCAGCAGCTCTGAAATGATTAGTTTAATTGGTTGGGATTTCAGACAGATCCCAGGACTTAGACCTCTCCCACAGTAGATTGAAGCACATGAGTGGCTAATGAAGCAACCAAGCACTTTGCCTTTGAATCTTTTCTATGTGCTCTTTAGCTGCTTGACTCTCTCTCTCTCACTCACACACACACTCTCTGTATGTGTGTGTGTCCCTGTGTGGGTGTGTATTGTCTTCTAGATTTCAAGCCAACAGGTCCCCTCTAACTGTGTGATCAAGATGGAGCAGGAGAAATGCATGGAAATGATGGCCTTGGATTCCAACAATCAAGAATTTGGTGAGTCTTTGTTGCCTTCATGATAAACTTGTATTAAAACAGAAGCATCTTTGGATTCTTCGTGCTAATGAGCTGGTGATAACTCCACAAACTGTAGATGACTCACCTGATCCTTGGAAAATGTTTTTTAAAAAACGAACCTCACAGTTCATAGCCTCTGTGCTTGATTTGAAGCATCGGATAACTAATGAGGCCACAGGAAGACTGTATTTTTGGAGCAAGGGCACGTGCTTTAGTTGTTAGTGTCTTGTGATGATGATTCTGAAAATGAAAGTTGATCGGTGAGTGACAGCTGTCTCTCTGGCTGATTAGATGATGAATGAAGGGAATATTAAAACTATGGGCAACTTGTGTCAGTTCTCCTTTGTGACCTTAGTTTCTGACTTAACTCTCACTGTCAGAAACTAACGGCGAACTGTTCCATATTCAACAACCCTTTGTCATATATATCCAGCCTTGCCTTTTATTTTGTCTCCACAGACCTTTAATAAAAAAACATTTGTTATGTGTTGTTAAAAACTTTTTTGTGGTGCTAGAATTTAGATAATCTTACAGAGTAAACTAACATTAGCTACTTAAATACTTTCCAACTATTGTGCAACCATTCCCATATGGAAAAGAAATAGTAAAAACTTATATGATTCACTCATTAAAGTGGCCACTTTCTCATTACTTTCATATGTTGTTTTAGTAAGTATCCAAAACATACAAGTTTAATTTATATAATTTTTCAAGGGTTCTTGTATCTGTTTTCACTCTTGTATGCTTTTCATACAAGTTTCACACAAGACAAACTTTATAAGATTTATATATATCTTTTTCATGTGGGTTGTGGGAGTCTAGCAGTTGTTTTTGGTGTTTGCGTGTATAGATTTTAAATTGTAATATCATGGTTTCTTGGCATATTACAAACATTTCAGCAGTAGTTGAATTTGAGAAACAAAACATGTTCACTTTTTGGGACAAATTCACTGTCAAATACAAAGAGTCGGTTTAACAGACACACATATATAACCATATCATTAACGTATATGTGCACCAATTTTTTACAACTGCAGGTTTAATAATCTCTGACAGGAAAGCTCACTGATTAAAGCAGTGCTTAGACTACGTTGTTAGATCCTGATTCACCCCCCATTTCCTAATGGTCTGTGCTGTCTGTCTACTAGTCTGCAGAATATATTGTTAAATCTAGGGCAGGAAGATGTTTTTGACATTCCTGGACTGTTAACCTACTGCCTTCTAGCAAATGTTAATTCAACTGGTCTTTAGGTAGACTTAGTCCATATAAATTTTTTCAACCCTTCCTACACTACCCAGATGATGTTTCATTTCATTAGCTGCATGTGATGGCACTAGAAATCATAGAAATAATTCAGTATTTCAAGTATTTCACTGATTAAAATAACAGATTACTTTGGAACATGTTACACCCATGAAGAAGAAACCTCTGGCAGAACTGGCCTAAGGGAGGGGCAGCACAGAAGAAAATCACTCGGGCAATTGAAACACACAAAGAAATGGCAATTGCACTGAACTGAGATGAGCTAGAAGCTGTTGTCATCATGAAATTGGCTTCAAAACACAAAAGCAAACTATGTAACCAGTACCACAGAACTTCAGACCAGTGCTAATATTAAAACTTTAATGATAATATAAGCATGGAATATAGAGCCCATTGTACTATTTGCAAAAAACAGTCACAACAACCACTAACAACAATGTCCTAAAAACAGAATTTAAACCTGATGTACCACTTTACATGCTTTCTGCAGGCATCTCTCCATTTCTAACTCAAGGTCTGTTTTAAGTGAGCTTTAGACATTCAAAATGCAACACTAAATTAACACTAAAAGGAGAGCATCTGGAGCAGAAGTTGAATGGCTGAGTTGATTGATTGATTATAATTCAAGCCAGGGTGTTGTTGTGCAGTTGCTCTGTTTAAAGAACCGTTCTTTATGTTGGTTCACTGCCCACTGTTCACTTTGAGGGGGCAGTGGAACACATGGGGACCAATTACTTAACATTTACTCACTGAGCTTCATTAGTTTGTGAATACCTTTTTTAAAAAGCACATTTTGCGGGGTTTAA